>NC_079321.1:41265523-41890523 GCF_029931775.1 Euleptes europaea | reverse complement strand
TTTTTTTAATCTAGAGGAAAAGCCACTGTCAGCTTCCTAAAACGAACTTAATATCACCTCAAGGCAATTTCCACAGGCACTGAAGTGGGAGAAAGATACACCATGTGTATTTTTAAAAGCCCCAGAGAAAACCAACATCTATAGACAACTGGAGACCATTCAAGTCCTGATTCTCAAGCATCTCTCCAAAGAGAAAAAAAAATGGTGAAAGGAACATTTACATTTATGTGAACAGAGAATGAAAGAGAATGAAAACATAGAAGCAACTAGAACAAAAACATGGCCAGACTGTGGTATAAATGCAATTACATTAGGATAATGGAGTGTTAACTAGCAAGCAGCATCCCCCAGTTTCTGCTAAGCTCGCAGGCTTCTATCTCGTCCACCGTACTGTCAAAATGTGTTTGGTGAATTAATATGATTGCTCCTGATGGAATAGTCTCTTTACACAGTGGCAGTCTTTTATTTCTATAATTGATAGAGTACATTAAACTCTAAGTATGTCTGCTTGTTGGAAACATACATTTAATTAGCCAATGTCTCAAACCTAAGCACAGTGAAAGTTTTCCTCAGGGCTACAATCAGATCAGTTCAGTGCTGCAGCTCCGATACACCAGGGTACTGCGACAAGGACTTCCACCCTCACTTCTGAATCTCTCTATGAGGAGGGTTCTGGTTTACCCTGTGACTGAGAATCCTACCTGATTGTTGTTCAGACACAGTGAGGCGGCCTGAGATTCAGCCAAGAAGCAAGTAGCTTTAGTAACAAACCCAGTAATGGGCTAGATTTTCTCATGATTGATATTGTGCTCCATCCTTTATACATACTAGGTTTCAAGGAAACTTTCAGCCCCAGGGCAGAACTTGCTCCTTAGAAAGTTTGAGTTGGAGCTTGAGTTTGAGCAAGGCCTTAGCCTCAGGGTCCTCTTTTCAGTGGGAGGGATCAGTATTACTCGCTGATCAATAAAAACAGAACAAAAACATAATTCTAAAAACAGCACAACTAAAACAAAACTTCTGGAAAAAAAAGCTTTAAAATTCAAGGCACCCATCCTGGGCTGTAATCTCATTTTATGAACTGTGTTGTATTACTCAACACATTTCCCTCACTCAACAACAGATTTAAAATGGCCACTTAATGACTATACTCAACTTTGCATCGCAGACTCCGTATCCTTTTCCTTGATAGTAATGTTTTGTTGCTGTTGTAGATTATCTTTAAAATTAAACAGATAAATCTCATGCTCAGAAAATAATTGATTTCTTGTTCATGTAGAAACTAAGCCTGAGTATGAGCTTCTTTTCTAAAAGAGCTTATTGTCTAGTTTGCATATCCTGTATTTGCCCTTTTAACTAAATTTAAACCTCCAAGAAAAGGCACTTCAGACAATGTTGGAGATGCACTGCTATGGAAACCTAGATGGGTCAATTATTTCTCTTTCAGTTTTAGGTTCTCTTACTTCTTAGGGTGCCAGGTTGACATATCAAAAGACCTGACAAAATGACTTCTTGAGCATTACTACTAATAATGTCTTACTTCTTCAGTGTCAGTTAAATATCAAAGAATATTACTTTGCCATAGCTGTTATTATGCTCCAGGGATCCCTAACCTTGCTTAGCCTGAGAACAGTTTTGGAATTGGGTGCTACCATAATATGGCTGCTAACAAGGAATCATAAGACAATAGGGGTGGGTACAAAAAATGTTAGTTATCACTAGGTTTTCACTGGAAAGGGAAAATAGCAGCATTGATGAAGGGAAAGAATCAATGCCATCTTTCCCCATCTAGAGCAAGGGTACATGTGTGCACACATGAAGGAGGAGGAACAGAGGCAGGTGGGAAAAGATGCTGGTGCTATTGTTTCCCCATCCAGAGCAAAGGTGCCTGCATGTACATGCCACCACCTCATTTGCATGAAAGAGAAAGGAGATAACTGTTGAGTTGCTAGCCTCCAGGTAGCTGGAGTTCTCCTGGAATTACAACGGATCTCCAGACTGTAGAGATCAGATTCACTACAGAAAATGGCCACTTTGGAGAGCAGAAACTATGACATCACATCCCTTCTGAGCTCCCTCCCCTCCCCAAACTCTGACCTCTCCAGGCAGCCTTAGAGATGAGCTGCTGCAGTACCTTTAAAGGAAAAGATATGAAATTCTTTATGACAGATCTGTAGGAGGGGAGGAGAACTGCTTTTAATTGCTGTGAAGAGGGACCTTCTGCCCATCTCTGCTGTTAGAGGTTCACAAAGATAAGAGAAAAGGGGCTTCATCAGTGGGATGTCATCATAACGAAATTTCATTTCCTTGAACTCACACACATGAACACATGAAGCTGCCTTATACTGAATCAGACCATCAATCCATCAAAGCCAATATTGCCTATTCAGACTGGCAGTGTCTCTCCAAGGTCTCTGGAAGAAGTCATTATATCATCTACAACCTGTTCCCTTTAACTGGAGATTCTAGGGATTGAACCTGGGACTTTCTGCATGCCGAGCAGAAGCTCTACCACTGAGCCATGGCCTCTCCTCAAAGGGTCTTAATCCCAAATAACTTTTGCTATATTGTATAGCTGTTTTGAAAATTCTACCCTTGGATATTTGGGATGAGACCATGACTCAGTGGTAGAGCATCTGTTTTGCATACAGAAATACTCATTTTCAGTCCTTGCCATCTCCATTTAAAAGGATGATTCAGTTAATAGTTGATGTGAAGACCTCTACCTGAGACCCTGGAGAAACACTGCTATTTAAAGTAGAAAGTAGAGAGACCCAGGTCTATTTCAAACCATAATCTGTTCTAGCAACCAGTTGCTAACAGATTTTTTGTGTCATTTCAGATACAATTGTTTTTACTCCTGGCTGCTAACAGATTAAAAATAAATAAATACAAAGCCGCTTGTGTTTTGTTTGCAAAGCAAGGCTGAAGTGCTTTTTAAAAAACCCAAACTTTTTCCTTCCATTTCTTCTTCTTTTTTGTGCTCCTGAATCACTGTAGTGTGGTGTTAGAAATGTCTGAGGTGCTTCCAAAAATGCTGCTTTCCCCCACCCTTTTTCGCAGTGCGTTCTTTTTCATTTTTTTTAATGTTCTCACTCAGGATAAAGCAGCTTGATGTGTGTTCCTTTACTTTAAAAAATACAGTAAAATTAATTTTGAACAGTGAATATAAGAGAAGAAAGACATCCTTATTCCTTTCTGAAAGAGATCAGGTTTTCTTTTTTAAATTAATACATGGAAGGAAAACTATATTGGGTTACAAATGGAGCAGAACTCTTAAAATATTTACACCAAAGCAAAAGCAAACACAGCACAAGCCATTAGATTCTGCACATGCAGATGAAAAAATCATTACAATGTTATTTCCTCTTTTTACGCTCAGCCCCGTCCCTTGGTTGGCAGGAGCGAAACCTGAAACAGGACAGTTTAAAATGACAGTTAGACCAAAATAACTGGTTATTTTTGGATGCTTGTCTTTAATCATTTTCATTTTTAGCACTGATAACGTTTTAGTATCTAAGCATCATTCTTTTTTTTCAGATTTCTTCTATAACTTCTGGAACTATCTAAAATTATGCTTCATTCAGCATTTACATTGAATCAGGGTTAAATCACATGATTATACAAAGGGTTGGATTGAGACTAAATTTTCTATCTGTGGAATGGAACTTTCCTCCCTCCCACTGAATGCTGTTCTTGGAGGAGAGGGGACCAAGAGGAATGGTCTGCAGAGGGAAGGGGGAATTGGTTGAAATTGACAATTTAGTCTGGATCCAACCTAAAAAATGTGGACCATGAGGATCTATGCGGAGTCACAAAACAGCCATGCAATTCCTTTGCGAACAACTCTTATCTTATTTATTGCATTGTCACATGGTTCCATTTAGTAGAAAAGCCACAACCTCCAACTTTGGTTAAAAGGATCAGAGAATCCATTTCACAAGATTAGTGTCCGCCATTCATTTGGAGGAGGGGGAGATCAAACCCAGTTCTCCAGATTAGAGTCCACTGCTCCAAACCACTGCTCTTAACCACTACGCCAAACTGGCTTTTGTGTATGGTCAGTTCCAGAGAACTGTCATGTTAGCCTCCAGCTTGGGAATCATTACCATGCCAATCATCATTTCTATGCAGAGGTTCATTGTGTGGGTTAAAGATTGTGTCCATGGTGGCAGGCTCTACCACTTAGAATTACTGAGTCATGGCAGCTGGATCATATGATCATCCACATGTGTTGGGAATCCCACATTTGTCTCATACCCTGTAGTGCCTGGTAAACCTTATGTTTGACTTTGTTCATTTCACTGTAATTCAATTGTAATATACATGTTGCTAGCTGCTTCCAGAGCCCCATGGGCTGCACAAGTAGAACATAATTTTTTTAAAAAATAAATAGTTCAAATTATATAAGTTTTTTGACAGTTCCCTGACTGTTGATAAAAGCATCCCTCTGACTAGCATACAAAGTTCATTGTATTGAATAATTTGTTGCCTCACTGCTGATTGAATATTAGATTAGCAGAGTGCTGAAGGCACATGGGACAGTGAAATTACCAAGGGTAGTGCTGAAAAATCAAAGTTACATACAGAGCTTTTTTATCTCAGCAAACTATTTTCCCCCCATCAAGTCACCGCTGACTTTGAGTGACCCTGTAGAGGTTTCAAGGCAAGAGGTGTTCAGAGGTGGTTTGCCATTGTCTGCCTCCATACCATGCCCCTTGTATTCCTGGGACGTCTCCCATCCAAATACTTGTCAGGGTCGAGGCTGAGAGTGTGTGACTGGGCCAAGGACACCTAGCAAGTTTCCATGGCAGAGTGTGGATTTGAACCTGGGTTCCCCAGATCTGCCCCACCTTAACCACTACATCATGCTAGGTCTCACTAGCAAACTAACACGAGCCTTTTATTGTAAGAAACTCCGTTCTAGACAGGATAGAGATAGGATTATATCTAGTCTAACTAACAAGGATAGATAGGGATGCAGGAAACATGTACAGCTCTCATAGTGACAAGATGAAGAAGGGAGAGGTGTTAGCCAGAAGGAAGGAAATGCCCTGAGAGGAACAATCCACGCATCAAAAAGAAAGCAATATGACCTGTCTATTTCTCTGGCTCTCTATAGTCCTCCTATGAAGTCTGAGACAGCACAGAATCCTTCACTTCCCACAACTGCCTTAATGTTCCTAGTCCCTAGAAAAGTAGTTTGTGGAACTATTGAGCTGAATCAAGTAACTTGATAGGAAAAGGATTCCTAAATTTGACTGTGAGACCAGATTTGTGAGCATTGGCTTCTGTGTATAAAACTGAGCTCATAAAAACAGAAATCAATGACTGAAGGATATTTGTATTTCCTCGTTTCTCCTTCCAGTCTTGTTTATCTTATATTCTAATTAGAGTTTTCCTTTGGTGAATTCCCACAGGAAATTCAGCTTTATTTGACTTTCCCCCCTGTTAAGGAAGCTATAATCTAACATCAAACCAACATATCAAATGAATCAGATATAATTCCCCTTCCTTTGATAGTTTGAAATCTGTCTCTTTCAGGTTCCCTTTCTTGCCTACTGAAAGCAGTATAGTCTCTTTGAGGTGCTCTGTCTTAGTACTTATTTATTGATATGCTTGTTTTAAAAATATATATACCTTATCCTCTCTAAGAATTGAAGGTGGTTTACATAAATTATGGAGGTGTAGCGACCCACAATTATATGCCTGGTACTGCAGTCTGATGAAGGAATAGTACACCCTCAGCAGTTACTTGAATGCAGCCATGAAGAAATCTCTCTGCCTTTTAAACTTTTAGCTCTCAGCAATCACTATTCAAACATGAAAGGATTAATTATATCTTGGGTACCTAAGACTCAATTTACGGGCAAGAGTTGTGAGGCTCAGTTAGTTTATAAAATGTTTGTAATCCCTTTGAGAGAGGCTGTGTATGAAGACAGTGCACATATTAATAATCAGTTGTACCCTTTCAATGTGTAATCTTTGATGACATTTTCATAATGTGTGTATTTCTTTATTATATGTATTAACATTTCCATTTATTAGGGTTGCCAACCTCCAGGTACTAGCTGGAGATCTCCTACTATTACAACTGATCTCCAGTCGATAGAGAACAGTTCACCTGGACAAAATGGCCACTTTGGCAATTGGACGCTATGGCATTGAAGTCCATCCCCTTACCAAACCCCACCCTTCTCACATTCTGCCCCAAAACCTCCCGCAAAGAGGGACCTGGCAATCCTACCATTTATGAAAGGTAAGAGTTAGTTTTTGTATGAGGTTTTTGTATGTTTCTAGGATTGGACATCTGACAATGTGCATACTTCTGGTACACTAAAAAGGGCATTTCTTAATCTGAGTAGATATGGCTACATTATTTAGTCTTAGCATTTCTACAGACATGCTGTAGCCAGGTAAAAACAAAACAGAGCTGAAAAAAAATACTCTGGGTAACAGGCCATCTTCACTTGAGAGGCCTATGGAACAATAAACATCATGGATTATTTATTTAGGTATTTATTATTTAAAACCCTACAGTCTTGATCAGTCAATTCCTGTGAAACTTATAAATTGAGATAAAAGTTCCTCACAGTACAATTAAAGCCATATGAAAACATTCAGTTGTATCATCTAAAAACAGCAGCCTGAACAGTCCAGCCCAGGTGTTTCCATGAATGCAAGAATTTCAGCTCACGGAGTGCAATTTTTCTTGCCTTCCCTCTTTCCACAACTGTGTTTAATGCCCCCCCCCAATACTGTTCTTGGATGAGACAGAACCTGCAGGAGCAAGATTTTGGGTGGCATTTTGGGCTGTCACAGGACTGGGGAAGGCAGGAAAATCATGCTCCATGATCTCTCCTGCCTTCTTCACCCTCCTGAAATAGTTTGGTAAAATATAGAGAATCCTGTTATAATTCCCCTCATATATACAACTGCACACAAATATAAAATTACATTCCCATTAATGCCAGAAAATGAGAAATAGGAGAGACCTACACTGCAGACTCATTCCTTTAGGGCATTATTGGGAATGTAATTTTATATTTGTGTGTATTTGTATATACGAGGGGAATTCTAACAGGATTCTCTATATGTTACCAAACTATAGTTCCCAGGATTCTTTTTTTTTTTTGTATTTACATATGCCCTTAAACCATAACCTTAAGATATGTAGTGCGATTTCTGATTATTTTTCTATTGGGGCACACTGTAACAGTACCAGACTGATATAAAATATAAAACAAGTATTCTAAATGCTGTTGTATAGTTTGATGGTTTTCCTAGAACAAACTCTCAACTCAATAAAACTTGAATTATTGCTCTAAGCTGAAATGTGAGAGAGAGCAAGAGAGAGAGAGAGCGAGAGCGAGAGCGAGAGAGAGAGAGAGAGAGAGAGAGAGAGAGAGAGAGAGAGCGAGAGAGAGAGAGAGAGAGAGAGAGAGAGAGAGAGAGAGAGATATGCGGAAGATAATTACTGTTTCCAGAGCATTGCTTACACTTGATTAACAAGCTGTGCTTGTTCATACTCCACACTGTGTGCTTGCGTGATGCTCTGACTTTTGGCCAGATGTTGCTGACAGACTGGTTTAGAAACTTGTGCTGACTTAGCACTTTCCTATTCAAACAGAGTGATAGCTAACATCTTCATTGTGGCATATGATTTCACAGCATTCTTGTCGACCCAACAGCTTCCTACAGTTGCTCACATGAAGCAACATGAAGTTGCCTTATACTGAGTTAGACCATTGGTATTGTCTACTGTGATGGCCATAGCTTGCCCAGTGCCCCAGATGGAGGTCTTTCACATCATCATTTTTTAAAGTGGAAATGCCAGGGATTGAACCTAGAACTTTGCATGCAAATCAGATGCTCCACTACTGAACCACAGCTCCTTTCGTTCTTCAGAGGGGAGATTTCATGGCCAGCTGTTTAGGTACTCCTGTGGCAAACAAGAAAAGCAAACATCAAGGTATGCATTTTACAGACAGTTATGCTTATTGTGCAACTGTAGATTCAGATTCACAAACTTGAGAAAAACTTGAAACAGAATTTCCATTGTGTGGAAGAATTAATGAAGGATAGGTACAAGAAATTTAGTCAGAGATATGAACACCCTGAAGTAATCGCTTGTTCAGGCCTGTCTCAGTCAAAGTGTAAGAATTAATTGTAGTAGAAAACTCTTTCTTTGCCTAAGGATTAACTCAGAGGAAATATAACATCTGAAGAGCTGGAATTGATTTTTAACTGGCTCGTACAGGAACTACTCCATCCATTAAGCTTGGAGGTATAAGGAGACAGCTGACTGACATCCCATCCAACTCTACAAGGCATCCAATCACCTTAAAAACCTTCAAAAAGTGAATTCCTCTGATAGGTAGCACAGCAAAAAATGACATACTCTTCTTTTTCTGGATGAATTGCTCTAGACTTATAACTAATTCATAGGTCTGGTAATTTGTGACTCTTAAGGAACACATTGAGAAAGAGGTCTGATTCACATCTAGAAGTAATTTTCAACATGGGAGCACTAACAGGCAATAAGAAACAGCATATTCTAATTGAAGTTGGCCTGTCTATACTTCTTAAGATCATTGATTTGCAGTGTAAATCAGAAGTTTCTAATCTTGTTGATTTTGTGGCACTTGGGGAATTCTGGAAACGGGTAGTGGGCATCACAACAAAATGGCAACCACTGGAGCTGAGGACAACCATAAAATGTTCAGAGGTTCCATAAAGGGCTTCCTGAGCTCTTCTGAAGCAGCTTCTAGTCATGAAGTGGAGGAAAGTCAGGATTGGTGGGGACATGGCACCCATGGGCACCATATTGGAAATCACTGGTATAAGCTGTGTTCTCACATAATTCCTCATTTCGAAGGAGTTGCACATGAATAATTCTTAGCTGATTCCCCTGGTGTAGCCTACTAACTAAGCACTGAACTGCAAACCAGGAAGCTACCAATTTGAATCCTATTCCTGCCATGAATTTATTAAGTGGCCCCTCTTCCACATGCAACTCTGCTAACCCTTATCTGCAACTGTGCAGAAGCCAGGCTTTGCTGCCTAATCTCTCTTCCCCTCTCTGGCTGGATTGGGCCACCAAAGGGATTGGGTGTTTTTTAGTCCCTTGATATGTCTGTGCATGCATGCAAGTGTGTTTCTGTCACTGCCTGGTTCCACAAGCCTCCTCTTCTTCCTCCTTTTGCTTCTCTGCAGAACATAGCAGCTGCTTTCTTTGACTGGACGCTGAGTAGTTGTGGTAGGTAAAAGCCATTGCTGCCACCTTTGTCCTGAGGAAGATAAATGGGTGGGAGAGCAAGCAGAGGCAGCAGCAGCTATTCCTGGATGCCCTGGCTGTTTTCTTGCTTGTTTCTCTAGAATAGGTGAGTAATGGCAGCTAAGAGCAGCTATACTGCTGCTCCTCCTAATTCTGGTGCATGTCCTTCAGAACTAGCTCATTACTTGGGTGATAGATATCTTGTACCTGTTTTCTGGGTGAGGAAGAAGAGAGAATAGGGTTGCCAGCTCCAGGTTGGGAAATCCTGGAGATTTGGGGGTGTGGAGCCTGAGAAAGATGGGGTTTGGGGAGAGGAGGGACTTCAATAGGGTATAATGCCATACAGCCCACCCTCAGGTGAACTGATCTCTGTTGCCTGGAGATCACTTGTAATAGTGTGAGATCCCTAGCCACCACCTGGAGGCTGGCAACCCTAAGAGAAAAGGAAGGAAGGAGACTGTGGCAGAGGGCCTCAACTGAAAGCAGTCATCATGAAAGAATGTTACAGAGGGTCCCCCAAAACTGAAGCTGGCCCCAAGTTCTTAACTTTCTGCTTCCACTCCTTAACTTTCTCCTTTTCATTGTGGAAGTCATTTCTATATGTTTCAGCTGTGGTTGCTGTTGACATAGTGACTGTGGATAATAACTAGGCTGAGGAAGGGAATGGCACTATCCACCAGAAACAGGATCAGGTTTCACAGCCAGGGCTGACAAAACTATAGCTTGGAGATCTACTGTTCTCTGCTCCTGAAACCCTCACTACCCATGGCCAGAAGAAGAAATGCCATGTTGACATTAATGCATGCAGGTCCTCTCAGAGGTCCATACAAACTTGGGCTTAGAGTTTCCAACGCTGCATTCCTGGAGATTGGGAGGTGGAGCTGGTGATGGTGGGATTTGGGGGGGGGGGGAAAGAGATCTCAGCAGAGTATAATGCCACAGAATCCACCTTCCAAAGCAGTCATTTTCTCCAGGGGAGCTGAACACTGTAGTCTGGAGATCCACTGTAATTCTGGGAGATCTTCTGGCCCCACCTAAATGTTGGCAACCCCACCTGGGCACTACCAACATTTGCAGCCTCTAGCCAAAACAAAACAAAACATGAAAACAAAAGGCACCAAAAAGAGAAAGATATAATATGGATATTTTTAATTTCAATGTTTTTTTCTAAACAAGTCATGAAATTTATCAATTTAATTAATATCTAGATTAGGGCCAGGTCAAACGTCCCTCACCCCCACTGACTGGCCCTGGATGCATGGTAAGTAGTGATGTCTACATGCCTAGATGCTATGGGACTTTTTCAGGTATTGATTGATGGATGAGCTGCTAACTTGCTATGGATGCTGTGCAAGTGGTTCTTGCATGGTGCAGCAAGAAGGGGTGCAATGGATACTGCTAGTGTTGTGGTGAGTCACTCCCAAGTGAGGACAGGATGTTGACTAGCTTAAAGTACATTCAAAAAGCTGTGGCCATTTGGGTGGGTCCACAGAATTGGGTTGCCCACCCATCTCTTTTGGTACTTTAGCAACAGCCATGCTTAAAAATAAATTTTACCCATTTAAGATCATAGAGAATCCATGGTTACTCTCAAAGTACTCTGATCCATTTGGTGTCCTACATGTTTCGAGGTCATTGCTAAGGTCAGCATATACATAATATACATCTTTTAACTGAACAAGTATTCAGTAGTTGTCCTTAGTCTGAGATGATTGTTTTGATACTAATATCCAAGCCAAGTCCCATTACATTTTAAGGGTGGCATATCAGCCAAAAAAGTTCTTCTCCAGAATTGTACTAAATCATATTCCATTTCCCGCCCCCCCCAAAAGTATCATGCATTCAAGAATAACTTCTGCCTTCCACACAGATGGATGCATAAAGACTAAATTCAAATTCATCTGGCTTCTGAATTTCTGAATGTGTAGAGAGATTTTACTGGCATCTGGAAATAGCAGTAAATCAGAGCAGGGCCAAAACTCAAGACAGATTTATCAAGTGCAAGCACCATACGACACAGGAATTATGACCAGCTTTACTTTCCCCCATAATAGGTAGCACAGTCAGTTTTGACATTTGTTACATTACAAGTTAATTAGGGCTCGGAGAGCAGCTTTCACTACAGGACCAGCTACTAAAATGTTATAAACTGAGACATATGGAAAATACTCTCTTCTGATCCATTACAATAATCAGTGGCTTATTTGACAAATATTGGTATGGGTGGGTGAAAAGACCCTGAATAATCTCTTCACAGACAGGAGAGCTCTCCCCCAGCCTCAACTCTATAAACAGTTAAAGAATAGTATCTCCTGAGTGCTGCAAGATGTGTGACAGGAAGAATTTTCAGTGTGTGTGGAGGGGCAGAACTTGGAGCAAGACCTAAAAGTTCTGTTCTTGGATATATTCAAGTTTTAATTGCACAAAGCCAGTATGAACTTGAGTACATTTGATGTGGCTAATTAAACATACTTCATAACTACTACAGAGGTGTTCCCGATCAGTAAGCATGTGCAGCTGAACACACACATGAGAGACTACCTTTTCTTCTTCTAAATGAGACTCCTGGGCATTGCTTGAAAATCTCTGTGACTACTACCTAAAATATGCATTAGACTTCCTCAAGTACTTCAGATCCCTACGCTTCTAGCCAAATCTCTTAAGGGTTTGGGCATTTTTTATCCTGGGTTCTCTTGCTGTTGGGTCTTCCTACAAGTTAGCCAATGGTTGCTGTAGGAAGCCTCTACGGCGCCCATCAGTGGGACCTGTGTCAGAGCAAATAACTCAAGTTTTCCTTTCTAGGGAAAGGAAAAATGTGAGTAAATGGCTGTATCCATGAAACAAACATCCCTAGCTTCACAAGCAGAAAATAAAATAATTTGGTTTTTTTTAGATATGCTCTTTGCATTTTGTACAGAGAAATCCAATTTGTTCTTTGTTCAGAACATTTCTCTCCCTCACTTCAGTTATAGAGGCATACTCTAGATTTTTCTGCTCCCTGCCTTCCCTAGTCATTTTCTCAGTTTCATTATTAACCAACCCAATCCTGTAAAATAAAATTGCCCCTATTAGTCCTAGCTTGAGTGGTTCTTCTATATAGCCTTGAACCACCAGCAACAATACCAGTCTTGTTTATCAGTACATACAATGCACTAGGCAGAACATGATCACCAGTCACAACTCCTAATGGGAAGGATACTTATGTGGTGGTGTTGTCAATATGTCATGGTAAACACACCACACTACTAACATTACATTGACTGTCTCATCACTAGCCCTGGCTGGTAACTAACTGCACAGAAGGACTTTATAGTGAATAGAACTGGCAATCCAGGACATGTAGCTTGCCTCATTGGGAATTCCTTTTCTCCAGAGCTACTGAATGGCAAGGAATACCTCTTTACATCTGGTCACATTAATCTGCAAACAGGAAAAAAAACACATACAAAAACATGTTAAATGGAATGAGAGTAGATACTCAGGACTGAAATGTGAGAGCTGAATACAGACCGTTCAACCCTGCGGAGGTTTTCTCATTGGGTTATCAATTTTTTTTTACTGGCTTGGCCTCTGCACTTTTCAGTATATTACTCTAGCTAAGTTTTAGAATTTTACTGTACAGTCACAGTTCTCTCAGAACTCTCTCAGCTCCTGCAGAGGCAGGCAAGAGCAAACAACCTCTGAATGTCTCTTGCCTTGAAAACCCTACAGGGTTGCCATAAATCAGCCATAACACACACACACACACACACACACACTTTACTGTGGGACCAGCTGCCATAATCTGAGACACATCTGGGTTTAATCAGAAACTACTTATTACAAAAAACATTTTGGAAGATCCTGGGCACAAAGTATGCTGGGCAATAAAACAACAAAGCATTTTTTGGGGGGCGGGGTCTAGATTTTCCTGGATTGCTTAGATGAAAAAACTGCAAGTTGCTTCCCTGAAAGGAGCATATCATGTGTCTTTCTGACTTAAGATGCAAAACTGCTTAACAGTCCCTCAAAGCATACAACTGAGAAATGGAAAACAACACAGCTAGAGTAATATTCTGAAATTTAGCAAGCATTCCTAGCCTGTGGTAATGTGCTGTATCCTTCTGTGTTAAGTTATTGTTAAAGACACAGAAGAAGGACTAGTTTAGACAAAAAAAGTGACAACCTTTGGGTGGTTATAAACTGGAGTTGTAACACAACTGGCTACCAGTCATTAATTAACTTGTTATGAAGTTTCTGCACTTGATGTCTTGAACACTTTTGAGATGTTAACAGTGGATGCAATCTTGCTTAACATATTTGAAATGCTTCTAGTGTAATCGTAAGCAGAGTTTTATACGTTTTCTAAGTCAAATGGATTGTGTGTGTGTGTTAAGTGCCATCAAGTCGCCTCTGACTTATGGCGATGACCCTATGAATTAATGACTTCTGAAAGATCCTCTCATTAATAACCTTGCTCAGGTCTTGCAAACTGAGGGCCTTGGCTTACTTTATTGAGTCAATTCATATGATGTTGGGTCTTCCTCTTTTCCTGCTACCGTCAACTCTTTCTAGCATTATTGTATTTTCTGGTGACTCTTGTCTTCTCATAATGTGACCAAAGTGTCAGGCTGCTATCTCGGTTTCAGTATTGTTTCTGTGTCGGTGCTGTACTGTCTAGCCTCAAGGCCGACCACACATACCAAGGCCTGGGAATACTGCTCCTGAGAAAGTTGACTCTGTCTGTGTATGCTGATGTTGTATAATCTCCCGCCATTTACTGCCTTATATTATCGTTCGGCTAGTGAGACTCTCATAGCTGCCATAGTTCCCTGTATGCACTGTATTGCCTTTTTGACCAGTAAAAGCCATCTGCTTGGATTCTATATGACTCTGTGGTGATTTCTGGTTCGAAGGGTCAGGAGCTTACATTATGGCAGCTATCTCTCACCTTCTTTATTGTACTACTAGTCAGGCTGGAGCCCAGGGGGGTTCGCCTGCCGCTTGGATGGGAGCTGAGAAGCTCTCCGAGTGACCTACTATCCTGGATTCCTCTCGGAAGGATCCCACCCTGTTACAGGACATAGTCGCTGAACTCTTCAGAACTACCCTAGAGGTTTGCCGCTTGAGGGGACTGGTACAGGAACAGTGGCAATCTCTTAAAGGGACTCTCTGGATGTTGACGTCGGAGGATACTGATACTCGTTTAGATCTTCAAGACTTGGATCAATTACTGGACGATGCCCGGTTGGCAACTGAGGATTTACAAGTACTAACTGGACTTTTGGATAATCTTATTTCTCGAGAGACTCTTTCCTCTAGTTCTACCATGGCAGGAGCCCCGCCGGAGGGTTTTTCCCTGATCCCGGATGCGGCCAGCTGTCAGGCTGAAGCCAAGCGAGTCGCTATTCGCACCGCTCTTCTCCTTGTGGAATGTACAAAGGACACCCCGGTCGCCACCTTGGCTCAAGCTTTGACCTCGACTTTTGGAGCCGATGCACCTGCACTGGCGGTTCGAATACAACCCTTGCTGGGCGGGGAATCCGACCCCATACTCTCACTCCTGGAAACAGAACTTTTACCGCGCATTACGGCGGAGGCTGCCCTAAGACTTGAGAACGCCAAAGTTCTTGCGGATAAGGATGCCGCCGAAGCGGCTAAGGTCGCAAGAGAGAGAGAGGCTGCTGAAGCAGCCAAGGCGGCAGCAGCAAGGGTTAGGGATCGGGCGAGAATGGATACGCGCCCCAAGGACACTGTACAAGGGCTATCAGGTCTGTCTTTTTCCCCAGCGTTCGTCCCGTCGCGCGCGACCCAACGCGCACGCCGTTTGGCTGACCGACGTCGAGACTCAGGAGAGTCTGAAGACGAGGATCTTTATGGAGATAGCTCTCAATGGGCCACGAGCTTCCAGACCAGTAAACCTCATCTCACTGGTGGCCCAAGTGAGGAGGTTCACCTCTTACGAGCCCAGAATCGGGAGCTCTCCGACCGTGTTGATCAACTCCAAGAACTAATGGAACGTATGCTTCAGGATAACAGGCAATTACAACAAACCCTGATAGCCCAAGCACAGCCTGTTCCGATACCGGGTCAGGGGGTGCCCATCCAGCCACCCCAACCACCCGCTAATGTGCCTGCTCCACCCTTGCCTCCCGGAGCTCCCGTTGTTCCTCCGCCCGGACCACCCGTGCAACCGGGCCAACCTGCGCCCGGCCCTTGGAAGCAACTTAAATTGAGGACTACGTACGACGGATCTCTCGAGACTTTGCCTTGTTTCTTGCATCAAGTGGACAGTTATATGCGAGAACAAGGACAACTTTTCCCCACGGAAGATAGCCGGGTGCGTTATGTAGCTTCCCTTCTGACAGGTAAAGCAGCTGACTGGATGGTCCTCCAGTTTGACACCCGCTCTTGGGCTATTCGTTCCCTCAACAACTTCATGACTGCTCTGAGAAGGAGGTTTGAAGACCCCTTCCTGGGGGAAAGAGCCAAAACGGAACTCTTACAACTAAAACAAGGCTCTGCTACAGTTCGAGAATTTGCCGATGAATTTCAACGACTGGCAAGTAAAATTGTAGGCTGGCCCGAGACCACCCTAATTCATCATTTCAGGGAAGCCTTGCACCCTGACGTTCTGAACTGGTCATACATGCGGGGCGATCCCGATACCCTTGAAGACCGGATTCTATTAGCCGAGGAAGTGGAAAGCCGCCGACGCTTTATTTCCCTAGTCCGTCAAAAGCACAAGGAAAAAGGCACCCAAAAGCCTCAATCCAAGGCACCACCGCCCGTCCCACGAAATCCTCCACGTCCGCCCCAGGAACGTGAAGCCCGATTTCAGAGAGGTGCCTGTCTTACTTGCGGAGAAATGGGCCACTTTGCAGCTGTTTGCCCGCACCGCCATGAATTATTTCGTCCCAGCACGACAACCCGCGCCAGAGGTCGTCCACCATGCAGAGGCACCGCGGCCACCCGCAGCGCAGCTCCGGGAAGACCCACACCCTCTGCACTCCATGCCGGAGACCCAGCCTCCCTGCCTACTACCAACGACCCCGCCGGGTGTCGGATTACAAGTGCCCCATTGGGGGACAACTTTCCCTCTTCGGATGAGGAAAATCCTTGGAATTCTCTAGCCTTAAACCTGGAATCTCCCCTCGACCTGTCAAAAAACGGCTCCGGTCTGTGGTGAATGGAGCGTCTCCACAGACCTCTCAGGATCCTCCTGTTAAACCGAATGCTCCTACCAAAATCAAAGAAGTGGACTCCACCGTCTACGTGGATGCGGTTTTACAACACATTAACGGTGGTCCACAACTACCCGTCAAAGCACTAATCGACTCCGGTTGCTGTCGCACTCTCATAAGCGAAGCCACTTTTGCTGCACTCAGAGCCGAATCTGAGGCTTTACCCGCCCCTGTCCAATTTGCCCAAATGGACGGGAGCCATTTCCAGGGGGGTCCAGTTGATCACCGCACCATAGGGGTGGCAATGGGAATTGGCTCCCACTGGGAGCAAATAGACTTCACTATAGCCCCTATCCGTTTTGAAGTGGTCTTGGGTATTAACTGGATTAAAGGACATAGTCCCAGTATTAACTGGGAAACAAACACTATCTCCTTCGCCAGCCCCATGTGCGATCAGCACCGGCAGAACTTTGCACTGTTATATCCGCCCGTCCCAGCATTGGCCTCCGATGTCCCAGCACTTCCAGTCCTACCTAATGTATATCGAGACTTTGCGGATGTCTTCGACCTTAAAGAATGTGATACCTTACCCCCCCACCGGGCCTCGGACTGTACAATTGAGGTGGTCAAGGACTGCACATTAACCAAAAGTAAAATTTACCCTATGAGCGCTTCCGAGCGCACTGTTCTCCGGGACTTCCTTGACAAAAACCTCGCCAGAGGGTTCATTCGCCCATCGAATGCCCCGAACTCGGCCCCCGCGTTTTTTGTCCGAAAAAAAGAGGGCGACCTTCGTTTATGCATTGACTTCAGGAAACTCAATGCGGTTACCCAAACCAACGCCTATCCTATCCCATTAATATCTGATATTTTGGGACAGTTACAGGAGGGCCGGGTGTTCTCCAAGTTAGACTTGGTGGAAGCCTACTACCGAGTCCGCATCCGCGAAGGAGATGAGCACCTCACTGCCTTCTCTAGCTGTTTCGGTATGTATGAATTCCTCGTGATGCCGTTCGGATTAAAAGGGGCCCCGGGGGTCTTTATGCAACTCATCAACGAAATCCTTCATGACTTGCTGTATCGCGGGGTGGTGGTTTACTTAGACGACATTCTAATTTATTCAAAAACCATGGAAGAGCATGTAACTCTAGTCCGAGAAGTTCTGCAGCGCCTGCGCGACCACCAACTCTTTGCAAAACTGGCTAAATGCGAGTTTCATCAAAGCCAGCTCACATTTTTAGGATACATAATCTCCCACCAAGGTCTTCGCATGGACCCTGTCAAAGTCCAAGCCGTTCTCGATTGGACTCCTCCCACCAACCGCAAACAAGTGCAACAGTTTTTGGGATTTGCGAACTTTTATCGAGGATTCATTCCTAACTTCGCCCAAGTGGCCCTACCCATTACTGATCTACTAAAAACCAAAGGGAAAGCAAACACAGCTACCTTACCCTCCGCAAAAATCCTGTGGACTGATCAATGCCAAGCCGCGTTTGTGGCTCTCAAACGCCTCTTCACATCCGAACCCGTACTACAGCACCCGGACCCAAACCAAATGTTTATTGTGCAAGTCGATGCCTCCGATGTAGCTATGGGAGGGGCCCTCCTCCAAAAAGGTCCGGATGGCCTCCTTCACCCGTGCGCTTACTTTTCGAGAAAATTTGCGCACGCACAATTGAACTGGCCCATTTGGGAAAAAGAGGCAGCGGCCGTTCACCATGCCCTGACTCTATGGAGACAATTCTTAGAGGGGTCCAATATCCCCTTCGAGGTTTGGACCGATCACAAGAATCTAGCTGCCCTCACGGGGTCCCATAAACTTTCAGCAAAACAACAACGTTGGGCTGAATTCTTCGCTCAGTTTCGTTTCGTCCTAAAGCATGTTCCTGGGAAGCAAAACGTTCTCGCAGATGCCCTCTCCCGGTTGCCACAATACCCGGTAAAACTCGAGAGACCAACTGACTCTCTGTTCCCCCCTACGCAAAGGGGAGCCCTTCCTGTACTCGCCGTGCAAACTCGATCTCAGCAACAGCATCCCAGATCCAGTTCTCCAGCACCTCCAACCCGAACGGCTACCCAACCGCCCTCGCAACAACAACGAACCGACGATTCCACTCCTCCAACCCCACCGGCTGCCCTACCGCCTACAATCTGCGCACCACCGCACGTAAGCACTACCCCCATAGCTGGTCCTAAGACTACTTTAGCCGGGGGGGGGGGTGTTCCCGCCAAGGTTCCCATCTCCGAATCCTTTTTAAATACCCTTCGGGACCACTGCCTTTCTGAACGCTCCACTCACACCCTACCCCCTGGGGTAATAGAACAGGGAGGCTCATGGTACAAAGACTCTAAATTATATGTACCCAAGGCACTTCGAAAAGACGTTTTACACTTAGCTCATGGAGTAAAAACAGCTGGACACTTTGGATTCCTAAAAACTCTCCACTTATTGCACAGACAATTTTGGTGGGGGGGAATGCGTTCCGACGTTGACTCTTTTATTCGCAGCTGCCCTGTTTGCGCCACAGTGAAGCGATCACAAGGCAAACCCCCGGGGCTACTGCAACCTCTAGAAACACCCAACAGACCATGGGAAGTGATTGCTATGGACTTTATGACTGATCTCCCTCTCAGCGGGGGAAAAACTGTATTATGGGTTGTTACTGATTTGTTTTCCAAGCAAATCCATTTAGTTCCATGCGCAGGGATCCCCTCTGCTCAAAAAATGGCCCGCCTCTTCGTGACACATATCTTCAAATTACATTCGTTTCCGCGCAAAATAATCTGTGACCGCGGCAGTGGCTTTGTTTCCAAGTTTTGGAAAGCATTCCTCAAGTTGGTGGGGGTTGAACAAGGATTGTCTACTGCATACCATCCTCAAACCGATGGTCAAACTGAACGTGTAAATGCTGTCCTTGAATGTTATTTACGCTGTTATGTAAACTACCACCAAGATAACTGGGTAGAACTGTTACCTTTTGCAGAATATGCCTACAACAATGCTGTACATCAATCTACAGGTTTTAGCCCGTTCTATGCAGTGTATGGACAGGATTTTGGTCCTGTTACGCCCAGAAATAATGTGGAGGGGGAGGGAGATCCTGACGTTGCTTCCTGGGCACACACCCTCCGTACCACTTGGCCTTGGCTCGTTAGCAATCTCGACCGAGCCAAGCGCAAATACAAAGCACAAGCTGATAAACATCGTTCCCCCGGGGGCGAACTGCGAGTGGGTAAATTGGTCTATCTTTCCACCAAAAACCTACGTTCCACCCGTCCGTGCCTTAAACTCAATGCTAAATTCATTGGCCCATTCCCGATCACACGGGTCATAAATCCTGTCACGGTGGAATTAGCTCTCCCGAAAACCCTGAGGCGTGTGCATCCCGTTTTCCACATTAGCCTCCTGAAGCCCCATACGGCCTCTCCACAATGGCATCCCGATCCGCCCCCCGAACAGCCCATTATGGTGGGGGGGGAAGAGCACTTCGAAGTCTCCAAAATCCTTGACTCTCGTATTCACCATGGAAACCTACAGTATTTGGTCCATTGGAAACACTTCCCCCCTGCCTACGACGAATGGGTTCGCGCACGAGATGTCTCCACCCCCAAACTAATCGATGCCTTTCACACTGCCTACCCGGACAGACCATCCCCCTTACAGACTGGGAGGGGGCCTTAAGGGGAGCAGGATGTCAGGCTGCTATCTCGGTTTCAGTATTGTTTCTGTGTCGGTGCTGTACTGTCTAGCCTCAAGGCCGACCACACATACCAAGGCCTGGGCATACTGCTCCTGGGAAAGTTGACTCTGTCTGTGTATGCTGATGTTGTATAATCTCCCGCCATTTACTGCCTTATATTATCGTTCGGCTAGTGAGACTCTCATAGCTGCCATAGTTCCCTGTATGCACTGTATTGCCTTTTTGACCAGTAAAAGCCATCTGCTTGGATTCTATATGACTCTGTGGTGATTTCTGGTTCGAAGGGTCAGGAGCTTACACAAAGTAAGCCTCAGTTTGGTCATTTTGGGTTCTAGGGAGAGTTCAGGCTAGATTTGATCGACAACCCACTGATTTGTCTTTTTGGCGGTCTACAGTATCCGTTAAACTCTCCTTTAACACCACATTTCAAAGGAATCTACTTTCTTCCTGTTAGCTTTCTTCATTGTCCAGCTTTCACACCTATACCTAGTAACATTGAATATTATGGCATGAATTATCTTATTGTATACATAAACAGAACAGAGAAATGAAAATAAGAGCCATATCACTGCAATAATACCTATTATATCAAAAAAGAGAAAGAAAAAGAGATAGAAAAACACATTAAAAATTATACATACATGATCCCATAAACAATAAGCATTGTTTGATGTTAGCAATAATTATTGACCATAGCGATGGTGATTATCATAATTGAATTATAATTTTCACAATTCCATATCTTAGCATAAATCATAAAATACCCTAGATAATACTCAATGAATATAGATAAGAAAAATGAACCATAGTAACTGCTATTGGTATTTTCTAAACATACTTCTTAATTTACATATTATTTTCATCTAACAATAATACTCTATATCAAGAAGATTAATAATAATCATTTCATCAATCTTCTCAGTTCCCCATTTTTAAGAATACTATATATATCATGGTTTCCATTTATCTTGAAATTATTTAATTGGTCTATTATTCACATAGTTAATTTAGCAATTACTGCATATTCAGCTAATTTGCTTTCATACTGGCCACCATTATCATATATGTGAATAATTCTTCCAAAGTTTTTGTAATATTTTTGGTACAAAGAAGATCAGGAACTGAATGTGTATATACTCCTTTTATATACACATTCAGTTCCTGGTCTTCTTTTAGCAGAGAGAATTGAGCTTCTCTATTTTCCGCTTCCAATTATGTAATCTATTTGTTTTCTGTATTGATGATGTCCATGTATACAATCATCTGTTCGGTTGCCTGAAACGTGTTCACAATGAATAACTTATTTTCATAGAATTCTATGAGTTGCTCTCCTGACTCATTTTGTACTCCTAGCCCAATTTTTTGACAATATTTGACTCTACCTTGTGTCCCACTTTTGCATTCCAGTCAGCTATGGTTATCAGCACATCTTGCTTAGGTGTGTGATCACTTTCTTCCTGGACACTTGCTTAAAAGCTTCCAATTTCTTCCTCTTTAAAAGGGAATTAGACCATGGGGCTAGATGTATAAGTGGCTTTTGGTCATGAAAGCTAAATGGGACTTCCAAGCTATGTGTCAGTATCTCTTTTGATGCCAGTTGTGGAGGGGGAGTCAAGGATTACAACAACAGTAGCATTTGGCTTCTGTGCCTCAGGATGTGGGCATTTGGCTGGCTACTCTGGGAAACAGAGTGGGTGGTCTGATTCAACAAGATCTTAATGCATGTAGGTTGTTAAGAGGCTCAATGTATATTTTTCTTGCTCAGTTGAAAAATACCTGGATTTGCTTTATTTGGTAAAGGATAATGTGCTGAGATATCATTTTAAAGCATTTGTAGTAGACATCAAAGAATTATGAACTGGATGCCAGTGTAGAGTAATGATAATTGATTTTGTATTATGTTCTTACAGAAAATCAATAGCCCCCAATACAAAGATGTTAATTTCCTTTGAAACCACTTGATTTTCTACTTTAAAAATTCTTATTGGTTTCCGCTGTAAATAAATCACAGTGATAAATTGCTTATCCTGAACATTTTTCAACATCAGGAGAAAAAATTAATTCCCTGTTCTTATTTCTAAACTACTGAAATGTTGGTCATTAAGAAGTGGGGCGGGGCATGTCATGGAGGTGCAGTGGAAATGTCTACTAATGTTGCTGTTTCAGAAAAGAGCCTTTTAAAACAGAATGTACATTCATATTATAGACGTTGAAAATGTAAAAATTGGTATATGCATCAGGTCTCAAAAACCTTTTAGTTGTTCAACACTTCAACTTGAGACTATTTTGTTAGAAAATGTGATGTGATTATTTGGTTAACCACTGAGAAAGCTGTGACATGAAATTAGTAACCTTCAATATATAGTTTTAAGAGTATCTGCTAATTATCCTGACTGGGTAATACTTCTAGAATACAAGAATTCAGAAGAGTTCTTAAGCCAGGTTTGACAATTGTTGAACCTACAATCCTAAGAATGCTTTCCTGGGAGTAAGTCTTACTGAATAAAATAGGCATTGCTTCTAAATAGACTTGTCTCCTCACAGTGCCATCCTAAGCAAAATTATATCCTTCTTAGCTCATTGGCTTTAATGGACTTAGAAGGGCGTAACATGTTATTGGGTAGCACTCTCAAAAGGCAGGAACTAATCAGGCAGTTATGAACAATTCAAGTAGTTCTTAACTTCTGTTTTTTTCTGGTTAAATAAATCTAGATTTCATTCAATTTGAATTCCTTTCCATATCTTCCAATGTTTATCTAGTATTATATTGTTGTTCTCTGAACAGAGACTGCACCACAGGAATAAAAACAACTAAGGCTGTGCAGCTTTGTTTTCCCAGTATTTTTGGGATTTGGGTTTAATATATCCAGAAAATTTTTAAAAAATTCAAAAAAGCAAATATAATGGATTTGGCTTTTTCAAAACATTTTTAAAAATTGGATTTATTAAACCCAAACCTGAAAAATACACAGCATAAAGAGTATTCAGTGTTGTTTAAATGCTAAGTATGAGAGCCAGTGTGGCGTAGTGGTTAAGGGTGGTGAACTCTAATCTGGATAACTGGGTTTGATTCCCCACTCCACCACATGAAGCATGCTGGGTGACCTTGGGCCAGTCACAGTTCTCTCAGAACTCTCTCGTTTGGAGGTTCTAGCAGGGGAGCGCAGCTATCGTATACCCTTGACCGAAGAACTGTATACTCCTTCTATCTGGGATGGTCGTCCTCTTCCACCGAGCGCACAGCTTCGGGAGGGATGCACATGGAGCGGTGAGGGAGGTAGGGGTCACCCGCCTAGCCAGCCAGATCAGCTGAATCAACCCTGGCAATCAGTGGGGTGACAGATGTCACAGCTTTACCTCACACATCTGTCTGTGACATCTGTCACCCCACTGATTGCCAGGGTTGATTCAGCTGATCTGGCTGGCTAGGCGGGTGACCCCTACCTCCCTCACCCCCTCTTTTTGGGGGGGGGGAATAAACCCGGAATGGGGCGGTGAGGAGAGGTTTCGTGGTCAACGTTTGGTGGGGGGGCGCCTCTTCCTTCTCCTCAGAAACGTTTCCAGAGCCGCACTCAAGGGGCCAAAGAGCCGCATGCGGCTCAGGAGCCGCTGTTTGCCGACCACTGCTCTAGACAAACAAGTGACATGATTTCCTATATTTTACTAGTTAGGCAATGGATTCCTGTGAGTATAAAACTACAAGTACTCTGATTTCTGAAGTATAAAAAAAGAGAATAATTGTCTCAGTTGAAGCCTTTTGGTACCAGAGTTTGGATGGAAACTCTTACTGTTAAATTATGCATGCATATATTGCAGTGACATTTCATGTACTCAAAACATTCATTCAATAGTGATGTTTAATCTGGGTGCAGTTAGCATTCTGTCACACAACAGAAGAGAACATTAGTGAAACATTTGAACGGCAGTGTTACATTATGTAGCTAAGTGGATTTAGAAAACAGTCTCACCAACTTCCTACCTATCTTTATGTTGTGGCAACATTAGTCTTTGTGCCTGTGGTGCAAAACAAGCAAATGAAGAAACACATGGTAGATTCTTCCAGTAATACATGTTGACAGCTCTACTAAATTACACATGTAGCTAGTTCATTGAAACATGGCGAAGTCGCTGACCCTTCCTCCCCTCCCCCCCAATAAAAAAGTGCTGTGAAAAATTGACTCCTTTTCTTTCGTAGAGAAAGAAATAGCTGTTTACTGGTAGTAGTCTGCTGGTCAGGCAAGGAAGCCACTTACATAGCTATTGAGAAGTCAAATGGCAGAGAGAGAACAACTGAGTTAAAACACCAGTGCCGTACACATTACTCATACATCTAAAAACACTACAAGGTTTGGCGTTTGGACCTTGCAAAAAACAAGTCTGAGGTTGGTGCCAAAAAGTCATCAGACTGGATGCTGAGAAGAGGTAAGAGCATTCCATAACCACCACAGTACAACAGGACTATTGAGGGGGTTTGAATGGCAGGCATCTATTAAGGGGGAAGGGGGGAAAGAGAGTTGGGGTTTTGCTATTTTATTTGTGGCTTTAATGAAAATGTTTTTAACGATTATTGTAAACTGCCTTGAATTATGAGGAAAGGCAGGATATAACAGCGCATTCCTGAGTAGCGCCGGCAGCCAGGATGAAAGGCCTCTGGAGGCCGGCGAAGGCCTGCGATGGTGCAAGGGCCCACGGTGCCGGTGTCCAGGAGGCATATGCTGGCATTTGTGGCCCCAGCGCTGGTGTGAAGGCCTGGATGCCAGTTGCTGGCTGCTGCCGTGGCAGTATCGGGCCTGGATGCCGACGGAGCCTTCCGCCGGCATCTGAATGCCAGCAAAGACCGCGTCGTCATCCCAGGAGGTGTTCCTGGGGCTTCCCGGCATCCCGGGAGGCATTCCTGCGGCATGCTGGTGCCGGCCGGGAGGCGGGGCTGCCATTAGGTGGCCTCCTAAGCCGTTATGGCTTGGGAACGCCCCCTTTTATTTTTGAAGAGATATACCACCTTTTAGGTGGCGTATCTCCCGTGCAACCCTATGCGGGTTGCATGGATTTTTGGCGCCGGGTGGAGGTTTAGGCCAGGCCGAAACCTCCTTAGGAGGCAGCGCCGCTGCGTTGCCTCCTAAGCCCGGCGCAGGCATTCTGCTCAGGAATGCACTGTAAATGTTCTAAAAACAAACAAATATACTGTTCATCACAGAAAATGGCTGCGGTTAAGGAAGATGTGGGGAGCGGATGGCAAGATATGCTGAGGGGAAGCAGAAGCTGCTGATTTTGAAGCAAAAGTTAGCAAGCCAGATCTTAACATACGTGGTGAGATGAGGCTCTGGGGAGTTCTTTGCTCATTGCAGGCTGAGGAGTTTCAGCTTCCTCAAAGGGATCTTTCTTCACTCTCTTAGAAGCCTTTAGGTGCTTTCATGGCCTTTCCCCAGCTTCACTTCTCTTTACCACAGGGAATTGGGATGCAGGATTATGATCGCTGCTGGGATTTTAATGATTCCGTGCTTTTCTATACATCTGGAAGTCAAGTTATCATGTTGGTGATGTTAGAATCAACAGTACATCAGCAGAGGAATAAATACTAAGCATAATTATACAAACTGGATACGAAGGGAAAATATAAAAAGTTGACCCTTGCGGCAGCTGTAGGGGAAAGAGCAAAGCAAGCAGTTTATAAGCAGATTGGTTTTTGCTCTCTGGTTGAGTGGGAAATATATGGTGTTTTAGTATCATTTCTCATGTGCTAGCTTACATGGTTCACTAGTCACTTCCAAGGTCACAAAGAGTCACCTGATTTACTAAATGTTACTTACTTCAAATGCTGGTAGTGCAAGCTGTATGCTTATTTATGTCTTCATAAGTGTACAGTTATAGCCATTTGTTTCCCAATACATGTCTGAAGTAACAGAGAGAAATTAAAAACATCACTCATGCAGTATCCAAAGTGGCCATTGTGGCCACTGAGGAAAAGGTTTTCATTTAGAATGCCAGCGAGAAATGCCGGGATCAGCAGAAGGCAGAAACAGATTTGTTGCACGAAAGGAGAATGTCTTGTTGGAACAAAAAGGAACCTTAAATTATCGGTTATACATCTTCACAGTGTGTAAGATCAATATGGCATTCTCCACAGTCTTCTTCTCAAGGCAATTTAGAAATCTTATGAATCTAGAGTCTTTTTATGGGCTTAAGTGATTTGTTGATCCAGTGATTTGTGGCTGGTATAGCAGTGTATTCATGCATGTGGATCTGTCTGCACTTAAAAGAAATGCCTCATCCTTTTCAACTTGATGAAGAGGAGAAGTATGCATCCATCAAAACAGAGCAACCTGAGTTCCATCTGTACATGAGTTTAAACATGGAGCCCTACAAAGCTGTTAGGCCACAGTTTCTCTGGGATAGTCCTACTGGAACAATTCAGAACTTAACGGGTGTGCAAAAAGACTTTTGGGAAAATTGGATTCAGGTATATTGGACTCAATTTTTTTGGGGAGGGGGACTCCCGAATATCCCCAAATTTCCATAGCAGCATGGGTTTGCTTTTTTGGGGAGAATACTTTATTTTTTACCTTAAAAGGTGCCAGGAGTTGAATTTGATGGGCCATTGCTCCTTTTGCCCAAATTGACTAGCCACCCCTGCTTGGTTGGTTTAATTTGAATTTATATAAATGCTCTCTTTTCCTAAGGGCATGGCTGCTTAGGATAGTAAGTGTGTGTGTGTGTGTGTGTGTGTACTATATATATATAGTACATAAATGTATATACATATATGTTGCACCCCTCACCTTTGTGCACCCAAGGCAAGTGCTTTACCTGCCTCACCCATGTAATGACCCTGCTTTATAATGAGCTCCATCTGCAGAAACAAATTCATGAGTTATTTCTCACTGAAAACAACTTATGGAATCTCATGTAATTAATTCATCCAGGGCCAGTCAATATGAGCAGTTTCCCTATCCTCTAACATGTCTACTTAGTAATGGACAATTATTATTATCGTCATCATCACCACCACCACCACCACCACCATCATCACCAATTGTTTCAATGGCACTTTTCAGCATAAAAATGCTTTCTGGTGTTTGGCACTTCTCCAACAATGGATGCATTGAGTATTTTTGCAGAGCAATGCAGACTTGAATGAGTAAGTATTATTGATAGCAAGACATTTCCAATAGGGTAGACATGTTAGTCTGCTGCAGCAAAACCAAAATTGAGTCATGCAGTACCATAAATACTAACCAAGTTACTTGTCCAGTTTCCAGTTTGGTCCTTCTTCAGTTGGAATAGCCTATTTGCCAGTGAAGGATGCTCACAATGAAATTTGATGACACATATGTTTCTTGGCTTGCTATACCACATTGGTCCCACACCATTTTCTTTTTGCAGGAGCCTTGTTTGGGTTCTCTGTGGAGTTTATGAAATGTAACACATTTGCATTTCATTGCTATCAGAGCTTTTCAATACTTGGGGTGGGGGATTTTTTTTTTTTTTTTTTGCCAGAAATTCAGAACACCTCCCCATCCAAAATTCTCACCAATTTGTTGCTGAAAAGTATTATTTCATTATTTTCCCACAAAGAATGGAAACAATGTCTTGTCAAAAAACAAAGAACAACCCTGCTACCTGAATTCTGCAAGAGTTAGTTCCAGTGGTTTGACCTTTCCAATTCTTATGTTCAGCATTCTTAACTTTAAGCATGCCTTGAAAAACTCATTACTTCTTGCCAAGAGTTTAAGGATTCTTGTCTTTTCCCAGTTTGAATCTCTTCTTTGTTCCATATTACCAGAGTGAGGCTTTGGCATGGTTCCTTAATGCTGACACTACCTCCAGGTGCTCCAGAAATTGAATCTGTGTTCAGCATGATGCCTCAGAGGAAGTTACAGCAGCAGCAATGGAAAACATCCCGCCAAATGCACAGCATGTCAAGATAATTTTCATCTGTTGTAACTGGGGGAATTGACAAAGAAGATTGGCACTAGACAGTTTTTGCTCTCGGGAGGGTTGTTTGAACTGGTATGTAACACAGTGGAGAACAATAAAAAAATTCCCACTGCAATATCATCTGTAATGGCTTTGAAGGAAGTACTTGTAATAAAATACAATGGGATTGTTTCTGCACTCACAGCTCCAAGTTTTAAAATGGTAGTATTCTTTATAGCCTCTAGCACAACTGAGAAGGGAGGCAGAACTTTTATTTCTAGTAATATTTGTGCAACTTCAAACTTGGGTGGCTATTGTTAGCCAACACATGAAAGCTGCTTTCTATTTAGTCAAACCATTGGTCTATCAAGGTCAGTATTGTCTACTCTGACTAGCAGCAACTCTCCAGGATCTCACATCACCTACTACTGGATCTTTTTAGTTGGAGATGTCAAGGATTGAACCTGAAACACACTGCATGCAAAGCAGATGCTCTACCCTGAGCTAGAGCCCCACCCCAAATAATCCATTTATTTGAAACCAACACATGCCTTGAAATTTACCATGCATTCCTGAGATTCGGCGTACGGGAACAGCAGGGAGAAGGCACAGGCGAGCTGCCTCCTAAGGCTGTTCCCCGTATGCCGGAAAACAAAAAAAGCCATTTTGTGGCTTTTTTTTTGTTAAACGGGGCCTTTAGCCCCATAGAGAACAGCGGGGCTGCACCTGTTAAAAAGCAGGCACAGCAACGCTATTTCCGGCGCCAGCGTAATGGGGCAAATGGGGACAGGAAGCCACCTACCGATGGCTCCTCCCCCCGGCCCGCCTCAGGAACGCCTCCCCATGCCAGTACGGCAATTCTCCGCCGTGGCCTGCGCCATGGAGAACCCATGCCAGCAGAGGGGCAAGGCGCAGCTCCGCGGTGCTCGGGCACTGATGGAACTGCCCTCGCCGCCAGTGTAAGTGCATCTTGTTGCATGATTAGACACACTTATGCTGGCAGCGGGGCCACGCTGCCTCCTAAGAGGACTCCCCCCCCTCAGGAATGCACAGTTAGTCTTCTACTTATTGGTCTTGAATAAGGAAAGAAAATTAATAGTGGCTCATTAGGATAAAGGGTCAGAAAATTATAAACCTTTGATACCACCATGGAGCTGAAATATAAAGTTGGATCCTACCAGTTTTCTATCTCAGGATCACTCCTAGTCTTTTTCTTTACCTAGCAGTACCCTGCAGTTTCTGAAAAGCTGATGCTGGTGGTTACAGGATATTACAGATAAAAAGACGGGGTTAGGAACTGCATAAAGGAGGAGAATTGGCTGAGATCGCCGTTCTTCCTCTTCCAACATCAGATAGATATACTACCCATAATTAGTTAGTTATTAAATCATATCAGAAATGTGATAGAAAGAGCAGTGCAGTAGAATGATATAACCTATAGCATTTGCTGGTCAAGCATCACAAATGGAGTAATAAACATGACATATATATACAGTCACTATGGCTAGTACCTACTGACATGGATTTGTCTAATTCCCTTTTAAAACCATCTGGGTTCTCTTCAGATCATATAAATCTTTTGCCTTTTATTAAAAAATCTCACATTTGACCCACTCATTGGATAAAGAAGTATTTCCTTTTGCCCATCCTGAATCTGTTACCCATCAGCTTCACTGGTTGCCCCTGAGAGCCAAGTGACAGGTAACAGTTGCCTATGGCTGCCAGCACCATTTTAGAAGCATTTGTAGGTCTTTAAAAATTGCTGTGAGGACCCAATCCAGATTGGGTGGGCAGTGTGGCGGGCCCAGGACCTCTTGTTTCTACCCCCTGCACTTTTTCAGGTGCAGAAACAGCCCCTATGGCTCTTTTGGTACTTGAAAAGGCACATGGGCGGAGGGGACAAGAGCTCCTGAGGCTGCTGCATCACATGCCTGATCCAGATCAGGGCATCACAGCAATTTTTAAAGAACTACAAATGCTTCTAAATGGCTTTGGCACTCTCAAGATGGCCACCATCACTTTTAATTTGGCCATCTATTCTAGTATTGAGTAATTATCAACATGGCCTCATCTGCAGATACTTAAATCCATAGATTGGGCCATGGAGACAAAAGGGGGATTTCCCAACAAACTTGGGGGACCTCCAGATTTGCCGAAAAAGGTGAAAAGTTTAACAACGGAGTATGTGTGTGTTAAATTTCCCCAAACACATGAGTGCTGCCTGTGCACACTCAGACAATGTGCCTCCATTGGCCCACCTTAGTCCATGGTGGGCACGAGGTAGGTGCAGGTGGTGGTGGTACTGCAGGTGGGAGGTGGGGGAGGGCAGGAGTTGCCAATGCCATCCACCTAGAGCTGAAGCAGTGGCACTGTCAGCGGAAGAGGAGGAGCTGCTGCTGCTCCCTTTGTCACTGAGGCTGCCAGCACCAGCCCCTCCATCTGCTGCCTCTTCTCTGCAGGTGGGCAGGAGAACAGGAGTGGAACCTGCCCCCCAAATAAAGTAGCACAGCAGGAACACTGCTTACCACTGTTCTGTTGCCACTAGCACTACCACCACTGCCTCTCTTCTACAGCAGGCAGAGGAGGAAAAACAGCAACCATTACCCCCTCAAATGAGCTTGGCAAAAGGTAGGGAGAGGGGGGAACTGTGGTGGGGCTGCAGGCTGGCTGATGACTGGCTGGACCAGCAGGCAAGCAGAGGGGAGAGGAGGGAATTCCCCTCCCCGTGAGTCTTGGGGTCCTCCACTTGTTACCTTTCCAAATATTCATCAGGTAATCTATTACTATTGGAAAACAAGACTGAATTCATTGTTGCCTTCTATAACTATTTTCACATTCTGAAACTAGAAATGGATTTACATTCTCCTGTTCATTCAGAATGACCCAATTTGCATAAGTTTAATGGTACCCCCTCAAACCTACAGTTACTGGGAAGGTAGTCCCTGACTTCACTTCATTAAAAATTTGCTTTTGTACATGCAAACCTCCTGCCTCCTTTCATCTTGTGACATCTGAGTTTTCTAGTCCCTTACTGATATTCCTGTTCTATTTATTGCCTACAGTTCAATGTTCTCAATAAGTTTCCAGCATCTCAAAAGAAATCTTTAGCCACACCAGGTTCCAGTCAAAGCCACACTTCTGTTAGTTGTCTTGCCAAATTAAATGTACTTTTAGCCGCTGCCGACCCAAGATAGTGTTGAGGTGATTCATTTTTTAAAATATGTTTCTCATTAAATTTTCATAAAATGTAAAAAACAAGACATGCATTATTTACAATAAATATAAAAAGTGATGTATCTGTGTGAACCTTATGTTGCCAGTAATTAAGAAATGCATTCATGTTCTGAATAGGTTCCTTTCCTTGCCACAGTCCTTCTTTGCCAATATAATGAGTTAGTTTTGACAAAATGGCAAACTGGGGCAATTGATTGTCCGTTAGATTATTGCTGGAATCAATGGCATTCTTCAGGATTATCGATAGTATCTTGTAGCATAGGTTAACCTGTGGTATATCTTTATTATATCTCACCTTTCTGTTAAAAAATAGCTGCTAAAAACACAAAACATCCCAGCAGACAAGCAGTCAAACAGTTATCAGGCTGCCAACTTGGAAGGCTTTAAGAGGGGAATGGACATATTCATGGAGGAGAGGGGTATTCATGGCTATTAGTTAGAATGGATACTAGTCATGCTGCATACCTATTCTCTCTAGTATCAGAGGAGCATGCCTATTATTTTGGGTGCGGTGGAACACAGGCAGGATGGTGCTGCTGCAGCTGTCTTGTTTGTGGGCTTCCTAGAGGCACCTGGTTGCCCACTGTGTGAACAGGCTGCTGGACTTGATGGACCTTGGTCTGATCCAGCATGGCCTTTCTTATGTTCTTATGTTTTCTCTCTAAAGTCCTGAGCTGCTAGAAGGTGTGGTTGAGCAGGTAGAAAGGTTCAGCCCTTGGTTTAAAGTTCTCCCCAAGCAAAAAGAAAGTGCTATACTTTACTGTAACAAAATAAAATAGTATTTTGGGAACAAAAACATCTGCTACTTTTGTGATAAAATTTATCATCTTGCTATGGAAGTAAAGCAATTTTCTTTCTCCAAGCTTGCTCCACTCTTGCAAGAGTGAGGGGGGAAAGGGGTGAGATTTCTTCCATTTCCCGTTTCTTGCTGCAGATCTATGCTGTCTGGCAGAGTGTCTAGGAAAATCCTCTGATGCTTAGCCATGGCTTTGGAGTATATGCAGAGGACTGTTGGGGGAAGGAGAAAGCAGAGGAAGATGTACTTCTCCAGACACTTGCTTTTTATGGTTGTTTGGACCCAGCCATAGCCCTTTCTTGTTCCCTGATACCACACTATTTTCAAATGTCGATAAACTGACTAGCTGATAGACTTTATCAATTAGTTTCATCTTGTGGTAATTCAAGCCTTGGAAGTGACTACTTATCATGTGCCTCATGACTTTATGTATAACTATATTTGGTTTTGTCTTACTAGACTTGCAAATGTATATACACCAAATTGCCTCAGTCTTAAAATAACCTTTTCTGACCTGTATGGCGCAGTCTAGCCTGATCTCATCAGATCCCAGAAGCTAAGTAAGGTTGGTTGTGGTTAGTATTTAGATGGGAAACCACCAAGGAAGTCCAGGGTTGCTATGCAGAGGCAGGCAATGGCAAACCACCTCTTGCCTTGAAAATCCTACGGGGTCGCCATAAGTCAGCTGTGACTTGATGGCACTTTCCATCACCATGTATCAAGGCCTTTCACATACCATATTTTTTCTCATATGGAGCTAATCTCTGGGTAGAAGAATGTCCCATGTGATGTAACCCTCAGATGTAATTTAGCACAATAGATTTACTTTTCAGTACTGTGTGATTGTTTATAATGTTTATATGTTACATATGTTCCCCCTCAGAAGTATTCCCTGACCTTACCTGAATTCCCAGCTTTCATTTTTTTAAAAAGTAAATCTCTAGCCTCTTTATTGTAGAGTTAGAAGAAGTGCAAGAAGGTTTCTCCCCCCCCCCCCCCACTAATTGCCTAGGAATCAAGAGAGGCTGCAACTTGACAGCACTTTCTACAACCATCAAAAATACCCCTTATGCTTTAAACAGGTCAGTCTGTCTTAATGGGGTTACAGTCCCCTAAAAGAGCAGGTTTATACCTTTGTATGCTGATAGGCCTATCCTTTCAGGTGGATGCTCAGGTCTTCTCTGTGGCACATAGCACCTTTGGCCTATTTTGCTTGGTAACTAGCTGTTCTGTATCCTTGATAAGCACAGTTTATTTATGGTTATTGATGTTCTGATTACATCTAGGATCATAACTGTGATGCACTTCATGTCTGCAGACTTTGATAATGACTCAGAAGCTGCAACCAGTTTATAACGCTGCAGTGTCCATGCAAAGTGAAGTGAATATTCTTCACTAGTATTAAAAGAGGGCCACTGATAAATTTCTGGCTACAGTTCAAAGTACCGGTTATTAGAGTTGTATGTTTGGACACTTCCTGTCCAAATATATATCCAAAACATGCCACATTGGTATTTTCCAGATATATAAGCATGTATGGTATTGGAGATTTTTCAGAATACTGGTAAATAGGGCTGTTGATTCGGTTCGGCCCGAACTGAAAAACAGCCGAATTTCCCCTGATTCGGTGGTTTTTAGTTCGGGACGAACCGAACTCAAAAATGGAGGGCAACCGGGGGAGCCGAATTCAGGGAGTTCGGGAGTTCATGAATAAATCCGGCCAATTCGGGGCACAGCAGCATAACCGTCAGTAAGCAGAATTCTCCTCCCCCGGCCAATCGGTGGCCAAGCTGGGTCTTCTTCTGGCCAATCAGTCAGGATTGAGTACTGGAGGAATCAGCTGATGTGCAGCCCGGCCGGGGAGAGAGAGAGAAATCCTCGTGTGTGTGGGGGGGGGGTGCTTGTGCACATTCACTCCTTTCTGTGGCTGCAGGGGGCGTATTATTTGGAGTACAGACCCCAAACTTTCAGCAGAGATTCAGACCAGCCTTCTTAAGAGACCACCCAAGTTTTGTATACATTGGGTCAGGGGGTCCCGAGATATGGGCTCCCCCCTTTTTTCTTTCCATGGCTGCAGGGGGCGCATTTTTGGGGGTAGAGACCCCAAATGTTCAGTGGAGCTTCAAATGAGTCTTCTTAAGATACCCCCCAAGTTTTGTAAACATTGGGTCAGGGGGTCTCGAGATATGGGCTCCACCCCTTTTACCTCCCCCCTTTTCCATTTCCGTGGCTGCAGGGGGTGCTTTTTTGGGGATACAGCCCCCAAACATTCAGCATAGCTTCAGACAATCCTTCTTAAGATACCACCCAAGTTTTGTAAAGATGGGTTCAGTGGGGGCAGAAATATCGGCTCCCCCTTTTCTCTTTCCGTGGCTGCAGGGGGCACATTTTTTGGGGTGCAGATTCCAAACTTTGAGCGGAGCTTCAGACAAGCCTTCTTAAGAGACCACCCAAGTTTTGTAAACATTGAGTCAGGGGGTCCCGAGATATGGGCTTTCCCCTTTCCCCTTTTCCCTATTGGGATAAATGGGATCCTGTATGCATCTCCTCCAGAACAAAACGTCCCGTGCCTAAATGGAAACGTCTTGGATTACCCAGTCCTCCCTAGCCCCTCCTGATGGAACAGAAGACAGCCACAGTAAGACCCCTTTGGGGGCTTTAATCTATAATTTTTCTCCTGTGTGTGTGTGTGTGGGGGGAAGCAGAGTCTGTGTGTGTGTGGGGAGGGAGCAGTTTCTGTGGGTGGGTGGGAGCCAAAGGGGGCTTTTGCCGGTTCTGCCTGGGGTGTGTGTTCCCCCTCGAGTCTCTCTCTCCCTGGTTTGAGGGGAGTTTCAGTTGTGTGTCTTCAGGTTTTCCCTCATTCATAAAAAACTTCTCAGCTGTTTGTCGGGGCTGGGAGCTTTGTGGGTGGGCGGCAAGCTCTGCTCAGAGATGCACATTAAGGGTGGGGGGACCCCTTTCGGGGCCCATATCTCAGCCCCCCCCCCCCCGACCCAATCTTTACAAAACTTGGGGGGTCTTTCAAGAAACGTCCTTTGAAGCTCTGCTGAAAGTTTGGGACCTCTACCCCCAAAAATGCCCCCCCAGAGCCACGGAAAGGCACGGTTGTGTTTTTAATGGCTTTATTCGGCCGAATTTTTTTCCTGAACTTTGAATTCCTGCCCAATTGCACGGACCCGAAGCGGGGGAGTTCGGACTTCGGCATATCCCGAATCTAAACGGGCCGAATTCAGCCGAATCCGAACTATACCGAATAGTTTTTAATTCAACAGCCCTACTGGTAAATGGGTCCTGAAAAAATCTGGGAATATTCAAGAATATACAGGAGTATTCAGGGCCAGTATTTTAAGGCTCTCAAGATTTCTTCAATTTCTTCAATTTCTACAATTTTGCAGATGCATGAGATATACCTATATCTAGATTCCAAACATCCAAGGGAAATATGAAAGCTGAGTCTGGATTTTATACTGAAATGTGACAAGAGGACATACAATTGGCAAACTGCCCATAAGGATCATTCCAATGATTATGGATTTAAATATGGGTGTAGTTCCCTAAATTGCCTTTTCATTTCACATTGTATTGTTCATAGCTGTTTTATACTTCTAGGATTTAAAAAAAGCTGAAAATCCATTTCTGATTAAAGCCAACAGAGACAAAACAAAAGAAAATTATGATGAAAATGAATTATTGCAACAATGAATGCAACAAAGCAAATTACAATTGTGAGCCAACATTAAAAATGCACATCTCTATGTTATAGCTGGTGGTTACACCAGCCTGTGTGGGCTTGATGAAAGTAACAGTTTTGCAGTTGTATAGTTGGCTAGTATGAACATTTATGTTTTGGATGCTGACTGGCAAGTAGTCCAGGGATGGGTAGACAAAGGAGCTGCTGTTGATTTGGAGAGACTGCTGTTGTTTTCTCACATCATGTATGGGGTGCTTTATCAAAATATACCCTTGCTCAGCATATCAAACAATAAACGGATGCTACCAAAACACTTTATTTAGTTATTTAAAATATGTATGCATAGGTCAATCATTGGCCACATCCCTCTTATACAAAGATGGGCAAGGATCCAATTTACAACAAGTGGCCTTCACAAAGCCAAGAATTCTGTCAACATCAGTCATGGAGACCAACCTTAAACTATCTATAACACACTGACAAGAGGTTGCCACCAGTAAGCCATGCACAAGCTTTGAAACTGGCATCTATTTCAGACCAGGTGAGAGAGATTTTATCAGCAAAGAATCACTATTCCTTTCCTTTCTCCATTAGAAGTGCCTTGATTCATATATATTGAGCAGCATAATTCTAAATCTTTTGTTTAAGGGATATATAAGGACTGAGATAAATGTTGCCACTGCCAATGTAATCTTAGGATTGCTGTCACTTAATAAATAGGGTATTAACTCAGGCACAGAGGTACTAGACCAATCCGTTAGAAGAGGAATAATATAACTTGATTATAGAGACTCATAAAAATGACACTCCAGGAGCACGTGTTCTAGAGAATAAACAGAACCAGAAGAACATGGGGAGGTCCTTTCCAAATATGGTAGTTTATGTATCTGCCTTGCATAACCATAGAAGGGTTAGCATTTAGTTTAGCAAGAAAAAAGCTCTTAAGAAACGAGGAGTTGTCAAGAAATAGGTATAGACTAGCAAAACACAGTGTGCTGGTGGAAATTAGCAAAAGCAGGATGCAGTTACAGCAACACAGACCACCAAATGTTTATGCAGTAAATGCTTTATGAAACTGACCCATAAAGTTCTCTATTAATACAAAGCTAAATCTACTAAACTTATGCACAAAGAAGTATATAATCCAAAGCTAATCTATTAGTACAATATTATTCAATACAAAAATGACCGGACAAGAGAGCAAACCACATGAGGAGAATAAAGCCTCTCCTAGCTGAAATCCAGGCAGCTGTGATGGCTTAGCTTTTTAGAGCTGCTGAATGACCAGTAGCAAAGTCTTGGTGGAAAGCTTGCAGCTTGCAGCTTGACATGTTGAATCAATTACAAATGTTATTTTAAAAAAGCATAAAGCAATATAATTATTAATTTGTTATACATTTTAATGAATTTATGATTGTATTTTGTATTTTATATTAGATGTCCTGATGAAGCAAATTGCAAAATGCTAAATAAACTCGTTACCTTGCACCTTGCCCTCCATGATACAGGGTGCAATATCAGCTCCTATACCAGATTACCCCCACTGTAGAAGATAAAATCCTATGCATAGTCCTTCTCATGTGTCTGACACAAGACAACTTGCAAAAATCCCATCATTGCCATGGTAGCCATGAAGTTCTGAGCAAAGAGATCTTAGCATGGATGGTGAAGTCCTGCAGCACTATGAAATTTGGGGTTCACTACACCAATTCCACCAACTAAGTCAGAACTATGACCAGCATGCCAGGCAGATGGTATACTAGCAGTAGCCCTAACCTCTCCCTGGAACCCAACACAAACTACGGAAGATCAAAATTGGCTTTTGTCAGTGCAAGGAACTTGTGGAAGGAGAAACACTCATGAAGATAGTCAACCCCCCTCCCTGTCTCCCTGTTCAGGATTGACAAAGGATTGAATACTCAGCTGGGACTAATTAAGACAAAGCAGTATTAGAGTTAGGTGTCTATATCCTCCAGCCATTCAGTCACACATGCCAGGTCAACACCTTCATCTCTAATCAAACCCTTTATCAGAGAGATCTTATTATTTGCAGCCTTGGAATTAATCAACATGAAGTTTGAAGTGTGGGGTCTGACAGCCCTTTGACCTTCATCCCACCAAATGGGACAGAGACTTTACATTTTACTTCTCCAGTACTGTCTGGTATGCCTCTTTTGCCAAGAGGAAACTGACTATGTAAGACCTATAGCTGGAATTACTGCTCAGGAAAGTGATGAGCAGAAAATTATACATCTTGCAGACCACACATAGGTTGCAGTAGCTGGAAGAAGTCATAAATGGAGATGCTGAACTGGAGACTATATTCTGGGACCAGACTGCCTAAAGCAGTGGTTCCCAAACATTTTGGGTCACCACCCCCTTGGTTCCACAAAATCAACCCCAGCACCCCCTACCCAAGCCAACAACACAGTTGAAGAGGCCCACCTCTAGTGCCCCCCTGCTGCCCCCTTGCCTCTTAGTGCCTCCGTAGGTAATCCCACCGCCCCCCGGGGGTGATACTGCCTACTTTGGGAACCACTGGTCTAAAAAGTCATCATGATGCCTAGGTTGCAACTCATGCAGGAAATGCTTAGTAGCAGGGAAAGCCAGCAGGGTGATTTCTGTTCAACAAGCACACAAATTGTCTCCTTATCTTCCAGTTAAGCCATGAGCTTCTTGTAAGCTCTCGCCACAATATTCCTTATGACTGCAGTCACATAGAAAGCTCCAAAGCTGAGGAAACTGAAGCTTAAGAAGCAAGGCTGTTTTCCGATTTGGTTTTTGGCAAGGGTATCAAGAGATCAAAGGAAAATGAAAGTATCATTCTCTGATGAACATATCCACACAATGAAGGGAATAGCTTTTCTTTTGAAATCATTTTTTTCCTGTTTCTTTTTCTGTTAAAAAGATTACATGCTTTTAATACTGACAAGTTGCTAGGTAGTGTTTCTTCAGTCTCTCTACATCACTGCTACTTACAAATAAACTATTTTATTTTTACATTAGCAGACGTTTTTGGTCCAAGGTGGAAAATTTCACTAAATTATGTAAGCTTAACTTCTCTGCCCAAAGATTTTTAATGGGTGCTAATGGGGGTAGAAAATACACCTGCTTATAATCTCTCCCACCATATATTATCTATTCCCAATACAAATACTTTATTTACCAGAAAAAAAGATTAGCACCGCCTACCCCAAAATGCCATCAAGAAGAAGTGGGGAACATCTTAAATTCACATACAAGTTATAGTTATATACAGTAATTAACAAAACTTTTTGTGTATGGCTATTTAGGGGGATTGCCTTACATTCAAAGTTTTTTTTTTCTTTTGGGTACTTTTGGGGTATTTTTAACAGATTTTTTGAATATATACTTAGGTAAGGAAAACTATGGAATCTTGTTTTTAGAGCTGCAAATAGCATGTTATCTGTAGGCTTAAGTAAATGCTTTTGGGATATTTGGTTACTGTACATAAGTAGAGGGAAAGGCTGATAGGGTTGCCAACCTCCAAGTACTAGCTGGAGATCTCTTGCTGTTACAACTGATCTCCAGCTGATAGAGGTCAGTTCCCGTGGAGAAAATGGCTGCTTTGGCTATTGGACTCTATGGTATTGAAGTCGCTCCCCTCCTCAAACCCCGCCCTCCTCAGGCTCCACCCCAAAAACCTCCTGCCAGTGGTGAAGAGGGACCTGGCAACCTAAAGGCTGAACATGAAGTCATGCCTTTTTTCCAGCTGTTACTGGGGAAACATTATTAAACAATAGGGTTATCAACCTCCAGGTAATAGCTGGAGATCTCCTGCTAGTACAACTTTTATCCAGCTGATAGAAATCAGTTCACCTGGAGAAAATGGCGGCTTTGGCAATTGGACTCTATGGCATTGAAGTCCCCCCTTCCCCAAACCCTGCCCTTCTCAGCTCCACCCAAAAAACCTCCCACCGGTGGCGAAGAAGAACCCGGCAACCCTATTAAACAAGGGCTGCTTACAGTCCCAGAACCAAAGGAGGTTAGGATGATCTTGGGCTTGGGCTTTTTCCATGGCAGCCCCAGTCCTATGAAATAGGCTGCCCAAAGAATGAGGTAAGTGTTGTCTTTGCTGATTTTTATTTAAAAAGACAAGGCAGAATTACTGACAGGCTTTTGGAAATTGGCCTGCATTGTTTCAGTGTATTGCTGTTGGTTTTAATGTTTATGGTTTTATCTCTGTTGTTGGAAACCATATCGAGTGCTTGTCAGAAAAGTGGTAAATCGTCATGACATCTAACTCTGAACTGGGCTATAGAGCAAGGGTAAAATATCTGCACAATGGAGCCAGGGACAGGCAGGGTGGATTTTTCTACAAACCTAAGGAAAGTCCTGGGTTTGAAAGAAAATCTGAAATCTTATATTTTACCCCTCTAAATAATAGAAGGGTGTCTGTAGGGTTAGGAAATGAATATCCACGGAGATCTTGCAAGTCATATTCTTAGATCTCAATGGCCATTTGAGGAATAACTAGGCAAGCACAACAATGTCACCTAACTTCCAAGTCTTGGTTTCTGTCAGTAAAGGCTGAAAAGGAAGCAGGACTGTAGTGAAAACCCCATAGAGCCCTCTTGAGGGCTCTTTCCCCCCTCCCTGCGATATTCCCTGGTGAAGGGAGGACTCCTTGGCTGAGGCCTGGCAGCAACTACCAGGGAACTCACTACCACATGATTTGCTCAACTTGTCCAGGTTCATTGATAGCCACTGACTTGCTACTGTGAAAATTGTGTGACTTGACAACAGGGTTGCCAGGCCCCCCCGGGTTTGACGGGGACCCTCTAGCATATTCCTCCCAAAACTCTATGGTTACCACACAACTCACTGCCTTGCAATTTGAACAACTTGGCTGAGACTGATAGCAGCCACCGAGTGATTCACTGACATGTGACTTGCCCAGGCCTCACAACCGCCATCGCAAAACTAGGCCAGGCATCTCACTAATGTGCAACTTAAGCAACTTCGTTGGGCATGGTGATGGATTACTTAGACAATCTGTTCTAAATCAGCATCAATCACTTGTTGATCTATGGAACCCTTGGGGCTGTGATATGAATACAAAGAAAAATATCAAAGATTCTTTTTTTTACTTTATACTCCATTCTGCATTTTCTAAAAAAAACTTTATACTCCATTCTGCATTTTCTAAAAAAACATCCCCTTTATGAAGCTATAGTCTGAAATTTGTTTGACTTTGACTGATAGCATTCACAGCTCACTTCTTCAAATATTTACTTAATTAGATAAATTAACTTTTAAAGGTATAACATTAGCCATGTTAGCTAAATGACACAACGTTCTGAGGTAATATACCTCACTTTATCGGATGTTAGAGACAAAGAGCAATGATGAGTTATTATCATTGGGCTCTATTTGTGAGCTTTATAGGGGTATCTGTCTGAATGTTGGACTGAGATTGCTAGATTAACAGTGCATTCCTGAGAGGAATGCCTGCGCCAGGCTTAGGAGGCAACCCAGCGCCGTTGCCTCCTAAGGAGGTTTCGGCAGTGCCGAAACCTCTGCCAGGCACAAAAAACCTGTGCAACCCTCATAGGGTTGCATGGGAGATATGCCACCTAGAAGGTGCGTATCTCAACAAAATAAAAAATAATGTCACCCCCGCCCCCCAGCCGGTGCCGGAATGCCTCGGGAATGACTCCCGGGGTGCCGTTACACCCCGGGAACGACTCCCAGGATGCCGTCACACCTTCCAGGTCTCCGCCGCGGCCTGTGCCAGTGGCCAGAGGCTGACGGAAGGCTCTGCTGGTGTCCGGGCCCAGTTCTGCTAAGGCGGCCAGGGACCTGCGGCCGGGCCTGCACGCTGGCGCCGGGGCCACTCACACCGGCATGCTCCTTCTGGATGCCAGTGTTGTGGGCCCCAGCGCCGGTGGAGGCCTCAGGAATGGGCGTGCCCGCCGGCGCACCTCAGGAATAGGCTGTAAGAGTGCAATCCTGAGATCCGTGGCTGCCGGGAGCGGCAGAGCCGCTCTGACTCCTCAAATCCTTCCTGGCCACTACAGAGAAATAAAAAGTTTTTTTTTTTAATTATAAAAGGAAAAAAGAGGAAATGGCCTATTGCAAACAACAAGGCAGCACCACACAAAAAAAGGTGGCTCAGCCCCACCGCTGCTTAATTGGGTATACCCAGGGTGAAAGGGTCATGTAGGGTTGTCAAGTCCCTCTTCACTACTGGCAGGAGGTTTTTGGGGTGGAGCCCGAGGAGGGTGAAGTTTGGGGAGGGGAGGGACTTCAATGCCATAGAGGCCAATTGCCAAAGAGGCCATTTTCTCCAGGTAAACAGATCTCTGTCGGCTGAAGATAGGCTGTAATCAGTGCCGGATTTACGTATAAGCTAAACAAGCTATAGCTTAGGGCCCGACTCTCTTGGCCCCCCAAAAAAATTTAAAGGAAAAAAACGTTTCTCGAGACTAGATTATAAGTCTTTGTAAATTGTGTTTCTAAAGGAACTTTTGTTTTTGCCAAATGCCTATGTGTTTGCATTATTAAGTTTGTTATGAATAAAAAATCATTTTAAGTTAGAGCTGAATAATTATTTCACTATTAATATACTTCTTCTTGTGTTTCAGTTGAACAATTACTTTGATAAAATACATATTTTGTTATGTGCAAATGGATTTAGATACCTATTAGGTCCATAAATTACCATATAGCATATATTCAACACAACAAACAGCAACAATTTTTTGTTGACAAAGGACAGCTGGACATATAAAGGGCCCCATTACCTTCAATAGCTTAGGGCCTCATCAAACCTAAATCCGGCCCTGGTTGGATAGCAGGAGATCTCCAGCTAGTACCTGGAGGTTGCTGAGGTAAAGATGCACTGGTACTACAAAAGTCTGGCTGAGAAAACAATAGTACAAGGCTCACAAAATCGATTGCAAAAACATGTATTAAACAAGTAAAACAGTGAAAGTGCAGACGTGTGCTTAAAAGGAAACTTATCAAACTATCTACACACAACAACGTAATATCTAATAAATACAAATCAATTAATATGTCTTAGTATGTAGTCATTTTCATTGAGCAAACCTGTCGGGAGCAAGAAGAGTCTGTTTGAGAACTTTGTATGTAAGAACTTTTGTACAAGAATTTAAGGAGTTTTGTCTCCAGTTTGAACGGAGAGTGAAGAAGCCGCCCTCAAGGGGCGGCGAAAACGCGAAGCATCCGGACAGCGTTCCGATATCTTCCGTCTCTTGGTCTTCTGTCTTCAGTCCTTATGAATTGCAAAGGACGCGTTATTTATGAACTGTAATAGAGTCCTTTTGACTACATACTAAGATATATTAATTGATTTGTATTTATTAGATATTACGTTGTTGTGTGTAGATAGTTGATAAGTTTCCTTTTAAGCACACGTCTGCACTTTCACTATTGTACTTGTTTAATACATGTTTTTGCAATCGATTTTGTGAGCCTTGTACTATTGTTTTCTCAGCCAGTACCTGGAGGTTGGCAGCCCTAGGGTCATGGAAGCTGCCTAAAGGCTGCTCCACCCTCAGGGACTGCACCCCTATGCTGGGGGTGTGGTTGTGTTGGTGGTGAGGGCCGGCAGCATCCAGATGCTGCCATGTTTGCCCCCATGCCGGCGTAGATGCCACCTTATTCTGTGATAAGGTGGCACCTACACCGGCGTGGGGTCATGCAGGCTCCAAAGGAGTTTTGCCCCCCCCTTCAGGTATGGGCTACCCATCTGCCTCTGGGCTTACATTCTCATAACACTTCCCAGTCATATTTTTCTTAAACTGGTGGGACAGCTAATATCACCATCGCCCACTTTATCCTTCCCTCACACTTGTGCCACAGTAGATTCAGAGATGTCAAGAGCTTGGCTAAACGGCTTGTTCCATTTTCTAGGTGTCAGGATAACTGGTATTTTAAAAATGGGCTCTCTGCCTCCAATTCTACTTCAAAGGCTATGCAGGAAATAAAAATATACCTGAGAGCAAGACATCAGCATTCTGTAACTTAGCTTCTGATCTGAAATTGTGATGAGATAGCCATTTGCCAAAATTACTCTCTTGAAGTGTAGACAATAAGGACTACAGCAGTTTTTGGCCCGGGGGGAAATTTTGTGTGAATATTTAAAAATCTGTTTCTCACAGTAAACACAATTCTACATGCTTTGATATTCTAAGCTTGTGTAACTAAACCTAGGCTGAGATTTATGATGGTTCCATGTGATTAATGATTATGCAGCTTTTTAATATACATTGTTCATTATATGTTATTGATTTATCTACAAGAGTCAAATCGAATGGATAAGTTTGCTTGATGTTGGTTGATAAACTGGGGTTTCCTTTCTTGCCAAGCCTGTTTTTGAGAACATAAGAAAAGGAATGGAGGCTAGAACTGGAAACTCAGCTGCGGTTATAGTCCTGAGAAGAACCAACAGCTGCCAAACAGGGGTCTGAGGGCAATTTGTAGTGCAGAAGTGGCGAGAAAAAGGAAGCACTTAACTTGTCCCTGCTGACTGCCTCTGCTCTGTAGTCTCTTTCTGCCACCAGCTTCTCCCCAGCTGTTGTTCCAGAAGAATGTTTACTGAGTTGCTGGATTGCTGCCGCCAACTATTTCATTGTGGTCTGAGCAGAGCAATGATTGTGGTCATGCTAGAGGGGCAACTTTTGAAGTAAGTGTATTCCTCCAGAAAGAAAAATCAACCTTCTAAACTGGTTGTGGGACTCCAGTTTGAGAAAATGGCCAGTAAGCAGGAATGTAGAGGACAAAGCCTTCTCACAATGTTGCACTGTGCAGAGATCTCTGACTTTCCACCATAAAGCATAAAGTTGGTCATGTTTCCTTCTGCCTAAGGGATCCAACAAAATGCCTAGTTTTCTTCAATTCTGTTTAAATTTCATCTGCTTAAACATTACAATTCACAGTGTCATCAGAATTGGACATAGATCTGTCGTTCTTTTCATGTGTTTTTGTTGCTAAACATTAAACTTTTTTTGCTTCTATTAGAAAATAATAGCTAACAAAGTGGACTTTCAGTATATTTATGAAAGGAATGCTAATGCTCATTTTTAGTTGCAAGGAATGTCTTCCATTCTTCTCTGAGTCTCAACACTGTTTTTTACAGTTTTGTGTTCAATGTCCCTCTCTTCCCTCTAGGGCCGTGTTGGCAAACCTATGGAACGCGTGCCGCAGCCGGCACACTGAGCCCTCTCTGTGGGCACGCGTGGACCCATCGCGTCTGCCTAGGGCTGTGCCGTGTTGCCGTGGTGAGGGCGCTAAGGGCGGCGCTCCTTCTCCCCAAGCCCATGCTCCCTAAGCCCATGCTCCCCAAGCCTGCGCTGGCGCCCTCCCTCTCTCAGCTGAGCTGCGACCGCAGCTCAACTGTCTGTCGGGGCCCCACCCGTCTTCAGTTTGGACGGGGAGGCTGCGGCCGAGCACCTTGCCACGCCCCCCCTCTCAGCTGAGCTGCGGGGCTTCAGTTTGTCTGGGGCCCCACCTGCCTAAAAAAGCATTTAAAAAATTCTACAACATTTGCAGACAATCCTACAAGCCATCAGGAAATCTACAAGGAATTTTCTAGCATTGTAGCAGCTGCAAGGGTGAATTTCAGTAACAGATTTTTACAGTTAGGTAACATGGAGACAACCCTGTGTTTTCTTACTTCTCCAGATAAAGCCAAATTTGAAGAACTTGATCTTTCCTGCCTACATTGGTTAGATTTAGAAAATCTGGAAATAGAGCTTTCTTGAAATTCTATTAGCTCCATCTGGAAAAATAAATTCTACGACCTGCGTGAAACACTTAAGATAGAAGGGATGCCAAAGGACAGCACAGTTAGTTCTGAAAATGAAATCCTTAAAGTGTGGGATTCTCTGCCAAATAATTTTAAGTCAATGAAAGCACTTGGGATTGCTTTCCTTACTTTGTTTGGATCATCTTATGCTTGTGAGCAGCTGTTTTCAGCTTTGAATTATATCAAATCTGACACCAGAAACAGGCTAACAGATGACCTGAGTGCTGCATGTGTTGCTCTCAAACTTACAAAGTATGAGCCAAGGGTAGACAAATTATCAGCATGCACACTAGGGCTGTCAAAAAAAAAAATTCGGTACAGTTCGGATTCGGCCGAATTTGGCCCTTGTGGGTTCGGTACGTGCCGAAGTCCGAACTCCCCCACTTCGGATCCGTTCAATTCGGTGGGAATTCAAAGTTCGGGGAAAAAATTCGGCCGAATAAAGCCATTAAAAACACAACCGCGCCTTTCCGCGGCTCTAGGGGGGGCATTTTTGGGCTTAGAGGTCCCAAACTTTCAGCAGAGCTTCAAAGGACGTATATTGAAAGACTCCCCAAGTTTTGTAAAGATTGGGTCAGGGGGGGCTGAGATATGGGCCCTGAAAGGGGTCCCCCCCACCCTTAATGTGTATCTCTCAGCAGAGCTTGCCGCCCACGCACAAAGCTCCCGGCCCGACAAACAGCTGATGAGAGCAAGGGCGGGGCAGGTGCTAAGAGCTTTGCAAAGCAACACAACTGAAAAGCAACACCTTTGCAAACATGCAAAGGGCGGGGCAGGTGTGAAGAATTTTGCAAAACAATACAACTGCAAAGCAACACAAGCACGCAATGCAACACCTTTGCAACAGTGCAAAGCAACACCTGACACCTGGGAGTTTGCATACCATGGAAAGGGACAGAGGCAGCTAGCTATGCATAATGAGCAGGAGGGGGAATTTCTCCTTTTGCATTGGACTTGGGACCAGGCAGATGCATTCTTTAAGTCACCATTTGAAAACCAGTTTTGAGCAAGCATCAAAATAACCTAACTGATCTTATGAATGAGGAAAAACCTGAAGAATAAAAATGAAGCCCCCCCTCAAACCAGGGAGAGAGAGACTGGAGGGGGAACACACACCCCAGGCAGAACCGGCAAAAGCCCCCTTTGGCTTCCCCCCCCACCCACAGAAACTGCTCCCTCCCCCCACACACACACAGACTCTGCTTTCCCCCCCCCACACACACAGAAAAGAAAAAATATAGATTAAAGCCCCCAAAGGGGTCTTACTGTGGCTGTCTTCTGTTCCAGCAGGAGGGGCTGGGAGGCTGGGTAATCCAATATGATTCCATTTGTATCCAATATAAGATCCATATGTATGCATCTCTTGAGGGTGATCCATTCATCCCAATAGGGAAAAGGGGAAAGCCCATATCTCGGGGGGCCCTGACCCAATGTTTACAAAACTTGGGTGGTCTCTTAAAAAGCCTTGACTGAAGCTCCGCTGAAAGTCTGGGGTCGGCACACCCAAAAATGCGCCCCCTGCAGCCACGGAAAGAGAAAAGGGGGGGAGCCGATATTTCAGCCCCCACTGAACCCATCTTTACAAAACTTGGGTGGTCTCTTAAGAGGGATTCTCTGAAGCTATGATAAAAGTTTGGGGGCTGCACCCACCAAAAAGCGCCCCCTGCAGCCACGAAAATGGAAAAGGGGGGAGAGGAAAAAGGGGTGGAGCCCATATCTCGGGGGGCCCTGACCCAATGTTTACAAAACTTGGGGGGTATCTTAAGAAGCCTTGTCTGATGCTCCGCTGAAAGTTTGGGGTCGGCACACCCAAAAATGCGCCCTCTGCAGCCATGGAAAGAAAAAGGGGGGGAGCCCATATCTCGGGACCCCCTGACCCAATGTTTACAAAACTTGGGTGGTCTCTTAAGAAAACCTGTCTGAATATCCCCTGAAAGTTTGGGGTTGGTACCCCAAAAAATGTGCCCCCTGCAGCCACAGAAAGGAGCGAATGTGCACAAGCACCCCACACACACACACATGAGGATTTCCTTCTCTCTCTCTCTCTTTCCCCGGCCGGCCGCACATCAGCTGATTCCTCCAGTACTCAATCCTGACTGATTGGCCAGAAGAAGACCCAGCTTGGCCACCGATTGGCCGGGGGAGGAGAATGCTGCTTACTGAAGGTTATGCTGCTTACTGACGGCCCCGAATTGGCCGAATTTATTCGCGAACTCCCAAACTCGCTGAATTCGGCCCCCCCGGTTGCCCGCTAGTTTTGAGTTCGGTTCCTCCCGAACTAAAAACCGCCGAATCAAGGGAAATTCAGCTGATTTTCAGTTCGGGCCGAACCGAATTGACAGCCCTAATGCACACAACAGCAAAAATCACATTAACTGTTCAAAAAATTTGACGATGTCCTCAAAGATGTCACAAAAATGGTGAATTACATCATGGCTCGTGCTCTGAATTGTCAACAGTTTCAAGCACTTGAGGAGGTTCAGGCACAGTATAATTGTTTACTCATGTACAATAATGTCTGGTGGCTGAGCAGAGGACGAGTCCTGGAGAGATGCATGCCAATTGCAAACTTTTACCTTTCAATAAAAAGTTGTTTGTATCACTGAAAGCTCTGTTATTGGGTTTTTCTTTTAACGCAAAATATGTGAATGTATGAGTTGTTTTTTCTAAACTAAAAACTCAGTATTCAGGTTAAATTGCCGGATTGGCACTTGGCGATAAATAAGTGGGTTTTGGGTTGCAGTTTGGGCACTCGGTCTCTAAAAGGTTTGCCATCACTGCTCTAGGGTATGCCTGAGTTTGGGCATCAAAAGATGGATGCTGCACAGTCACAGGGTCAGATTCCCACCCCCCAAGATGGCATCCCCCAAGGTTCATTACATCTTTTTGACAACTTCCTTGAAGGATGTTCATGAGTAGCCAAAGACAAAAACATAATCCCCATTTTACATAATGCATAAGTGATAACAGCCCTGAAAAAAAAAAAGATGTTTATGTATTCTGCTCTGATCTCATTATCAAAGGTAAGGTTGATGTCAGAGAGTTGAAAGACTGGAAATTGTGCTAAACACCTATTCATGGAAATTGTATTGTTTTTAAAACCTCCTTGGCCAGAGACAACAGAGGGACAAAAGAAATGTTCACGAACAGACCAAAACTTTTCTCAAACCACTGTTAGGCTGTTACCACACCAACAACTTACAGGATATTATCATCATGTTTGGTGTGTGAGTTTTGGATGCGTGTTCGTAATTCCTGATAGCACCATGCCTATTTTGCCAGTGTTGTGATAGCTCCCAAGACAGTTTATTTTTATTTCACACCTCCCAAATTAGAGGTGGGTGCTGCCAACAGAGGGGCAGAGAAATGAATAGAGTGTACAACTTGTCCACACCCCTTAGATTGCCGTCTTTGAAACGAGGTAAGGAAATACATCGTCATATAAGCATTTTTTTAAAAAAACATGGACATTTAACGCTTTGAAATCAAGACCAAACAGAAGGTTTTGGGTGTGAACACACAAAGATAAGACGTTTTTATAAACATCGCAAATACTTGATGCGGTAACAGCCTTAGTTCTCTAAAAAAAATTATTTATTTGTAACCTAAGAGTATATTTGAGACAGCATGGTCATCAGCTGGGGCTTTTCATCCCTCTTCCAGCAGCAACCTACTCATGATTCAAAAAAAGCTCAAAAGGTTGGAGATCCTTTGGCATGGTACCCCATGGAGTATGAGGAGCTGACACTCAAAGAAAAAAGTAGCCCTCCTCTTCGATCAATTAGAAATGCTTTCTAATGATGTACACATGTGCACTGACTCTCACTGTACAGAAAGAAATCAAACTTTCATAAAATGGCTGTTGGCTTGGAAGCCGCTCTTTTTTTTTTTTTTAGCTGCCCCACTTCGACAGGATGACTCTGGAGGATGTAGCTTGAGAACAGCTATCTCAGTACTTGGTTTACACTAATGTAAGCAAAAGGCCCACTGAGAGTGATTCCCCAAATCAGGTAGATCTTAAGCAAATGGTGTAGGAGTTTTGCTTGATTAAGCCTTGAATAAAAAGCTGTTAGACCTGTTTCCTACATATATTGAAATAAATGTATAAGGGATATTGTAGCAAAGCCTGCCACTAAACTCCAGTTTAGGTAAAGGTCCCCTGTGCAAGCACCGGGTCATTCCTGACCCATGGGGTGACGTCACATCCCGACGTTTACTAGGCAGACTTTGTTCACAGGGTGGTTTGCCAGTGCCTTCCCCAGTCATCTTCCCTTTATCCCCAGCAAGCTGGGTACTCATTTTACCGACCTCGGAAGGATGGAAGGCTGAGTCAGCCTTGAGACAGCTACCTGAAACCGACTTCTGTCGGGATCAAACTCAGGTTGTGAGCAGAGCTTCGGACTCCAATTTAGAGATGACCAAAATGTTCCTCAGAAGAGCTGTCGTCCTATTGGTACAGACATTTTACTTCACAGCCACAGGAAAATGGAGGTTGAGAGGACAGCAAGTTAGGAAGCCTGGAAATTAGTTTCATGGTAAATTCCATAATTACTTAACAATGGTTTGAGGGGGGGGGGCATTGGTAGACAAATGCATGGCAATGCTTTTTATTTATTTAAATGAATAATATCTATGATAATAAGAATTTCTTTGAGTTATATTTTTTTCAGACTGAAGGGAAATGTAGTATGCTCTACTCTGACATCCTTTTCCAAGACATTTTTTTAAACCTTTGACATTCCAAAGATTCCAATGAGCATATAAAAGTTGACAGCAATATAGCATCTCCTGCAAGATGAATATAAAAAAAAGAATCAGTGGAGAATTTCAAAGATAAACTTGATTGCTTTTTATGCTCCTTGCACTATTCCTCTGTGAGTGTTCTCCGTGGAAAGTGACATTTTTTGTCACAAGTTATGGTCGTTGCATAAATAGTAATGAGAATACATATTCAATAAACTGCAGAGACCTGAGGATGGCAACTTTGATGTACAGTTGTTAAGAGAGAAGACTCTGACAATCAAAGACAGAATAACTCTCTCTTTTTTTTTAGTTTTCAAAAAGTAACCAAGTAGATTTCTTGGCTTTTTTAAAAAAAGGTGGAATGAAACAAAGGAAGATGAAAAGGATAGTATTGATTTGCTCAAGTTCCCTTCTTCATTCCTTCATATTCATATTATAGATGTCCATTAAAGACACAATATAACTTGGCAGACTAACTGAAGGACATACCGGACAAGAAAAACACCATCTTTATTGTGGCTTCTTAGCAAATATGAAAGGTCAATGCAGATGATTAAAATTTCTGTGGAATTGGAAGAATCAAATTTCAATGACAGCAGAAACTTCAAACAAAATAAAGCTTTAATAAAAAAATTAATGAATCTGTCAACGTAAATAAAATTGGTATAGTTCCTCTTCTCCCTTAGAGCCTCTGGATATAAAAGAACTACTGTTTCTTCCTATATTCAGTCACCTGCAGGTGGTAATTATGAAAAGGTTTTGCTGATAGTTTTTTCAATATGTATTAGTTGCGCAGCACAACAATATATTTTTTTACTGCAATTTCTTCTGACAGAGCATTTTGCTGATGGAGACTGCTGCCAGAAAAATAACAGACACTCTGGGTCCTTGGTAGTCAGAGGTCCTGAATGAGAGGTGGGATGAAGATGGGGAAAATGGGAACAGTGGGTTTAAGGCAGAAAAGAAAACAATATTAACACCCTTTCACTGAGGTTAGATATGAGCAAGGAAGAAGTGGTTTTAAAGGAAGTTTTGAAGGAGAGGGAAATGGTTTGATGAATGTGGAGGAGAGGCATGAAGACAGAAGTTGCAAAAGAAGACAAATGGACATGTTTTTAAAGGAAACTCTGTGTATCTCTTGCTGCCACTGTTGGCATCTCCTTCTCTCTCCCCCTCCATTCTGAATGCATGGGACCAATTTCTGCCTGCTAGTCACATGGGGGCAAAGAAGCATAGATTCTTGGCCATTAATACCTGAACAGGCAACGAGGAGTGGGATTACCGTATTTTTCGCACTATAAGACGCACTTTTTTCCTCCTCAAAAGGGAGGGGAAATGTCAGTGCGTCTTATGGTGCGAATGCAGCGCCGGCTGCCCCGGGAGCCGGCTGGGACAACGCCAGCTGCAGCTGGAAGGCCCCTCCCAGCCACCCAGCACAGGGCAGAGAAGTTTAACCTCCCCCCCCCCGCTTCCCGGTCCCAAGGCTCAGCTGCTGGGCGGATCCTCGGAACGGGAAGCGCGGGGGGGGATCTTTAAACTGCTCTGTGCTGCCTGCCCAAGCAGCGCAGAGGAGTTTAACCTCCCCTGCTTCCTGGTCCGAGGCTCAGCTGAGCCTCTGGACCGGGAAGCGAGGGGTGTGTGCGGAGGAGCAGTTTAAAGACCCACCGCCCCTCCTGATCGGGCTTGCCTGACTGGTCCCAATCCGGCTTGCAGTCTGGAAAGGGAGACTGGAGAGTTCCCCAAGCCCCACTGTGCGCACGCTCTGATCTCTCAGCGCGTGCACACAGTGGGGCTTTGAAGGCTTCAGCCTCCCTTTCCAGGCTGCAAGCCTGACTGGTCCCAATCCGGTTTGCAATCTGGAAAGGGAGACTGGAGACTTCCCCCAAGCCCCGCTGTGCGCACACTCTGATCTCTCAGCGCGTGCACACAGTGGGGCTTTGAAGGCTTCAGCCTCCCTTTCCACGCTGCAAGCCTGACTGGTCCCAATCGGGCTTACAGCCTGGAAAGGGAGGCTGGAGCCTTCCTCCTAGCCCTGCTGTGCGCACGCTCCACAGAGCAGGACTAGGAAACTGGAAGTGGAGTGCAGTAATCCCTCCACCCAGCCCTGGCCATAATAACCTCTCAGCGGTTGGTCGGGAAGCGCGGTGTGTGTGTGTGCAGATGTTAAACTGCTCTGCGCTGCCTGGGCAGGCAGCGCAGAGCTGTTTAAACCACCACCGCCCCCCTTCCCAGGAGTCCCGGGAAGGGGGGCGGTGGGGAAAGAGAAGGAAAAAGGAGGAAAAAGAAGATAAATATATTTTCTTAAAGACGCAGCGGGTTTTTAGAATATATATATTTTTTCTTCTTTTTCCTCCTTTAAAAACTAGGTGCGTCTTATGGTCAGGTGCGTCTTATAGAGCGAAAAATACGGTACATCTTGATCTCATCATGATCTCACTGAAGACCATAGCAGCTCAGAGAGAGGCCAAACCTCTCCCCATATCTACTCCTCACATTGTTAATCAAGGCTTCTCAGCAACTAATGAAGACACTTAACCACACAAGGATTCTGCTGCTCTAGCAATCTGCTCCAGAAAGAAGTATAAAATACATACAAGTTCCTCTCTAAGAGGTTCTCAGTCGAAAGTGATCAAATATGGACGGTAAGAATCTCCCCGCTAAACCACAGCCCGACAAAACCAAAGTCTTCTTCAACTCATCGCCTACCCAGCCACAGACGTCTCCTGCCTTTCCTCATTTGGAGGCTTTCCTAGGATCCAAACTCACCCCTTCATCCTCTGTTAGTTTACCTGGCCGCTTTCCACTCTCCAAGACTAGAGAGAAAAGATGAGAGTTTTTAAGTTAAGCCTCCGGCCTTATAACTGGAACAAGCATTCAACCCCAAAGTATGTTTTGACTTGCTTTGACAAAGTGTGTTTTGACAGGACTACTTCTGACATGACAATGATAAAGTTCCAAGCACATTTCCTCACTGTTCTTCCCGTTTGGATTTCCTTTTGGAATTATCTGCTGCCTGAATTCTCAGATCCCTGCCTAAGGAATTGGACCTTTGGCTGGAACCTACATGGATAGGTAGATATAAGCCATGGTGTCACTGTGACAGATGTCTTCTCCCCCCCGCCCTGGGCTTCTTGAGTGAAACGTATTTCACAGTGTGTGAGAGTATTTGGAATATCAGTCCTTAGTATGGGCATTCTAGTATTATCAATCTGTGCTTGATATTATACTGCTCGATTTTACTAATTATTCTTCTCAATGACCTTATTTCTGATTTAGCTCTATCCAAATGTCTCAATGTTTCTTCCTAATTTGCACTTGGAATTATGCCATGTTGCCAGTGCTTCCTTTACAGCTAGTGGAGGAACAACAACTGGTGCTTCTTGAGGCCGCGGCTGTCCTGACCTCTACCCCTTACTGCTGCTGCCTTTTACCACAGCATCCTGTCTCTCACAGTTGCCTTAGTGCATCTCACTGCCACCCATCTCATCCCACTCCATTGCCTGTCACTGTCCAGAATCCAGAGCAGCTATCACTCCCACCCTCCTACTTCTCCAGGCATCTGTCTTGGGAAATGAGAGGGGAAGGAGAATAAACTATTTTGGATCCACAGTGGAGGTAGAGTTGCCAGCACTGCCTTGGCAAATGCTGGGAGACTCCGAGGGTGGTGCCTGTGGAGAATGACGTTTGGGAAGGATGTGATGTAAGTTCCCAGTGATGATCAAGGAATTTCCCCCAATCTCTACAGTAAAAACCATAGACATATAAGGAAATTCCTAGAGAGTTATATTCCAGCATTTTTTCCTCCTGGTCCTCAATTTCCTGAGGGCAGAGGATTTGGGGGCAGAGTTTTACCCACCATGGCCAGGCAAATGGCAAGCTCAGGTGGATGACAAAGCCATGAGTTATCCATCATTGCTGGCCTCCCCGTCCTCCTCCCCCCACTCTTGTTATCTGTGGGGGTGATCTGCTGTAATCTAGTCCCACAGTGGCACTTGATTCATTTAAATGCCATCTTGCTACTTATTATAACTTTTTCAATTAATTTTTAATTGTTTTTCCAAAAGTATTAAGCACAAAGTTCAACAATTAATATAAACAATGTAAAATCCAATAAAAACATTGTTGAAGATTTTTTATATATAATCAAAAATATGTTGACTTCCCCTACACCTCCCTCCATCTTGTGATAAATTAGTAGTCTCTTTTGCATAAAATTCTAATCCTGATATTGTTACTAATACTTATTAATCTCTTTGGCATTTATATTTTTCAAAGAGAAGATTAATAATTAATATTATCATGAAAGAAAAAAAGAAAGAAAAGAAAGTAAATCTCACTAATAATAAATGGATTAGAACAATAAGAAACATTTAATTACTTCCATTAAAAATTAATTATTTTGTAAATCCTCCATTTCTCCCAAACACTTATTTAATACAAATTATATTTCTAGTACATTGATATCATATATAATTCTATTTCCATTAAAGCCAAGCCTTTTAACCGGTTCCTTTTTAATCCCTTCCAAAAGAAAAACTAGACTCTTTTAAATCAGTCCCTTTGTCCGGAATTTCCAGCATTTTCTTCTTTTCCTCATTAACACTAAACATCGAAGAGCATCCTTGGAAGTTGATGGTAGAATTTCTTCTGCAGGTAAATGATCTTCATTGTAAATCTGCGTTGCAATTTCTTCCATCCCAAAGTCAAAGAAAGAGATCCCAATAGCTCCAGTTTTTCTACCCTTTAAGTCCTCCAAGCTGGTGTTAAAAAGTTCATCAGGCAGATTATAAAGACAGAAGTCAAAGTCACTTACATTCAGATCCACTGTTGCCAGCTGGACTGTTGCAGTTTGTTTATTGTAGTTCTCTGTTTCCTTTGCAAGATTCTTCTGTTCTTCGTCTCTCTTGTCAACTAGAGAGCCCTCTAATGTCACCTCTGACCTCATTGTGATGATTTGGGTTTTTATATCTTTAAGGTCGTCTACGATGATATCCAGTTTTTGATTGATAAGTTGATACTGAGTGTTCATCAAAGCAGAAAATTGATCCAGCTGTTTAGTCAGATGTTCCATGGTTGCTGCTTCTGAAAATTCTGTTAAGACTTAGTTGGTAAAGTCCAGACAAATACAGCGGTGTGGTAAATAAAAAAAAGGTGCTGTAGGAATCAGAGTCGTAAACCTTCCGTCTTCCCTTTGTTCAGGAACTTGGGAAGTATTTGCCAGTTTCACGATAATACCACACTTCTGATTCCAAGTTCTCAGGTACTCTCGCGATGATATATTGTTTCCAGGAAGGATGTGGCAGGAAGACTTAATTTAGTTAGAAAGACGACACCTCGGGGTGGGGGTGGTTACTCCTCCTCCCTCCCCTTTATGCGTCGTAGTTTCTGATTGGTAGCTGAAGCGTCTTTCAAAAATCCTAGTTGTTATGTCTTCCCCCTGATCAAATTGATAAGATTCCTGCCGGTTTATCTGATCTTTTCTTGTTTTCAAAGAGTCATTTAAACAATGGGTGGGGAGATACGGATTTGACAGATGTATTTAGCAATCCCTTGGAGCTTCCAGATCCAGGTAAAACAAAAGAGTCCTTTTAACTTACTCAGATTTTAGGAGAGTAGGTATTCTTGCTTTGTATAGTTGCTTAGATGGTAATAGGTAGAGGAGATCTGAGCCTAATTCCAAAGAGACGTTCGCAGCATTGTAATTACCCTTATGCTGGTGGGACCTCACTCAATTCCCCGAGAGTCTTCCTCTCTCAGAAAAAATGGGGGTCAGACCGCTCTTCAAGGCTGCAGGAGAGTTCCTGTTTCCCAGACTACTATTTAGGAACCGGGTAGGGGTGCAGGGTGCACCCCAAATTAGAACGTTTCTTGGGTCCCTCAGGAGCTCCCGAGGAACGGAGCGCTCAGATCAGTGTCTCTAGTGGAAGTCTTCTTGCTACTTATTATTACAATGCTGTTTTAACTTGATGTTTTTATGTGTTTTTAGACAGTATGACCTGCCCTGAATCCAGCTCGGCTGGGAATTGAGGGCGGGCTATAGATATAAATAAATAAATAAATAAATAAATAAAATGTCCAGGTTGGACACATTCCCTGAAGCCAGATAACCTAAGCCAGGTGGCAAAAGGAGAATTTTCTTCTTTATGCTCAGAATATCGTAGTGTGAAATAGTGAGGGTCCAAAATGAAAAGCGGGCCATATTCACAGACAGCTGCCTTCTTGGCCACACATAGTAACACTGTGTGCAAGCAAATATGAGTATTGATCTGTTTTCTTCATAAATAATTTGTTAGTTTAGGCAGCAGCAATATCAAAGGAAAACTCAAAAGGAAAAGAAGGTAATATGTGCAGCTTGGTCCCCATGTGACTTATTATCAGAGAAAACTTCCAAAAGTTTATATTCCTTAGAAACTATAGGAAAAAGCCACTCAAAAGCCAGCTTGGATAATCAGGTTTCAGTGCTTTTCTGACATCACTAGCAAATACACTAATAACATTTCTCATCTCAAATCAATGAGTATGATTCTATTGTGAACTGATGAGTCAACTGAACCAATATACTCTTTACCATCCAAGTGGTAAACTTCACTAATTATTAGAAATCCATTGGGACACAAGGCCAGTTCTGCAGGTCTGCTATCTCAAATTTCAAAGCACCATTTCAAAACTTAAAAGAATAAAATTCAATTAGGCCTGGAAAGTAAAAAGGAAATGTATGAGGCAATGCATGCATCTTAGGAATGAGTACATGTCTTCTGTATATTGTTAGCTGGATGAGAAACTGCATACATAGATGGCTGCTGCATGCACAATTCCTCCTCCAATTGCGCTGCTGTGGATGCATTTATAATTGAAGTCAGAAAACAGACAAAAGCACCCAATCAGGAGATCAGGAAAAGAATGTTGGAAAGATAACTTTTTGTTCTTTTCCATCCTACAGTTTGATTACTCCTACCATCAAGCCTCTGACATGAGAAGAAGAGTTGGGTTTTATACCCCAATATTCTCTACCTTTAAGGAGTCTCAAACCGTTTTACACTCTCCTTCCCTTCCTCTGCCTACAACAGACACCTTGTGTGGTAGGTGGGGCTGAGATTGTTCTGAGAGAGTTGTGACTAGCCCAAGGTCGCCCAGCTGGCTTCATGTGTAGGAGCAGAGAAACCAACCCGGTTCTCCAGATTAGATTCCAACACTCATGAGGAGGAGAGGGGAATCAAACCTGGTACTCCAGATTAGAGTCTACCGCTCCTAACCAGTACACCATGCTGGACTATATGCATGCAGCTCAGGAAGTGTCCCTGAATTTAGGCTAATCTGGTTCTGAAAATTAGACTCTTTCCATTATATATAGAGTAGTTTATACTGAAATAGACTACTAATTTATGTTGAATTAGTAACTTGACTGGAAATTGCCATCCAAGATCTCTGGATCCAAACTGTTTCTTTAGATCTTTTTTCATTGGCGAAAATAGGGTCTGAACCTGACATCTTTGGTGCCTGAATCAACACCCCAAGGGTTCTCCACAGGGTTCAGATATACCGTATTTTTCGCTCCATAAGACACACTTTTTTCCTCCTGAAAAGTGAGGGGAAATGTCTGTGCGTCTTATGGAGTGAATGTGTGTGTTAACTGGAGCCGAATCGCCGAGAGGAAAGTGCTGGGGTTCCTGTGTCTGTCCGACGGTCTGTCTGGCAGAGCGCTGCTTCCCCCTGCTGCAGAGAGGAGGCTGCTGGGGTTCCCTTTCATAAGGTTGCCTCCCCTCCAAACCCCGCCCCTGAGCCCACAAGGGTTGGGCCCTTTTGCCTGCTTCCGGGTTGGGCAGCGGTCTCTGGAAGCGCTGCTGGCCCCACCCTCCCCCTGGCCATGCCCAGCCGATGTTCGGCTGGCCGGTGGGGGTGCTGCACCCTGCCCACTCCTGCGCCTGCTCGCTGCCTCCGATGCGGCTCCCGGTTCCCGCCTGGTGGCCGACCTGAGAGTCTCTGCCCATTTCCCCTCCTGGCTGGTGTCCTGCGGAGGAGAGAGAGGCAGCGGGTAAGCCTGTGTCCTGCTGCCCCAGCCTCCCCCAGGCCCCGGCATCAGCCTTCCCCCCATCTTCCCTCACTTCCCCGTTTGTGCCTGGTGAGACTGGGCGGCCCTCCGCGGAGGGGAGAGAGGCATCCGTGCTACGTCCCGCGATCCCTGCCGGAGGGTCCATTGCGGGACACAGAATATTTTTTTTCTTGTTTTTCTTGTTTTCCTCCTCTAAAAACTAGGTACGTCTTATGGTCAGGTGTGTCTTATGGAGTGAAAAATACGATGGGAATGTCTGCTAATTTAGGTGCTGTGGTTGCTTTGGAAAAATTTGAAGTTACAAATTGAGTTTTCTTCTTTCCCTTTGACAGGCCTCCAATGTGTAAGAAATCTTTTATGAGCACACAGAAGGCTGATATTTAGGAAGCTACAATTGATAATTTTTCTGAGACGTCTCAGAGGAAATATAATCTAAAATCTCCTCCAGTTATAGTACTTGACTCCTTTCTGTTATCATGCTCACAGCCCTTTCAGTTCACTGTCTTCTAGCAGTGTTAATGCTCCAAGCAGGTGGAATCTCCATTTAAAATTCTGCATGGGTATAATACCAGATGCAGAAATGTTGGTCATGGTCTCGGAAATGATCCACACTAAGGTGTTATTAAAGCTTGTTTTTACACTTATGCATTCTATGTCAACAGGTTTTTAGTGCCAGGTTTTAAGGAATTTATGGAAGCATCATCTTATACTTTAGGGGTTTTGCGATCTGTTTGGCATTCACAAGAGGATTAATTTGGTTAGACAATATTATACCTAACCTTCATATCAAACAATGGTAGATGTATAGAGAATTTTTGTAGCCTCATGAATTGAGCCAGCTTTCTAGTAGACTGCATATAAATATTTATTATGGGTACATGCAGTCTATGAACACCTACCTTCAATAGGTATAATATTTACATGCATATATAATTATAGTTTTAGTATCTCCACAAGAAGTCTTAAACTTCTTGTGCATATTATTTCTATGTATTTATTATAATATTTATATCCCATCTTTCTTTCCTTGTGGGTCAAGGTGGCTTACTGTTTCAATTTAAAACCTACAAAATAAAATTCCAAATAGCAGTCCCCAGTATTATATCACCAATGTTATGATATTGTTCAGCCGGAGCTGTATGGTAATCTTATGGTTACTTTAGCAGTGGGAGCAATGCAATCAACAGACTGTTCCCTACTTCCCAAAGTGGCCCACTATGTGCCCCCAAACCTTTGCTGAGTGTCAAGAGAGCTCCATGGACAAAATACAGTCAACAAAGGAAGGTGCCGTGAAGAGAAGCAGTGTGTAAAACAATCCTGCTTTGCCCTTGAACAAGGGCAGACAACTTGGCCTTCAGCTGGCTCTACTAACATAGAGCGAAAACACATGGTCACTTTAGCCTCCTTTATTCCCTGTTTCAGCCAGGATTCAGCCAGGATTGAACACACGTTCGGCGAAACGCATGCGTTCGATCCTGGCTGAAACAGGGAATAAAGGAGGCTAAAGCGACCATGCGTTTTTTCCCATAATGTCAGAAATGTTAGTTTTGCCCAGTTCCCCCTTTACATTGTAGCACCACATGCTGCATGGGACTTTGTCCATGACATTCCTCTGAAACTCAGAAGGTTTTCATGGTCGCCTGAAGGGAAGCTGCTGGAGAAAGGGATTAGCTGAAAAGATCTGATTGCATAAAGCCCTTCAGTTTGTGCAACCATGGGATCAACCCTATATTCGGTCTTCTATACCACTGTTTGTGTGTGTCAGCAAAACTGAGAGCAATACTGTAAGGAGTTTAGACTCTGTCAAGAGATGGTGGTAAGCAAGCCATGGTGTCCTGGATGCTGGTTGACATGGACAGAGAGGTTGTTGAGAGGCACCTGTCTGTATTGGATGTGTACAAATCCCCTGGACCAGACGATATGCACACAAGAGTGCTCAAAGAACTTTCTAGAGAACTTGCAGAGCTGGTGTCCATCATCTTCAAGACCTCTTGGAGGACAGGAGGTGTGCCACAAGACTGAATGAGGGCAAATGTTATCTCAGTCTTCAAAAGACCTATGGGTGATGTCACATCACAATGTTTATTAGACATGCTATATTTACAGGGTGGTTTGCCATTGCCTTCTCCAGTCATCTACACTTTACTCCCAGCAAGCTGGGTACTCATTTTACCGACCTGGGAAGGATGGAAGACTGAGTCAACTCTGAGTCGGCTACCTGAAACCGACTTCTGTCGGGATCGAACTCAAGTCATGAGCTGAGCTTTGACTTCAGTACTTACTCTTTTATTAAAGTGACCTTCTGAGTTGTTCTATTATACTGCAGTTGTAATTGCTTGATAAAAATGTCCTTCTGAATATTTCTGTTTTGAACATTCTGTTAAATGGCAGCAGCTACCAATTCTGGGTCGGGAAATTCCTCGAGATTTGGGGGTGCAGCTTGTGGAAGGTGGGGTTTGGGGAGGGGGAGGCAGCAGGGTATAATACCATACAGTCCACCCTCCAAAACAGCCATTTTCTACAGGGAAACTGATATTTGTCATCTGGAGACCAGCTGCAATTCTGGGAGATATCTAGGCCCAACCCGGAGGTTGAAACCCTTAGGCAGCCTTCTGTTTAAAAAGAGGCCGAGAGGCTGAGATATATCCAATGGATTGGAGGGGGAGGGGGGAGAGTAAAAATACATGTTAGTGTTTTCCCTTGATGTTTATACTGTTTTAAACATTTTGTGCAATGTAAGATTTTTTTCCCAATTGTTCACTAAGCAGGCATTTCACTTCACCTCTTGCCAGTAGCTACATTAAGAGAAGGATGGGTTAAATGGATTTGAGCCTATGAAGAAGTTCAGAGCTCTTGGGACTGTAGCTGTTGGCCAAAGGCCAATAAAACCCCTATTTTCATGGTAATTACCGACCGATTCATACCAACTCAAAGAAAAAGAGTTCTGGCTTAATTGCACATTGATCTTCATTCTACAAGTCCATGAACCCATTCAAAAATATTGCCAGTCCATACTACCTGCTGACCAATTTCCTATTTACTACTTTCACTGCTAAATATCTGTTCTATCTCTAATCTCCAACCAATTTGCCAAGTAATGGATGCCATTGTTTTGATGCTTTGTGTTTGCTGAAGCAATGGAAGCTGCTCCATGGAATCCATCTCTGCCAGTCATCAGGTTTTTTTCTTTTTCTTTTTAATGTCTCATTATACTAGTCTTTGCTAGTATATGTTTGTGTGGGTGTTATATCAGCTTTACACTACCTTTTTCGGAGAACAAATTGACAGATGCCTTGATAAAGGATAGCCAGCTGGTTTATAGACAAAGAGGCACAATCAATTTAGGCTTCAGTTTAGAACTGCATAAAACAGCTGTACCCTACCAATGACTTCTAATAGTTTTGTATCTAGCACACTGTAACCGTCAAAATTTCCATAATGAAATGTGTATTTTGTCAATGAAAGTTTCCTAGTGAATCATTTAAAGGAATTTTTTTATATTTCCTAATTTTTATTGGCATTCTTCAGTGGAAGGCAACAAGCAAGGGAAATTGCCTCCCCCTCTTCTGAAGTAAGTCTTCAGAACTGCATGGTTGGATACATGCTGTTAGCCCTTTTCAAACATTATTATTACACTTACTGTGAGCCTGCCAACTAGGTATATTAGGAGCATGCCCTACTCACAACCCTCCTCTTTGGTGCCCATGAGGAGCCTTGAGTGCTCCATTCATTTCCGTGCTAGGGAATATTCTTCAAATGAACACTGAGGCTGAAAAAGAGTGAGCGAAATCAACTCTAAGTGCACAGAACTATACTGAGCTTTACAATATGACCAAAAAATTACTTTTGTCCCCAAATGGACATTTAAAAAAAATATGATTTGGAATATGCATTTCCAAGCATTCATGTTTCCTTTCCCACAAGTGCTTATATTCCTGCTATTTCTCCCCTAAGGGCAGAAGAAATATTCAATAAACCAAGATCGAGGGTTGCCAGCTCTGGGTTGGGAAATACCTCGAGATTTTGGGGGCAGAGCCTGAGGAGAGCAGGGTTTGGAGAGGGGAGGGACTTCAATGCCATAGAGTCCAATTGCCAAAGCGGCCATTTTCTCCAGGTGAACTGATCTCTATTGGCTGGAGATCAGTTGTAATAGCAGGAGATCTCTAGCCACTACCTGGAGGTTCACAACCAGGATCCCAGAAGGCAAATTAGTGTGTGCTACTCACTAGGAAGATTTGAGTAACTCATAGTGCATACCATTTTGGCTGGCAGAAACACTGTTGTATTAGGATAAGGGAAAACACAAATTACAGCACCTGATTGCTAATTTATTTTAGGAAGTGCAAGACATGCACCAAAATCCATGTTTCGGTCATAGTTGTTAATAATAAGGGAAAACATTGGGAGAGATGCAAGTAAGTAAGCAGTAAGAGAGAGTGAGAGAGAACCAGAAGGGAGAAACTGTAAGGAGTAAGCAACATGAATTTTGCACACATTTCAGTATTCCAAAATGCAAAACAACTGGTCTTAGGGGGAAAACAGGTTGTGACAAAAACCTATACAATTCACACTTGTGAAAATGCGCTTCATTACTAGATTAGAGATAGGCAGCTCCACCCTTTGGGCTGTGAAGTTGTACAGATTGCATAGACCAAAAGGAAATTATGTGTGAGATTAATCCTTTGAACAAATACAGCCTGTGATTTGCTCTTTCTCCCATGAAGAAATCTGTTATAAGGCAGCACTGATGCAATTATTTGTGTGAAGTTGATTTTAAATGCCAAATTTTGTATGTTATATGGAACCAATTTTAATCCTATCTTGTTTTGATGACTTGGAGAGAAAGAGTGTTTTTAAATCTAAAGTAGATTATTTTAGTGAGTTTATCGGCGAGAGCAATGTGTCTCAGGGAATTAACGAGAATGATTGACTGGGAAAAACCCTCACTGTAGACTTGTTTTAATTGAATACCTCTGAATTTAAAATACTAATTAAAATGGAGGCTATATATTTTTCTTTCTTGAAAAAAATGGATATAAATAAACATATTAAATATACCCATTTTGGATTGAGATTCAAGATAGATCTAATATTAATGTTGCATGCCAATAAAATGTTGGTTAAAATGCTCTGTGGTCCACAGGGAAAAAAGGATACATTTATAAAGCTGAGCTGGAAGGGCAGAAGAAATCACATGAATAATCAAAACAATGCATCAAAATTAGAAATAGATCTTTAAAGTGCAACAAAATGTCACATGACATTGTTTTTGCTTGCTCTCTGGGATTGAGATATCGAGTTGGGTTTGTAATATACTTCCTAATGAGTGGTAGATCAATAAAGCATTCAGATTTTTTCAAAGTTCTGAAAGTAACAGACCTAAGTACTTAGGAAAGCTATATTTATTAACACCAGAGTGTCTCTTGCAAAGTCCTTTAATTTAATAGAAGCTGATGAGAAAATGCTGTAAAAATACTTATTTTCTAAGTAAAACTACAATAGCAGCAACAACATTTAGTATGTTAGATATAGCGCCTGCTGATTCTAAAGCTTTCATAGAGGTTTTAAAATTTTCTTGAATTGCTTATCCATGATTAAGGTCGTAAATGAATATGCATTCCTTGACTCCTACCCTTCCCCATGCCATGTGCTAGGTAGTAAATTGTCCATTTTAAAGGCTGTTTTGAGTCACTGGTGGGACATAAATAATTTATGAATGAAGACCAATCTTAAATCCAAATTTTAGCTCACTTTGTAATAGCTTGGCAGCAGCCTCATTATCTGCCAAGGCTCCTTTTATTAGAGTTTTTAGGGCCAGCCTGACAAGCAGTGGGAGACTAGGGGAGTAGTAGGGTTGCCAGCTCTGGGCTAGGAAATACCTGGAGATTTGGGGGGTAGAGTCTGAGGAGGGTGGGGTTTGGAGAGAGAAGGGACTTAAGTGCCATAGAGTCCGATTGCCAAAGCGGCTGTTTTCTCCAGGGAAACTGATTTCTATAGACTAGAGGTTAGTTGTGTTAGCAGGAGATCTCCAGCCACTACCTGGAGGTTGGAAATCCTAGGGGGCAGAGATATGGTGGGGGGAGAAGCTAGTGGCAATAGTGTGATGTCACTCCCACGAAAAACCCAAAAGTGACATCATACCTCTCATGATGTGATGCTGGGGAACTTAGTTTCTATGCTGTTCCTCATTCTAAGCAATGAATGTCGTGTCCAGGGGCAGTTCTGCCTCCTAGGGTTGCCAGGTCTCTCTTTGCCACCGGTGGAAGGCTTTTGGGCTGGAGCCTGAGGAGGGCAGGGTTTGGGAAGAGGGGGGACTTCAATGTCATACAGTCCAATTGTCAAAGTGGCCATTTTCTCCAGGTGAACTGATCTCTATTGGCTGGAGATCAGTTGTAATAGTGGGAGATCTCCAGCTAGTATGTGGAGATTGGCAACCCTACTCCCCTCCCCCCACACACACACTTTCTGTGTTGGAGATTTGAGCCACAGGCCTCCCCTCAAAACACCAAGAACAGAAACTGCTTTTGGCAGAACAGGGAGATGGTGGAAGGCCATCTGGAGCCGGCAGGAGTAGGGGAAAAGCAGTTGGACTCAGAGCTGTGGCAGAATATGGCACAGCAGCCAGCTTTGGAAGCAGCACCAAAGTGGCCCGAAGAGCAGCCACCCAAAGTGCTGGCAGCAAGGGAGGCTCCTAGGAGGGAATTTGCAATGTATTCTCAAGATGTTTATTTTAATGCGGTTTTTACAGATGGACCCTCCCTGCACATATCTGATTTTAAAACTATGTTAAAAACTCAGTAGGGGGATAACGTATTCTTTTGTTTTCAGTGGCTCATTTCGGAATTGGGTAGGCCTCCAGGTCCCATCATTTTCCAGGTGGTATTATTATGAATGTATCACAGCCTCTGTGTAGGGATGGCCCTTTCGTTATTTCTTTAATTGACTGTTTTATTTAAGTGTTTGTATCCTACTTTTCTTCCGAAGTGGCTTACAATTTTTTAAAAAGAAAAAGAAAATATAGTAGAAACAAGTGGGAACCCTCAAGAACTTGCAGGAGGCATCTCATTTCCAACCCCCCCACTAGGGTTACGCACACACACAAAAATTCAGTAAATTCCAGGTTTTGGGTTTATTGGGCCCAATTTTTTTCAGTAAACCCGGAATAAGCCGAATACCCCATACCGGTAAATTTCAGTATTCGTCTTATTTCCGGGTTTACCGAAAAATTTCATCACATTCTAGTGTATGGGAATATTTTTTGAAGCTCCTGGGGGGCATTTTTGGAGGTAGAGTCCCCAAATTTGCAGTGTGGCTGCAAGGGACTCTCCTTAGATGGACACCAAAGTTTGGTGCACTTTGGGACAGAGGGTCCAGTTTTATGGGCTTGCAAAGGGGTCACCCCCCCATCCTCCAGGCTTTTGCAAGCTGAGCTGTCCATCAGTTTTCAGTTTCAGAAGTTCAGTGTTGCCGAGGACTGCTGGAAAGGGGTGATTGCCAGGCTGGTGGTGCCTCAAAGTCTGGGGGCTGCCTTTGTTTCTGGGGCATGATGTCCCTGCAAATGTGCTTCGACATGGAGGAAAAAGGCTTAAATGCAAGAGAAATAAGGCATGGAAAACATTTCTTTTGGTGGCAAATGACATCCTGTAGACAGTTATTTATTATGGTCATCAAAAATCTGATTTCAAGAAAAGGCCATGGTGCGGGGAAACAAAGCCTGTACTCGGGGCAACCTTCTTTTGGAAAGCAGGTTTTCATTGGGGGGTGATATCGGAGCCAGCAGAAGCCTTGGCTACGGGGGCTGTGTGAAGGAGATTGCTCATCCACGTGGATGAAGAAATCTCCTTCGGAAGCCTGGTGGTGTCAGCAGCTGTTGAAGCTGGCTCTTTTTAGTTGGAGGGTATATCCCTCCGGACAGGACTTGGTGAGCTCTGTCTTTTTAAAAACACTTGTGCTTGATCCATATCAACCCACTGAAAGGTTGGTCAGACCAAGCTGGCTCAAAAGGGCCCCAACTATGGGGCCCTAATAAAACCATCATGGGCGGTGGATACAAACCACCTTCGGGTTGGGGAGAGTAGGGTAGAAATGTAATAAAATGAATAAAAATAGTCATGGGAACTGTACTGGAGTCCATTTCGTAACCAGAACTCAATCTGTGTGACAATGACAGGATGATTTTGCCTCAGCCAGCAGTTACAAGCTTCATACAGTGCTCCAATCCCTACCATACTCTGGGGTGGGGTGGATATAAAGTTCCGATCTTGCCATGTTTCTTCTGGCACACTCCAGTCTCCACACTGTATATGCCATTCCCAAGGGTACTATAGGTTATAATCTGATCCATGCCAGGAGAGGCATGGCACAGAGGTGTGATGAAAGCCCAGAGGCATTTCAGAACTTTTGCCAGCTATTTCAAAATTCCTCTCTAAAACAGGGCTGGGGAAAAAACCCTTTCAGACTCCCACCAGATCTGGTCAATCCAGATCCTCCCAATTGCTAAGAATCTTTACATTGACACATTCAGCCAAATCCAGCAAGCCAGTCATCTGGCTTCTATTCCACGTGTGCTCTAGCTGACTGGAAAATCACATGCAAAATCTATTGCTAGCAATTCCTTAGCCCAGTCCATCAGCTGAGACCACATGTGAATAACCCCTGCAGGCTTAGATGCATGAATAGGGCTAATCAGCTGTTCAGAAGGGATTTCATGCACCTAACCTGTTCTCCCTCTACAGCTGTGCATCCTACTTGCATCTGACAAAAGGAGCTCTGATTTTTGAAAGCTCATACACCGGAAATCTTGTTGGTCTCTAAGGTACTACTGGATTTGAATCTAGCTGTTTGATTGCAGACCAGTATGGCTACCCTCTGAAACCACTATATGATGAATCACTAATGTGCAAAAGGCTGATAAAAAGAAATCCTAGACTGCTGTTTTTAGATGGCTTTGGCATTCAGATCTTCTAAGTTCAGGATTTTTCTAGTTTTTCCACCCCAGGGCTTGAAGCAGGATGACCACAAAGGAATAAGATTTCTGTGCTTTTAAGAGCCCTGAAACTTGGCACCATTATATGGGTACACCCCTCCCCCCGCAAAGCCCTTACAAGAAAAGATCTAACAGCTTTGCGAACAAGACTTCTCTTTAAGCAGCTGCTTCTCCCACACAATCCCCAAGCAGCCTTGCTCTATAAATGTGGCATTTGCCTAGAAGTAAATAAAACAGTGCAGTCCATGCTATTAATTCTTCCCCCCATTACAATTTCAAACAGCACAGGGGAATTGAGGCAGGGTGGCTGCAGAAGACACTGCAAGAATACTTCACAGCAGAAACTGAAATGGTTCGAGCAGCAAGGCGAAAATAATGCCAATCCCATTGGTTCTTGTAGGTTATACGGGCTGTGTAACCGTGGTCTTGGAATTTTCTTTCCTGACGTTTCGCCAGCAACTGTGGCAGGCATCTTCAGAGTAGTAACACTGAAGGACAGTGTCTCTCAGTGTCAAGTGTGTAGGAAGATATAGTCAGAAAGGGGTTGGGTTTGAGCTGAGTCATTGTCCTGCAAAAGTAATGTGCTAGTCATTGTCCTGCAAGTATCAAGATAATGTGCTAATGACGGTGTGGTATGTTAATATGGAACCATTGTATCCTGAAGTGATCTGTTAATGTGTGAAGTCCAAAGCTAATCTGCATGGCTATTGTTGACTAAAGTTTTTGTTAGTCTGGAGGTTTTTTAGGACAGGAAGCCAAGCCTTATTCATTCTTAAACTCTCTTCTTTTCTGTTAAAGTTGTGCTGATGTTTATGAATTTCAATGGCTTCTCTGTGAAATCTGACCCCCTCACCTCTGCAGGAGTATATCGTATACCTTGCAGTTGTGGACAAGTTTACATCGGGACCACAAAACGCAGCATACAAACAAGGATAAAAGAACATAAAAGATACTGCAGACTTGGCCAACCTGAGAAATCAGCAGTGGCTGAACATGGACTGACCCAAACAGGACACAGGGTCTTATTCCAAGACACTGAAAGACTGGACAATTCTACCAACTATTTTGTCAGATTGCAGATTTTGTCAGATTGCAGATTCAGGATACAATGGTTCCATGTTAACATACCACACCGTCATTAGCACATTATCTTGATACTTGCAGGACAATGACTAGCACATTACTTTTGCAGGACAATGACTCAGCTCAACCCAACCCCTTTCTGACTATATCTTCCTACACACTTGACACTGAGAGACACTGTCCTTCAGTGTTACTACTCTGAAGATGCCTGCCACAGTTGCTGGCGAAACGTCAGGAAAGAAAATTCCAAGACCACGGTTACACAGCCCGGATAACCTACAAGAACCAATGAACTCTGACCGTGAAAGCCTTTGACAATATTTTGAATGCCAATCCCAGTTTGTTTATCTCGGGCAGTTCTGTTCAGCAGGACCCACAAGTATTCCTGAATTTGTAGTGAGGAATATTTTATTGTACTCTGTCACCCCCTTGCATGATTTATGCCATTCAGGAGAGATGTAGGGCAGATCTCAAATTTCCAGTCATGGAGATCTCATGTAAGACAGAGCTTGGCACTTTCAAATGTGGCTCAACTAGACAGCTGTTTTTTACCTTAATGAGTTCTGCAGAAATCTTAAATTCATAAACCAGTGATTGAAAACCAGGATCAGAGAGATAAGTGGAGCCCTGGAAGGTGCAGGACACCATTGATATGTTATTTCTCTGCTTCCTGCTCATACTCTCTGTGTCAACACTCTAATGTCCACTGTTGAATTTAATCATATTCCAACCTAATGGATGAGGTTGTAAAGCATGGGGTAAGGTATAAATTCAAAACGTCAACATTTCAAGATTAATCTGATCTACCATAGGAGGAAAGCTAACTGCTAACAATTTTTTTTCATTTTCTTGTACATAGCATAGACTTTTTTTCTCCCATGGGCCAGGGCTGATCAGCTTAAGATATTATCATTGTAATAAAACCTCAGCAAATCCCAGTGAGTGTGTCCATGTCTAGTGTATACAATAAATACTGGTGATCATATCAGGTGATGGGGTGACAATATTAATTTTCATATGTTTGCTGAGGTGGAATATTGAGAGTCAGTTTGCCAGTTCATTTTTTAGTTGAAAAATGGAAACTTATTCATGAAGTGGTTGCAGCAGAACTATCAACTGGTGTTCTGACCGACAGACGGAGACTCTATGGCTGGCTGTTTCCCAACTCTGCTTCTTCCTGAGGCTTCCAGCACAGGGCCAGGTATGCATGGTACTCTGGGTAAGTCACAGTGGCTCCACTACAGTCACTTACTTGAATGTGGTTTAAAGTTGTCTGCTATTATGTCTGCTAGACATGAAATAGGCAGGGATCAAGGACAGGAACCTGTCCTTACAGCCATATCCGTTGTCCATTTCTATGTAATAGCTCTGGGTTCTGAGCTCCAATGCTTTTTTGGTAAGCTTCTGGCTGAATTTCGACTATTTAACCCTCTTTCAGGCAGGGAATATCCTTCCAATTCACACAAACTTTTCAAAGAATCTGTGCCAATGGGAGACATTGCCCAGATCTCTAAATGGCTATACATGAAATCTGAAGCTACAGCCTGTAAATAAAATTCTATTAGAGCCCCTCTTATGTTGCTTACTTGAAACATTTGAGTAGGGTTGTGCATATCGATAAACCTGAACTGAAAATAAACCTGAAATTAGCCATTTTGGTAATTTCAGGATACGGGTTACCTAAAACCAAAACCTGGGGATAAAGCCAAAGCCAAACAGGTGATTCCTAAAAAAGCCGAATAGGTATTCGGCTTTTCTGGTTTGGGTATTCGCCTTTGCTCAGAGGCATGGCTCTGTGCTTTCTCCCCCTTTTCTTTCTTTTTTTGACTGGTTTTGTTGGGGTCGTGTAATCGGAGTCAACTTAGTCTGATCAACTGACAGCAGTGAGCTTATCTGCACTTTAAAAGATGGGGTTCACCCAGTCCTGAGAACATTAGTTTCCATCAGCTGCTCATTGGCCTTTTGAAGAAGACTCCCTTACCTGCATGGATGAGCAATCTCCTTAGCATGAGCTGAATGAATTCACTTTATGTATGGCCAGGTTTAATCAAATTTGAAAACGCAGGACAATGATTGTCCGGAAATTGTACATCTCGCATTCTAAATTCATTCCTTTAAGTGAAAGCTGTTGGGGGTGGGTGTCATTCCTTCTTTGGAATAGTCACTAAACAGAAAAGATTTGTACAAACATTCAACTACTGCATCTCATAAAGCAAAAAACAATTCTTTCCCGTCTCTTTGTAGAGAGCAGGTTAAAAATAGTTAATAAAGAAAACTAATCAGAATTATGTATGCTCTTAACCGTAACACCCGCCTGCTTCTGTGCTTTAGAAAACAAAACAAAATTCTTACTTTCCCCACAAAGATATATGAGGAACTACTGTGAAGAGAAAATCAAGAAAAGACCACACCCTCTTCCAGTTCCTTGGTTACACCCTCCTATCAATACAGAAAACTCCTTCCAACCTTCCTACAATTTTAACTGGCACCATGAAAGTAAACTTAGTTTTTTCCTTGTAATGGGTTGAAAAATTAATTTGAAATGCTCAGTTTCCTCTCTTATTTCAAGCAGGTTGTTTTCCTCCCAGTCTTCTAGAAGTGCTAATCCATTTCTCACTTTTAAGACTTAGAGATTTCAACTGAGTTCTCAGCACCAAGGATATAAGCGCTTGCCACATATATTAACATTACTATTATCCTAATTGCCTGAAGCACAAGACACAGCAGGTTACATGTTTCCAATACACCTAAACAATTTCTTCCCCCTTTTGTTGCTGTCTTTGATGTTTTATTATAAGTTTTAGTGTGGGTTGTTATTTCACTTGTGTTTTAGCTATTCCTTTCTCTTTGAATATCGACTTTCATATTTCTAATGAAGCTGATTTAGTTCACATACATTTTCTGTGTGTGCTTTTTTCTTTTATAGTTACACTGTCCTTAAATATGAGCACATTTGAGAAATGGGAACACACAGCACAGTCTTATGCTGAGCATCAATGGGCTGAGACTGGACTAACTCTGTATAGGATTGCAGTTGCAGGGACCTATCCTTTAGCATGGACAAGTAGGTGAATGTCTGCTCTCTTCCCCAACACGTGTATGGTCACCAAACAACTGGCTGGATAGCATAGTGAAGGTTGAGCCATGCATTTTCTCCACAGATGCATACATATCCCTTCTTGGGACTATATTTTGACTTTTGGGCAACTCATTGGTCCAACCAATGTAACTAGAAAGCAAATGTACAAAAGTTTAAAAGATGGATGTAGTTGAGTACACTTTGGTATTTGCACCTACCCAGAAGCTAAGCAAGTTCAGCCCTGGTTAGTATTTGGATGGGAATACCAAGGAATACCAGGGTTGCTATGCAGAGGAAGGCACACGCAAACCACCTCTGTTAGTCTCTTGCCATGAAAACCCCAAAAAGGGATCGCCATAAGTCGGCTGCGACTTGAAGGCACTTTACACACACAAGGATAAAAAGAGGTGGGGAGGTGTCTATTTTTAAATAAAACCAGAGCACGTGGTTCAGAGGAGCTTAGCCATGCCCCATTCCATGTCTTATATCGGTGCTTGAAGCATATTTCTCCTTGCTACACTCTGATATGGGAAATCAGCTGTAGTTGGGGGGGAAATACTCATAGAAATGGAAGGGGGGTTGCATAAACCTGTTTTATAAACTGCAGACCTTTCTCACACTTGCTGCTAGAGGAAAGGACAGCTCACTTACATGGTAACTCATGTCTTTTAAAGGGGGAGGGGGAGGGATCTGGGGCATGTTATTTTATCTTTGGTTTTAGCTGGGGATGTTTTAATAATCATTGTAAGCTGCCTTGAACCAAGAGGAAAGGCAGGATATGAATGTTTAAATAAATAAATGTCTCCCTGTGCCCATGCTGCAAGTGAGCATTTTAATTGCCTATAGATGTATCACCTATTGCCTATAGCCCTTTGAGTCAAACAAGCCCTAAGTTCTTCAGCTGCTCATCCTTCCAGCTGTCCAACATTGGAACAAAAATATATGCATGTTGCAAGATACCCTAAATATATATGCTAAAGAAGAACAGGTAGGAATATATCAGATGCCGGGACACTATGTAAGTGCTTGTGGTGATGGTGACAGGCTTTCCCATTTGTGTAAGCCATAACAGCACAACTCATTCTGCCTCTATTTGGGTAAGCATCACTCAAAAAATAATGTGAATAAATTTCCTCCTGCCCCTTAAGAAGGCATCAAAACTAGCCAAGGCAGAAGTAGCTGCATCCACGGCATCAAAGGTAGCGAATATATTCAGCACAAGAGGCTTTAATAAACAGATGTTGGGAAGAACTGGGTTTGGGTGAAATCCAAACTCTAAAACTGCATGAAACTTAACAACCAGTGAAATATCTTCTGTGAATTAGTTCTCTCTTTGCCGTATTCGGTTCTCATGCCCATGAGCAAAGCTGTTAAGAAGCTGTGAATAAGAAATTGCACAGCGCAGAGTTATTTCTGGGAGACATCATATTAATGCTGGTGCTTACAATTGCTTTTAGCAGTTCTTCCTCATGTTAGAACCTGGGGATGCAAAATGCTCCACCCATACTTACAGGGTGCTAATTCTAGGAAAGCTGTGGCATCTTGACCTAGTCTAAATTGGTGGATCCCCCCCCCCCATGCTATCTATATTCTGCTGGCCTATAGTCCTGACCTGGATAGCCTAGGATAGCCCTCTAGTCAGATGTCAGAAGCTGAGCTGGGTTAGCCCTGGTTAGTATTTGGATGGGAAACCACTATGGAATACCAGATCTGCTACACAGAGGCAAACCACCACTGAATATATCTTCCTTTGAAACCCTATAGGGTTGCCATAAGTTGGTTGGGACTTAATGGGGAAAAATAATACTCTGCTGAGATCTGACTGTTCTAGCAGTCTTTTGGAGGAATGACTGTCCGGCATGATGTTCCTGTTCTGCTTCAGGATGTACTGTTCTGCATGATGCTCCTGTTCTGCTTGGGGCCAGAGACCACATCATTAATTTGCACGATGTCACCAAGGTACCTATATCCAGTGAGAGCAAGTTTCTTAGGTTGCTCAGCTGCAGCCATCCCTGCAGTAAGCATACCTGGCGATTATCATGTATGCCTTGGTAAAGTCATTTTTGGCTATTGTAACATGTTCTAAAAGGGTCTGCCCTTGAAGATAGAAGCTTCAGCTAGTGCCGTATGCAGCAGCAGGAGCACTAACAGGGACCTTCCATATGTACATAGATGTTTCAGTGTATTGGCTTCCAGTATGCCACTGAAGTCCTACATTGTGGGTGCAAAGTACCTTTAATACTCCATCCTCTCATATCCATCTGCTTGAGTTTTAAGATCAACATAAAACCATCCTGTGGGAACCTGCATTGTCCAAGTCAGTAGAGACTAAATTTGCCAAATCCGGATTGGGAAATACCTGGAGATTTTGTGAGTGGAGCCTGAGGAGGGGAGGGTTTGGAGAGGGGAGGGACTTCAATGCCATAGGGTCCAATTGCCAAAAAAGCCATTTTCTCCAGGTGAACTGATCTCTGTCACCTGGAGATCAGTTGAAATAGTGGGAGATCTCCAGCCACCACTTGGAGGTTGGTAATCCTAGAAGAAACCCATATGAAATCCTTTTCAGTTGCTGCTCCCAGTTTGTAGAAGTAGGAACAAGGCTAGGAAGTGCTCAATAAGGCTGGGGCTTGGGTAGGGTTGCCAGGTCCTACCTCTCCTCAGCTGGGAGACTTTTAAGGCACATCTCGGGACCGTGCAGCAATGCATGGATGTCACTTCTGGTTTACAACCGGAAGACCCGCCTCGCAAGAGGCCTTATGGCATAAGGCCCCTCATGAGGCGGGACTTCTGGTTGTAAACCGGAAGTGACCTGCAGTGGCGTATACGCGTGTGCACGTTTGCCCGCCGACCATCAGCTGGTCGGCGGGCAAAGGGGCAAATTGCCGGAGGTTTGCCCGCCACCACCGGGCACCTGGCAACCCTAGGCTTGGGAGCAATAATGAGGGAAGGCTTTGGAACAAGTGGTGTTTGGTCCTCCACTCCCTGCTCTCCTGCAAAGGGGCAGGGCCAGGCAGGTGACCTGTATAACATGTGAAGCTGCCTTTAAAAGGCAAGGAAATGGATGCCCATGAGGACAAACCAGTTCCTCATTCCTGAATTATAAGCTAGAGGGAGAGGAGGACGAAGAAGGTGCAAGGCTAACTGGGTACCCTTCATTTTGGGGGTCTTGTGGGAAGTCCAAGCATGCAAGAAGATGCTGAGAAAGTAGGGCTGCTATCTACCCACCCTCCCACAATCCTCTTCCCTACATGTTAATGATTTATATTACTTACGGGAGGCAGGATGTGGGGGAAAAGGGCACGGATCTAGAGGCCTCCACATCTGCCTTGTCTATTGCCTCCTCCCTAACATGGATTGTGCTCGCTCTAAAGACACTGCAGCCCTAGTGGAGTCACTCAGGAGGCAGGTGCTGAAGGTCTGAGGCACAATGTGAGGTGGCAGAGGCCTTAAGACAAAATGGTGCTTATACATTTACCCAGAATACATTCGTTTCTTTCTAGTGATTGCAAAATGAGAAAAAAAGAATGTTATCGACTTGTCTACTTACAGAAAAAATACTCCCATTTATTGTTTAGAAAAACAAAGTGTATTAACATTGTTTTCATTTTTCAAATAACTGAATTTCATAGATCTTGAGCAACAAAGTGCTAGATCACTACAAAACCTAGCAAATTTAATTAACAATTTTAATTTCACAGCACCTTTGATTAACTGCAGTCAGTTCATAGGGAGGCACACTATGTTCTCATTAATGATTCTTTTTAACATTTCTGTTATAAGAGTATCTAACTGACAATACATATTTTCCAAACAACCTATGTTATTGGATTAGAAGAGTGCTGCGATTCACCTGAGCAAAAATCATTCATTTCTTTCAACTGAATACCAAGGAATTATCTGTATGATGGCAAATTCAGTAATGTCCATTAAAACATTACCAAAGCCATAAAATATCCATTTTGTGGATAAACAACTACACATAATCATAATTTGAAATCTCACAAAATGTATGTTTTAGTTCATCTGTCCTCACCAAAATGTGAACAAGTAGTTTGTACATTTGCTACAGCATTTCACACAACAATTGAGGGAGCAAGATGGAGCTGCAGCGGGAGCGTTCGTTATGAGCTCCAGGTTCCCATCAGTTTGTTGAATATTGCTGCCAAACTGTACAGTAAATTCTTATTAAGAAAACTTGGAAGCCTGGGAGCTAGATAATCAGGTCATAGTTCTAGAACAAGCTGGCTTTAGGAAAGGCCAATGTACCATCAACCACTGCCTGATATTGCAATGTCTTGCCATAGACTGCACAAAAGGTCCCACCAATCACCTTTATGTGGTTTTCATTGATCTTGCTGCCACCTTTGACTTGGTCAATAGAGACAGGCTTTGGCAGAAATTGGCAAGCACCAATATCGATAAACGCCAATATCGATAAATTTAGCTTTTGATAAGGGAACTTCATAGCAACCTATCTTCAAAAATCAGAGTTGGAATCTCAGGTTCCCTGACAAATAGTATTGCTGTATTTAGAAGCGTGAAACAGGGCTGTGTTCTGCCCCCCCACCCCCGCTCCTTTTCAATCTTTATATTAATTACATCATTGAGAGGCTTTCGTTTGCTGACCTTTTCCCTCCTAGCCTTGGCTCACAGAAAATATCAGCCCTTCTATATGCCAGCAATATGGTCCTGCTGTCCATAACCTGTATTGGGCTGAGAACGTTGCTGTATAGCCTCAGTGACTATTGTAAAGAGGAATTGTTAACCAGCAATTACTCCAAGACCAAGGTGATGGTCTTTGGAAAATGGCAGTGTATTTCCAGATAGTCCATTGATGATTTTCTAGTGGACCAATGTCGAATACGTGGGAATCACAGTGACACACTTTCCTAGAAGGTCCACCTAGAAATCACAAAAGCAACAGCCCTCCAGACAATGGGCACCATCTTAAAATTCAATCATACTAAAGGGGGCTTCCTGATAGATCCAGCAATATTCCATAGCAAGGTGATTGCACAACTTCTATATGGTAGTGAGGTCTGGGTATGGAATGATGCTATCGGAGCTAGTTTAGAGATAATTCAAAATATCTTTTTAAAAAAAGATTCAAGCTCTACCCCAAACACCCCAGCGGCCTTGCTGAAAGCGAAACCAGGTATCCTTCCTTGCAGACACATGCTCACAAAGCCCTGTTTAACTATTGACATAAAGTGAAGAGAGTTCCATCAAGCCATCTCTCAAGCACTTACTTCACTATAAGCTTAAAAGATCCTATGTGGTCAACCAATTACAACAAAATCCTTCAATTATAAGGTTTGCCTGATGTCGTTCATGGAGTTTCCCAGGCTGCCTTTAACTGCAGGGCCCAGATATATAAGTACAATGCAATATTTGATAGGCAAGTTATACCAGGTTCCAAATTTTCATTTTGGTACTAACTAGATTACTCTAGGGCACAATACTTGTCAAAGACCACACATTTCAAATAACAATCAGCCTTTACATCTATTCGTTTTCAAACTATGCAAACAGCTACTGTATGCTCGAAGGACACAATACTCAACAACCAGTTGCTCAGCATCTATGTATCTGTGGTGGTTCAGAACCGGAAGATCTGTGCCATTATATGTAGGTTTGCCCATTATATCATGAACCAAAGAAAAAAAATTAGATACAATCCTGGCTAATTTAGACCAATGTACTGTGACAGAGAAAGTCTTTCTTGCTTACTGATATGGAGCCATCTATCTCTTAAAAAGCCACCCTCTTTGCTTTAGCCACAAAGAAAATCTGGGCTAGGTTGGCACAGTGTGTCAAAACTGAACAGAACTGAACTGCAAATTCCATTTATGAGAGGTCGATTCTCTATTCAGAACTGTGAACTCTTTCTAGGCCAGTGATGGCGAAACCTTTAGAGACTGAGTGCCCAAACTGCAACCCAAAACCCACTTATTTATCGCAGAGTGCCAACACGGCAATTTAACCTGAATACTGAGGTTTTAGTTTGGAAAAGCAACTTAAACATTAACATATTTTGCCTTAAAAGACAAACACAATAACAGAGCTTTCAATGATACAAACAACTTTTTATTGACAACTGCTCACAAGCATAAGATGATCCAAACAAAGTAAGGAAAGCAATCCCAAGTACTTTCATTGACTTTGGCATAATTTCATTGGCATAATGTCTGAGGCCCCCATTTACATGAGATTATGAGAAGCATATTTTTGTTCAACTTTGCGCTCACCTAGAATTTTGTCTAAATTAAGCTGCTATCCGTCCTTAGTTAGTAGGCCAACTCATGCGTCTCTGGCATGCTAGCCGAAGCTCATGTAGCTGCTCTGAAGGGGTAGAAGCGCACTTTGAAACACAATGGCCATTTATGCATGGGAGGTTTTGCCTTGGATTTGCCGCTCCAAGGCAAAACCTCCCATGGCCAATGCTGGGCAATGCTAAACTAGAAAAGTTCTTTTGCCCGAGGCCCGATTTTAAACATGATACCGGCCACCAAAAGACTTGCCTAACTTTTCACTCGGACAGAGTCTCATTTAAACTCTGCCACAATCCCCGCCAACTACCAATGCGTCCTTTAATGGTGCAAGCTGGCACAATATCCGCCAGAGCTGCGGATCTCTTCCTTACCAAGTAAGGATCTGGAGCTGTTTTGCTCGGGTTGGGGGTGCGGTTGACCCGAAGCACTGAACTCCATGCAAAGTCATGTCGCGATGCCCAGCCCCCGGCGATGCCCAGCCCTGCCACAACAGCCAGCGCCCGCGGCATCCCCAGCACCCGAGCCTGCCTGCTTCGGCAGGAAGCCCCACGGTGTGCAAAGAGGTGGCTGCTCAGTTGCACAGGACAGCGGCCGAGAGCCGCTATGACCAGCAGCGCCCACCAGCACAGCCTCCATTCCCGAAGGGGGCCGCAGAGTGGGCGAGGAAGTACCCAAACTGCATGCACCGCGCCAGGAGGCGGCCCCAAGCAGCCCCCTCTCTCCCTCCCTCCCTGCCTGCACCGCCACGCTCTGTAGGCTCGCCTAGCCACGGCAGCCCCAGCAAAGCCGCGAGGTCCTGCGCGGGAGTGGGGGTGTGCGGTTGAGAGCGGGTGCGTGCATCAGGGGAAGAGACCTGCCCGCCCGGCTCCTGCCACCCTCACGCCCTCTCCCCCCTTCCCCTTCCCCCCCGGGTCTCAGGGACGACGTCCGGCCCCGCTCCGCGTTTACCAGGCATCCTCGGGCAGGAGGTGGGTCCGCTCGCTGACCCCTCAGAAGCCGGTGACGGCCGTGGCGGGAAGCTGCTTTGGCACCAAAGGCGAGCCGTGGGGCGCATGGGAGGAGGTCACAGGGTTCACCAGGAAGCGTCCGCAGCTGCTGCTGCACAGCCCCGAGCGGCTGAAGCTGAGGGCGGCGGTGGCAGTGCCCGAGCTTGCTCCCACAGTGCAGGCACAGCGCGGTGGGCAGCGGGGGCAGCAGCCCGGCTCCCTTCTCTGCCAGCCTGCTCTGCTTACCCCCACGTGCTATTGGAATTCTCAGGCACTTATGGCAAAGAATGCAAACACATAAATATGCTGCTAACAATATATTGTACCGAGGCACAATACAAACAAATATAGGAATACAAATGATGCACTAACATGCTAATACATGTGTAAGCTACATCTGAGCCTGCATCAATCGTCCGTATAACTTTAAGTCCTGGAAGCTTGATAATACAAGTCAAACTTAAAGTCCTTGAAGCCGTGTGTTGGAAGCCAAAATAAGTCTCCGGTAAGTTCCTTATTTCGCATTAGCTTCTTCCAGTTGGCAATCCACGCTTACAATATCCTCAGAACTTTTGTTCTGCAAAAGTGTACAAGTGCTCGTGTATCAATAAAAGATTTTTACAAATAGGAGTGCAAAGCATACATCAATAAATATAAAAATTATAATCATGTATACATACCCAAATGGATAAACTCATAGCACCCTCATAATGGTGGATGACGAATCTGCATCATCTAACCTATTACTACATGTGTTCTGAATATAAAGAGAGTATTTCTAATTGCAAACAGGTGATGCTGACTTGCCAATTAAGAGCAAGCACAACCACAATTATAGACATATAAATAAAATATTTCTATCAATTCTAACACCTAAATACAAAAATATGTTAAATACACATAATTATAAGAAACTGGATAAATCAAAACCTGAATTTAATCCATTTGGTGACAGCGTATCAAATAAAAAAATGAATCTACATTCTTGCTGGCACAAGAGTCTGTCAATGTTCTGATGTTGATAAGGTTTACCCTGGTATTGCCAGACCACGAAGAATTGCATTTCGTGGTCTGCATGTTTGGCTTGAATGTAATGTTCAGTGAGCGGCGCCTCTAAAATCCTATTGCGCACGCGCGACCGATGTTCACCTATTCTTAATTTAATATGTCGTTTGGTTTTACCCGTGTATAAAAGACCGCACGGGCATCTAATTAAATAAACCACATTTTTGCTGTTGCAATTAGAAAAATGTTTCAAAACAAATCTGAAACCCGTGCGGGTGTCAACAAATTCTTTCACGGGTAGCGCCTGTGCGCAAGCCACACATTCCCCACACCGGAAATGTCCGGCAGGTAACTTGGTCCTGGGAGGTGTGTTAGTATCCGAGTGAATGAGTCGATCCTTAAAGGACCACGTGCGTTTAAGCCCAAAAAGGGTCGCAGCCGGGGATACTACTGACCAAGTGCCAGTGTTTTTTAATTATTTTCTGTATATGTCCCGTTAATGGTGTATATTGTAGGGCTGCTGTAATTCCTCTCGTGGTGTTATCTTTCTTTTTACCTATTAATAGATCCTTTCTCTGTTTGTTATCCGCTCGTGTTCTAGCATTTTTTCTAATTGCAACAGCAAAAATGTGGTTTATTTAATTAGATGCGGTCTTTTATACACGGGTAAAACCAAACGACATATTAAATTAAGAATAGGTGAACATCGGTCGCGCGTGCGCAATAGGATTTTAGAGGCGCCGCTCACTGAACACTACATTCAAGCCAAACATGCAGACCACGAAATGCAATTCTTCGTGGTCTGGCAATACCAGGGTAAACCTTATCAACATCAGAACATTGACAGACTCTTGTGCCAGCAAGAATGTAGATTCATTTTTTTATTTGATACGCTGGCACCAAATGGATTAAATTCAGGTTTTGATTTATCCAGTTATAATTATGTGTATTTAACATATTTTTGTATTTAGGTGTTAGAATTGATAGAAATATTTTATTTATATGCCTATAATTGTGGTTGTGCTTGCTCTTAATTGGCAAGTCAGCATCACCTGTTTGCAATTAGAAATACTCTCTTTATATTCAGAACACATGTAGTAATAGGTTAGATGATGCAGATTCGTCATCCACCATTATGAGGGAGCTATGAGTTTATCCATTTGGGTATGTATACATGATTATAATTTTTATATTTATTGATGTATGCTTTGCACTCCTATTTGTAAAAATCTTTTATTGATACACGAGCACTTGTACACTTTTGCAGAACAAAAGTTCTGAGGATATTGTAAGCGTGGATTGCCAACTGGAAGAAGCTAATGTGAAATAAGGAACTTACCGGAGACTTATTTTGGCTTCCAACACTCGGCTTCAAGGACTTTAAGTTTGACTTGTATTATCAAGCTTCCAGGACTTAAAGTTATACGGACGATTGATGCAGGCTCAGATGTAGCTTACACATGTATTAGCATGTTAGTGCATCATTTGTATTCCTATATTTGTTTGTATTGTGCCTCGGTACAATATATTGTTAGCAGCATATTTATGTGTTTGCATTCTTTGCCATAAGTGCCTGAGAATTCCAATAGTCACTTTTTGGGCACTAGTCCTAGTTTCGGTTGTACCCCCATTTGCTGGCAGAGAGGGCTTGGCGTGTCAAGTCGGGCACGCGTGCCGTAGATTTGCCAACACGGGCTTAGGAGGCCACCTAATGGTGGCCCCACCCCCAGGCCAGTGTGTGACGCCCTGGGAATGCCTCCTGGGATGCTGGGATGCCCCAGGAACACCTCCCGGGATGCCACCATGGTCTTTGCCGGCGTCTGGATGCCGGCAAAAGGCTCCGTTGGCAGCCCGGCCTGGTGCTGCAACTGGCATCCGGGCCTTCACACCGGCGTTGGGGCCACAAATGCTGGTATACACGACCCAGACACCAGCGCTGTGGGCCCTTGCACCGGCGCAGGCCTTTGTTAGCCTCCAGAGGCCTTTTGTCCTGGTCGCCGGTGCAGCTCAGGAATACACAGTTCAGCTAATTTCCCCCAATAAAAGGAGACCCTTCTGTTTGGCATAACACAAGATGAGACATCTGCAGATGATCTCAGTTCACCGGCAGGAGCATATGTGGAGAAACACTTACATTGCCTTTTTAAACTAATTTTGGGGAGCTTCATGCTGCAATACTGCAGTCAAAAGCTCTGCTCACGACCTGAGTTTGATCCTAACGGAAGTTGGTTTCAGGTAGTCAGCTCAAGGTTCACTCAGTCTTCCATCCTTCCGAGGTCGGTGAAATGAGTACCCAGCTTGCTGGGAGTAAAGGGAAGATGACTGGGGAAGGCACTGGCAAACCACCCCACAAACAAAGTCTGCCTTGGAAACATCAGGATGTGACGTCACCCCATGGGTCAGGAATGACCCGGTGCTTGCACAGGGGACCTTTACCTTTTCATGCTTTTTAAAATAAATAGTGAATGCTTAACAAGACGCCCAATGTTGATTATGTGCAGGCAGTTTTTTTATCACACTGGCACACACATGGCCAGTGTTTGCTATGTTGAGAAGGAGAAAGAAAGATCCAGATGAGAACTATAGCATTCTAGGAAGTTGTATGAATGCCAGTATGGTTAATGGAACCTTTTAAATGCACTGCACTTCTAACTGGAGAGCCAGCATGGTGTAGTGGTTAAGAGCAGCAGACTGTAATCTGGAAAACCAGGTTCAATTTGCCACTCCTCCACATGAAGCTTGCGGGGTGACCTTGGGCCAGTCACAGTTCTCTCCAAACTCTTTCAGCCCCCACAGAGGCCGGCAATGGCAAACCACCTCCAAACTTCTCTTGCCTTGAAACCCTACGGGGTCGCCATAAGTCAGCTGTGACTTGACGGCACTTTCCACCACCTCGCTGCTAATTGACTTCCCCTATCAACTGATAAAAATGGATCGGCACTTCTTGCAGCCAAGAATGGCATTGTTTAAATGTCAGTTTAGCAATGCAGATTTATATATCACTGTCAGGGTTGTCTTACCTTGTTCCATATGAGAAGCACAAGTCTTGCAAGAGTTACTTTCATTATGGAGGTCCTATAACCAGTAGCAGCGATAGCACCAGCAAGGCTCAGTCCAAGCCTCTGAACCTCTTTAACCAACTATCCATGTGCTATGTGACTCAATGTAGTCTGCACAGCCTGGCAGCTGAACTGAGAGGGCACAAACAGAAATTGCTTTGGAATAGTTTGCAACAATTATCATTATCACTTACCTATGAGGAATGCACCCAGATGGCCCAGGCTAGCCTGATCTCATCAGATCTTGGAAGCTAAGCAGGGTAAGTCCTGGTCAGTACTTGGATGGGAGAACACCAAGGAAGTCTAGGGTTTTATGCAGGTAATGGCAAATGACCTCTGTATTTATCATGCCTTGAAAAACCTATAGAGTCACCATAAATCAGCTGCGACTTGATGACAAAAAGAGAGAGAGAGAGAGAGAAATGCATCTGGTCCTTTACAATTCATAAACTAAGGGTGAATTTTGAACTTTGGATTCAGAATCAGGATTCTATGAATCTCTGCAAGACTCAATATTTTTTTTTTTATAAATAATGGCTCAAGCACGAGTTTTTACATTTACAGTAAATACAAATATTTAAAGAAGGTGCAAACCATTGAGAGCCAGAGTGGAGTAGCAGCTAGGGTGTTGGACTAGGATCTGGGAGACCCAGGTTCAAATCCCCACCATGGAAGCTTACTTGGTGACCTTGGGCCAGTCACACACTCTCAGCCTAATCTACCTCACAGGATTGTTGTGTGGATAAAATGGAGGAGAGGAGAAGAATGTAAGCCTCTTTGGTTCCCCATTGGGGAGAAAGGTGAGATGTAAATGAAATAAAAAAAATAAAAAAAAATAAAAAATACTAGTTCACATGGGTGTGTTCTACTTATGTGAGACGTTTAATGTTGGATGAGGTTACTAGTACAAACTTTCAGGTGCAATGTATATCTGAATGCTAACTGGTGAGGATCAGCAACAGGGGGAAGGTTTTGGTCTCATGACTTACGGAGACCTTCCAGAAGCATCGAGTTAGCCAGCTTGCGAAACCAAGTGCTGGAGTAAATAGACCTCTGGTCAGATCCAGCAGGGCTCTTTTCGTGTTCATTGTAGTGTACAAAGCAGCTAAGACTAAAGTCTTGATTGCAACCTAACTCCGCTAATACCGTAATACAAAGTTTGTAATACAAACCATTCTGAAAGCATTTGTCCTTCCTTATCAACAAATACATTACTACTATCAGTTGTCAGTGGCAACTCCCATAGTTTTCAATCTCATTTATACATGAGTTTCAGGATTGTATCCAATAACCTTAATACAGAGAACCACTTTGCTGTTTCTATGCTCCCAGTGGAGCTTTGACATTGTGTTTCTCAAAAAATTGATAGATCCCTGCACACATGCAGGGTAAACTAATTTTGAAATGGGAGGGGGGGCGGATTTCAAAAGTGGTTTGTGATCTGACGTGAGGTTTGCACAAGCTCCTAAGCATGACTAAAGTAGTTCTCTGGACTGTGGCCCAAGTTTTTTTGGAAGTGATTTATCCGTTACTCATGAATTTCACATGAGCAAGTTTAAGTGGGAAGGTCACATTCAAGCAAAAATGATTTCTGCATGACAAATGTTCCCAATAATTTCAAGCCATTACCCCACTGCATGACTATTCCTATATTTTGTCACATATTTAAACCTTTTTCTTCCTCTAGTGTACCAGTTAGAGGAATAACTTTTTATATTCCTATTCTCTTCAACATAATCTGTAGACTCAATATAAGTATGAATATATATTTACACCAGCAAAAAAAACAATACTGCAAGTGAACTATCCACAGAGAATTCAAATCTATATGACAAATGAGTCATCTCCATATCTGCAGCACAGCAGTGTGTGTTAAGTGCTGTCAAGTTGCTTCCGACTTATGGCGACCCTATGAATCAATGTCCTCCAAAATGTCCTATCTGACAGCCTTGCTCAGGTCTTGCAAACTGAGGGCTGTGGTTTCCTTTATTGAGTCAATCCATCTCTTGTTGGGTCTCCCTCTTTTCCTGCTGCCCTCAACTTTTCCTAGCATGACTGTCTTTTCCAGTGACTCTTGTCTTCTCATAATGTGACCAAAATACTATAGCCTCAGTTCAGCACAGTAGAAGATAACGAAAATGCCATCTAGTCTAACTATTGGTACAAGGCAGGACTGCCTTCCCAATCCCCAGGTCAAATGAGGTGATTCAGCCCCCAGAAGCTCCCAGTCAGAAAGCAAGAGCCCTGCAGAGAGCATTTCACTTGCTCAGTACGATCTCTAACAAGTAAAACTAGCAATATGTGGCAGGAAAGTCAAAATCTTTGAGGATCACAATTAGACAAAGGGAATTTTTTACATGAAATCCGGCAATAAATCTGACACTCAAAGAGATAAATCCCATGCAATTAAAGTCAGCGTCACACATCACTGGATTTAACACTGAGCTAAAATAGTCATTCAAATCATGCATCAGCTTGTCCACACAGGAAAATTCAGTTATGAATGATTAGCTACAGAGCAACAATAGTGAAATATGTATTTAGTTAAATATTTATATTGTGCTTTTCCTCATAGCTGAAGGTACAGTATATACTTGGGTATAAGCTGACCCGAGTATAAGCCGAGGTGCCTAATTTCACCCCAAAAATGGGGAAAAATTAGGCACCCATGTATAAGCCGAGGGGGAAATGCACCCCCTCCCCCCCCGCAGGCTTACCTGACCGGGCTCCAGGCGCGCAGGCAGGCGGTGGCAGCGGCGGCCCCCTCCCTGCATGCAGGAGGCCCTGCAGGGTCATCTGGCAAGCGGGAGGACCGGCCTGGGTGAGGTGGGGGGGTGGGGGTGGGGGGGAAGAAACCGCCGCCGCGCAGAAGGCGCAATCGCGCAAAAGGTACGATCGGGTGGGGTGGGGTGGGGTGTGGGGGGAAGAAACCGCCGCCGCCGTGCAGAAGGCGCGATCGGGTGGGGTGGGAGGGAGAAGGCGGTACAGCCCGCCCATCAGCTGGCCGGCGGGAGCGCGCTGGGAGAGGGTCGGGCAGGTAAATTACCGTATTGACCCGAGTATAAGCTGAGGTGAGTTTTTTAAGCCAAAAATCATGGCTAAAAAACTCAGCTTATACTCGAGTATATACAGTAGTTTATGAGTCATAACTAAGTATATATAACTAAGTTTGATGCCTGGAGAAGAGGCATTCCTGGCTGGTAAACCAGGGATTGATTTGCCCCAGTCCAATGTGAATAAAACATGAGGCCAGATTGGCTACAAGGCAAAAGTTGCCATCCAACAGGAAGTCTGTAAAGAGAAGCTTTATTGTTGTTTCTTCCCCATGAGGCAACTTCTGCTGCCTGTTGCCGACCCACCAAATATCCCTTGAATATCACAGGATTAGCTGGTTGCTGTTGGGGCCAAGCAGGAATTTTGGGGCTTCTTCCCTGATTGGCTTTTGGAGGAGGCTTTTTTTGCCTGCTTCATGATGTTCTGGTTGGGTGGTTATTAACAGCTTAACTAGGCCTGGCCATTGACTGTTTAGGCCATGACTAGTTTGGCAGGGGTAGGGTGGGTTGCTTATGGATTGGTAGGGAGCAGCAGTGAGCACCCGGTGCCATCGGGCATTTTGGAGGGTGTGTTCTGAACAGACTATCACTTGCTTTATTGCAGGATGGGGCATGTGAACGAGCGCCTTTGGTGCTCAGCAACATCTTTCTGAACCTGGTAGCAGCTTCACGGTGCATCAGGGAAGAAGGCTAGGGCTGGGTACCTCTTCGCACAGTATGTGGGGGCAATGACAAACAAGGCCGGCGGCAGCCACAGACCAAGTCTGGAGCCAGGGTGGAGTTGTCAAAACATAGCAGCCTGCCCTCAATTAAATATTATCATAGCTATTGATGATGTAGATCAGGTGTTAAATAAACTAGTTAAACCCATGCTGTGGTCTCATGTCTTTATTGGGTACTGGGGCAAAGGAATTCTTCTGGTTTTCTCTAAGTCCTTAAGTCCATAGTATCATTTATTTCGTTCATTTAATCCTCATAGACCAATCAGTTGGTAGCCAGAAAAAGGTACATTAGAAAATAACATAATTATTAAATATACCAGCTCAAGTATAAAAATTACATTTACAACTTCCATAAAATGTCATTAAGATTATAAATATACATAATTGTACAATTTTAAATTTAGGAGTATTATTTAATGCCATAGATATAAATTTTGCAACTGCCAGAATCACATTTGGGTCAGTGTCTTCTAGTAGGTTGACTACAAGTCCATAGTGTCATCCCAAAAGAAATTGTAGAGGCTGTGATGCACCTGCCCAACATGGTTTTGTAGAATTCCTCAGAAAACAAAACGTTGGGAGAGTCAAGATCATATATTGAAGCAGCAAAAGCAATTTGCTTAAAATCCATATTCTTGTTTGATATTGTTTCCTTACACCATAACAGACGGATGCAGATAAAGAGCATCCATGAAAACCTGTTCAGAGTCTACTGGTGCTGGCTTTTATCTACAATTATACTGAACACAATGAATCTTCATTGACAAGTTGGGAGTCTTCCAAGGACCCTTAACTAAGCACTGTACTAAGCACAGAGGATTTTGAAAAACATGGTCATTTGCATTCCAGGAAAAGCTGGCCATTCTGTATTGCACAGCTTTGAGGTCCAAAGAGCATTCCTACCCCAGAAACCTGATAAGGAACTTTTTCCATAAATGATTATGACCTGCAGTATTCACTTGAGAAGCGATAAAATGTATGGATCAGTTTATGCCCCCTCCCCCCCGCAAATTCTTTCAGTTCCACTATGCTCATCTTGGGAGATGTAAGCAAATGAATGGCCATAAGTATAGCTTTCTCAGTCATGAGCTGTAGGTGGCACCATTTTTACACTGAAATAAGAAGGCATTAGTATCTTAGCAAATGTTTTAGTAGCCAGAAACTGGGACAATCCCAGGCTGTAGGAGTTTGTCACAGAATGGACACCTAAGGTCAAATAAATGTTGGCTACACAGGTCATGAGAGAATGATGAGGACTAGGCAAAAGCACATCAATCACTGTACTGAAGACCTCACTATGGGTCAAATCCAATTACTTGCGGTTGGTAAGAAGGCAACAAACTGTGAGTGAGTCCAGAGAAATCCTTTACATCACACAGAGTTTGAAGATTATTGCTTTCTCTGACATCCTCTTTCTACTGTTTGGGTTTGTGGGTGGTAGCATAGAGGGCATTTTTGGTTGTTGTTTTTTTACCACTGAAGTAGCTCAATAAATTTTAAATTAAAAGCAAGAGGAAGATGAGAATGGAGCGGCATGTGATGAAAGTAGCGACATGTGTCTAAATTAGTGTTTTTGGTGAGTAACAGCAACCAGTAGCTACTTACTACTACTCAGAAAATAGACCAAAAAGTTATCCACCCAATGAAGAAAGTAAAGGTCATTCTGGGAGGAATAGTAAGCAAGTTACCGAGAATTAAGTCCCACTTTATTCATCAGGGCTTATTCCCAGGAAACTGTTTTTAGCATTGCAGTCTTTGTTGGTAAAACCCATAACAGGTTTAGTCATGGGGTCTGAGACCCAAAGTAGATGAGGAAACTCATGAATTGATCCATCCAGGATTTTTGAAAGAATTCTTGTCACAGAACAGCTCATTCCTGAGCCCTGCAGCAGCATGGCTGAGGCGCCTCTGCAGTGCCTCCAAAGAGGATTTGCGGCCACTGCAGGGGGGAAAAAACCTTAAAAAAAATAAAAAAATGCCAAAAATGGGGGGAAAATAGCCCCATTGAAAACAGCTATGCTGGACCAACAAAATGCTGCACAGCACTGCTGTTTCTGAAGGGGGAGTTCCTGGGTTGAAAGGCGTTAGGAGGCTGTCTACCAGCAGCCCCCCCCCCCCAACATCCTGGGAATGCCTCCAAGGATCTGGGTACCCAAGGTTGGGTGAAAGGAATATATATATATAAGTCTACGTATAAATACTGAAAGTATAATTTATTGGAAGCTCTATATAAAAGTTAAAATTATTTAAAAGCATTAAAATAGCACAATGGCATTTCCTGAGGCTGATAACTATAACCACATACCAAACGCGTTTCAGCCTATGGGGCCTTCATCAGTGGTTATTAAAGGGTTTTAATTAAGTCTGCCTAGAAAACGTCGGGATGTGACGTCACCCCATGGGCCAAGAATGACCCGGTGCTTGCACAGGGGACCTTTACCTTTACCTTTTTACTGAATAAATAAATACATTTTATTTGTGGCTAGTATGCCAGATAAAACAGGCAAAACAGAAACTGACCATACAGAGTAGATGTTTACACCCAAGGCCAACAAAATTAGGAATTGCCCAATTTTACATTTCCACAGATTAAGGAAGTACATTAAGGCGACGTAGCTTCGTTGCTACTGCACAGTATTTTGCAACCTGGGTGGTGATTGGTGAGCTGTCTCCCAGCAGAAACCTTTTGGTCCATTCGCCCTCATCACCAGAGCCCATTTCCCTAATCAAAGGGTCAATAATATTGAAGCAGGCTGACTTGTAGAGGGGCTGTACTGGTCTCCCATACAGAATGTGTAGGCAGGTTTCAACCTGGGGAAGCAAAATTGATAGCTTTGCTGAGTGCCTCTCCACATGGAGTTTTGCCCTTTTAAAATGGAAGCCAGTAATATCAGCTTGGTCACCAAACCTCAGTATCATGGCAATAAAGGTTCATCACAATGCTACAGTGAGTTCAGTAGGGCAAATTCTCTAATAAGTGTGCTCAAGGTTGAAGCCTGTGTCTGAAACAGCTGTCATGAACTTCCTGCTAGTCAATTAAGAGGGATCAAAACACTCCTAGTTTAATAGTTGCTGTCAGAAACTCTGCTGGAAAGCAGCATTGTTCTTCACAAAATTAAGACTTAACACCTGAGCAGCGCTTTCATCTTCAATGTGCTGTACTAACGTTAACTAATTAGTTCGCACAATATCCCTCTGAGAGTGTAAAATAATGCTTCTCCTCTCCCATTCCTCAAACTAAAACTTCCAAGGAAGAAAAGAAAACAAATAATACCCAAATCTACATGCGTCATGGTAGCATATTAGATTACACTTTATTGTAATAGTTGGCCTACTGGAGATGAGGAGTATGTGTAACAACTAGTTTGAAGAGCCAGCTTGCATTCATATTATGAATGAAACTGGGGATCAGTGCTTGGATAAATGTGGGGTTTATATTACATGTTCAGCAGTATATGACTTGACGGTAGCATGAAAATTACATAGCACACATACAAAGAACAACATTCAGCTGAACATGCATTGCATATAATGTGAGAATTACTTAATGTGCATATGAAGAAAAATCAAATGTACACTGTATATGGATTGTACATTTGCTTAAAGTAACTTGTGAACAAGGCTACTGAGTCAGATCCTTGGTCTATCCAGATCAGTATTCTCTACTCTGACTGGCAACATCTCTTCAGGGCCTCCGGTAAATGTCTTTCACATCACCTATCCTTTGATCCTTTTAACTAGAGATGCCAACTGCTGGTTTTGGATCAAAGACCTCTCAGATGTCTTTATATTTAAAAGCCATGGCAGGGCACAGTGAGACTCACCTGTGATGTACAAGAGCAAAATTCAAGTATACTAACACCTTGAAGGGCAACAAGATTTCCAAGGTATAAGCTTTTGAGAATCAAAGCTCCCCTCATCAGATACTTTGACTCTTGATACTTTCACTCTTAAACCCTGAAGATCTTGATGGTTTCTGAGGTACTACTGGACTAAAATCTTGCTCTTCTACTACAGACCAACATGGCTACCCTCCTGAAATGATCAGCTATGTACAAGTTTGCCTGCCAAGGTGTAAAGCTTGCTCCCACTGCTATACCTTTCCATGCACCGTCTGGATCAGTGATGAAACACATGGTTCAAAACAACCAATAACACCTTCCTTCCCCAGTCCTCAGAACTACTGCTGATAGAACCCAATGTACATCTGCAACTCTTTGTATATACATTTGCATACTTTGTATATCTATTACCAAAACAAGCTGAAAACATTGGTTCTTGTAGGTTATCCGGGCTGTGTAACCGTGGTCTTGGAATTTTCTTTCTGTGGCAGGCATCTTCAGAGTAGTAACACTGAAGGACAGTGTCTCTCAGTGTCAAGTGTGTAGGAACAGTAACATATAATCAGAAAGAGGTTGGGTTTGAGCTGAGTACTGTCCTGCAAAAGTAATGTGCTAATCATTGTCCTGTAAGTATCCAGATAATGTGCTAATGAGGGTGTGGTATGTTAATATGGAACCATTGTATCCTGAAGTGATCTGTTAATGTGTGAAATCCCAAGCTAATCTGCATGGCTATTGTTGACTGTTGTCTTTACAATAGCCATGCAGATTAACCATGCAGATTAGCATCATGATTAGTATCCATTTTAGCTGGTAGCCATGAATACCTCTTTCCTCCATGAACATGACCACTCCCCTCTTAAAGCCTTCCAAGTTGGCAGCCATCACCACATCCTGGGGCAGGGAGTTCCACAATTTAACTATGTGTTTTCTGAAAAAATTCTTCCTTTTATCTGTTTTGAACCGCTCACCCTCCAGCTTCAGCAGATGACCCCACATTCTAGTATTATGGAGAGGGAGAAAAAACTACTCCCTGTCCACTCTCTCCAATTAATCTTACAGACCTCTATCATGTCTCCCGTCAGCTGCCTTGTTTCCAAGCTAAACAGCTCTAAGCTGAAAGGCAGGTGTGTCTGACCTCCTCTGTTTCTCACTTTCTTTATATAAAGGGTAAATTTGCTATCAATTGGTTTCTAAATCATAGCTAAATGAACTTTTTTTTAAAAAAAGATGGCTCAATCTCAGTGCTGTATTGTGGTTGAGTTCCTGGTTTTTTTCATTTTTTTTGGTCAGTCACCATAGATTTCCAAACTGAAATTATGTCCAGTGGTAGAGTAGATGTTCTGCATGCACTCTACCAATCCTTATATTTCCAGTTAAAGAATCTGGGATGGTGGGGGTGCGATGGATCTCTGCTTGAAACACTGGAGAACCACTGCCAGTAGAAGGTACTAGTGGGTTGCCTGATGTGATGAATAAGGGGCTAATCTGCAGCAAGAGCTGACAGACCAAGAGTGGCCGGAGCCAGAGAGCTGACACTCTGAGCTCAGAGAGACAGAAGGCATTCAGAGCTGGGTGAAGGGACGAAGAAGAAGCAAGATTGTACTCTGTGAACCTGAGGGGTTCTGTGAAAGCTGAAGCTATTGACACACACAACCTGTGGTAGTGCCAGGAGTGAGAATTGGGTTAGAGAGGGCCCATTCTCAGGTCACAAGGGGAATTAGTCTCTGAGGTAGAGCTACTCTGGTAGCAGGGAGGTGTGGAGGATTACAGCCACTAAGGTGGGGTAGTAGAAAAGAGCAAGAGTCCAGCAGCACCTTAAAGACTAACAAAAATATTTTCTGGCAGGGTATGAGCTTTCGTGAGCCGCGAAAGCTCCTACCCTGCCAGAAAATATTTTTGCTAGTCTTTAAGGTGCTGCTGGACTCTTGCTCTTTTCTAGGGCTGTCAAAAAAAAAAAAAATTCGGTACAGTTCGGATTCGGCCGAATCCGGCCCTTGTGGGTTCGGTACGTGCCGAATTCCGAACTCCCCCGCTTCGGATCCGTTCAATTCGGCCGGAATTCAAAGTTCGGAGAAAAATTCGGCCGAATAAGAACATCTCGGTCGGCGGCTCGCGGCTGCGTGGGGAGGGGCATATTTTGAGCGGGACGTCCAAGACCTTCAGCATGGCTGATTTTGACCCTAAATGAAAGGGACGCCAAGTTTGGTAACGATGGGTTCCCAGGGAGTCGAGATTATGGATCCGGGAAGGAACCCCCCCCCACTGCCCATCGCAAAGCATAGACGGTCCGTGATTCAAGTTACTCGGCTGCTCAGCAGCTGCATTTTCAAGTTTGCACAAATCACTGTACACATTGGACTTTGAGAGCCCACACACGCAATCCACATACTGCATCCCGGGCCCGGGGTGAGGCGCGAAAGATAAGCATCGCATGATCGCACCGCACGACTAAAAGTGGTTGAACTTGAAGGGAAATTATTGGCCCCCCTTCCTTTTTTCTCTCTGTGTGTGTGTTTTCTCCCCCGTCTATAATCTCCCACTCCCACTTTGTTTTTTGGCCGCCGCCCGGCGGCTTTTGTCAAGCCCCGGTTGCAAAGGTTGTAGCCGGGGGTCGGGGGCGGAAGACAGTAACGCTGGATTCAAGACCATTACACGCGACTTCCCCAGCATTTGAGAATGAGGTCCGTGGTTGCCTAAGCCGTTTGATGGGACGATGGAATGGATCCACACACAGGCTGCAAGCGCTGCGCTCCAGCTCAGCTGTCCACGACGTTACGGACAGCCTGAGTGAAGAAGCTGCCCGCCCGCCCCAAGTGTGGGGGCTTCTGAAACATCACTGCAAGGTGATTTCCCCCCCCCCCGCAAAAGTCGGACGTCCAACTCAAAGCGCAACCTTCTGTGTTAATCAGAAAACCAGGCAGCATTCGCTTAGGTGAAGAAGGCAAGTGTTTGACAGCTGTCAAATCGACGGCCGCGGTCAGAGACCGAGCGCTCCCAGCCGTGAAATTGACATGTGCCAAACCCTCTGGTCCAGACCGGTGTTCGTGAGAATCGTGACAGTTCTGTCTGTGGCGACACAGACAGAATTACTGCAGTGCAACGACCCATTGAGCATCGGAGGAAGTTGGGAGGGGGAGCAGCTCGCATTGAGTAGTACGTGTGGTTGTGTCACGTCAGCTGAGCTGTCTGCGAAATGGCTGCTACTGGAACGGAGGTTTTACTGGAACCTGGCTCCTCTCAGTCTCACAAGAAACGGCCCTTGGCTTGGCGTCTTCGTCTTGTTCCATCCTGATGACGGACCGGGCTGGTGAGAGCGGCTGTGTGTCAGTTTCAAAAAAGCCACGCCCGCCGCGACTTCACTCACAGTAGCGTTTGAGGCGGGCGCGCGGCTGGAAAGCAGTGCTTTTTCATACCGGGTTGCCAGGTCCAGTCCTGGAGATTTAGGCAGGCCAGTATGCTATCATTTCCCCTCCTTGCCGCCTGAAGACAACGTCTGACATGCCGGCACACTTAACACGTATTGATTGAAGTCTTGCTTGGGGACAACGGGGTGGGGTTGTGTTGGCCAATGGTGTTTTGGGATGACCGTTTGTACTATACTAAAATCTTAGATTAAAAACGTGGGCCGGCTAGGGAAGTTGGACAACAACCTCTCAAGAAGTGTGCATGGTTAAATTTTAGAGCTTATTCCGTGGCGGATGCATGGGTGCATAAGTCAAAGCATCCGGTTAATTTAACAATACCAAATAAAACATTCCTTTTTTTCTTAAGTCAACCTTTGATGGCTAAACTAACAGACTACAGTAATATACATGGACTCATAACAGTGTGCATAGGATACAAAGAAAAAACCTTACGCGGGGCTGCCAGATTTTAAAATTTAGAAGGAAAGAATTTGTACCCTTTTTAAAGTTACAAATAATAAAAGAAAAAAGTAGGAAGACGACATGCCTCTGGTTTATTTGTTCAGCAGAAAATCTCGTTCCCCTCCTAGCAGAAGGGTGAGGTACACACATTTAGCGCAATTCGCTCCTCCCCACAGTAAGGGGGAGGGGGCCTAACAAAAAGACTTCTTTGCCTCTTCCGTTGGCAATCGGCTGGGCTCGGCTATCTTCGGGCTTCTTCGGTAGCACTCTTTGTGGCCTGGCCTGTCTCGGGGGTTGGTAATGGGATGGCCTGGCTAAGGGGGCGTGGGGTGATTTACATACTGCCTTGCAAGGCAATCTGGTTGGATCCATGGACATGCTCGGGGCACAATTAGATTACTATATCATTTCACTCTGGCACCTCCGCCTGTCATCAAGGGGTCTCTTTGTCCGGGATTCCGGGGACCCTGCCTGTGCACTGGTTTTGTGCCCACTGTATCCTTTTAGGGCTGATCTACTGATGCCCTCGCCTTGCGTAGCCATTCATCAATCATGAGGACTTGCGCTTGCGCAGTTTTCACTATGGGAGCTCTCGGGGGTGGCGCCTATCCGGCGAGTCACCAAAGGTGACCTCGTTGGCTTACACTCGCGCCATTCTGGTTTCGGACCGGATGATCCCGCCGTGCGGGTAAATCCGGGCGAACCTTCGAGGCTCTGACTAACGACGCGATTCCATTTGGTCAGGCTGGAATCGCGTCCTCGGGAAGGGCCTCAATATACTTGGTAAAAGATAGATCAAACAAAATACACAAACAACAACACATGCAGTGAGACATTTATGCACAATTACTGTCTTAGGACTGGAGGGGCTGTCGTATGCAAATTGGCGAGCATACTGGCATGCTGGGGCACCTGTGGCTGTGTGGTGGGGAGGGGACTCCTAGTGCGGCTACATATCAGGTGCTCCGTTTGGAGACCTGCAGGGGCATGTGCGGGGGATTGGGTCTGTCTCTGACCTCCTTAGTGTGGGCTGCTTGCAATTTTTTGTCGGTCGCCATGTTCGGTGCGTCTACAGGTGCCCTTGATCCGGACGACTTTCTAGCCCCTACTCTTTACCGAGCCGGCCTAGTGCTGGCCGTGGGCTGGTGGTCCAAAACCGGCCTGACGATAACTCGCCTGGGCTTCCAGGGCAAAGGCCAGATCTGGCAGTTCCATTCCCGCGAGCACCATAGTGAAAATGCCATCAATTTCCTGATCCTGACTGTTCCCACTTCCCAGCCAATTTTTCCAAAGGGGCAAGCCGAGAAATGGTAGTCCCGCCTATTAAGGTCAAAGAACAGACTTAACAGATGAGGGAGAGGGGCAGGGTGCAGTCACTTCGGCAGAGATCGGCCTTTCTCGGACTTCTCCGTAAGGGGAGGTGTGTAAATCCTCCCTGTTCTCGCGGCCTTTTGAGCTGCGGACCTTCCTTTAGGGATATCACTTTTGAGCCGGGAGGCGTTTTTTGGGGGAGGAGAGGCATTTGCATATGGCGAGAGAGAGGCATCCTGGTACACAATAAATTTACACTTCCATTAATAAAGCATTTTTAATAACATTCCTATATCCATGTGCATGTGAGGCTTCCTGGTTTCTTATTCTTACTCATATGAGAAAAAAGAATTGGACGAGAGGTTTAGTTGGACAGTGGACACAGTCTGCAGAAGGTAACCGGGGCTAGGGCACCAAGTCAGACCGAGGTGCACTCCATTAGCTGTGAGCTAATTCTCCCTGGTGGCATGTCCTCGCACCCACCAGTAAATGTGGTCCTCCCACTAGACCCGTGAGGGTCTCTTGGATTGCGCTCGGGCCTTTCTGGTTTTGGATAGTCAGCCCACTGAGCGGGCTAACTATGTAACCACGACCTTGAGGTCTCTTCCTGACAGGGCGATTCCACAGGGGCAGGAATCGCCTTCTCGGGGGGGGGGGGGCCTCTCCTATACTGGTAAAAGATAGAATCACAAACACAGCAACATTTACAACATTTCCTACAAGTTGCCTTGGTATGCTCTGGGGAGGGGGCCAGGGCCCTTCATGCTCATAATGCGCAATCTCGGTCTGCACCAGAGGGTTAGGTGTATGCAAATTTTTATGTCCAGGGGCATGAAGGGTATCTGAGTGCTCCTGGTGTTTGGACAGGTATCCAGTCAAGGTGCTGTCCGTTAAAGAGATAGCGACAGTAGCCGACAGGTTCTTCAGACCACGGGAGGTGCTGGTCTGCCAGGGGTGCTTTTGTTTGTCGAGGGAAAGGGGTCCCTGTGATCTCAGGGTGGGTGTCTTTGGGAGACCATGCGGTGGTGGGAGGCTTTCCTGCATTGGTGGGTGGGCCGTCCAAAACCAGGATGGCCCGAGCGTTAGCGCACCCCACCCTGGCGTTTTCCTATTGGTTTTCCCAGAGTTTTTTTCTCCCCCGCCATTGCACGGCTTTCCTTCATTAGCCTGAAATCGCTCGTTGCACGGAGGCTCCCGCCTTTGCGGTGGGTGCGATGACACGCCATCAGCGGAGCTAATCCTCAAAAAAAAAATTTCAATTTTTGTGCTCGGGGTTTGGCCAATAACAACCCCACCTTCACTGTTAAAGAATAGATCTTGAAACGACGGGAGGGGGGGTGGCTCCCTTCTTTCCAACTAGGGGGGACTTTGGAATGCTGGGGCTGTCTCTTTGGGAGGGGGCAGTCTCTTTGGGACGGGGCTGTCTCACCTTCCCTTGTGAGGAGGACTACAATTCATATGATGCCTTTGCACACACACAATACACAAAATTAAAATAATAAAAAAAAAACCGCTTTAAAATCGGATGACAGAAAGGAAGAAAAGGGCGGGGGGTGGGAAACTTAGAGAGTTCAGTTTCCTCCCCCTCCTCCTTTCCTTTTAGAGCGGCTTATATGCTAGTGCGATTGACGACCCTCAGCTTGGTGAGCTGTCGTTTCTACCAACACCCAAGGAAAATTATCAGCATGGTTAAGCAGGCTTTTGATAACCTTGCAATATTGTGTTTGTTTCTCCCTTCTGAAATTGTTGCCCACACACATGCAATCCACACATACCGCACCCCGGGCCCGGGGTGAGGCGCGAAAGATAAGCATCGATCGCACAACTTATAGTGGTTGCGAAGGGAAACCAGTGCCCCCCCCTTTTTTTTTTCCTCCGTTTGTGTTTTCTCCCGTCCATATCTTCCACTTAGTTCTTTGGCCGCCGCCCGGACTCAGGAGGCTTTTGTCAAGCCCCGGTCGCAAAGAGCCTTGGAGGGGGGCGGGGGCCAAAGTTACGCTGGATTCAAGACCATTACACGCGACTTCCCAGCTTTTGAGAATGAGGTCCGTGGTTGCCTAAGTCGTTTGATGGGACGATGGATCATCACACACACAGGCTGCTAGCGCTGCGCTCCAGCTCGCTGTCCACGTTAAAGACAGCCTAAACTGAGTGAAGAGGCTGCCCGCCCCAAGTGGTGGTGTTTCCCCCACTCGCGCAAAAGACGGACGTCCGACTCAAAGCGCAACCTTCTTCTAAAGTCCGAAAACCAGGTAGCGTTCGCTTAGGTGACAGCTACATTGTTTTGACAGGTGTCAAATCGCCGGCCGCGGTCAGGGGCCGAGCGGCGCTCCCGACTCGGGAGTCCCGACTCGAGTCCCGGCCGTTTAAACGACTTGTGCCAAACCCTCTGGTCCAGACTGGTGTTCGTGACTGTTCTGTCTGTGGCGTCTGGCGAGGCAGAAGTTCCACACACCTACCCAAGGAGTTGTAGTAGCAGAATAATGTTAGACCGTGGACAATTGTCCTTGTGGCGGGGTGAAACGGAAGCTCAGCCAGGCCAGCTGTCAGTCACTAACCCCAGCGCCCCAAAATCTGAGAAGCGATATTGGTTAAGGAAGAGGGGGAGAACAGAAAGCTTTGCTCCCCCACCTCCCTCTCCCTCTCCCCCGCTGAGGAAGTGTTTTCACAGACTTTCAAATCTCCCGCCCGGCAACTCCCGTCATTCCCCAACCCAACCCCACCCCAACACGCCGCGCGTAGCTCCGCCCCAGCACTAGTCCGACCTCGTGCGCTAACATGGCGGGGAGAGCAAGACGCGCCCTGCAGTGGAGGGGCGTTGAGGTCGAGGAGATGCTGAGGATCATTGTCCGTCATGGGCTGGCCTTTGACGTGACCCTCAGCGACCTCCCCCAACGCCCCTTGTTTATCAGGGTTGCGCGGCTTCTCTCTCGCGCGGGATATGCGCGGAGGACCGCCAACGCCTGCTACAGGAGGTTTAGCCTCCTAATCATCGCCCTCCAGATGTTCGACTTGTTGGGGGGGGAGCTACCACCCCACTACGAGCGGCTGATGGAGATTCGGAATGCGGCCCGCGCAGAGCTGGCCGCTCGTAGGGGTGAGTCAATCGCTTTACCAAGACCTTTTGTTTTTAGGTGATGGGCTTGTTTTGTTGGCCTAATGACACATTAGGGGACATCAACGTACATTTTCAGACTTTAATGGGAACATCTGGTCCTGCCTCAGGCTTTAATTCCACCTTTAGGTAACCGTGTAGTTCCTTCCAGGTAGAGTCACCTTCCTTCTAACTTATGGATTTGCCATTGAAAGCCCTTTACTATTTTCGGGGGTTTAAGCTTTCAAGAAGAGTCCAAGCTCCCACCCTCACAGCAGGGGGATCACAAGACAATGAAGACATGACACTCTGCAAATCTGGTTGGTCTTCCGGTTTAAGGTGCTTATGGAATGCAATTGAATGACCTTGCCCTCCCTCATTCTCCCTTTCAGGGCTTTTTTTTGGGGGGGGGAATTCCCAACTCTAACTTCCCCTTCTCTGCATGCTGGTGAACCTCGGTCATCTCTGCAAAACTGCGGGTAGGGTTGCCAATGTGCAGATGAGGGTTTCCCTGGAGATTCAGGGGTGGAGCATGAGGAGGGTGGGGATTGGGGTGCATGGGCATTCATTGGGATTATGTGCCAATGTGAGGACCTTTACCGCTTACTGTTTTCAAAGTGTGCTGGAGATCCAATGTGATATCTCAAGCTAACGCCTAGAAGATTAATAACCCAAGCACTCTTCAAACCAGACCCTGCACCCTCACACCAGCTGCACATTGCCTTCCCTGTGTCACCTTCTCATCCCAATCTCAAGTGTGCACAGGATATTCTATTATGTTCCTACCTTCTTGCATTCCTTAACATCAACTTCACAGGCACTCAAGCAGCGCCTAGAAAGGAAGAAAATTTTACATTCTTCCCATCGTGGTTGCTGGCCCTTGATTCGAGTCAATTAAAGGGGTTTTTTTTTTTTTATGCCCCCGCCTCAGGGGCAGAGAGGATCCAAGCTTCTCCTCCAAGCTTCATCCAAGCCTTTTGTAATAATTTTCTGAAAGTCAACACAATCTGGTTTTTGGGTGCTGCGTCCATGTCAAATGTTTGCTCTGGTCTTCATGATGAGCTAGAAAAAATTGGTTTCTCCCTTCTGAAATCATTGCACTCTACAAGTGAGTGCATGTTATGAACAGTGAAAGGTGAATGTGTCAAACCAGTGCTTCGTATAATGGCCCAGGTATGAGGACACCACGGGGAAGCGTAGAAATTTTTTTTAAAATTTTTATTCTGGGGGCATCACATTCCTGGACAATTTTCAAGCACAAGCCAGGGTGCCATGTTTCCCTGGACTTGGGATCTCTCGCATCTAATGCCCCTTCTCATGTCTTCAGCATTTCCCCGTCATCACAGAATGTTGATCTCTTGAAACGGGATGCTGAAATCATACCTTTAATGGAAAGCTTGGTATTTTGAGCGGTGGGTGGGGTCTCCGTTGGGACGGCCAATTAATTACCCTCCCCTGGCAACTGCTCCCACAGTGTTTGAATGAAGATGGAAGGATTCAGCAGGGTAACAATAACCACCCTGCTGAAATTTCCAATTAAAATACCACATCACCTAACAGTTTTAGGCAAATTCTTGATTTGGGTAAATTTACAGGGGTTCCCAGCCAACTTCACACCTCGACAAGGAGGGCAGCAGCTCAATGCTTACTCACACTTGTGGAGCGTAAGTCTAAGAGTGGCACATAGCGCAATTTCTGGGTGGCCTTGCGTTATTGTAACCACACTCCTTCTCTATCTCCCTCTCCCCCCAGAGGCGGAAAACCGAATGGACATGGCGGGGCAACAGGGCATTCAGCAGTGCCTCCAAGAGCGGTGAGTATGGAGTGTAGGCTGGGCAGGACCGTAACAGGAGTTGTTGCCATCCCCACCTTTCCCATCATTTAACACTCCTCAAAGGCCCACTTTCTGTGTCCTTGCCATCACCCTCCGACCCTCCAGCAGGTTTAAATACACAGTCTGTGTCTCGGACTGTGTTCTGGCCTGCAGTTAGCGGAGACTCACTGAGCCTATGAGCATTAGCCCGCACAGCATGCTTCCCCCATGAATGGCCGCTTCAACATGTTGCAATGTCATCATCTGGTCCTAACTTCAATTTACTGTTTTTATCCATTTACAAGCCCAAGATTTCAGTAGCACCTTGAAGCCTTGCAAAAAAGGGGGGTTGGAGGGGATGATCTCTCGTGAGCCAGTGTTCACTTCTTCTGATCAGACGGTGAGCCGTGGCACACTCAAACTCATGCCCTCCCATCACTTATTTGTGTAAGGCTTAAGGTTTGCAACGGACTATTGCCCAATTTGACCGCCACCTGAAAATTAAGGCAGCCGCCCACTGCGAACGATCTTACTGAACAAGGTTTTCCTCTTACAGATACCCTGGTCATGGGCCAGAGTGCGAAATATGGGGGTTGGTGAGAGAGCTGCGTGCCTCCGGTGAGTCCTTGCAGTGATTTGAACCATTTTTCTGTATTATGAGGGACCACATTGGAAGCCCACATTGCTTAACTCGCTTAGAAGTGGCCAGGCTGCAACTATCTGTGTTCTCTTCTCCAAATCCCCCCCCCAAAAAACCCCACACATGACCTGCAACATGGGCCTAGCTCTACAGTTCTTCCTGAACGCTTTCTAAGTATTCTATTTCTAAGAAAATTTTAAGCTACTTGGGGAGCTATGACCTGAGGAGCGCTGTGACTTGGGTGGCGGCTCAGTTCAGCCAACGCTTTGCCCATACAGTCATTGATACTGGCATTGCAACCCCCCCTTTCAACACATTAAAGTTGTGAACTGACATGTCAACACTGTTTCCCCCCCCCCCTCTGCAGTGGAAAACCTCGAGCAACGCGTGTCGCTCCTGGAGGAGGAGCGGCGCTAACCAGAACCACGGGGAGCCAGAGGAGAACACCAAGTTTAATAATGTTTTTGTATTTAAACTTGTTCTGTTTAAAATGTTGCTTTATTGAGTTTTTTTCAAATTTTTAAATTTTAATAAAGGAAAAGTTATTATTTGGCATTACACAAGTGTTCTCAGGAAGACTCATAAGGTTACAGACATTTCCCCAATGTTTCCTTTTTAAAGAAAAACTCAAGGTTTACACCATTAAGGGAAGGCCTCAGAGCAATTGGGGGAGAGGGGTTTTACTGCGCCTGTGTCCAGGGCAGCCCTCTCCGGTACGACACATCAACAAGCTGCGTGCAGACAGAGGAGCTTTTCAGTGTGCGTGCCCAAGGTGTCATCACTGGCCTTCGAGTTAAGGGAACCACCCCCCCACCCACATAAGCGTGATGAACGTTTATGGGTGCGGCCCACACCGTGCTGTGTGGCCTTTGGGCCTGGGTGGAAAACCGGAACATTAATCCTTTAGAACCAATGGGTCATGAGAGGCGTGGAAGTTCATGCGACAGATCAGGCCCACAGTTCAATTACATGGCGCTCAGTGACAGTAGAGGCTTCCTGGATGGCTCACGCCAGAAAGGAAAATCTGACCTGCGAAGGGGGAAAAAAAGGGGAAATGAGGAAGGGAGACAGACTGCCAAACAGCCACAACTCTACAGAAATTAGTCCCTCAGCACTGACAGGTTTTTTTTTTCTCAAGCCAAATCAGAATGGGGAACGACTCGTGATGAAAGCTTCTGGACTTGAATCAGGAACAGTGGTGGGGAGCAGAGCAGAAGTGGCAGCAGGCCTAATTCTTACACTGAATTTCCTCCACACACAGCCCAATCCCGAACATTACAACGGCAACTCATGAGCATTACGCGTGAAGGGGTCCCCCTTCTGCTACGTGTTGTTCTAAAGCGGGGGTCCTCAAACTTTTTAAACAGGGGGCCAGTTCACTGCCCTCAAACACTGTTGGGGGCCAGACTGTTGCGGGGGAGGTGGCGGCGGCGGCGCGAGCCGGCTCACCGGAGAAGCATCCTCCTTACAAGCCCAGCCCTTCCCCCTGTAGTGGTTAAGAGTGGCGGTTTGGAGCGGGGACTCTGATCTAGAGAACCGGGTTTGATTCCCCACTCCTCCACGTGAGAAGCGGAGGCTAATCTTATGAACCTGGTTGGCTTCCCCACCCCTACTCACGAAGCCAGCTGGCTGACCTTTGGCAAGTTACAGTTCTGTTAGCGCTCTTTCAGCCCCACCTGCCTCACAGGGCGTCTGTTGTGGGAGGGTATGGGAAGAGGATTGTAAGGCAATTTGAGTGTCCCTTTAGTGGTAGAGAAAGTCGGCATGTAAAAACCAAGGCCATTTATTTATTGAAGGGTTTGCCTTGGATTTGCCGCTCTCCAGATGCACATTTTCCCCATCCGAATTCTCCAAACCCTGCCCGGGGAAGGGGAGAGCTTACTTTTGAGTTCTGAGAATTTGGATGGGGAATATGTGCATCTGGAGAGCGACAAATCCAAGGCAAGACCTCCTGTGCATAAGTGACCACAAGTCTTTTTCTTCTCCCTGGAGATATTCCCAGCCCCCCCCCCAAGGGCCGGGGAGGGTGGGAGAGAGAGGGGGAAGGGGGCAACTGGGCGGCGTGCGATGCAGGAAGACACCTTGTGCGCCCAGGAAAGGGGATTTTGGATTGGAGAGGGTGGGAGGGAGAGGGGGAAGGGGGCGACTGGGCGGCGCGCAAGGCGGCAAGATGCCTCGTGCGCCCAGGAAAGGGGTTTTGGGCTGGAGAGGGAATAGGGAAGGGGGCGATTGGGGCGGGAGGGAGGCTTCTGGCTGTGCGCACGCCGCCAGGAAGCCCAGAAAAGCTCTGGGGAGGTGGGCAAGGGGGGACTGGCTTTCTCGGTCTCCGGCCCGGACAAAAGCCCTCCGGGGGCCGGATCCGGCCCTCGGGCCGTAGTTTGAGGACCCCTGTTCTACAGTGAGAATTCCGGACCAGACACATGAACGCTTGGGGAGAAAACGGGAAGGGGAAGCCCATGAACCAGATAAAGTCTCACCTTTCTTTGCATGAAGCTCGGGTGCAGTAGAAGCCTCCAGGATGTCAGCCAGAAGAAAGAAACACCAGAGCTCATCCGGGATGCAAAAAAACATACAGAGAAGGTGATTAGAGAAGTGAGGGAGCACACGGAGTTTGAGTCTTGACTACAGCTTTAGACCTCGTTTTGGCTAGTCAGTGGTCAAATTAGTCTGCAGAGGGGAATGGATGCTTTTTCCTTTTTTTTTGTTTTTTAAAAATCGGGAAAGAGCGCCTCACCAGATTCCCACCGACACAGTCCACGAGGACATGCGGTGACAACACGCTTTTTCTAACCTCATCCTTCCTCAGTGTCCAGGTCGGGGAAGCCAAACAAGGGCAGGTTGACCTTTAGGAATGCCAACTGCTCAGCGTGCCAGGGTGCCAGGCTTGCGCGCTGTGGGCGAAGAACTTCACCCAAATGAGAAAATAGCCGCTCACTCTGGACGCTCGTAGGAGGGCAGGAGAGGAGCCTCTGGGCCACGACTGCGAGGTCCGGCCAGACTGACTGTTTCGCGGCCCAGTAGGTCAGCGGACACGTCATCTGTGGCTCGTAGGGCTCAGAAAGGTACTCTCTTACCATTGCTTCTCCCGTGTCCTGTCTCCTGCGCTTAGACAAAGCCTCGGAGGGGCCAACTGCCCACCCGATGACGTCCATCTCCATCGCCATCGAGGGGGTGGCCTGCAGGGGGACGGCACAAGATGCTGAAGGTGTGGGATGGGTGACAAGGGAGTCTTCCTCCCTCTCCACCTCCTCAGTGTCAATCCCCCGTTGGGCCCGCAATCGCTCAACTCGCTGGCACAGCTTGTCTCTCCAGCGCAGAAGCTCGCTGGAACGCTCTGCAATGCTGCCCTTGATGCGCGGGTCGCACATGCTCGCCAACATGTAGACTGGCTCCTGAGCGACAGGCATCAGACGGTTGGACACTCCTTCAAGAAGCCTCGTCACTAGGCCGGTCAAGGCTGTCTGATCTTCACCCTGTTCCTGGAACTGCTGCTGAAAGGTCCTCATCCTAACACGGAGCCTGTGGGCCATGGGGGTGAACAGAGCCAGCGTAGCCGTGTCCGAGGAGAGCATCTCTGTGCAATGCTTGAAGGGCTCGAGCACTTGCACAGTCTGAGCAATGATCTGCCACTCACGTTGGTTGAGCTGCCGCTCAGACCCCACGGATTCTGATTCCAGAAAAAATGCTCTGAGGGCCCTCTTTTGCTCCACCAAACGCTCGAGCATGGCGTAAGTGGAGTTCCAACGCGTGTCTACATCACCCTTCACACGGTGCTCTGGCACGCCTTCACGGACCTGCATCTCGCGCAGTGCGTAGTTGTCCTTTGGACTGCGCGAGAAGTGACTTGCAAGCTGCCGGCATTTTACCATGAGCTTCCGGAAGTTGCGAGTCTGCCCATCCATCTTGGATTCAGGTTGTGATCCGAGGCCCAGGGCATCTTTCACCACGAGGTGGAGAAGATGGGCCGCACAGTAGACCCGTGATTCAACACCCAATTGCCCTGCTGCCGCCCTGATGTTTGCGCCACCATCGGTCACCATGAATCCCATGGTGACTTCCCTGCCTAGCCAATTCTGTATGTGTGGCTTCAGGACGGCGACGATGTTGGCCGCCGTGTGCGCCTCCGCGAACTCCTGCGCGTGTAGCATGGCCTTGCAATAGCCGGGCCGGCGACAGTCTCCCTGCCTAACGCTGCCCACCCCTCCCCCACCCACAAGGTCCTGTGGTTGCCACCAATGCGCGGTGAGGGAGATGAAAGATTCCGCATTCAGACTTGTCCAAATGTCGGATGTGAAGTGCACAGTGCCGCCGGCAGCGCGCGACAGCTGTGCCCTCACATGCGCCTTTGCGCCCTCGTACAACGATGGCACAATGGATGTAGCCATTGTGTTGCGAGATGGTAACTTGTACCAGGGCGCGAAGAATTGGATGAGTCTGCGGAATCCAACCTTCTCAACAACACGATAGGGCATATCGTCCACGGCAATCATTTCGCCAAGCAGACGAGTGGCCTTTTTCGTGGCTGCTCTGACCCCACCTCTCGGCATCCTACAGACGCCATCCCCCACACCAAACATCTCTGAAAGAGTGGTTTGGCGGGTCTTTTCTAGGGGAGTCGCAGCACGGGGCGCGACGGGGAGAGCAGCAGACGATGGCGGTGCAGTGGCCCCGGGAACCCTTGTCAGCGAAGTACCAGCCTGTCTCTCCTCCTGGAGCAGCACCGCGTTGTGGTGCTTCCGGAGATGGTTCCGGAGTGCGGTGGTCGAGAGATGCTTGAGATCTTTCCCTCGACTCACCCGCGCCCTGCAGAGCTGGCACTCGGCAATGCGGGTATCATCCTCTGCCACTTCGAAATGCTTCCAAACCGAGGATGTGAAGTGGCTCCCATGCGGCTTGTGCGCGGAGGTTGCCGCAGGAGCAACCTGCCTGGAGGTGCTCGGGGCAGACTCTTGCTGTCTAGGGACCTTGCGGGGAGGGGACGGCGGGGTAAGGGTTTGAGATGGCTCCAGCAACAACACAAACTCTTCCTCTTGCGACTCCTCCACCCTCTCCTCACATTCCGTAGTTCCCAAACTGCTTCTGGGAGTTGGAGAAGCAGGCAAAGTCGGCGGGCTGTCCATCGAGTGTGCAAACTCCTCGACCACTCTTCTTGAAGTGGGGGTGAGATACCTCAATGCATCGGTATCGAAACATTCCATCCCGAACTCCTCCCCAGACAGCACCCCCTCCTCCTCCTCCCGCTGCCGCGTGACAGGCCCCTCCACGTCAACAATGGGAGGAGCAGGAGGAGGTACGGTCTGGACAGCAGCAGCATCAGCAGCAGTCCCTGTACCAGTGTGAGCATCACCTCTCACCTGTGCAGGATTGGCAGCTGCGGAGGCACCGTCTGAGAAATCGATCCGCCGCTGCACCCCTGAGGGTGCCACCGAAGCTGATCTACGCACAGGGCGGGGGTGAGCCGAGGCCCTCCCCCTACCCCTCCCCTCCACCCCTCTGGTCTTCTGCAGTGCTTTCCCCCCAGGGCCCCTGTTTCCTGGACGCCTGGCACTCATCTTTCCCCTTGGCAAAACCCAGAGGCGGTTTTGCTGGGTCAGATAAGGTGGCACGCAAGCACGGTGGAGGGGGTGGGATGGGGTCGCGCGAGCCTCAGCGGCGAGAGGGTCCTCGCGCCTCCGCACGGAGACCGCACGCCCTTCTCAAGGCAACCGGGGGGGGGCTAGGCCGGACCGTGGAACCCCAAGCAAAGCAACCCACCGCACCACTCACAGGCCACACGAGGCAACCAAAAGCCGAAGGCGCTGGATGAACTCAAGTGGCACCCAAGCACCGGGGGTTGGGATGGGAACGCGGGAGGCCCGGCTGGCGGCGAGAGGGTCCTCGCGCCTCCGCACGGAGACCGCACGCCCTTCTCAAGTCAACCGGGGGGGGGCTAGGCCGGACCGTGGAACCCCAAGCAAAGCAACCCACCGCACCACTCACAGGCCACACGAGGCAACCAAAAGCCGAAGGCGCTGGATGAACTCAAGTGGCACCCAAGCACCGGGGGTTGGGATGGGAACGCGGGAGGCCCGGCTGGCGGCGAGAGGGTGCGCCTCCGCACGGAGACCGCACGCCCTTCTCAAGGCAACCGGGGGGGGGGGCTAGGCCGGACCGTGGAACCCCAAGCAAAGCAACCACCCGCACCACTCACAGGCCACACGAGGCAACCAAAAGCCGAAGGCGCTGGATGAACTCAAGTGGCACCCAAGCACCGGGGGTTGGGATGGGGTCGCGCGAGCCTCAGCGGCGAGAGGGTCCTCGCGCCTCCGCACGGAGACCGCACGCCCTTCTCAAGGCAACCGGGGGGGGCTAGGCCGGACCGTGGAACCCCAAGCAAAGCAACCCACCGCACCACTCACAGGCCACACGAGGCAACCAAAAGCCGAAGGCGCTGGATGAACTCAAGTGGCACCCAAGCACCGGGGGTTGGGATGGGAACGCGGGAGGCCCGGCTGGCGGCGAGAGGGTCCTCGCGCCTCCGCACGGAGACCGCACGCCCTTCTCAAGGCAACCGGGGGGGGGGCTAGGCCGGACCGTGGAACCCCAAGCAAAGCAACCCACCGCACCACTCACAGGCCACACGAGGCAACCAAAAGCCGAAGGCGCTGGATGAACTCAAGTGGCACCCAAGCACCGGGGGTTGGGATGGGAACGCGGGAGGCCCGGCTGGCGGCGAGAGGGTGCGCCTCCGCACGGAGACCGCACGCCCTTCTCAAGGCAACCGGGGGGGGGGAAACTAGGCCGGACCGTGGAACCCCAAGCAAAGCAACCACCCGCACCACTCACAGGCCACACGAGGCAACCAAAAGCCGAAGGCGCTGGATGAACTCAAGTGGCACCCAAGCACCGGGGGTTGGGATGGGGTCGCGCGAGCCTCAGCGGCGAGAGGGTCCTCGCGCCTCCGCACGGAGACCGCACGCCCTTCTCAAGGCAACCGGGAGGGGGGGCTAGGCCGGACCGTGGAACCCCAAGCAAAGCAACCCACCGCACCACTCACAGGCCACACGAGGCAACCAAAAGCCGAAGGCGCTGGATGAACTCAAGTGGCACCCAAGCACCGGGGGTTGGGATGGGAACGCCGGAGGCCCGGCTGGCGGCGAGAGGGTCCTCGCGCCTCCGCACGGAGACCGCACGCCCTTCTCAAGGCAACCGGGGGGGGGGCTAGGCCGGACCGTGGAACCCCAAGCAAAGCAACCCACCGCACCACTCACAGGCCACACGAGGCAACCAAAAGCCGAAGGCGCTGGATGAACTCAAGTGGCACCCAAGCACCGGGGGTTGGGATGGGAACGCGGGAGGCCCGGCTGGCGGCGAGAGGGTGCGCCTCCGCACGGAGACCGCACGCCCTTCTCAAGGCAACCGGGGGGGGGGCTAGGCCGGACCGTGGAACCCCAAGCAAAGCAACCACCCGCACCACTCACAGGCCACACGAGGCAACCAAAAACCGAAGGCGCTGGATGAACTCAAGTGGCACCCAAGCACCGGGGGTTGGGATGGGGTCGCGCGAGCCTCAGCGGCGAGAGGGTCCTCGCGCCTCCGCACGGAGACCGCACGCCCTTCTCAAGGCAACCGGGGGGGGCTAGGCCGGACCGTGCAACCCCAAGCAAAGCAACCCACCGCACCACTCACAGGCCACACGAGGCAACCAAAAGCCGAAGGCGCTGGATGAACTCAAGTGGCACCCAAGCACCGGGGGTTGGGATGGGAACGCGGGAGGCCCGGCTGGCGGCGAGAGGGTCCTCGCGCCTCCGCACGGAGACCGCACGCCCTTCTCAAGGCAACCGGGGGGGGGGCTAGGCCGGACCGTGGAACCCCAAGCAAAGCAACCCACCGCACCACTCACAGGCCACACGAGGCAACCAAAAGCCGAAGGCGCTGGATGAACTCAAGTGGCACCCAAGCACCGGGGGTTGGGATGGGAACGCGGGAGGCCCGGCTGGCGGCGAGAGGGTGCGCCTCCGCACGGAGACCGCACGCCCTTCTCAAGGCAACCGGGGGGGGGGGCTAGGCCGGACCGTGGAACCCCAAGCAAAGCAACCACCCGCACCACTCACAGGCCACACGAGGCAACCAAAAGCCGAAGGCGCTGGATGAACTCAAGTGGCACCCAAGCACCGGGGGTTGGGATGGGGTCGCGCGAGCCTCAGCGGCGAGAGGGTCCTCGCGCCTCCGCACGGAGACCGCACGCCCTTCTCAAGGCAACCGGGGGGGGGCTAGGCCGGACCGTGGAACCCCAAGCAAAGCAACCCACCGCACCACTCACAGGCCACACGAGGCAACCAAAAGCCGAAGGCGCTGGATGAACTCAAGTGGCACCCAAGCACCGGGGGTTGGGATGGGAACGCGGGAGGCCCGGCTGGCGGCGAGAGGGTGCGCCTCCGCATGGAGACCGCACGCCCTTCTCAAGGCAACCGGGGGGGGGCTAGGCCGGACCGTGGAACCTCAAGCAAAGCAACCACCCGCACCCGCACAACACAAACACCACAAAACACCCTCAAACCAGTTCCAAAAGATGAACACAGGTGGATCTCTCACAACTGCAACAATTCTGCTGGCTGGATCTCGCCACCAAAATGGCAAACACTGGGGAAGGAAGGGATGGGCGGCAGGCGTTTTAAACTTTCTCTTGGCCAGTTCAAAACTTCAAATCAAAGCTCTGATTGGCCAGGGGAAGATTCTGCTGGGCTACCATTGGCCGTGGGAGAAAGCGGCCGGATCAGCTCCTGCGCATGCGTCTCCGCCGAACCACCGAATTTGCCGAATTCACACGCCGAACACGCCGAACATGAAGAGTTCGGCCATCCGGATTACTCTCATTTTGGAGTTCGGATCCGTCCGAACTGAAAATCGCCGAATCAAGGAGAATTCGGCTGATTTTCAGTTCGGGCCAAACCGAATTGACAGCCCTACTCTTTTCTACTACTGCAGACAGACTAACACGGCTACCCACTGGGAATTAGCTTTACGGTGGGGTAGTCAGAGAGAGCTAGGCTGGGGACAGAGTCTGCGGGTCTGCGTCTGAATAATAGTTCTGAGGGACAGAACTAAGCTTGAAATTGAGAACTGAAGGAACTTGAGTGAAGAAAACATCTAAGCTATTTCTCTGAAGTAATCTTGCGTAGATAAACCTGACTTGAGTCTTGCCTCCAATTTCTGCCTTTTCTTGTAAGCCAATCTCTGTGAGTTCTGTTCCATAAACTTCCCTGTTTTGTCTGTTTCAGTTAAAAAGCCTCTTGTCTCCTATTTCTCACTGAGGTAAATACGGGTGTGGGACTGGAGGAGAAGGAAAATAATCTCCTCACAAATATATTCAGGCCAACGTTTTTCCCCTCAGCATATACAGCCGGGCTGAGTGGGATATTGAAGTGGTTGAAAGGGGGGTGCGTGCGTCATACCTGACTATATATAAGTAGAAGATACCAGTGGGTTACCTGACTACATATAAGGGAATCTCTAATATCAAATATCTTATGATGCATCACTTTTTTGGGTGTGCCTTTTAATAATGTTTTAATAGTAAAAAATAAAGTAAAATTGAGATTTCTGTCTATAAAAATTATGAAACTTAGCAGATACTATCTTATATCCAATAAAGAAGTGTGAGATGATCTGTAGATAATTAAATCTGTGGAGTGGGTGCATTTACGCAGAAGGAAGATTTTACTACAAATGGAGGAGAGCCTCCCCCCAGGTTTGCAGAAAAAATGAAAACCATGGGGCACATGGAGGGGGGTGTAAATCCTCTCAATCAGAGAAGCAATGTCCGTGCATGTACAGACAATGCTTCTCTGTGGGAGTGGCTGGCGGAGCAGTGAGGGAAAACTGGACTGGGAGGAGAGCTCCCTCTAGAGTCCAGTGGGGTTGGATGGGAAGGGAGGAAGCCTCCTCCATTGTCACTACCATTGCGATGGAGAGGCTGGGGTCAGGTGGGATGGGGTGAGCCACCACTGTGTTGAGTTGAGGCAGCAAGCAGCTGGGCTTTTGAATGAGCTGCCACTGCAGTTGTTGAAGTGGCAAAGCAATCAGGCAGGTGGATGAAGGAAAGGGGGTGCAAGCATAGCTTTGTGCAGGCATAGCTTTGCGCAGGCCCATTGCAAGCATTCAAGGGAAACTGAGTTTTCCCACGATTCTGTTATGGCCTCAGAAAGGGTTCCAGATTTAAGACTGTATTTTACATCAGTTGAACCTGCTTTCAAAAATCTATGTGCCTCAAAACAAGCTCAAGGATCACACTAAACATTTTCTGTGTATAGCATATTTGTTATGTATTTTATAAATACTATTTCAAAATGTATTAAAATTTTTCAATTATTAATGAATTAAAGTCACAAACGTAATGTATTAAGTAATGTAAAGCAGTTTTTATGTAATCTGTGATGTATTTACTTGAATTTATTGTATCTTTTGATATTTGAATGTAAATATATATGCACTGTCTGTTCACATTATTATTCCATTGCTTTTTAATACCATTGGGCTATATATTTATAGTTACAAGATATACATTTGAAATAACAGCAACTGTATTCATTACAAGCATTTTGGTACAATTTACGGAAATGGCCTGCCAAGGGGTGCACCAGTGAAAAAAGGTTGGGAACCGCTGTTATAGTGTATCTACAGAATTATAGCTGATAAAAATATAGACTGTTGATAATAATCTCTTCTGGCATGAAGTAGTCAGATCAACTTCTATCACTCATCAGCTGTAACAGGGAGATGCCTTTAATTATCTGCAAACATTTAAATATTTTTTAGTATACTACCAGACTTCAGATATTTTTGGCTAGTCCGCAGATCTGAGCTTTTTTATAGCCTGAATTGTGATTCATTGAGATATCTTTGGCTGGAATTCCAATATCCTCATACCTCAAAGGCAGGAGAATTTCTAAGTATAGGGACAGGCTGAAAAATTGGGATATCACAGCTTCCACTCTTGGTGCCACAGGATAGAAGCTCTCTTCGTGATGAGCTCTTCATAATTTGCTTGCTTAATAAAATTAAAATAATAAATTATTCAATCCTATTATATGGTAATTTTCAATTATTCAATAAATATATTTTAAGTGCACTGTTCTCTTTCTAATCTTTAACCAAGCCTTGTTACACTGATAAATTATGTTTATAATTAAAAATGAAAATGGTTCTAACAGGAAGGGAATTGTTTGCAGAGAGGTGTTAAAACTGATTTTTTTTTCAATTTGAGAAGTGCACTGAATTTATTTTAATAAAGCAATCAAACAAAGATTGGCTCCTAGTTTTGCAAGAGGTACATTTAAAGATTAGCTCTCCTACTTCAAGAACAACTACACCCCTGTAAAGCAGTTTGTGTTTATTTTAAATATGACTTGACATCATTAAAAAGATATGGCCTTCCCCACCATACAGTTCAGATCATGCATACTTAATATGTTATGTTGTATTGCCAATAATGCATTACAAATAACTACTTTTATTTAACTGTGTTTAGGCCACACCCTTGTAAAAATACTGTGCATATGAAAATACTTCAAATGCCATTCAGATTGATACCACATCAGGAGTGAACAGTTTCAATTCTCTGTTGTGGAATGTTTTGACACTACCCTTTAACTGTGTACATTTCGATTTTACTTTTGGTAACGATTTCTTATTGGGAGTCATAAACTGGAACTGGCTCTTATGCAAAAAACTAACTGCTCTGGAAAAGGTCAGTAGTTGCTTCGGAGGGCCAACTTACATGAGATGCGTTTTTGAGAGTCTGGTCTCTCCTCAGTGGGGGAAGTAATATCCCCACAGCCACCTTGGGCTGGGAAAATGGCTAGGGGAAAAGGCTGAAGGCCCTCATCCACCCCACATTTCAGTCCCAATCCCAGATGGGGGAACCACACACCCCAGAAGTTTGACATGTGACTGATGACATAAGAGTTGAGTCAGGGAAATCCAGACATTACATTCAAAAAACCATGTAGCTTGGTTGTCATGAGTCTGTGATTTATGGTTACTAGCAAAAGCCTTTGTTAGAGCCCTGGTTCATCATTAGACACTACTTTGACTTGCACAGCCACTGGCAAATTAATGGAAGTCCTGTGCATTAGGACCTCCTTCACCCTACACATTAGCCATGGTGGTGCCCTCTTGGACTTGATACTATGCCCTCCTTGATGTACATAGCAACATCCCCCCCAATATGCCCTTCCCTGTCATTTTTATAGAGTTTGCATCCAGGAATGACCATATCCCACTAGATTTCTCCCTTCCACCAAGTTTCTGTAATGCTCACTATATCGATGTTTCCCCTTAAAACCAAGGGCTCTAACTCACCCATTTTTGTTTGGAGGCTTCTAGCATTAGCATAGAAATACCTCCACACTATCTCTCTCTTTTGACTTGCCTGACATGTGTCCTTGGGCATCCTTAAGTGGCTATCCCACTTTACTTTATCATCCCCTTTCATATCTATCCCATCCCCAATGTGGGCAATCAGAAGCATTTTTCCTTTTGTCCATTTGCAATGAGTCTGCCAGACCCAGATGCTTCTCAGCTCCTGTTACCCCCCCACACCCCGGTTCAGTTTAAAAGCTCCTCTGCCACCTTTTTAATGTTACACACCAGCAGTCTGGTTCCATCCTGGTTCAAGTGGAGCCCATCTCTTTTGTACAGGCCCGGCTTGTCCCAAAATGTTGCCTAGTTTTTAACAAACCTAAAGCCCTCTTCCCTACACCACCGTCTCACCTACACATTGAGACTCCAGAACTTTGCCTATCTAGCTGGTCCTACATGTGGAACAGGTAGTATTTCAGAGAAAACTACCTTGGGGGTCCACTTGGAGCGGCAGATGGGGGAGGGGGAAGGGAGAGAGACTGAGGGATAGAGAGAGCGCCTGCATACACACACACACACGCACGCACGCACACACACACACACACACATACACACACACACACACACACACACACACAGGGCTCTCCTGCCGGCACAAAGTTTCTCCCCGCCTGTTCCTCCCTTTCTCCCGCAGCCAGGGTTGAGTGCCTCCCTGTTCTCAAAAAAATTTTTTTAATGTGCTCGTCCCAACGAAAAAATGCAAGGTCATTGGACCAATGCCCAAAAAGACTGCAGCTCTGTGATTAGCACTGTGCAAGGAACGGCTCATTTTGGTTTTGTTTTTTTGGGGGGATGCCTGCATAGGTTGTGAGTAGGGTTTCCCTGCCGTGCAAATGAGGCAACTCTTAATGGCGTACAGCGCTCCTTTGGATCAATGATATTGCGCGCGTGAAAAAAAGGGAGGGGAGGCGGGGAAGCATCAGCATCAGCGACGTAGACATGACACAGGGCTCCCCCACGCTCCTCCTTGTGATATGATGATAAACCGTCTTGGGAGCAGTCTTAACCGGCACATGCGATCGGAAATGAAGAATACGCATCCAAGACACACACACACTGAGCACGATGATAATATGCTGTAAATTGTTGGTGCGATAAGCCTCACAGTCAAGCCTTGTTGGGAACTGCTTGGCTTGTTAGCTTGCTGCCATCGCCCCCTCTCTGCCTGCCACCCGGGACAGCTGCCCCCTTGCCCCTCTAGAACTGGCCCTGGTAGTGGCTGGACTTGTTCATCTCCCAGCTCAGTCATTTGAGGTCATACACAGTACAATAAAGAGGTAGCAGGAAACAAGTGGCACCCCAAATATTATTTAGGTTTTCCCCACAGCTTCATAGCAGCATTTTTATAACTATACCCAGAATTTGTTTCCTTTTCACCACTGGTGTCTTCTGATGGCTAGCCCCGATTTCTAATGGATTGCTGCTAGTATATCACAGCAGGGGGGTGGGAATCCCTATGGAAACTTTATGGGTGAGGATTTAGGATTCTGTGATAAGGTTGAGGAACGGGGAGAGCTGCTTTAGAATTCTCCTTATGCTGCTTCAGATCTGCAGGCATAATGATTACAAAATAAGATTTGATCACCAGAGTTATTGAGACTGTACATGAGAGATACATTTCTTTTGCCTGTACTTTTTGGGAGAGGATCATTTCTTAGCACTGTTCCCTACCATCTCCCGACTTCCATCCATTATTGTATCTCTAATAGCCATTTTGTGTTTATGGCTGATATATGCAAGCTCAACACATGGGAAAAATGATGGAGGGGGGGAAATGCAAGGTCACACTGATTATGGGAGCCTTGGTGGTCACATAAGAATTTCCAAAACTGCTTTTTTTGAAACTAGCTTTAGAGCTTGGGATCTAAGATTATTCTCATTCTTTGACAGCTATTTTGATGTTGTTCAGTGTATTTTTTGTCACCTGCCACTAATATACATGAAGGAAAACCTTCGTTATTTTTACTTCTTATACACCATTGTAGTGAGTCAGAGGAGTGATTCTTACTTGGCATGTTGTACTATGAAACTGATGCTATGCAATGCAATCTGAAACACGCTTTCTCAGGAACAAGTCCCTTTTGAGTTCCATGGAACTTACTCTGCAGAAATAAGGTTAGAATTGCAGATCCAGTCAATGTTGTTACATCTCAAGGTCCCATTAACATAAACAGTGATGTGTATCCTTTTAAAAAGTATTGGAAGTGGGCATTTGATCCTCACTGCCTCTTCTAGGCATTTTAAAGTGCACACTGAGCTTTACATGCCCTTCAGATATAATGGAAAACATGTCTATTTTGTATTCATGCAACCCTATCTAAAGCCCTTCAGTTTAATTTTTCCCCAGGTCTCCAGAAAACCACCAGGTGAAGATAATTGCAGCTATTATTTTGGGGTTTTGCATTGTGATTTATAGAATACTCAGACATTGCAGGGCTCACTTCCATGAGCACCCGGTGTAGTTATGTGTCTCTACAGCTTGATTCGTGAAAGCACAGATTATATTCTAAAGCATTTGGAATGACTTCTTTGGGGGATGGTTATGATACAGCCAGGAAAGCAAAGAGGACAGGGGAATATTTTTTGCATTAAACTGACTGAGAGGCAACATGGAAATTCTTGCCGTTTACATTGCCACATGCTTTCAAAAACATAATTTTTATGACACACTTCAATAAAGCTTTCAAAAATACACACTTTGTAGAATCAAATGATCACTTAGAGTGGAATGATTTGTATCCTTTTGGAATGAAAACGAGCACCCAACTGATTTGTGCTTATTTGTAGTCTGCCTTTCCCAGCAGCCACATTTCCACATCAGCTCAGCTAAAAGCCCCAAATGGAAGATAACTATGTTTCTGAAGTCCATTTCAAGTGTAAATCCTTATGGTTTTAAAAGCACATTCACAGCTATTAAAACTGCTATTTTGTGAAAATTACATTTATTACCTTCTAGGTTTGGTCTTATCAGAGGAATAACTTTTTTACCACCTGACTGAACAGTTGACATTTTGAAAGGTAAGTGCTGTTGGGCTGTGTCATAAATAACATCTCGAGGCCGGTACAATGGTATTAAAATCTAAGCGGAAGGAACAACAGCAGCAGCAGCAACAAAATCACCTCCATTCAAGGGCAAAAATAACGAGACGGTTTATTCAAAACAAAATATTTCTGTTGCTTTTGCTAGCAACAGGGGTTTCAGGGGAAGATTTGTCTGCACCAGTGGGGATCAAATCACCTGCCATGAGTCTGAAGGCTCTCATCAATAAAATTTGACATGTTGCTGATTGCTCCATTAAACCACTACTGTGGTCTTGAATTGTCTCATCAGGTCAGATGACTTCCCCACACCCACCAAAGACTGAAGGTGGTAAACAGCGTTTCAAATATTTTTTGATTGAAGCCTTTCCAAATAAAAACTATGTTCAATACTGAATGGGCCTAATGGACCGTAACACTTGGTCCATTTTAGGGCAGATACTGCATTCCAGTAGGCTTGCTGATGGATGGATGGCTCTTGTTTCATCAAGAGCTGCACTGAAGGGGAATTTGCACAATCAATGTATATTATTTAAAGGCTGTGTGAGAGAGAAACAGAAAGGCAGAGAGACAGAGTCAGAACACAGCATCACAGAAGCCCTGTTCACATGTTACAGTGAATGCTTGCACAAACTGCCCATACATAAGTCTACCGGTTTGTAAGAAAGAACCAATGTGGGTTCACTTTGTTAACGAAACCAAGGTCCAGTACTTGGATAAATGTGGGGTTTGCATCACATATTCAGCTGCACCTGCTTTGAATGTAACATGAAAATTATTCCACCCACATATAAAGAACACTGAAGTGTACAAATTGTCCATGTGTTCACTGTAACTTCTGAACAGTGCTATAGACTACAGAATTTGTCCAAATGAACAAAGGATAGCAACAACAACTCCCAGTGGTAGATTTCAACATTATCTATGCAGAAAAGGCCTGTCTTCAATGAGATAATTTACAAATGGCAGGACAGAGCATGATGGGACACATCTGTTCAGTCTCCAGGGAGCAGAACTAAATATAAACCAACACACCCTATAGGAAACACAAAACAAACAACCCATATAAAGGGGCTTGGGGGAATGTAAAACCTTGTGGTGGGAGAAATTTTCATTAAACTATACATATACAATACAGCTAAAAATTACTTATGTTATGTGTTGTGGCTTACCCTGAAAAGCTACTTTTAGTGCTGCGCTGGTAATATAGAAATATTAGAATTATATTGGTATGGAGACGATATGGGTCTTCCCGTACTAGAATCAGCAGCCCAGTGGAGTGGAAATACTAAACTGGAAGAACCCATGTAATTAACCTTCTCATATTGCACTAGACAATATCACTTCTAGACTGTTAAGTATATTTTCTTGTTCAGAGGAAAGAAAACTGGGCTGGGTCCAAAGACACTAGGGCTGTCAAAAAAAAAAAATCGGTACAGTTCGGATTCGGCCGAATTTGACCCTTGTGGGTTCGGTACGTGCCAAAGTCTGAACTCCCCCGCTTCGGATCCCCGGTAATTCGGGGGGATCCGGAGTTCGGGGGAAAATTCGGCCCCAGCGCGCCTTCAGAGGGATTCCCTGAAGGCGCACGGGGGCCCTTTAAACTGATCTGAGCCTCCCAGCTGGGAGGTGCAGATGAGTTTAAAGGGCAGCCCGCCCCCCTTCAGCGGGCTCCGCTGGAGAGGCTCGGGCTGCCCTTTAAACTGATCTGAGCCTCCCAGGTGGGAGGCTCAGATCAGTTTAAAGGGCAGCCCGCGCCTTTCAGCGGGCTCCCCTGAAGGGGGGCCGAATTGGCCGAATTTATTCGCGAACTCCCGAACTCGCTGAATTCGGCCCCCCCGGTTGCCCGCCAGTTTTGAGTTCGGATCCGTCCGAACGGAAAATCACCGAATCAGGGGAAATTCGGTTGATTTTCAGTTCGGACCGAACCGAATTGACAGCCCTAAAAGACACTTTAGTTTGAATCTGTCATGAGTCAGCCTGCAGAGAGTCAGCCTGCAGAGACCTCCTCTGACGAAGAGGAAGTAGAGGCCAGAATAGAGGATCAGCCAAAGTCAGGAGATGACTCACCATGCCTGCAGCCTGCCAGCTCAAGGACTCCAGTTGGACCTGATACCTTGCAACATGTAGTGTCTCCAGAGGCCTTGCCAAGGCCACTGGAGCAGAAAAGAAAACAGGTTCGTCTGGCAATGCAGCAGAGACGGCAGAGTGCTAGACTGAAGGCTTTACACAGGAACCTCCCCAGTAGCAGTGATGAGGAAGAGCAGGGCTGAAGCACCACCTGTGAACTCAGCCTCATCAGCATCAGCTGGCTCTGCTACAGCAGCAGGGGAAGGGATTTAAGCCATCAGTTAGGCTTGGCTGTTGTGCAAGCAACTTGTCACCAACCTTCTGGTGTACCGGTCTTGTTTCCCTGCTATCCTTTGGATTCCTGGTATCCTGACTTCTTGGACTGGCTCTGACTAACACCTTGGACTTCCCTTGCCTGTATTGATATCTCGGACTCTGCCTTCACTGTGAATGACCTTGGACTGTTCCCCAGACTACGCTTACAGCCCTAGCTCCTCGCCTGCACCACGACAGAATCTTGGCTCAATCATGAAACTCAGGTGTGACCTTGAATGGCACTAATTTTTACAGTCTTTGAAGTTTCTAGGAAAGACCTGTATTTTTTTCCATGGCTCTGGATGAGTTCAACAAAAGATCTTTCTTTAGAATTTATTTCATTACCTTTGGATTAAGTCTCTCATATCTGGATTTTATAATACACAGATAATGTGACCACAACAGGTGGTATTACTTAACAAACTGTATTTTTTTTCATTCAGGTGTCACCACAAATCACAGTTAGTAGATGCTGTGGTTAACCAATGCACTGGTGGAGTGATCCAGTCACAGCCGACTTATGGCAACCCCATAGGGTTTTCAAGGCAAGAGAAGAACAGAGGTTTTTTGCCATTGCTTCCCTCTGCAGAGCAAACCTGGATTTCCTTGGTGGTCTCCCATCCCAGTACTAATCAGGACCAACCCTGCCTACCTTCTGAAATCTTACATGATTGAGCTAGCCTGGGTTAACAATGTCAGGGCAACAAACCAACTCCTGTGCCCTCAGACATCAGAACTAACAGTGTTTGGGTCAAATCGCAGCCTGGGTGGCCTTGAACCTGTCACATTATTTTAGCCTAATGTATCTCCTTGGTTTATTGTAAAGATGGGACATCTCTAATGTGCACCACCCTGAACCAGGCACATAGCCAGGAATGTTATGGTGAGGAGCCATGAATATATTTAAGGGGGGAGAATTACTTTTTACCTCACTGGGAAGGGGCTGGCAATATTATGGGTGGGTACAGTGATATCAAGGGGTGGTTGCCATATTGAATGGTACTCTAATAGTAGATTTTACACACACAGCTACATAGGTACTGTATGGTATCTATGTTTGGCCACAGCCATGTAGTTTTGAGGAGATGAGCTATTTAGCAGACTAATGAGCCATTTATACACCCATTGTGGTAATGGGCAGTCCATTCCTGAAGAGGGGCAGAGCAGCATAGGTACCGGTGTGACCCCTATGCTGGCTTCTGTGCCATTTGCACCATACAGACTGGCACAGACACTGGCATAGGGCAACTTACACTGGCCCTGAGACACTGTGTAGCAGCGCAAGCCTCCTGCCCTCTTGCTGCTTCCCTGGCATCGTATGTCCGGCTCAAGTGCTCTATGGGGAGTTCCACGGGATTTTGTTTGGCTAAAATTCATTTTTAATTCATTTTTCGGCCATCGAACCACCACCCTCCTTCAGGAATGGGCTGTACCAACTTTTATTTACCTAAAAGGAAGAAGACCCTTAATGAAAGACAATTACCCTATTTAAAAAGGTTCAACAGAAAAGAATTTTTATTACTGTACATATTTGTAACTTTTCTGCAAATTTAAAATGGGAAAAACACATAAGATGGGAAAAACACATAGTTTTCCTTTCAGGTAAACAGCATATGTGCTAAATATAAAATGTAGTTGAGGCATTAGTGCCAGATTATTGCCTCCCATCTCCATTTTTCACATGAAGTAGTTACCACCAACAGGCATGAACAGAAGTTTAAGAATTTGTCATATATGAGTAATATGTCATACCATCAGCTATCTAGGGAAAATGGTTTGCTCATGATCCTCCTGTGTTCTTTGTTTATTTCACTAGTGTACTTTTTTCTTTCTTTCAAGAGATGTTGCACGGCATAAGGCTGGAGGAGGCGGGCACGATTAAAAAATGTGAGGAAAATCTGAATGGTACAAGAGGTGCTAATGAACAAGTGCTTTAATTGCTAAAATGGGATACTCCTAACTTGCACCTTCCTTCCTAGAAATTATCCCCTAATAACAGATAGGTAGATGTGTGCAGTTACTATGACATGAAGAAGAAGTATCTGCACATGCACAGAGTGTTGCAGTCTTCACGTTCAGAGAACTGTTGGTTCTTGATGCAGATTTATTTGGATCCTCCCTAAGACCTTATTTTTCTGCACAAGTGATGGCACTGAAGACTGCTTGGATGTGATGTCCTCTTGTCCCTTAACCTTTTGTACTAACGTACATCTTTACAGTTGTGAGAGGTTCTTGGGTTTAAACCTGCTTTGGTTCTTTAGCCCTAATACCAACTTTTGGGACTGATGAAGCATGAGCCCAGAGGCAGATCTACTGTGAAACTAATGAAGCTTAAGCTTCAGGGGCCCTAATCCCAGAGGGGCCCCCTGAAGCAACTTTTTTTAATGAGTGAATTTCTCAACAAAATCGATGGAATTTTTTAGTGATCGTATCATAAGCCAATGGGTTGAAGTAGTTAATACTGACTTTAGAATATACTCAAATACCTATTTCATATGGCCTGAAAATGTCCCTGTGGTCAAATTTCAAAATTTTCTGGGGGCTCGAACCCCCAGCTGTATGGGCTCACTGAGCTCACCAGAATCTATTCACAGCCTACATTTTGGCATCTGGATCCTCAAATCCTTTGTTGGTGTATGGCTTAATAGTTCTGTAGTTTTATTTCGTCACTGTATGGCCCATTTTCAAGGACTCCACCCCACCACCCTGTTCTCTGCCATTTCGGCCTCGAGGTCCTTGCAAGGGTAGCAAGGCCCTTTGGACCTTGTTGGACGATGCACTATTGTTGCTGGTTGCGAAGGGGCCCCCATAATAGTTCAAGCTTCAGGGCCCAAAAAATGTACGTCCGACACTGTATGAGCCTGACAGTAGCTATTTACTTATGAGTAAAAGGCATTTGACACAGGTTCAGAGGCTTCAGAGAGCCAGTGTGATGTAGTGGTTGAGAGCAGCGGACTTTCATCTGGTGAACCGCATTGCTTTCCCCACTCCTACACATGAAGCCAGCTGGGTGACCTTGGGCTAGTCACAGTTCTTTTAGAGCTCTCTCAGCCTTACCTACTTCACAAGGTGTCTGTTGTGGGGAGAGGAAGGGAAAGAGATTGTAAGCCGGTTTGATTCTCCTTAAAAGGTAGATACAATGGGCATATAAAAACCAATTTTCCTTCCTTCCTTCCTTCCTTCCTTCCTTCCTTCCTTCCTTCCTTCCTTCCTTCCTTCCTTCCTTCCTTCCTTCCTTCCTTCCTTCCTTCCTTCCTTCCTTCCTTCCTTCCTTCCTTCCTTGCAACTAACAGCAAGGTAACTTGCAATCAATGATTAAAAACAGATACCAGTCCAAGTGAAACTGGGCACTCATTTTTTCTGCTCCTGCCCTCCTTCCTGATCCCCCCCCCAATCCTGAGACAATTTTCTCACTGCAAACAGAAGAAGCAACCCCCGAGTAGTAGGGATCTAACTCCAGTTTTCTGCCTAATGTTCTCCCTATGTGTTTTATTTAGAAAATCTCTGTGCTGCCCCTCCACAGAACTGGCTTGGTTCAATGTGGACATTAAAGAAGACAGAGGCAAGAACAAAGCAGAGGGCTCTGGGGCAAAGGTGATGGGACAGAGCAGCTTCCCCTCCTCTCTTCCTTCTTAGGCAATCAGGAGAAAACCTTTGTGCACATCTCCCTTTGTATCTCCATGATGAACAGGCTAAAAACTTACTTTAAAAAAGTGAAATATGAGAATTCAGGTAGGATTACGGAATACTTCTGAGAGGGGCATATTCAATAGACAAATATTGTAAATAAACATACAGTACTGAAAAGCAAATCTGTTGTGCACATTAGATCTGAGGGCTGCATCACATGGGATATTGTTCTACACAGAGATTAGCTCCATGTGAGAAAAATATATGTGAAAGGCCTTGATACATATGGATTCTCAAATGGCATTGTATTCACAGGCACATCTAAGAGCTTTGATTGTTTGTGGAGATTTTTATCTAGAGATTCTGATCTTATTTATATTTTAGTTGATTTGATTTTCAACTCAAGGTTTGCTTAAGATTCACTTTGATGCCAATATTTGTATCATGTTGCATGTGCTACATTCACTCTAAGGAATTAATCCATCACTTTGGTGTCTGAATCCTCATGAATCAGTGTTCGATGGTTGTTAAATGACATATGATGTAAACACTAAAGAGGATAGTGGCAGTGTTTCATTTTGACATCTGAGCAGCAGACGCTTGTGCATTACATTGTAGAAAGTCAGAAGGGGAGCAAGGAAAGCCCACAAGTCTAATCTGTGCAAACAGTAGCAGTATCTGAATTCTCCATTGGATGAAATTGAAAATCAATATATACTACGCTGAATATATCTTGGAAAAGTCTGAGAGAATAGTTGCAGACCCACAAAGGGATTGTTTTAGTGATACATGTCTTGAAGATACAATTAAAGACATGAATGAGGGAACTCCACCATCACAAGGTCAAGAACACCACTACAGCTACTGCACTGCGGCAAACTGTTTGATAGACATCCGAGGGGGACTGGATGGCTGGAGGATCAGATCACAGTGGGTTGGTTTGTGGCAATCAAGCATGGTATATTTGTCTATCAAACATAGCATCCCCATTTACCATGGGAGGTTGTATGTAGTGCTTGACCATGGGGCAAATAAAATTTCATCCATAGCCTGCTATGCCACATTTCCATTCAATAGCAAGGGCATGGTAAATTTGCCTCATCACCTGAGTTGGCAGTGGAAATTATTCGCTTCCTAAATGGTTCTATCAACGTGCAGTATGCTTAAAATATCCTAGACTAGATGAAGGCGGAGGGGGATTTGTCTCTTTCAAGATCTATAAACTATCAGGGGTTCAAGCAGGCTGACTTTCCATCCCTCTTTGGTTTTTTTATTTTTCCTCTTAACAAATATTCACTGCTTTCAAATACCATGGCTCCCGGAGAACCGTGAATGTGCCCAATATGCTGGGCTTTTTAAAGGGAGGAGCTTAGCTTCTTTTTTGAAATTGACAAATTAACCTTTTTCTGCCTACTTGCTTGGACTGTGAATGATTCCATTTTTCTGTCTATTGATGGACATGATTTGCTAAAAGGAGTGATTTCTAAATCTTCAGCACCTCCAAAATGATTGTTAAATTCTGCTAGGATATATTCTTCACCTACAGCCTGTGGCTCATCACCTGTTTTTGGACACAAAGTGGAACTCAACTATATCTGAAAACTCATTCACAGACAGTAATTCAAGATCTTAATAATAATAATAATAATAATAATAATATGAATCCATGCATCATTTTCAGCAACCTGTGAAATGTGAAGGAATTTGAATGAACGTGTAAAAGGAACATGTGAAATGTGAAGGAATTTGCTTGGATTTGAAAAAGGCTGGATGCCTTGGAAAACAGACAACATAGGTATGATGGAATGCTTTTTTCCTTTAAAAAAAAATTCAGATTCCCATGCCTTGTGCTAAAATTTATCATATGTTCCTTTTCAATCAGTATTTTTTTTACATGTTCTCAAATGAAGAAAATGGGTATCCTTTCGTGTGTAAAATCCTTGTTCTCCATTTTTTCAAATACTGATTTTAGTGTTAAGGTTCATTATTTTCCTAATTTAGTTTTCTATCAAAAATAGGGGTGTTTTCCTATGCACTTCAATAGGTGGTTGATTTAATTAGGCTTTTCCAATATTTACTTCATGCAAACCCATCAAAACTCCCTGGCGCTGCTGGATGCCAGATGATTTTTGTTTCCCCTTCCAATTTTCTTTCTTCAGAGGTAAGCAGCTTTTTTTTCATTAGTTTTCCCCCCAAATATTGGTTTGATGCGGATTTCTCCCCCCTCATTTGACTTTCATAATCCGCCATCCACTCCTGCAGTTTCATTTTCTTTTATTTGTACCTGGTGTGTTTCTATTTTACAGTGCAGTTATCTTTGTTAATTGGATATTGTTTTTCAGTTTCAGGCTCTGCTACCTTGTGTAAATACGGCTGCCGTTTACTCAACTGAGCTGAGAACAAGTATGATTAATGCTTAGAGCAGTTTCTAAATGTAGCATACTCTTCTGATTTAGATAAGATAGATGCTTAGAGGAGATTATAGAAAAGGAAGCATTATTATAAGATGCTGTTACTTCACAACCAATACAGAATTATCTGACAACTTCAGGCATCATGATCACAGAACTCTCTTACAGCCCATTCCTGAGCTGCCGGCGTGCAGGGACGGCGGGGAAGAGGCGTAGCCATGCCTCCTCCTAACCCGTTTCCTGCAAGCTGCCAGGACGAAAAAAGCCTTTAAAAGGCTTTTTTCGTTTTCACTGGGGCTAAAAGCCCCATTGAAAACAGCGAGACTGCGCCTGCTAAAAAGCAGGCACAGCAATGCCGGCCTTGACCGAAATTGCATAGCGAGCTGCCTAATGACAGCTCCACCCCCCAGCCCACCCTGGGAATGCCCCGGGAATACCCCCTATGCCAGCACTGCAAATCTCTGCCATGTTCTGGGCCACGGGGAGACTGCGCCGGCGGAGGGGCAAGGCACAGCTCTATGGCGCTTGGGCACCAACGGAACTGCCCTTGCCACCAGCGTAAGTGTGGCTTGTCCCGTGATTAGACACATGCTGGCAGCGAGGTCACACCACCTCCTAAGGGGATTCGAGCCCCCCCTCAGGAATGCAAGGTTACTCTTTGGGGGAGAGTCATAAAAGACTGTACAATGTGTACAACTTCTGTAACACCTGTGTCACTTCATATTGCAATTACTTACTGTCCTATCACAAATAGGAGCATCATTCTATGGTACCCTTTTTTAAATCCAAAGATGTAATTAAAATGGTACTATGGTCAGTTAGGACCAAATTAAAGCCAACAAGGGAAATTAAACACTTCATAGCCAAGGTACTAAGGAGTTTAAATTATAGTATTGTTGTGAAAAACCTAATTCAACAACATAGTAGCTATTAAATGTTGATGAAGCAATTAACACAAGCAGGTGCTAACTGTTTACTTTTTTAATGCATATATCAATGAGATTTTAAGTTGAAGGGAAAAGTGCCTAAATAAAACATAAAAGATCTCAGATACCATTTCTGTATAATTGTACCCCTGTACCCTAAAAGCATCTTAAACTATGATTAAATCAGGGTCTATTTGACCCCAGTATCTGATTAATAAATTGATTTCTACAACCATGCTGGCCAATGGCCGTAACAATAAATGTAAATGTAAATGATTTCTACATCCTTAGATGGGTAGTGCACATGAGCAATTTCAATGATTTACATTTCAATTATTTTTATTTGACCAGCCACAGTCTGGGTTAAATGTTAATTTAAGTGCCTTACTAGATGGGCCAGTTTAACTTAAAACTTGACCTAATTACATTCAGTCACTTTCATTCTCCAATGTTATGTTGAATCCTATCCACTACTCACTGAAATAGAGAAAAGGGATATTTTGTATTCTAGCAGAAACAAAGAACCAGATTTTAAATTGGCACCAATCCCAATTCACATTTTACTTAGGCGGTACAGCTGTTGCTGTGATTCCAGACTATATGAGATGCAGCTTATATGAATGTGGTCTGGGATAATGCCAGAGTAACTCCTCGAAAATGAAATGTTTCCGTGCATAGAGATAACTTGCTCGAACCCCGAGGACTGATGCTATAATATGTTTAAAGGTCATAAAAATTAGAGGGGGAAAAAGGAAAGGTGATAGTACCTGGAAGGTTTCTTGTGAGCTGAAGCTCTCCAGTGCACACCTATGGCCAGTTTCTGACTGCCAAAATAGATCTTTGCAAAATGTCAAGTAATGGTAGCACAAACTAGGGCAATAGTACAGGTGGTGGGGTCATGATGCATCCAGATAGTGGTGGGTTGTGTCAGTGGTACCACCATCATTTGGTTTCTTTTTTAAGCCTTATTTTTAAAAGAGGAGAAAAAAGAAGGACAAAATGGAGGGAAAGGGAGGGGGTTCTATGACTAAAGAAAAATGTGTACAATCTCTCCAACTGCCTGCACCTCTTTACAAGTGTAACTACTATTTGGCTGCGCAGATGAACTTGCAATCCCTCTAAGACAGTGGTTCTCAACCTCTTTTGCTCCATTCCCCCCTTTCAACATTGTTCAGGATATAATTCCCCCCTTCCCCCCCCCAAAAAAACTACAATTTTACAGATTGTATATAATCTGCAGGACAACACACTTTGCTGAATAGTTGTCCCAATCCCCCCCTGGAACCCTAAAATTCCCCCCTGGGTGGGGAATTCCCCCCTTGTTGATAACCCCTGCTCCAAGAAACAATTGTCTGTTGCAGATAGTTTCTCTGAAAGAACTGAAAGTTCACTTCCACAAATATATTAAAGATTTGACTGTAGTACCTTCTGGAGTTTTCCGCTGGTGCCTCTTCCTTATTTTCTTGCTCTGTGCACTTTTTATAGAAAGCAGACAGATACACAGAAGTGGGTTTCAGGTAGCTGGCTTTTCAGAAAAATAATAGGAGCAAAGACTAAGCCAGATTTGTGCACGTTTCATTCAGTTGGAAAAGCTGCAAATATGTCAGTGTATGATGTCAGCAGACATTTTGGATCTAGATGTATCAAGAGACATCTGAAAGAGCTACTCAACGGTCTTCAGTCAATCAATAGACATTGGTACTGTGTTAGAAGCATCAGAATAAGAGGACATCATTTGGTGAAACAAATAGGCAGCTATGATTAACAGTAAAACCTGAATGATCTTCTCACTTTCTAAGTTTAGTAAAAAAATAATTGCACCCCCCTACATAAGATCATGCTACAAGTAGAGCATATAGATTCTCCCTGTGTGTGTGTGTTAAGTGCCGTCAAGTCGCTTCCGACTCATGGCAACCCTATGAATGAAAGTACTCCAAAATGTCCTATCTTTGACAGCCTTGCTCAGATCCTGCAAATTGAAGGCTGAGTCAATCCATCTCTTGTTGGGTCTTCCTCTTTTCCTGCTGCCCTCAACTTTTCCTAGCATGACTGTCTTTTCCAGTGAGTCTTGTCATCTCATGACGTGACCAAAGATTCTCCCTAGCTTCTGCTTTCTCCCTCCAGCTTTTCTTCCTCCTCCTCCCCACCAGATAGGCACCTCTTCATAACTCAGGTCATCCAACCCTGGCAAGAAAACTGCACACCCCATGTAGGAATCCATCCTCTTTCAGTATCCTCCAGCAATGGCACACTATAATTGTATCCTTTCCCCAGTCTGGCAATGCATGAGGTCACTGGAACTCCCTGTGAGATTGACAGAAGGCTGCTCAGCCCCTAGCTGTCAAAAAACTCAAGCCTATGTGAATACCTAAGCCAATCTGAAGGTTGCAGCGGCATCCAATCAGCTTTCAGAGAGCTGATGGGATGTTGGGGAAAATGAAAACAGTTGACAGTGGAGGGTTGTCTCTGGGGTTGAGCACATAGAAGGATAGTTAAGGTCTGCCTCTGGGAGAGGTAGGTAGTGGTCTGAATTTTTGAGGGAGCAGACGTATTATAAGAAGAGTTTGATTCTGGGGTGGAGTCGACTGGGTATATTGTGTGTGTGTTAAGTACCATCAAGTCACTTCTGACTCATGGAGACCCTATGAATCAATGTCCTTCAATATGTTCTATCTTTAACAGCCTTGCTCAGATCTTGCAAATTGAAGGCTGTGGCTTCCTTTATGGAGTCAATCCATCTCTTGTTGGGTCTTCCTCTTCTTCTGCTGCCCTCAACTTTTCCTAGTTTGATTATCTTTTCCAGTGACTCTTGTCTTCTCGTAATATTACCGAAGTACAATAGTCTCAGTTTAGTCATTTTAGCTTCTAAGATCAGTTCAGGCTTGATTTGATCTATAACCCACTGATTTGTTTTTTGGCAGTCCATGGTATCCATAAAACTCTCCTCCATCACCACATTCCAAAGGAATCTACTTTCTTCCTATCAAATATTAGAACCCCTGCATTTAAGTGGATCTCAGCTGGTTCAAGTCAACCCTTCCGAATGAGGAAGATTGACGGCAAACTCTGTCAAGGCTTTGGAAATCTGAGAGAAATTAATTTTCTCAAGGGGAGGTCCCTGCCTGAATGATTTTTCATTTAAAAGTTATTACTGAAGTGGTGTGATATCACTTGATGACTCTGTAAGATACTGAGTTAAAGTGTATATAAGGTTTTCTGGTACTGTAACCTGTGAAGAAGAAAATGTTTACTGCAATGTTACTTGGTTTTGTAACCTATTTACAGTGCCTGTGACTACTTAAGCATTTGAACCATCATGAGAAGAAAAACAAAACACTACTGTGTTTTTTTTTAAATCCTGCCTCAAGAGTCTCAGAGTCCTGCAAGAAAAATAAAACTTATTTTACAACCGGGAACCCACTATAGTGTTCCCATCGGAATAAAGCCTTAAAGACACTATCATGGAATACCACCTTGGAAGGAGAGATAACGTGACTAACCAGTGTGGTGTGGTTAAGACAGGTGGTTTGGATCAGTGGACTCTAATCTGGAGAACCGTGATTGATTCCCCACTCCTCCACATGAGTGGTGGACACTAATCTGGTGAACCGGGTTGGTTTCCCCACTCCTCCACATGAAGCCAGCTGGGTTACCTTGGGCTAGTCATAGTTCTCTTAGAGCTCTCTCAGCCCCACCTACCTCACAGGTGTCTGTTGTGGAGAGGGGAAGGGAAGGTGACTGTGAGCCTGTTTGGGTCTCCCTTAAATGGTAGAGAAAGTCAGCATATAAAAACCAACTCTTCTTCTTCTTCTCATGACTAAATTCTTCTTCTTCTCATGACTAAATTCCCCTGATATTGTAGGAGGCCATCACATCCTGCCTTGAGTCAAGGCATATAGCAGCAGCAAGATCAGAGAAAATCTGTAATTTATAACTGCCATAGGATAGGACATCCCAGTGAGTTGGGCTTTGTACCCTGTTGGAACTACAACAGAAGGAGAGAGACATCCCAGCAGCCCTTGGCACAAAGCCTCGTTTAAATAGCTGCGTAGTCAAGGAAGCCACAATGTCATCCTGATGGCAGAAGATGTGCAAATGCCAATTAGTAGGAAAGAAGCTTGTTAAAATAGCAAATGAAAAAAGATGAGTCTTGGCAGGTGAAATTGCATAACAACAACTTCTCTGCAATGTGCATTTAATACCCTGTGGGGGGCATTACTGGTTGTGCAGATTAGCACTTCTGATTAAATGTGCTAGAGAAATATTTTAGAGAAAGAGTAATGAGACATTTGTTGAGATGTGATCATTTGCTGAAGCTGATGAGCCCAAGGATATTAGTATTCTTTTTGAAAGGTAATGCAGAGAGCATTTAATGAAGATAAGATTCAGTGCAAAGAAGTGGAGAGAGGAGAGCCTGCACAAGAGGAATGTGTTGATGTTAAAGTGATTAGACTAAGATCGAGCAAGAGTTACCATGATAAATGATATCTCAGATTGCTGCCTGTTTTTCTTTAAAAAAAAATCACTGGGTGCAATGGAACAGGCAAATAGAAGTACATCACCTCTTAGGGTCATACAAAACATTTTGAAGGACATGTGCTGCAACCCAGAGTATCAATGCTTACCACAAGTCCCATGACAGCTCCTATGGGTCAGGGGGCCCAGGCACCTCAGGGTCTGTCATGGTTTTGCCCTCCACTATAGTGCCACATCCTCTGATGAGGAATCATCAAGCCCAGTCCTGACCAGTATGTTATCAGAATATTTAGATGCCTTAGATATTAAAAATGATAATATGTATTAATACAGAAAGGTAGACTATGAAATATTATGAACTAAAGGTAACTTTACCTGTTGGGTAGCATGGCAGGTGGTGATAAAGTAATTTGCATTATCAGCAGATGATTTAAAATTGTCAAAGAAACCTTTTTCCTATACTAAATCTTGCATATATCTGGACTTCGTTGCTCAGTTACTATCCTGTTGAATTTTAATTTCATAAATCAATATAACAAAGACAGTTTTATAGCTAGTGATGGCTTTGAGCACAATGTAAACTTTATATCCTACAGAACTAATTAATAATATGACCATAGGGAGGAATATTCTGCATGTTTATTCATTTATTTAAGCTTCCTTTACTCTAAACAGCAGAAGATTATAAATTATTTTCCTTACTGAGTTGAGGCTAGGCTGATAAATTTCATGGGTTTGTCATGGTGAAAATATTGAATTTCATGGTTTGTCCTAGATCAATAGAAAAATCATATTAAAACTGTGCAGGCAGTTCACAGAATCTAAACAAAATTTCAGCAGGCATGCTTTATAAATAAAATGAAATGAAACATGCTTAAGATAAAAAGAAAGGAAAGCTGAACCATGGAAGTTGGTTGACACAATTTATTTTGAGTAAAATAGAACTTAGTTTGACAATGTGCTCCTCACCCTTCCATTCAACAAAACTGGTTTCCATCATATTTTGTTTGTATATTTCTCTGATCCAGGTGGATCACAGAATTACTTTTGCAACATGTTGGGGAAATGGACAACTCCCAGTTGCAACTCTCAGAACAGTATTTGCTGTTTGTTTCCCCATATAATGATCCAGGTGGATCACAGAATTACCTTTGCAACATGTTGGGGAAATGGACAACTCCCAGTTGCAACACTATTTGCTGTTTGTTTCCCCATATAATGATTCAAATCTATGTAGAAATGACAGAGTCCAAAACTGGTTAGCAGTATGTTAATTTAATACCTGTTAAATTAAACTTCAGCCCGCTTTCAGTTTATATTATGACAGGTGTCCGAGTTCAAGGATGCATTGAATTAATATCTTCTGATTTAAACACCCTTCACTTTAATTCCGGGAAAGTGGGGGGATAGTTGTAACTACTCAGTGGGGAGGGAAGTGTAATATCTGAGATAATCTGGCAGTGATGACCACTAGCACTGATGGTTTTACAATTGAATTAGACAGATGAATGGAGGAGAGGTCTATCAATGGTTACTAACAATGGTCACAAATGAGAACATCCCGATCCAGAGACAGGCACGAAATCTCTGAATGTGAGCTGGAAGTCAACATCAGAGAAAGGTCTTGTTCATTTTCCCTCCAGGTCAACTGGCTGGGTACTGTATGAATACAGATTACTGGACTAAATAGATTACTAGTCTGCTCCAGACTAGTCTGCTCTTATGTTCTTAGGCACTTTCTTCCAATATATTCTGTGACTGACTCTTCACCTTAGAACCAGTTGATAGTTTAAGAGCTTATCTCAAAAGAAGACCTCTTCAACCCTATGGTAAGTATTTCTCTATGAAAAATAGAATGCAAGAATAATGCTAATTCAGGACAAGGACATCCAGATAACCCTTCTGTGTCCCCATGCCCCAGAGAATTGTATGAATAGGGGATGACTGCAGTGGCCATCATTTAATCCCCAGCACCTGTATTTTGCTTCTCTACATAAGGACTCTATTTCCAACTGCTGTGGCTAACAGCTGCTGTTTATCATATAATGCTATGTATTTGTCTTTCAAAGCCCCGTATGCTAGTGGCCATAATATATCCTGTGGGAAAGAATTCCATGGATTCATTATGTTATTTTCCTATTGAAGTACTTCGTTCATCCTGAACCTGTGAATGGTCAATTTCACATAGTTGTCTAAATGTGAGGTTAGTTACATCTGGCTATTGGAGCTATGAACGGGCAAGACAGGTCTTTCTAGAAAATCTGAAAAACACTCTGGGTTTGCAGAAAAATGTGAAATCTAAAAAAGAAACGGGTTTGTTTTTTAAAGCTGAAAATGAGAAATGGAGTGGCTGTAGCTTTAAGCAACAGATTCCTCAAGTGGCTGTTGCTAAGCAACCACAGTATTCCTGGCTGGTTTTCTGTGAGTAAAAAGGAAGGGGAAGAGATCAGGGTCCTTTCCAGGCTAGGAGTGTGCATTTGGATATACCAAATCTGAAAATTGGATATACCAATCTGAAAAGAGTGCCATTTGGCTGGAGCCGAAAAAAGTGAAAATTTTAGGCTTTTCAGGATTTACCATAGGTTTCAATAGAGGCAAAACTGAAACGTATGGAGAATACTTATGGGGCTCTGGGGGCAGTTTTTTAATTTTTTTATTATTAGAAATATATATATATATATATATATATATATATATATATATATATATATATATATATATATATATATATATATATATATATAAAATTCTATGCAATACACAATAACACAACTAAATGTATTAGTAATAACAATAATAGTTTAACAATATACAGTAATAGTATATTACTATACTAACTATAGTAATAACAATAATAGTTTAACAGTGATCATTCCATTAATCTCACAACAAATTAATTTATATAATGCTTATTAAACACAATTTTAAGACTAAACAATAAAGTCAGATACAGCACATAATAGAGAAAACCAATTGCAATATTACTAATAGTTATATATTTCTATATTTCCCCTCCAATTTTAAAGTTATGGTTCTTTTCTAACCCATTTCACTATTCATTCATAATACATTCATGATCAATGTGATTTTTAAGAGTAGTACACATAATATACATTCCATTTTTCTTGACATTTTTTAGATATTTTTTGTTAGTGTATTATGTCAATTTCACCATTATTGCATATGGGCAGCCCATTCCTGAGGGGGGTGGGTAGGTGGCAGCTGGAGGCAGCGCAGCTGCGCCACCTCCACAGCAGAATCCAGCCCCTCCGCTGAAGCCAGAATGCTGCCTTCACTTGCGAATCCTCTAGAACCGCTACATAGTGTTCCACAGGACTATGCCCCCTAAAAAGGTGGAATAACTAGCAGAAAGGGCAAAGGGGATGTTCCCGGCCTAAAAGGGTTAGGAGGCTACCTAACGGCAGCTCCGCCCCAAAACTGCCCTGGAAACACCTCTCAGGTCGCTGGTGCAGGGACTTGCACCGGGTGCATGCTAGCGGGAGGCTAGTGGGGGAAGCCAGTGCAGCTCTGCAGCACCCAGGCGCCAGCAGAAATGCCCCCCGTGCCAGCATAAGTGGCCATTATCACGGGATAAATGGGCACTTACACCGGCACGAGGTCACATTGGCTCCTTAGGAATGTGCCCTCAGTCAGTTTACTCTCCCAATCTTCTCTAACAGGGCACTCTTCTGCTTTCCATGTTAAACATTAAAAGTGAAATAACAGAAAATGCCCCCACTGAAATTAGTGAGGCTACGCCACCTAAAAAGGTGGTGTAGCCAGGCTGCAGCTTGAGGGGACATTCCCAGATCCAAACTACAGGGGACTGCTATCTAGCTTCTTCCTGCAATGCTTGGTAACAACAGAACTGGGAGGATTTTGAGAGGAACCTATAGTGTCGTCTCCCCCAGCACCTAGTGTTGTACTTCCTGGGGGCTAAAACAATAATAGCACACTGTTACAGCTAGCCTTTCTAGGCCTCAAAAGCTTTCCAGATTGATCTCAGACAGACTGACTTCAGCCTTCAGCATGATTTAGCCTGGTGAACTATGCTTGCATTTTTGAGGAACAGATATCTGTGTGAGGTCAGGATGCCTTTTTGTGAGAACTAACCTTGTTGCTTGAAATTGTTTTGCCCGTTCTGAAGCCATAACAACTTTTGCTCCTGCTTAGAAAAAGAAACTGTTTTTCAGAGACAGACAGAGAGCCTGAAATGATGCCAAAGAGTTCTGATTTAACTATGCTTGTTCATGCTTGTTCCTTATCCTGCAGTTTTTATTGTTTATTTTTATAAATAAAATGTCTAAAATGATACATTGCTTTGATCCTTCTTTATTGTTTTTTTATGAGAATAATCAGTTCCAAGGATTCTCCCCCTTTTTGGTTGGACAAAGGACTGGCCAGTTGTTGTAACTGGACAGCTACCAGTGCATAGTTGCCCTAAGTAGAGACTTGTCAGATCTTCCCAAAAGGGATGTCTCTCACAATGGAAGGAGTCAAGCTGCAGCAATTCCCACAGCCTACAGATAACACTGGAAGATGAAATCACATGGCATAGCTAAAAAAAATAAGAAAAAAGTTCCACATGTTTTTAGGCTAACCATGCAATCCTGAGTGGGGGAGGATGGTGTGACCCCTATGCCAGCATCCGTGCCACGTTGCACCGTGTGAAGTGGCGCGTAGGCTGGCAAGGGGGCACTTATGCCAGCCCCTGGGGAGTGACACAACAGCATAGGCCTCAGGTGCCAGCGCTGCCTTGTTCCCGGAAGCGAGTGCCTGCACCTGCATCGGAGGGACGGTCCCGGAGCGTTCCCAGGGGTGGAGATGCCTTTAGGCAGCTTCCAAATCCTTTCCATCCTGGGAACACCCCTTTGTGCTGCAGCGGAGCTACGCTGTGGCGGAGCTACGCAAAGTAGCTGATGTAGCCCCTTGAAACTCAATGGGTGAATTTCAAGGGTTTTTATTTAAAATGCTTTAAAATGCTTTTCCCAGCTGGGAGGCCTGTCAGGAGGTGGCGTGGCTGCACCATTCCTGGCCATGACCTAACTACCCCCCTTCAAGAATGGGCTATTAAACTCAAGTGCTATGTTGAATCTAAACATAATATGTGGCTGAGGGGGAAAGACTATGGAGAACTACAGTGACTGTAAGAACATAAGAATGTAAAAAGAACCCTGCTGGATCAGATTAGGGGTCTATCCAGACCAGCATCCTGTCTCACACAGTGGCCAACCAGTTATTCTGGAGGGCCAAAAGCGGGGCACAGAGGCTGAGGCCTTCCCCTGATGTTGCCTCCTGGCACTGGATTTCAGAGGTTTACTGCCTTTCATCACCATGGCTAATACCCACTGATAGACCTATTCTCCACAAATCTGTCTAATCCCCTTTTAAAGCTGCCTATGCCTGTGGCTATCATTACATCCTAGGGCACAAATTCTACACTTTAATCACCCATTGTGTAAAGAAGTAGTTCTTTTTGTTCATCTTGAATGTATCATCCATCAACTTCATTGGATGTTCTCAAGTTCTAGTATTTTGGGAGTGGGAGAAAAAATATCTCTGTTCACTCTCTCTAGTGGTAGAAAGAGCCATCAAGTACAGCTGGCTTATGGCAGCCCCGTAGACTTCTCAAGATGATAGAGTTCAGAGGTGGTTTGCCATTGCCCGCCTACATGTGGGCTGAAAGAGTTCTGAGAGAACTGTGACTGGCCCAAGGTCACCCAGCAACCCCATGCATAATTCTCTGAGTCAGAGAATATTGATGTGATATGACTGCTTCATTTACTTATCTTGGAAGGAAACTTGTGCTTTTCACCTGGCAATGTCACTATTATCTTGTCAAGTTGGGCATAAAATTTTACAGCCACAAAAGTGTTCTGTAAATACAATGCTTTAGCACAACTAAATTGATTCTAATGAAAGGACAATTCTATTAGGATTAGACTAAAATAATAGAACATTGTTAATACTACAAATTCAATTTATTTTCCTCACAGATTTTCCAGTTCTTCACAAACAAACATCATGGTTGGTACGATAAGGACAAAAGTATCATTTTAGTAAGCAGGGTTTTTTCTGTGGTATTGTAGCTTAAGCATTTGATGACAAGGAATAAATATCCCCATTACTGCAGACATTATTTGGCTGCTCAATAGTACAATGAATTTTGAAATTACTCAACTAGTGTTCCTTGAGCTTGAAAACAGATATTGAATTATTTATCCAGCACGAAGTGAAACCACATAATTTATGTGGTCTAAATATCTCAATCAGTTAACCACTCCTTAGTCAATATACACAATTAACTTGGTTAACCTTCACTTCAATAAGCACAGCTGCTTACTGGATCTCAAAAGGCTTAAATTACAGAAATTAAAATATTAAAGTAGAATTGAACTTTATGTATATGAGTAGCTTCTTGTCGGGTTGATCACAAGTTAACTATGTCCATAATCTTGGCAAACTGTAGTTATACCTTCTGGGTACTCCTTCACACTTCCATCTAAGTCATGTATGCCTCATATTTTTTATAGAAATATTGGTTCTAGTTAAAAGAGTGGGAGTGTAAAAAACAAAAAAAATACCTAATGAAATTATTTGCAGAGTCAGATTTGTCATGGCGAGATCATTCATATCTTTGGATTGGTTCCCCCCAGTTTGGGAATGATACCTTGCTATACATCTAATCCAGTAGTTCCCAAACTTTTTGGGCCACCGCCCCTTGGTTCCACAAACTCAACCCCAGCGCCCCCTACCCTATGCAACAACACAGTTGAAGGGGGCCACCTCTAGCACCCCCTGCTGCCCCCTTGCCTCTTAGTGTCCCCCTAGGTAATCCCACTCCCCCCAGGGGTGGTATTGCCCACTTTGGGAACCACTGATCTAATGGAATAATTGAATGGATTCTTCAGTCTCTGTCCTGGGCCAGTTCTTGACTACCATGGTTAAATAGCTGAGGGAGAGCAAACTGAAACTGAATCCTGACAAGATGGAAGTGCAGCTGGTTGATCTTTGCTTGAGAATGTTATGCTGGATGGGATCCAACTTTCTTTGACAAATAGTGTTAAGTTCTCAGAAGTCTTGTTACATCCTGGTCATGTTCTTAGAGAAGCAGATGGCTGTGATGGCTTAGAATGCATTTTTCCAGCAGCACACAGCCAAAATGTTGTGGGAATGCCGATACGGCCATCCTAGTCCATGCTACTGTAATCTCAACATTTGATTATTGTAACATGGTCTGCATGGGGCTGCTCCTGAAACTAACTCAGAAACTGCAATTGGTTCAGCCTTCTCATCATCAGGGGATAACCAAGGGAGCATCTTACTCCCATTTTAAAATCTTGTCATTAGTTATCAGTTTGGGTTCCATTCAAAGGGCCGCTGCTTTACCTATAAAGTTCTTCACAGCCTCAAGCCACCAGATATGAAGGACAGCCTCCCTTGACCATGCAGAAACTTTACGCAGCACAGTAACACTTTCAGAGACTCTTTCCCCAAGGATGTGTTCTGCTGCTGTCCATATATGGGCTTTTTGGTAGCTGCTCCGCCCTCTGGAATGGGTTTCTGGATGAATTTAAGAGGGATTCAATGCAGTTTCATAAGGACAGCAAGGGTGAAAACGCACGGTCACTATAGCCTCCTTTATTCCTTGTTTCAGCCAGGATTCAGCCAGGATCGAATGCATGCATAATGCATTTCACCGAACGTGCATTCGATCCTGGTTGAATCCTGGCTGAAACAGGGAATAAAGGACGCTAAAGCGACCATGCATTTTCACCCCAAGACTCACTCAATACTGGATTTGTCTTAAGGATGGTAATGCCTTTTGATCATTTTGTCAGTGCTCTGGGTAATGTGAAGTATAATAATGGAGGGCTGTTTAAGTTGGTTACAGCCCATTCCTGAGCTTTCAGCAGCCAGGGACGGCGTGGCCGAGGCACCGCTGCGGCACCTCCAAAGCCATTTCCCAGCTGCTGGAAGGCTTTAAAAGGCTTTTCGTCAGCAGGCACAGCAACACTGTTCTCCCCGCTGGCATGCTGGCCGGGCTGAAAGGGGACAGGAAGCTGCCTACTGGCAGCTTTGCCCCCTGGCACACCACAGAAATACCCCCAGGGCGCTGGCATCCCTGGGCGGTGATGCCACAGCAGCGCCGGGAGACTGGCGCCCGGGTCCCCCTGCTGGCGTCCGAGCCCACCTGGACGGCGACCATCCCACGTATGCTGGTGAAGCCCCTTTTCGGCCTTCAAAGGACTTTTGTCCTTGGCGGTCAGGAATGGGCTGTTAATGTTGTTATTTATTTTCTGACTGCGTTTTCATTACCTGTTACCTGCCTGAGATCCAGTAGTCCGACTGAAAGGCAGACATGTACACATTTTAAATAAACAAATAAGAATATAAGAAGAGTCCATTTCATCCTACATTCTGTTCCCACAGAGGCCAGCCTTCAAAATGTTGTAGTAGGGGCACAAGCCAGCAACCAGGTTCTCAATACTGCCCCTCTTGGGGCTTCTATATATTTATAAGATTTAATTTATTTTAGCTGTGGAAGCTCTCACACTTCTTTTTGTGTTTGTAACCCATTGTAAGAGTATGTCCGAACCTTTCAATAATTCATTGTTGAAGAGACTGGTTTACCTGGAAGCATAATGCTTGCTGAACAGCGAGGGCAACTGTGTTTTACAAAGCTGCCTAGTAATGAAAACAAGCAGTTTGAAAGCACAAAGATAAACAGAAAGGTGAATAAACTGTCAGCAGGAAGTAAACTAAAGCTGATGACATCTGACACCCACATGTGAATCCAGCCCCCTCGCTTACTGTGAAGGAAAACTGTATGCCCCTGTGAAGGAAAATAAATATAATAAATGGAAGGGTGGGGAAAAATAAAATAAGAAAATAGTGATGGATGATGAAACAGAAAGAGACAGACAGAGAAATTGGCACAGGAGTGCAGAAACAGGGAGGTGTATGTCCCACAGCTGTAGGGTAAACACACTAAAACTGAATTGATGGGAAGAAATGGACTCTCATGGCCCAGTATAGCACTGATATACCCCACTGTGCCGACTGAGTAACTCCAGTTGTTGTGATAGAGATTCAGGGGTGTAAAATTGTTATGCCATGATGGATCAGACCTGAGCAAAGCATGGCTGAGATAAATATATCGAAATAAAAAGCAGACAAGGAAACAGAAAATGTAAAAGAAAAGGTTATGAAGAAACAGCAATAGTACTTTGTTCATTTTATTCATCTTACAGCCACTTTCTTTCCAAACAAGGGGATTCTACCTATGTATTTCCCTATTCGTAATTTTGATTTAGGTGTTATCATTTATTATTATGCATGCATACCCAAATATTATGAACCTATTAAGGAAGCATTAATTTAAAAAATGGAAAAAGTTGCTGATTTATGTTGATGCTTAAGAAGAAGAAAAGTTGGTTTTTATATGCGGATGTTCTCTACCTTTTAAGGAGACTCAAACCAGTTTACAATCTCCTTCCCTTCCTCTCCCCAAAACAGACACCTTGTAAGGTAGGTGGGGCTGAGAGAGTTCAGAGAGAACTGTGACTAGCCCAAGATCACCCAGCTGGCTTCATGTGGAGGAGTGGGGAAACAAACCCGATTCACCAGATTAGGGTCTACTGTTCATGTGGAGGAGTGGGGAATCAAACCTGGTTCTCCAGATTAGAGTCCACCTCTCTTAACCGCTACATGACGCTGGCTCACTCAATGATACATCCTCTAAATTCAGTTCTTTTATCAGTATCTAAGTGGATATATTTCAGTGGTAAATCACCTCTTACCTTGAAAATCCCATACTTAATATGATTACTCAATTAATACTCAATACTCTAAATTAATTTCAGCTCTAGTTTTTATTAATGGAGTTGGGAAACCACCTTTCCATTCCTGAAATGGAAGAGGAGGACAAAAATACTATACACCACAAATAAAAGACTTGCTAACTATGGGCAGAAAACACAGTAGCTTTCATGTTGGTCTTTTGGCAATACTGTGCACAACTGGAAAACAGTAGTACAGCCATGTGGATTGCACAATCTTGCAAAAATATTGACTAATTCTAATAGTTGTGGGTTGGATCCTACAATCTGGGGATGCAAGATGCCTATGATGAACACAAAGCATTCATAATCCAAGCAATTATGAGAGTATATCAACAGTGGGTTCACAATCAGCTACTAAACTGAATGCTACCACGGCAGTATTATAAATGTTGCCCCCCTATCTGTCCCAGCACCCAGGTATGTCACAATGGCATATAGGAGCTAACAGGGAATAGCAGGGCACTGCTCAACAAGGTGAACCAAAGTTTCCAGGGCTCTGGAAGCCATCTTGGGACCTGTGTAAAAGCTTTGGTTGCTATAAGACAGAAATGGGTCATTTTGCATTCCTCTGGCCTTGAGGTGGAGAAACTGGAACAATAGGGAGTAAATGAGCCTCCCTTGCATCCTTAATGAAGTGCTCCAAACAGACATCTGGGCCTAATAACACATCACCTTAATCCCCTCAGCAATCACAGTCCATTCATAGAACTCTGACCAGTCTCTTAGCATAGCTAGATTCACCTTCCAGCTCCATCTAAACTGCAGAATAGATTAAACGAGAACATCTCTTGTCTAATTCTCCCTTCCTGGGAGAACTCCTAAGATATTTTCCTATATCTAAAACTCCATTACCAGTACTCAGTCAAGCAAACTAAGGTATTGTTCTCTGTCACCATGACGCCATACTCGTTCAACCTTTAATATATCAACTACTCAAGGAGTAATTAGACTTTTTGTCCCTGGCAAAACCCATTGTGTTGCCAGTTAGCATACAGCCTCAGGGCTTGCTTTGGGGCATAAGCACTGCCTCTGTCATAATTCAAAGTGTATGCTTGTTTTCTTGGATCTAAACACTGCACCCCTTATTTCTGTAAGGCTCTTTTCTTCTGAGAGCTGCTGGTCGTTTCTCTGCTTCAGCGCTGCTATCATTGGAATGTTGCCATTCTACTGGACAGGTGAATATGACCTCATATCCTTGTGTGCACCCCCTCCTCTCTTTATTTCTTAGGCTCTTGTGTGTTTCAGGTGTGTGGTTCGGGTGTTGTATGTGCGTATGCTTAAAATTAGTTTCAATAAAACTCCTTAAAATTATAAAATGCTTCTTATTTAAAGGGTATTTTCTCTGGACTGCTTATCCCTGTAAAAATTGGAGAAAAAATTCTGTAGCCCTCCCTCTCACTAAGCATAGTCTCTGAGCTAATTCCCCCATCTCATCTGTCAAGGGTAACATAAAATGATTAAAAATGCTGTTCATTTTGGATTGTGAGCAAATCCTTGAGGAGGTCATATAAGATGCTTGACTCAACTTGTAAACAGCATTGTGAACAAGGTAAATTTGATTTCCAAGCTACTGTTTTATGGACATTGAAGTATCCCTGATTATGAATGAGAACTTTATCCACGTTCATGTATTTTGCAAGGTAGAGAGAGGTTTCTTGTGTACATTGGTTAGAGGAACATGTTTGGCATTAGACCCACTCTTACTAGAAAACTCACACATCACTTATTTCACAGTATGTTCTTATTTCTAGACTCAAACTGGTGGAGCCAAAACTACAATTAGGGAGGCCCCCTTCTGGCTTTCCCTGCTGCCACTCAGTTGGGAAGCAGGGGGGAAATCTGAGGGGAAATGGGGGAGTGATCACCATTACCAGCCATGCCATCACTTCTAAGTAGGGTTGTCAACCTCCAGGTGGTGACTGGAGATATCCTGCTATTACAACTGATCTCCAGGTGACAGAGACCAGTTCACCTGGGGAAAATGGCCACTGTGAAAGGTGGACTCTATGGAATTATACCCCGATGAAGTTCCTTCCCTCCCCAAGCCCTGCCCTCCTCAGGCTCCACCCCCAAAACCTCCTGGTGTATCTCAACCCAGAGCTGGCAACCCTACTTCTAATGCAACCCAGCAATGTCATCATCTAAACCTTTTTTGACTTTGATAAAATCCAATTAGAAGATAGTCATATTTCTATTGATGTTCTGTTATGGCAAAGACTGTTCAAATGAGCTGTTCTGTTAATACCTGTCCTCCTGTTTTTTAAATCTGCTGATCTGCGCAGTTGTATAGGCTTGGCTTGCTGGTTTCCATTTTGCTGGCTTTAATGCTTGTGATTATTGAGATAATTGGTTATCATCCTTTACCTTTACATTTTAACTGGTTTTAGTATTGAGAGCTGCTTTGGGGGTGTTTGTAATTGAAAAATGGGGTACAGTTTAAACTAATCAGTAATTCTTGAATGATTCTTAGCATTTATGATCTCCCCCCCGCCAACAAGGCTTAAATACCAGCACAACATTACTGACTTGATTATGGGAAGAACGCAACTATATATATATTGAAGAATAGAGTCAGAAGTTATTTTCTCTTAAAAATTCTAAAGTCATTGTTTTTATTTTCCTCCTCCATCTCTTCAAATATTGGTTTAGATCTCTCAGGTGCCAATTCTGTAAACATCCTTAGTCAGTTACCCATAGTCATACACAACAGAAATAGGAGCCTTCAGAATGATCGTGCAGTTAGGCTTGTTTACGGCACTCAATCAGATACAATAATAGAAAATTTGTTTTACTGGTTTACTTGCAGGGGGGGAACCTTGCAGCTTTACAGCCAGATTTTTCTAAGATGGTAATCTGCTTATCTACAAATCCACCCTGAAAAACAAAACAAAAAAAGGTCCCAGATAGTGCCTCTTCTGTTGCCATAGGACTCCAGGGAGCTCCAGATAAAAAGGACACTGCATCTGGATTGTTCTACAAAGAAGTAAAGTTCAATTTTCCTCCACCCTATGGCATGCCATATCGTGTCTGCTGAAATCCTTTCTGTTAAGGCTACTGGAGTCCTGCCTTTTGCGGCATGCTTTTCACCCCTGTCTGTGAGGACTTCCTCATCTACTTCAGGAAAGAAAAGGATACCATTTAAACCTTTTTTCCTCTGATTGTGTTGTTGGGCACTTAACAGTACCTGGCTTCAGAAGATCACTATGCAAAGTTTTAATTTGCTTGCTCATGCCAGGAAAAAACAACAACATAGGACAGTTCAATTGTTGCTGTTAGTGGCAAAAAGAAAAAAAATGGTAGCAAATGCATTAGTACAGCCCTCTCAATGTCAAGGGATGTGCCCCCTCAGTAGAAGTGAAAGGGGAAGAAAAACACCCATTGTCTGATTCTGAAGAGAAAAGAAGTCAAAAGAGTCCAGTCTGGGGAAGGTGACAAAGTATAGTTTGGAGGTGAAGCCAAGCATAAAATAGAGGCAGAAGACACAGGGTGCAAAGCCAGCTACTAGAATAGGAGGTCTAAAGAGGGATTTTATGCACCTTTAATTATATCTGCTGGGGACCAGGAACTTTGTGGGGATAGGATTGGAGAGAACTGTGACTAGCCCAAGGTCACCCAGCAGGCTTCATGTGTAGGAATGGGGAAACCAACCCAGTTCACCAGATTAGAGTCCGCTGCTCATGTGGAGGAGTGGGGAATCAACCCCGGCTCTCCAGATTAGAGTCCACTGCTCCTAATCACTATACCATGCTGGCTCTCCATGGAGCATTCAGACAGGTTAGCTGCTCCTAGTTTGAGAGTGCCCTGAAAAGATCCTGCCATTCTCAAGGATCCACCTGTTATATTAAACTGGGCATTTATCAACTGCCATCCAGGAAACCAGGAGTTCTTCAGTGTACACAAATATGTGTGGGGATCCTGTGTGTGTGTGGGGGGGCGTGGCCTCACAGATATCATGAACCTTGCTGAGATATCACAAACCTTACTGTGTGTCAGTGATAAAGAAATTTAGACCAAGGATGAAAGCCTCTAGATTAGCCAAGCATCACTTAGAACCTCTAATTTGTTGTTGTAATAATATCCCTGGAGAAGAACTTGTTTTACACCCAGTACTCAGCACCAGAACTATTCCCTTGTTCCCCCATTAAGTTATTGTCTACATGAACTGAAGGTGACAATGAAACCATATTGGCTAAGGTTGTCTTGCAAATATGTTCATACACTGCTTGCTGGACCATTTTGATTCCATTCTGTAAGTCCACAATTTAAATTGCACTGGAACATTCTCTGTTGGTCTGTCTCTTTCTTTCCCTATCCATCTTTGACTTGCAGTGGTGCTGTGCTATGTGGTGCACAATCTTAAATTACTGGATTTGGAATGTAATCTTTTCAGCTGATTTCGTTGAAGAGCCTTCCGCCTTTAAACGTGATGACTACGTGTCAATAAGAGCAAGATCAAACAGATGCTGCTGCTAGCAAGGTGTCAAAAAGGGAGATTATTATTCCACAGGCTTGGCTGGTTTCTTTGGGTTTGTTCTCTTTAATACATTCAAATTCATCTGCACGTCTAGTGATCCAGTAAGGCTTGTTTATGCACAATTGTCCCAGTACATTTCTAAAAAGCAATAAAGCACCTGGTAAAAGGGTCTGTTTTCCTGTTACCTTGTTGTGACTGCAGTTTTTCCAATGCCAGAAGTGCAAGAGTTAAGAAAAAAAAACACAGTTTACATATAAACAGCTACATATGTAATCACCTACAGAGGCAATAAAATCATCAATGATTTTTGTTGTTGTTTTGCCTGCTGATTGGAGACCATAAATATTGATATAGTACTACTAGGAATCAATTTTGTTTGCAATGCCATTTGTTCTGATAAGCAGACAGCAATGGTGCCTTTCTGCCAAAGTCTGTCAAGTGCCCTTAGCTCATGTCAGGCAGGTATTTTATTAGAACTACTGATTGTTAATACAGTAATTCTTTAGCAATGAAGCATTCTGTCATGTCATCACACTTTCAAACTAGATAGTAATGGCTTGCACTATTTTGGGCATTGATTTGCTGTTCACTGGAAAACAATTTGTTTAAGAAGCACCGGTCTATTGTTAACACTCCCCAGACGTTCCTGAAATGGTATACTCTTGCCATACTAATATATTCAGGTATCAGATTTGCTTCCTCAATGCATCTAGTTTAATTTCAGGGCTCATATGTTGTAAAACTCACAGTGATAACTGAAAGAGGGATCTTCGTGGGTTACCTGTGTTACCTTGGGGCTGGTGCACAGTGACATCTCTGGCCATTGCTTATTTATATATATATTTGTTCATTTCAATGTAAAATATAGAAATCGCCTCTTGACTAGCACTAGAGCTCAGCAACATGAAAGGGCCAAGAATTCCTTTCTCCAGCATTCCCTTTTGTGCTAAAGTTGACCATGTAGTAATTTTAGAGTCAAATGCTGCCCTCAGAGCAAGGGCATATTAGTAATTGGTATCTTCAAGAAGCTGCCAGGGCCTCAGGGCCCCAGGAGACCCCTCTGCAAACCCTTAACCAGGTTCTGTTCTCACAAGAGGGAGGGGTGATTTCTCCAAGTTCCTCCTCCTCACTGCACTCTCACATGGTATTTTGTTCAGGAGGTGTTTCCTGATCATTAGTATCAAGTTGAGAAGGTCATGGGGGGTGGAGAAAGTGAAAGAGCAGGGAAATCTGCATCTGTGAATTCCTATAGTTGGCTCAAATGGTAGATGCAACAGGAGGAGGGTGATTTTCTTCTTTCCATTGTATACCCCAGACTTTCCCCTCATAATATTCCTGGGAGGGATAGTATACTATTCCCCAAGGAAGCAAACATTTAAGGTTGCAGCAGGACAGGGAACAAGATAAAGTTCTGTTTACTTTGGGCGAAAACGCATGGTCGCTTTATATTCCTTTAATCCCTTGTTTTATCCAGGATCAAACGCACATCAGGTGAAACCCATGCATTCGATCCTGGCTGAATCCTGGCTGAAACAGGGATTAAAGGAGGATAAAGCGACCATGCGTTTTTGCCCTTTGTTCACTGTTCTGCTGATGGAAATCCTTTGCATCAGAGAAAATCACCACAGGAACCAATCTTAATGTTCAGAAACGGTAGGGTCAAACTCATTTTTTGATTACTTTTACTGTATGAAATTTTTGTCATTATAATGTATTACATGGCTATTGTATGTTTTGAATTTTTTTCACATAACACACAGTGTTGCAAAGTGATCAAAATGTTGGATGCATGGTCCTGAGTTTGAATTCCCATTTGATTTAGCCTATCTCACAAGGTTGTTGTGAAGGTACAATAAAAGAAAAGTGAACTACATACAGTTCCTTGGACAAATGGGGAGATGAAATGTAACATATAGTTAGTGTCACAGAACTGGTATGAACCTAATGAAGTAGTGCATTTAATGTCTGACTCTCTACCATAAGAAACAAATAGCAATAATGCAGAAGCATATTTAGAGTCCTAAACTAACTCATCTTATAGCTGAAATGCTTTTCCTGCACTTAACTGTCCCATTTAACATTCAACTTCATTCCTTTATGGATGAAGAACTGACAAACAAGAAAGCGATCAGCATTGTCCAAAAGCACCAATGTGTTGTCTTATGTCTTGAGTTGTCAGTTCCATGTGTACACACATATAAGTTACTGGTATAAAAACAGTAAGAAATACAATAATACACAATAGCTATGATTTATCGCACACAACGTAACATAGAAAAGCAGCATTGCCAAAAGAGTAGGAACATGATGTAATTTAGGGGGCATTTGCTTTAAAGTCCATTTCGTCTGTCTCTTTGGCATCTGATCCTTTCTCTTTTTCGTTGGGACATCAGAGATTCAGTGATATTCTTCAGGCATTTTGAGTGGTTTTTTAAATACCTCCCTTCTTAAGATTTTATTCTTTTGTATCTGCCTAAAAGCATCCTTCTCCAGTAAATACAGCAATGCTAATTCAAGGCAGCTGGTAAAGTGAATTCCAGGCTATAATACACCCAGAATAAAATTATTAATGGAATGACGCTGATTCTCCCAACTTTACTGTTTGGCATGCAGCTTTCATGATATAACTTACTCCATGTGATAAACAGAGATGCAGCACCATATAGGCCACAGAGCCAGGCACTCCACAGAGGTGTTGGTGTGATTTTTTCGGCATGATGCATGATTGATTTCCTTGGCAGCTTATTGTTGCATTCAAAAGTGATCAGTGATATGATGGAGAATTATTTGAAGAACTTTAATACATAGGATTAGACTGCATTACTGTTTGTATTAAGAATATTACATCCACAAGGCTTATTCGTAATAGGTCCCTTTCATTGGGATAGAAATATAAAGAGAGGGCATGGAAAGATTCATGTGTTATATCCATGTCATGTACTGGGTAACGTTTGGATTTGTTTATTTTTATTCTCACCATTCCAACCAGGTTTTTTGCTTTCTATTGTTTGATCTTATTTGATTTGATTTATTAGGCTTCTAGACAAGCCAGGCTCAGAGTGGCTAGTTTCTAGTGAACTGTGTAGTAGGTTTGGCAAGCCTGGGGGAGCAGGAATAAGAGGGGCAGGGACTTGGGGGCAGCCATCATTGACAGTGTGATGCCACTTCTGGCGATTACTTGAGAGGAGTGACATCACTTCTTGGGTTTCCCTGGAAGTGGACAGCCAGATGGAGGACTGGCAACCCTTCTATGTAGTAGGGAATGGGTCAAATCTGCATTCATTGTGCACTGCTTCTATTCAGCATGCCCAATGGTAACCTGTGAAAAATATTTAGTAATCTCGGTTGCTATGTTCTTCTCCAGTAGCCTTCTCCATATGAACCAAACTGTTCTCTCTGGTTATATTTGGAAGCCCTACTCTGCTATCTGAGGCTAGACAGATGGCAACCTGAGAAAGGGCTTTCTTGGTCATGGCACAAAACCTCCCAGGGAGATACATCTGTCTCCCTTTATCAGTGTCTTCCATCAGTGGGTGAAGACTTTTTTTTTGGTTTCATTTGGCGTACTCCCAATAATGGTTTTTGGCCCTCCTCCCTAGTTCTGGTGTTGTTTTTAATGTGTTTCTATGTGTACCACCTTGGGGACCCTAACCAAGTAGAAAGGCATCATAAAAATGTTGTAAATACAAATAAGCATGGCTTCTGACATTTTTTAAAAGGTAGGATCGCTGAATTTTTCTTCTTTTCCTTACATGTTGGAAACATTCTGATCATTTTTATGGGGAGAGTAGGCTGCATATTTTAAAGAAGCAAAATGCTGAGTCTGTACACCTGTCCCTGCAGGAGGATGTATGCACTCTCATCCAAACATGTATCTCCCACACAGAGATAAGTAGAAGTTCAGCTTTAGAATTCTAAGCAAGAATGCACTTTAGTGCCCTAGGTGTTCTGACTCAATGTGTGTGTTGAAACCACATACACAACCCTAGCAATCCGTGCCTGTAGAGCTCACCAAAGGAAGAGAAACTGGTGATATAAGTATTGAGTAGTAAAATAAGAGACAGCAGTATTAAGTTCTGACTCACCTATCTGTGGAATAGCACAGTTATGTGCAATCAAAATCTGAGCCAAACTTGGTGTATCTTTTACTCGTAGAGGGGTAAGTAAACCTGAATGAAATTTCTCTTTTAGATCTAAACCGAAACTTGTTTTCTGGCAGTGCTGCAATGTCTGGATCTCCAGTCTCTTCTTAGTTTCTGTTCCTCTATGATGTAGTTGTCTCCATTTCCCCATCAGAGGTAGGGGAGGAACACCAAAAGAAGACAATGCTTCAGCAGATATGCCTGACCAACCTTAGCACATGTTTATGCTACATTGTATCATTCATGATTGCATACAGCATTTCCCCCAATCGTATTGCAGGCTCACTCTTTGGTTTGGGCTATCACTCTACATTGGCAGTGGCACACTTTTCCTGAGCCATTCCAGCACTAGCTGGCCTAGCACTAATTTTCCCTACCTAGCAAATCTTGGGCCCTGACCTGGATGGCCCAGGCTAGCCTCATCTCGTCAGATCTCAGAAGCTAAGCAGGGTCAGCCCTGGTTAATATTTGGATGGGAGACCACCAAGGAATATCAGGGTTGCTGTGCAGAGGAAGGCACTGGCAAACCACCTCTGTTAGTCTATTGCATGAAAACCCCAAAAGGGGTCACCATAAGACGGCTGCGACTTGAAGGTACTTTACACACACACACCAAGCAAGTCTTGGAGAGAACAGCCAAAGAGTCAGCAGTGGTCTTGCTGTGTTCCATTATCTCTCCCTCTTTTATGATAGAAAACCTGTCTGCTTTGAGGAGCAGAAACTGAGCAGAGAGAAGAATCAGAGCCAAGGATCTGAGCCAAATTTAGTATTCTCCTTAACTGAATGACTCTGGGATGGTATATACTGTATGTTAGTACCAAAAGAAGTGTACATAGAAGTCTGTGTATCAGCAGAGATGGAAAAATGTAGGATAGTCAGACATAAATGTGCATGTCAAAATACACTTGATTATCCAACTAAATGAAACATTAATGACTAGGCCATCATCAAGACATTTATTTTAGGAATTTGCTGACCACATAGAGCTCCTAAATTTCTCTTACAGCGCTGTTTGACTTTTTACAGTGCTTAAACATTTAACGTTTACAGATAATGTAGGTAAGCCTACACACATATTCAGCAGTTGTTCACAAAGGATCAGAAAAGAATATTCTGCCTTTCACAATAAAATGTCCATTCATTGAACCACATCTAGCTACATTGGTTGCAAAAGTGCTCACGAATTAACTGATCTGTAGGTTGTGTAATGAGTCAGATTTGTATTTAGGAAACATTTAATTAAAACATGAATTATGGCCATTGCAAAACTATCACAAGGATACCAAGGAAGTATTTTAATTTCAGCTGTGACTACTGGACTCTTAACAGGTTTCCTTTATACCAATATACAAAGTCCTCTTAGCCATTTAACACTAGAATAAATATTAGTTGAGCAACGCACTATTCTGTTTTTCCTTCCAATCTAAAGGGCCAAACTAGAAATTAAAAAGTACATAAAACCACCCCAATCACATAATACTGGGATGAAATTTAACACACCATCAAATCGCATACAAATATTTTTGTCAGAGTAACCTACACTGATAGGATTCACACAGATGAGAGAAGGGTTTATGCCAAGCTGAGTAAGCTGCAATTTACAGCAGGGGTCCCCATTTTTTTTTTTTTTGAGCCTTTGGGCACTTTCAGAATTCTGACATGGCATGGTGGGCACAGCAACAAAATGGCTGCCACAGCTTAACTCCAGTCACGCAGTGGAGATTCTGGTGCTGTGTTGGCAGCTGCTGCCAAAGCAACATTTTTAAAAACCTGCACAGCCAATCAAATCTCCAATAGTAAATCAGAAGCCTTGCTGGGAAAAAGCCCTACCTGGTCCTGCCCACTTCCAAAAAACACTTGGCGGGCACCAGAAAAGGTGTCGGCAGGCCAGTCACCATGGCACCCACAGGCATTACACTGAAGACCCCTGGCTTACAGCCTTCATTTAGGATCAGCTTCTAAATATATAACAATTGCTAAATGTCAGTGCTAAAATAATGTACATTGGGGGGGGAGGGTAAGGTTATGAGGCCTCTTAAACTTGGTCTGAGCATATCTTAATTCTTCTCTGGTCCATCTATATCTCTCAGGAGTGAGAAAAAATATGTACTTTAAAATCTTGCAGAAGTGAAAATGCCTTTTTTTCGTAGACTCCCCCAGGGTTCCCAATTGCCCAGTTAGGGAAAACTATCTACTGCCCATTGTTTCCCTTGTCTGCCAACTCTCAGCTGGTTGGTGGGCAGAAGCATGCAGGGGAAGGGAGTGGGATCCACGTCATCTATGTGATGATGTCACATCTAGTTTGTTGGGGCAGCCCCAACTGGGGCGCTGGAGAAAGAAGCAGCCTCAGACGACCACCCCAATGCAAGGAGCATCGGGGGCAATCACATAGCAGCCCCCAACCCCGCCTCCCTAAACCTCCCGCTGGTTGTGAGGAGGGACCTGGCAACCCTAGTCTCTCCATAAGCTTACCAATTTAGTGAAATCAGCTATCGACTGACTCCCACTCTCTTAAATTGTAACCTACTTGCCAGTTTTGAGCATCATCATCACATACTTCTTTAGGATCTTAAGAATAATTCTTTGAAGGCATTTGCTTATCACTTTAAGCTTGTCAAACTAGGAATAAAAAAATAAACTACAGAATGTTCTGTGCATGTGTAGAATCTTGTTTTACTTCATGAGGCTTTTAAGAACTTTTCAGGGAAATGATGCTTGCCTTGTAATATATGCAAACAGGCAAATTCAAGACACGCAAATACAACTTCTGTCATTTCTCACTGAAAGTTCTACAAAGTATTATATGATATCGAAGCAGCATGAAGTCTGCTTCCCCGTGGTGCATTCCATGCTGTTCTAGCTATGCATGTGATGTGGTCCTGAAAAGACTATGTTCTTCCTCATACCAAGTCTCCATTGCTACTCTTGTGGTTCGTCATCCAGTTAAATGTGCAGGATTGCAAATCAGGGCATGTTTGAAAATAAAATCTGAGGGGGAAATGCCTGAACCGCTTGTCACCTAAAAGAAGAGGTAAAACATTTACAATTTCAAAGTAATTTGTATGCATGATTTATGTCCATTGCAAAGGTATCTGGATATCAAAACCTTGGATGTGAAGATCTTTTCACTTCTATCAAAGTTGGATCCAAATGTGCACTTAGCCTCAAGGGTTGCTCTGTGAGTGCAAATGTTGCGGGGGGGGGGGATTTTGTCCAATTTCCCTTCCATGTCAAAGCCCCCCCAGGGCCACCCATCACCTCAAGGGATGCTCGCGGTTTGAGAACAGAGACCTGATTTTTTTCACTGTTCAGTTTGATAGTCCAAGCAGTTCTCCTTACAGTACTGGTTAAATGCATGGAGGGCCCTTCTGAGACCAATGGGAGTTCTAGATAATATTACTGTATCATCAGCATAAAGAAGAAGATGTAGGTGTTTGTCAGCTAACTTAGGGGGATGAAACGCTGGACTTCTCAAACAATCCACAAGATCATTAATGTAGAAGTTAAACAGTAAGGGAGCCAATATACAGCCTTGTTTCACTCCCTTTAGTGTTCTTATTTCCTTGGTCAGCTGACCCTGGGGATTACATCTTATTTTAATAGAGGTGTTTTCATGTAGAGCTCTAATCAGAAATAACAGTCGCCTATCTATATTGGTTGCTTCCAGTTTTTCCCATAGGATGATTCTAGACACAGAATCGAAAGCTGACTTAAGATCAATAAATGCTGTATATAGGGAGACCGTTGATTTAGAGGAGTATTTAGCTATTAAATGCTCCATAATCATACAATGGTCCAAGCATGAGCGACCCTCTCTAAATCCGGCTTGTTCTTCTGAAAGGCAATTTTCCTGTTCTAACCAATCTCTAAATTTCCATTGCAGATGTCTTGCGTACAACTTACTAATTATGTTTAATAGACTGATAGGTCTATAATTGGCTGGGTTTTCTTTGCAACCTTTCTTATAGATAGGGACAATTATTGCTAGGCCCCAATCAGGAGGGATCCTACCTGTTCTATCAACTGCAGTGAATAGTGCGGCCAGGAGGGGTGTCCACCATTCCACATTCCTTTTAATTAGGTCTGCAGAGATTAAGTCACTTCCCGGAGCTTTACCATTCTTTAGTGTACCAATAAGATTCCTCACCTCTGCATATTGCACAGGGGGCCAGCATGGGACACTATTCAAGTTCTCAGTGGAGGGGGCTGGGCTCTCCAAGCTAGAGTAGAGGGATCTAAAATGTTTTTCCCATGCTTCAGGTAGAATAGTATTATTGAACGCCATAGTGGAATTGGTTAAACGGCTCGAGGTCAAGGACCAAAATAACGATGAGTTTTTATCCCTTATTGCTTGTGTTAGCTGTTGCCAAGCTAACTCCATTGACTCCTTTTTTTTCTTACAAATGAGGGCTTTATAATGAGACTTTAAGCTCTTCATTACCCCCATCAAGGCCTCATTCTCACTACATCGATATTTAATATAGGTGGCACTAAGGGCCCTCTTGGCTTCCCTGCATTCACTGTCAAACCAGGTTTTGGAGTGTACATTTATCCTCTTTTTAAGTATATAGTTAGGCTTAGTAATCACTTTGTATATTTCATCTGTTATCTGTTCATAGCATTCTAGCTGTGTGTCAATGTTTTCATCATCTAGTAATCTCTGAGCTAAGGCATTTAGAGGACCCGATTGAAGGAGTTCTTTAATACTTTTATCAGTTCTATCATTCCACCTGACTCTACAGTGTTTTCTCTCGTAAGTAAGGGTCTCTTTGTGTGTTTCTGTAATGCGCAGGTTAATATCTGGAGATTCAAACATCATGATAAGTGGTAAGTGATCACTATCATAAAAAGAGGACACCTCAAAGGATTCAACAGCTTGGACAAAGTTGTCAGATACCATAATATAATCTATAACACTCTTCCTAGTTCCTGAACAATAAGTAAATTCCGCCGGATGGTCGTTAGGGTATGAGCCATTTAAAATTAAAAATTTGCAGCTGTTTGCCATCTGTGTCATCCTATATCCGGCATAATTTGATTTTAAATCTTTGGAGGATCTAGGAAATGGAAGAACTGGATTCCTAATTTCGGGAAAGCAAACCTTGTATTTCATGTGTAAGCTATTGTCATCCCTTCCCACCCTGGCATTAAAGTCCCCGCCAATGATCACATAAGTTGTCGAATTGACCTTTATAAGATGTCCTATGTAAGCCTCAAGCCCCGCCCATACAGTCTCAATTTGAGATTTAGTTTTAAAAGGGGGACAGTATATATTAATAATTAAATAAGATATCTGCTTATAAAATATGACCACAGCCATAGCAAGCTTCAAGTAAGGAGCTAAAACTTCAACTCTAATATTCAGGGCTGTGGAAACTAAAATCCCCAGACCCCCTTTTGCTCTACCATGAGGGGAGGGATCAGCCGCTAAATCGTATGCTTTAAAACCATTAAGTATTGGAGTATGTAAACACCAGGTCTCTTGTACAAGTATAAAATCAAGTTTAGTTAAAAAATTATATGTATCCTGATCCCTAATCCTAGCCTGCCAACCCATAACATTCCAGGAGACCAATGAAAGAGTCTGTGGTGCAGTTACAGAGTTCAGTAGTAATGCCCCATCCAGTCAGTCTGCAGATATCATATCCAGTTGTCCAGATGAGTCTATGTATATTGAACCGTTTTTACCAACACACCAGTTCATAACAGCATTTATGGGATGTATCGAAGGTAATTCAATTTCATCCCTCTGCTGAGGCTCAATACATGCCTTTCCCTTATTAAAATGCGGGGAGATGATTGGGAGCACTGGTTGGTAGGAGCACTGCAGGATGTCCTCAGTTGATTGGAGATCCGTCTGATTCACAGGCACATCCCCCATTTTCAATAAATTACTCCTAAACTCATCCAGCCCGTTAATGATATCCTCTTGATCAACTCTTGAGAGAGAGGGAAAGATATTGAGTATTTCCTCTTCCATCATGTTGTTAAGCTCCTTACAATCCAGACTGGTATGAGTTACTGGTGATTTCTCTTCAATAGGGTTTTTATCCATCTCTGCCTGGGTAGTGTGGTTTCTCTCAGCTGGAATAGGCACCAAGGCCAAATCCTGCTCAAGTATTCTCGTCTCAAAATCCCATTTCTTTCTCCCACAGTCTGCTGGTTTGGGAGGAGGGGAGTAATCAGTAAGTTAGAAAAGGCTCTTACTGGAAAAATTCCTTTACTATTCAGCATATCCTTTTGTCTCAGCAACGTTGAGGGAATTCTTGAACTCTTGAAGGTGAGCATAATTCTCTGGGCCTGATTCCAGTTGCTTACAGTTTCAGCCCGAGTAATGTCTATATTGGGGCCACTCATACTGAGCAACTCACTCAGATGTTTGGTGGCCAGATATTTAGAATTCCATGGTGGCAAGTACCCTCTGTATTTGTAAACTGTTAAGCAAATCTTATGAGGTTGAAGAATCAGTAGTTGTTGGCAATTTTTGCATTGCTGTTTCCTCTCAATTTCCCTCTTTGCTGACTCTTCAGGAGCCCTACTTACAGTTGCTGAGGTAAGGGGTGGAAGCCAAGGATAATTAGAGTGTTCCTTATGTTTCGATAGAGTCTGCATCTTATCTGTTAGAGATTGTACCATTTGCATAAGCTTTTTTAAATCAGCTGTGATGTTACCAAGATGGGCAAAAATAATATCAACTGTTTTAGCCGTTAATTCAGAAAGTTTCAGAATAACTTCGGCCTGTTCCATCTGCTCTTCGTTCTTATCTGAATCCTTAAAGGGAACAGCGGAGTTATTTACATCTTCATCTACACCAACACTGTCCTCCTCATTTATGTTGACTTCCAGAGGAGTAAACCGATTCTCAGTAGGCACATTAAAAACTGTAACGTTCCTTGAGGGAAAGTAGTCAGCTATTGTTGTCTGTTTGCTGGCAGGAGGAGAGGATATTTCCTCCTGTTCCCTTGGGCGTTTCCCACCTCCCATATTAAACTTGATAAGAGTTTAAGTCCGTCCAACCAAAACACAAATGCAGAAGCTGTCTAACTCTCCCAGCAGTGTTATGCAGAAATAGTCCAGGTGGCATGAATAAGGGATAAGGAGAAAGAAAATATTGTTGTACTTGCGGAGCATAAGACTGCAGCTACTATCCGGTCGCCATCTTGGCTCCTCCGATTTTCAGCCAGTTTGATAGTCTGTTGATCTCTTTGTGAGTGTGCAGCTGGTTGTTTTACTGAATTTCTTCCTAGCCATGCAGTACAGCACAATTGACTTGTCAGGCATGCACATTCTCACACAACCCAATTGCGTTCTACTGCCCACCCCCCATCCTAGCTGTGTAATTGTCCTGCTCAGCTGGCAATTGCTTCAATAGACAAATAGATCACTCACAAATCATATAAACCAGTCATCAATAACTGCTGTGTTTCAATCAAATCCTGCCCTTTGGTATTCGTCTAAGTAGTCCTTGGTGACAATAATGGCTGCAGAGCAGTTTAAGCTGGCAGCATTGGTGCTCAAGTACAGTTTGGGGAAAATGTGCCACAGACCAGTTTAGCAGGCATTTGTGACTGCCCAGCACAAAATGAACAGAAGAAGAGAAGATTAGAACTGTTTTCTCTTGCAGAAATTGTTCTTTTGTGTGTTTGACATGGGGTGCTGCGCGATTTCCTCTATTTTCTTGCGGTCTACTTGGCTGTTGATCATTTCTCGTCTGTTTCGACTGACATGTGCATTTTGGTCCCCTCCTCCTTTAATTTAAAGCTTAGTTTAAAGTGGGTTTAGTTTAAAGTTTCAATTTAAAGTGGAAGCATGCTGGGCCCATAACCCAAAGGTCAATGGCTCATAACCATCCAAAGCTAGTTTTTGGGAAGGGGATGTGGCTCAGTGGTAGAGAATCTGCTTGGCATGCAGAAGGTCCCAGGTTCAGTCCCCAGCATCTCCAGTTAAAAGAACTAGGCAAGTAGGTGATGTGAAAGACCTCTGCCTGAGACCCTGGAGAGCCGCTGCCGGTCTGAGTAGACAATACTGACTTTGAGGGACCAAGGATCTGATTCAGTATAAGGCAGCCCACATCACTTTGTCACCTTCGAACATGATATGTTCAAAGTCAAATGTGTTCACAGGGAAATTCACAGCATCCCTAATCACTTCCTGGGACTGCAGTACCACCAGCAGGGTCTAGCAACGGCATAGGGACCCAGACAGTATTAGTACAGGCTCAGGAACTGATGCTAGTCACCTCACAGATGGGAGTAAACTAAGTCCTTGTAGCACATCAGTGTCTTCTTCATTGTGCCATCCCAAGCAGTTGAGAGCCAGCCTGGTGTAGTGGTTAAGAGCAGTGGACTCTAATCTGGAGAACTGGGTTTGATTTCCCACTCCTACACCTGAAGTCAGCTGGGTGACCTTGGGCTAGTTACAGTAATCTCAGAACTCTCTCAGCCCCACCTACCTCACAAGGTGTCTGTTGTGGGGAAGGGAAGAGAGATTGTAAGCTGGTTTGATTCTCCTTAGAAGGTAAAGAAAATTGGCATATAAATGCCAACTCTTCTTTGTCTTGCATATTTCATATTTCACATTTTCCCATTACATGTTTTGTTTTAACTATTTTTATTTTTTATAAGCAATATTTTGTTGTTTTTTTGTAAGAAATGCAAATCAGTGTAGTTTTACTGAGATGAAGAGGCAGAAGTAAAGTTATGCTTTAGTTTTGCTAATAGCAAGGATTCTCTTGAAAGAAAATCTTTTATTTAAAAGTTATTTCTGCTCTTGCAAAAACATTTTACAATGTTACATCAGACAACAGGGTTTTCAAACCTGCTCTTAAGATAGCTTTGATGTTCTTTTAAAAAGCTTTCTCATAATGTGTTCTAGTATTTTCCAAATGTGAATATGTTCAGCATGTGATTGTGAACACTTCATCATACAAGAATGTTTGGCAGGAAGCAAAATTTAATAAGACTTTCTAGGGTTGTTGAGAGGAAGGGAAGATGAACAAGTCATTTCCTTTCAGTGATGTTTGGGTCAGTACTAGGTAGTATGACAATGGCAGAAGGAATCTGGGTGGTCACCTTTAGCTCTCTTAAAGCTCTATGCTTTGTACATAGTCAGAAGAACATAAAAGCCATGCTGGATGAGACCAAGGCTACCTGATCATTTTGGTTGCTCTTTTCTGCACCTTCTCAAGCTCTGCAATATCCTTTTTTAGGTGTGGTGACCAGAACTGTACACAGTATTCCAAGGGTGGTCTCACCATAGATTTGTACAAGGGCAATATGATAGCAGCAGTTTTATTCTCTATTCCATGTCTAATTAGGGCCAGCATGGAATTTGCCTTTTTCATAGCAGCCGCACACTGGGTTGACATCTTCATCGAGCTATCCACTACCACCCTGGCCAGCACAGATCCCATCAGTGTATATGTGAAGATGTTTTTTTTTGCCCAATATGCATCACTTTACACTTGCTCACACTGAATCTCATTGCCATTTTAACGCCCACTCCTCCGGTTTGGAGAGATCCTTTTGGAGCTCTTTGCAATCTGCTTTTGTTTTAACCACTGTAAATAGTTTGGTGTCATCTGCAAACTTGGCCACCTTGCTATTCAGAGGTATATAGTCACTGTATAATGTGTAACATTATCTGCATTTCATTGAAGGGGTTGGATTATTTTCTTTAATACAGATGAGGGATGTGCAGATCCATCCAACAGACATGACATCCAACTAACTGCGGTGGTCAGTAACTAGGGGGCTTCAGCAGTAATCTGGGGTGTGATTTTGCTATCAGCTGCATCTGTACAGGCAAAAAGGATTTCATTATAATTCTGGTTTGAACAACTGTGAGATTGTGGCAATATATTCTGAATGAGTAACAGTAAAGGGGAGGATTTTCCACTCTTCCACCTGTAATAAACAATTGTTACCTCCCCCCACCCAAACGTATGAACATACTTTCAGACTGACACGGGGAGTTAGCGTTTGTGTTTATGCAGGGAGTGAAAAACAAAACTTTTACCTAAAGAGGTGGCTGTGAGTAGTGTGTTCAGTAGGCAAAGGATGACAGGCACCAGCTTAAAGGAAGGGTTGCCAGCTCTGAGTTGGGAAATACCTGGAGATTTTGGAAGCGGAGACTGAAAAAGGTGGGGTTTGTGGAAGAGAGGGACTACATGGGGTATAATGCCATAGAGGCCACTCTCCAAAGTGTCCATTTTCTCCAAGTGAACTGATCTCTGTTACCTGGAGATCAGCTGTAATCCCAGGAGATCTCCAGCCTCCATCTGGAGGTTGGCAACCCTACTTAAAGGTTTTAAAAGAAATGTGGAGTTTTATGAGCCTCTCTTGAGGCTCCTTCTCAGGTCACTCTATTCTCTGCCCTTGGACCCAGATGGCTTCCATCTCCTTTTTTCTCCTCAGAATCCTCTCTGTTTTCCTCAGAACTCCTTTCCCTCTCAGGACTGTCTTTTCTCTCAGGACTCTCCAATAGCTCGCTCTCAGAGACAAAATACCTTTCACACCCAAACGCCAGTAGAGGTCCAAACCCACAGGGTTACATGAAGAACAATATAGGAGAGCGGCATCTTTGCCTTCCAGCCTGGTGTGTCACGAATTTTGCTTTAATCCTGTTGACACACTTGCACTCCCTGGTTTCTTCCAACAAAAAGGCTTCTTTGAAAGTTGTCATTGCTGCAAGATCATTGCTGTGTTGCGGCAAGGTCATTGATGCACATGAAGCTCCCTTATACTGGATCAGACCCTCGGTCCATCGAAGTCAGTATTGTATACTCAGACCAGCAGCGGCTCTCCAGGGTCTCAGGTAGAGGTCTTTCACATCACCTGCTTGCCTAGTCCCTTTAACTGGAGATGCCGGGGATTGAACCTGGGACCTTCTGCATGCCAAGCAGATGCTCTACCACTGAGCCACCGCCCCTCAAGATCTGTCTTGAGACACACAACATGGAGATTGCGCCCCATGCTCTATTCTCTCCAAGATCGCAGGAGCATGCCTATTATATATACTTTGGAACACAGGCAGGGCAATGCTGCTGCAGTTGTCTTGTTTGTGGGCTTCCTAGAGACACCTGGTTGGCCACCGTGTGAACAGACTGCTGGACATGATGGACCTTGGTCTGATCCAGCATAGCCTTTTTTATGTTCTCTGTGCTTGGCTCATGGGGGCTGGGACTTACTCATGGTGTTATACATGCAGTACATACATTCAGACTGGGAATGAGTGGTGTGCAGAGAGTGTGGGGGCTGGGGGAGGCTGGCAATTCCACTTCTAGCTCTGCCCTCCATGTGTCACATTCACACCCTGCTGTGTATGAAAATTGCTAGAACTTCCAATGAATGGGAGGTTATGAGTTTGCCAAAGAGAAAAAGTGAATGGAAAAATGAAGAAGAAAGGAAAATTTGGTTACATAGGGCTCAGGCATCAATAGAGCCAGGTAGGAAGGGCTCACATGCTGACAGAACTAGGTAGATAGAGATGACATTGAGGTAGGTGGTTAGGCCCGTGAGCTCATAGGTCATTTATGCATGATTGCTTTACCCTCCTTTATTCCCTGTTTCAGCCAGGATCAAATTTTTCAGTATGCACGTTACCTCATTCCTTGGAAGCTCAATGCTGTTTTAAAGCAAAACAAACCCGGCTTTTCCCATTCCTCTTCTGGCTCGAATTAAACCGTTAATCCTGGCTCATTCCGGAGTCACAGAGCACGCACACTCTGTTCTTGGGTTGAGCTTTGCCCCACCCTTTTCCAAACCCCTCTTCAAGGCAGCATGCAGATAGCCAAAGAGGGGATAAGCACAGAAGCAGTGTGTAAAGAGGGATTCAAGTGCTTCCTGCTTCCTGGGAGCTCTTTCTGAGCAAAATAAAGGCTTTTAAAAAATGAGGCTTGGATCCCCCCCCCTTTCAGATTGCTCCGTTTTTTTGTTTTTTTGTTCTTAAAATGCTTTTTTATGCTGCAGTTGTGTCTGGGGGGAAGGAAATCTTCTCTCAGGGTGAATACTGCAAAGTCAGCCAATTACAGAGCAATATTAAAGGGGTGGGACTTGATTTGAACTTGGGAGACTGCTTTTCTGAATTCATGCCTCCATTAGCACTCAGTTTCGTCCCTGATCATTCCAGCCAATGCATAGTTTCCCCCAACCCGGGTTATTTTGATCCTGCTGAAACGGGAAATAAAGAAGGTCAAAGCGACCATGCATAAATGACCATAGAAAGGCAGGACTAGGTTCGGTGTCCTGTGATAGACAGGCCAGGTTAGGTCAGAGAAATAGGATATTAGTTACTTTTGAGGGGGTTGTGGGGAAAATCTTGAGAGACAAGCTAACACTATTTCAGATGTCTGACATTTCTGGATTTAGTGAGCCATTCCAAGTAAAATCCATCCATTCCTGTCTCCAACAGAAACACCTGTCATTTCTGTCACTTTCCCTGTGAAGGAGCGGGTTTATAGTTTAGGGGTGCGACTGGATCCTGGATTACAGCTTGAGGTTTATGTTTCCTTGATAGCACATAATGCAAGGTATCACACACACACACACATCTCTGGTTACCACCCATTTTACCTCTGCAGTGGGAGCTGCAGTTTAAGAGATTATCTCAACTGGTGGGCTGAATAATAGGGAAAGAGATGGTCCTTCAAAAAAGAAAGCTGAGGCACACACATTTTTAAAGTTAATAAATAATCTGAGAGCAGAAACAGGTGAATTTGCCCTGACATCAGTGCAAATGGCTACCTGTACTGAGCATCCAGTTCTTACAGAGCCAGTCACCCATTAGTCAGAGAGAGGGGGAAATGGAGCTTCTCCCTGTTTATAGATCATTTAACTCAATTCTATGATACAGCAACTATGCTGAAGCCCATGAAATTGTACTAGTGAAAATGGGAACATAGGGAGAATAACAATCTGTTAGAATTGCCATTAGAAATTGGACAGCAATGTTTGTTAATATTATATATAGTATAAGAAATGCACCATTATATATATATAGTATAAGAAATGCATCATTAATGTCACAGAATCATCTTTTCTTCCCAGGTACCTTGAATTTGGCAAGATACAAACATGTTTCCAGGGAAGCTATCTAGAGTATACAATTGTACAATTGTCTTTTGGAAGGAAGGAAGGAAGGAAGGAAGGAAGGAAGGAAGGAAGGAAGGAAGGAAGGAAGGAAGGAAGGAAGGAAGGAAGGAAGGAAGGAAGGAAGGAAACTTATGCCATTATTACAATGGATTCTAGGTTTTGCTGTCAAGGCAACACCTATCAAGGTTCATAGGAAATAGTTTCAGAAAGGGAGTGATGCTTGCCCTAGGCACAGTTTCTGCAGACTTAGTATAATTAAAGTTCATTTTGATTAGGAATATGTACGAAGAACATCGTTCCATCATGCTTGTTTCTATCTAAATAGACCCATGAAAAACATATTTCATGTGAAATTGTATTTTGCAAGTGCTGTGTTAATGCAGATATGAAAATGAGGTAGTGAAGCAAGCACTCATTAAAAAAGTATAATTTAAACATAATAACATATTGCAACGATGCAGTGACTTTGTGCTTTCACGCTTCATAAAAAAGTATGCCTTGCTCCACAATAGGAAGGGGGAAATCTCGTTCAGCTTCAAAGGCAAGAATAGAATGGTGGATGTCCAAGTGCACTTTCAAATATTGCTGTTATTGATTTTAATTTGGACTAGGCTTTCTGCTGTGCTTCATTTCCATATAATGTCAGTAGCAACTTATTCACATCTTTTTTAAAGCAGCAGTGAAGGCATGCTAACATAGTCATTATAATAAATTCCTGAAATCTTATTCCTAGCACTGGCTAATTATAGATCTGGTATTTGGCATCGTAGCCCCGTCAGACTTTCATTTGGAAGGAGGAGCCATACTTGAGCACAACAGCACATGCTGTGCATGCATAATCCAGGTTCAGTCCTCGCCATCTCCAGTGAATGCCTTTCAGGAAGCAGATGGAAAGGCCTGTGCCTGAGAATCTGGAGAATTACTGCCAGATGAAGCATGGCTTGTATCTAATGAAAATTTCTACTGATCAAAGGGTTTTCTGTCAAGTGAAAATGGTTTGCACACCTACCCACTCCTGCTGCAGCCCAAAATGCCCCCAGTTCAAAATGGTGCACCTGGAGAAAAAGAAACCCTAAGGGATAGCATAAGGAGAGAGCTGGAGGTCTTCCAGTGCTGGAGAGCCAGAGTGGTATAGTGGTTAAGAGCGGTGGTTTGGAGTGGTGGACTCTGATCTGGAGAACCGGGTTTGATCCCCCACTCCTCCACGTGAGCGGTGGACGCTAATCTGGTGAACTGGATTTGTTTCCCCACTCCCACACATGAAGCCACCTGGGTGACCTTGGGCTAGTCACACTCTCTCAGCCCCACCTACCTCACAGGGTGTCTGTTGTAGGGAGTTGAAGAAAAGGTGATTGTAAGCTGATTTGGTTCTTCCTTAAGCGGTAGAGAAAGTCAGCATATAAAAACCCACTCTTCTTCTTCTTCCACAGCAAGGCAGAATCAGTGAAAATCATTCTCACTTGACTGCAGAAATCCTCCATTGGATACAACCTCATATCTGTACAACAGATTCAAACTGATTTAACACTCCTTCCTTCTCCACAAAGAATGCTAACTCTGGGAGGGGCACAGTGATGTTTGAGTTCCAAATTAATTTTGATATGCTGTCACATATATCTTTCCCCAGAGGAATATTTTAACCAAAAGAGGCCAGGGGAGGTTCTAAATTCTAGTGAAGGGATAGATCACTAAATTCTAGTGGAGGGATAGTTGGCTATTTAATCCTTCCCCCCTCTCACAATTTTTCTGCTCTAATGCTCCCCAGTCTTCAGCTTTATTTATTCTTTAATAACTTAATTTATGCTCCAACTTTCTTCCAATGGGGATGCAAAGCAGCGTTCATCATTCTCCTTATCCTCACAACAACCTGTGAAGTAGATTAGGTTGAGAAAAGAGTGACTGGCCCAAGGACAATCCACAAGCTTCCTTGGCAGAGTGGGGATTTGAACCTGGGTCTCCTAGATCCCAGTCTGGCACTGTACTCACTACACCCCACTGGCTTCGTTTTTCCTCCTTCCTTCTCCCTGACAGCCTCTTCCTGGGAAAAGTCTGGCCAAGTTGCCGAAGCTGCAGTAGCAAATCACTCAAGTGAGTTGTGTGGCTGCCTCTGCTGGGTGTGGCTGAATCGTGAAAGTTGTGCTTAGACTGACATTGCACCCAGGCGAGTTCTATGGCATTACATTATCTAGTAACCCAAGAGGTTATTAAGAATGCCCTTATGTCACCTGGTTGCACCTGGGTGAATCATGCAAGTTGCATGGTAGCAGGTTGCCGAGTGGTTGCTGCTGGGCCTGGCCTCAATGAGTCCTTCCTCCAGGGCAGGAAGGGAGGGGCGTGAGGGTGAACTGGGAGGCCAAAATAGCAAAGGAAAGGGCTATTTCCTTCCTGTTTTTTACTGATGGAAACCAAGGTTTGAAGGCTGGCAATATTGCTGTGGTTGTGAAGCAATCCTCACAGTGGTCACTGAGCTGTCAGAGGGCATTCATTTATTAAAGACACAGGCACTTCTTCTATTGCTTTTGGGGGCAGGGGTTTAACCCCCACCCCACCCAAATGTAATTAGCTGTCCACTTTAAAGAACAGGAAATGGGACAAGTGCATGGACACATAATAGCACACAGCTGAGACTGTTGCTATTTACCAAAGGCTGGGTATTACACTTTTGCTCCACTTGAGCCACCACTGCCTCCAGCATGAAGGGCTTTCCAGTACCATATAATGGCTTTAGGAGAACCCCATTACCTTCAGCCATCAGAAAGCATGTTGCATGAAAGCAATGCATTCACTACAGTGAAGTGAAAGTGTAAGATCCAATCCAACACATCATCTCTACAGCTGCAATGATAATCGCTTTCCCTTCACAACATGCTGCAATTATCTGCATTACTAAAGCTCTTCTATAATGTACAGCACAGACATGCAGCCAATCACGATGTGGATATAATGAGCAATCTTTAGTAATGCTCTGGACTGCCTGCACTCTAGGTGCAAGTACAATAGGGAAAATGTGCTTCAGCTTTACATTCTATCCATTTTCAGAGAGAATAATATGCAGTCTGCATTCTAGTACTATATTTTTAACACCTCCTCTCTGCCTCACTGTTAGGTTTACTTTTAGGGGGGAAAGGGGGAGGGACTCACTGGGAAAAGTCCCACTGTGTTTAATAGGAATAACTACTAAGTAAGGATGGCAGCCTTACATGTAATTTTACCCATCTCTGTGTGAGAGAATTATTTTTGCAATATGTGAATTTTTTACATAATGTATTCCTGTAACATAACTTACTCTAGCAAAAACAATGCATGAAGGTTTTTTTTTAATTCACTCAATTTGCTACAATTAATTCTATTGCAGTAAAAATCAGCAAGGATGAACATTTCCTTAACACCCCCCCCCCAAATGATACAGCTCTCATTAGGCAGCAAACCCCAAAATGAAGCTAACTTTTAGTTTAATAAAAAACACGTAATGACTTCTGTTTTCCCAGTTAACAACTTCAAAGAATGGAGTTCCAAGCAATTGTAAGTTATGGCATGATGCAGCTTTAAGAAATGTCAGACATTCATCATCCTTAGGTATGTCTTGAGTACAATAAAGGCCAAATTAAGCACTTGAAAGTTCTTTTGTATGGAGCTATTTAGGCAACTGCCTAAATTTAGGCAACTCTCCCATTGATGCTAAAGGGACTTAAAAGTGTTAAACTTTGGCTGGGTTGTGCACATTAAATTGGATTCAGTGCCATCAAGATAATTGGAATTCTGCAACTTTCCAGAAGCAAAAAAGACAGATACCAGTCCCCAAGGATCTTACAATCTAAATTTCTCCAGTCTGGAGGTAACTAAGGAAGGGGAAAGCAGAGAGGAGAGAATGGATTTCAGAGTTGTATGTAGGGATATGTAACTTCCTGTGGATAACACAGATTAACATTATTTTGCTAATGTAATAAAATTACAAATATAATTACTTTTCATTTACTATTATCATCAATAAAAATAATGTACTTTCATAGTAACACAATTAGGGCAAACTTCATGAATAAGAAATCTGGTAATGTAATGAGCAGAGCTTCTGGGAAATGTTGCTGTTGCATTATGTACTTTATAGCTTTTGCTGTGTGTTTCAAGGACTTCTTTAATTTCTCTCCTGGGACAAAAGTAGAATGTTCTGTCATAGCCAGCAATGGGGCATTTTTTGCTGCACCACAAAGATGGTTCCATTGTCAAGAACAGCTCTGTAGCTGACTGGGAAATGGACATGGATTTTATGCAGTGTTAAACTTCCATGCAGATCATAATGTTCCAGGCAACAATGGCTAATCAACTTTGGAAATATTTTATCATTTGTAATACTTTGATGTTAGATAACCCAGATGGCACTTAGAACCGTCTTCAAACACAGTTCAGCAATTGGAGAAGTCACTACAAAAGAGCATTCAAGCTCATGCACAAAAGTATGGTCCCATGAGCCGAAAAATAGTATAAGATAAGTTAGAGACTTGTAATTACCCCTCATCAACCAGCTCCAATTACTTAAACTAAGACTAACAGCGCATTTCTGACTTCTGAGGACGAAAGTCCTCAGGAGGACAGGAAGGGGCTGCACCGGTGTTCGAGCCCCTCATGCTGGCGTCTAGGCGACTTACGCAGCCATAAGTGGCCCCAATCCTGGGGGAGGCTCAGACACTGGTCTCCCAGTGCTGTCATGGTAGTGCCACACTGGGACACCAATGTGGCCTTCCGCTGGTGTCCCACCGGCGTAAAAGCCCATGCTGACATTTCAGGGGTCGCTCCGGAGTGCCAGGGGCATTTCTGGAGAGTTCTGGGGGGCGGCGCTGCCTATAGGCAGCCTCCTGCCGCCTTTTGCCCATGTACTCCAGCAGGGAGAATAGCGAGGCTGTGCATGTTTTTTAGCAGGCGCAGCCTCGCTATTCTCAATGGGGCAAAAGCCCCATTTTAAAAGAAAAAAACATTTAAAAGGCTTTTTTCGAGCTTTCAGTGGCTATGGAATGGCTTAGGAGGTGCCGCAGCAGCGCCTCCTCCCCGTCATCCCCAGCCGCTGAAACTCAGGAATGGGCTGTAATAGTTACTGAGGAGAGTTAATTATTATATCAGTAGTCAAAGTAACTAATGGACTTTTCAGGGAGTTGATTTCTTCATCAGCAAAAGGGAAAGAAACCTGGCCTGGGGTGTTAATTTCTTCAAAATTATCAGATAAACAAGCATACAAACTTTCTTGCACAGGAGAACTACCAATCTTCTGGACCTTTTCCGAATAACATCAACTAGGGCTGCCAAGTTCAGGATGGAAAATACCTGGAGATTGGGTATGGAGCTTGTACCTTGTGTTCAATTGTGCATCCCCAGTGAAAATGCTGAGTTTCTGAACCACGCGTCAGTTCCTCCCCACTGAAAATGCTGCTTTGTAATTGACTATAGTGTATAAGGGAAGGGCAGTAAATCAGTCCAGCTGTTACATCCAGTAGAACTGAAACTGACCCACACTCACTGTGAAACTGACCAAAAGCAGCCACATATGTTGTTTGTGATGATTTCAGCATTCTCTCAACAAGTTATGCAAAAAAAAAGTTAAATGTTGGGTTCAGGTTTATTGGGCACATTTTTTTTTGGTTAACCTGGAATAAGCCGAATACCCATACCAGTAAAGGGGTATTTCCAAATTTTCTGAAAAAACTTGGGCCCATTGTAGTCTAGGGGATTTTTCAAACCTCCTGTGGGGGCATTTTTAGAGGTAGAGTCACCAAATTTGCAGCCTCACTGCAAGGGACTCTCCTTAGACAGTCCACAAGTTTGGTGAACTTTGGGACAGGGGATCCAATTTTATGGGCCAGCAAAAGGGTCACTCGCATCCTCCAGGCATTTGCAAGCTAAGCTGTCCATCGGTTTTCAGGTTCAGAAGTTCACTGTTGCTGAGGACTGGCAGAAAGAGCCAGTTGGCAGGTTGGTACCTCAAAGTCTGGGGCTCCCTTCATATCTGGGGTGCACAGCATTATGTCCATACAAATTAGCTTCCAAACTGAGGGGAAAGGCTTAAATGCAAGAAAAATAAGTTACGGAAAACATTTTTTGGTGGCAAATGACAACCTGTAAAGAGTCCTTTATTATAGTAATCAAAAATCTGATTTCAAGAGATGGTCATGGTGCAGGGAAGTGAAGCCTCTACTCGGATTGACCTTCAGTTTGAGAGCAGGTTATTTTTTTGAGGGGGGGGGTAATATTGGAGCCAGCCAAAGTCATGACCAAGGTAACTCTTGTGAAAAAGATTGCTCATCTGCGCAAGTGAGGCGTCTTCTTCAGAAGCCTGGTAAGCAGCTGTAGAAGCTGTTTTTTTTCTTAGTTGGAGGATATATCCCTCTGGACGGGACTGGGTGAGCCCGTCTTTTAAATCACCCTTATGCTTGATACAGAATTGCAGATCAACCCACTGAATAGTTGTCAGAACAAGTTGCCTCTAATTACATGACCCTTACCTCAAGGGCCCTAACAAAACCAGTCAACGATAGAAAAATGGGAGAAAGCACAGAGCCATGCATCTGAGCTAATGTGAATGGCTGAACGCGAAAAAGCCAAATAATTATTCAGCTTTTTCAGTAATTGCCTATTTGGCTTCAGGCAGATTCCCAGGTTTTGGTATTCGGTTAACCTGAAACCCGAATATAGTCGAAACGGCTAATTTCAGGTTTATTTTTGGTTTGGGTGTATCGATATGCACAACCCTATTGACAATGCACCAGTAATTGTGGAATGCTAGGCTTCCAACTGTACATGTCTCAGGGGAAAAAAAACATCCTTATTTCAAACAGGATTATAACACATCAACTCGGCAATCTGCAGCAGCTAAATTACACACTAGGCCTAGCAAACCCTGCTGGCATACTGTAACTCCTTTGTACTTTCAGTTCTCAGGCATGGAAGCTTAGCCAAAGAACGGATGTCTCCTCAAAACTTTAATTTACACTCCTGTTAAACTAGCCATTTCTCCTCAACCCTCAAAACTCCTAACAACCTCCTCCTGTCAAATCTTAACTTCACCAGTACAGATCAGTAACTTCTCTTATTTGCTGGTTCAGAGTGCTGTTCTGATTGGCTCTTGTGACACTAGAGTACATTTCTGTGCTCTGGCTGTCACACCATCCATTATTTTGAAAATATAAATAATCAAATTTGCACAGTGAGGCTGTGGAAAATATTGTGATATACGTCCAAGAAATTAAACAAACAAATAGAAAATGTTGTGTTTGCCATTATAACACATCAATCGTGTGAGTACTGGTGTAAACATTTTCCCTAAAGCTCCAGAATGCCTCTGATTTTGAACAGAGACTATTTTCCCCACTGATCAGTGAGTAACCCACAACTGACACCTATATGCTTCAAAACAGATGACAGGTCAGACTTGTGGCTTCTACTCTTATTTAAGTCCCATTCCCAGTACTTCATTTTTTTCAAAAGAAATTAACCACTGATAATAGAAGAAACTTGACTGAGACTAAATGAAATAATTATTACTGTGCACGCTTATCTGCTATTATTATTGTTCTATTCCAAAGTAGCATCTGAGAGCCTCTGGAGCAATAGACTTCATAAAAGTTGAAGATCTAGCCACACAATTGGATGAAAGTGGTGGAGTACAATTGATCACTGGTGCTTGAAAGCCTTCATAACATCTTCAATTTGTGATACTTGTCCTGTTTTATCCACAACTGTACGCACAGAAAACTCTGATTGAATGATTTTCCAGGCTACTGATCACGGCAGAGAGAGAGAGAGAGAGAGAGAGAGAGAGAGAGAGAGAGAGAGAGAGAGAGAGAGAGAGAGAGAGAGAGAGAGAGAGAGAGAGAGGAGAGAGAGTTACACAGCTACTGTTCTGCATGTGTAACTTGCAGACATTTAAGTGAATACAAGGCATAGGGTTGCCCATCTCCAAGTAAGGCCTGGAGATTTCCCAGAATCACAAATGATCCCCAGACCATACAAACCAGTTCACCTAGAGCAAAAGAGATTAACTATCATTCCAGGAGACATCCAAGGCTTTAACTGGAGGTTGGCAGCTTTACACTGCTCCAAATCTCCAGGAATTTCCTAGCCAGAGCTAGGAACCCTACTTGAGGCACCATAGCTGTAGGGGAAATCTCCTCCTCTAAAAACGTGTTACAAATCACCAGGCGTAGCTAACACAACATGTTGGCTTCTCCTTACCCAGGGAGATGGTATCAGCCATCCCGGGTGCATTCATTCACTTACTGCTTCTCCTACAGATACTCCATGTACTGGATTTACATAATGAAATGAGAAGAGAGGAGTGAGTATCCAAAAACACAACACAAAAAAATGCTTTACAGAGCATTTTTAGTCCTTTCATATTATTCCTGATTGTAGACCTAGTGAGTGTCAGGAGCCTGCTACCTGACCCAATCCTTGGCTCCCCTCTTTCATGCGACTTCAACCCCTTGCCCCACAGAGGTTGACCCTGGCATGCAAATGAAGACACAGAAAGCAATGGCTGGATGGAAATGGCCACAACTTTTATTGGATACAACAACAGGACATTGGCATGGCATGGCCTGAAAGGGCTGCTGGCCATCCGAGGTCCTACTGCAGGACACCCTGGTATGGTGGCCTGAACATAGCTCACAGATATGCTCGAATTTACATTTTGTCCTGTTGCACAGACCCTAGCAATACTTCCAGCATGTCCTCTGGAAGGCCTCCCTCTGGGAGCCCCATTTTCCATTCTTCCCCATCTCTGGCTTCACTTTAACATGTGGGTTCACAAATTGCAGAGTTGGTTGCTTAGCAGATCCCATCTCATGTTTTCGTTATGGGATGCCCGTTTTCTAAATTCTTCATTGTACGCAAGGGCAGCTGCCTCTCCTGCCAAATCATGACCTGGAGCACATACATCATGTGGTTGAGCAAGTGCCAACCACATTCTGGGTATTCCGTCACCACCACCCCTGCATATACCCCAAAACCCTTCAACCATTTCCTAATCATCTGCTCCCCTGGGTTGGCCTTGTCCACCTTTTGATCCTTCTTGGCAGAGTTCTGGCTTAACCAGGGTAAAGACATCTATGTAGTAGCCATCCAGAATTTCTTCCCTTAGCTTGTGGGGGAGGTGAATCCCGGGAGGATTTTCATCATCCCCATAAGTGGAGGAGATTTTCCCTTTGGACCTAGGCTTCCCAGGTTCCCAAATCATTCTGGTCCCTTCCCCAGAATAAGGGTCCCTGAATGCTGGGCCCTGACTGGCCCATTCAAAGAGAAGGGCAGAGCAGCCAGGAACAGTGCGGGAAGACTCCCGCCAAAGCAGGGACATTGTGGCTGCTTCTCCCTGCCCCTCAGCAGCCATCATTTTGCTGCAGCATGCTGGCCTGGCCCTGGGGAGCTCCTGAGCCCCAGAACTGTCTCTGCCCAGCTCCAAAGATGCCCCCGAGCCCCTGCACTGGTTCTGCTCCAGTCCCCCTCATAGGCCTGCAAATGGGGGCTCAAGGGAAGTCAGAGCCCACACTTTGTTTTACAATCTCTGTCTTTCAGGCTTAACCTTGACAACTTATTTTAGTGAATATACCCTAAAAACATATACTCAGTGGCAACTAAATATTATATTTTTGAACATATATATGATATAAAGTGGAAGTGTAATCCTCATGCAAGTGTAGTGGCTAATGTTCTGGATGAGTCATGTCAGGCCTGATTCAAATATAGGTATGCATTTAAGAAGCCCTAGGCATCTAGTTGCCCTGACCTGGATGGCCCAGGCTAGCCTGATCTCATCAGATCTCAGAAGCTAAGCAGGGTCAGCCCTGGTTAGTATTTGGATGGGAGACCACCAAGGAATACCAGGGTTGCTGTGCAGAGGAAGGCACTGGCAAACCACCTCTGTTAGTCTCTTGCCATGAAAACCCCAAAAAGGGGTCACCATAAGTTGGCTGTGACTTGAAGGCACTTTACACACACACACAGGCATCTAGTTACCTTTCCAATATCAGATCCCAGCCAGAGGTAAACATCAGTAGTTTTCCAGGTTTGTTATGGGTATAGTACACAAGTAATGCTATTAGAGAATCTCCACTTCCATTATAAGCTTTTATTAAAACATAACTATTCAGCACTATTAACATTGGCTCAATCAACAGAAAATTACACCATCCATCACTGTTACATAGGTAATTAAAGGAGAGCAATTACATGTCCATAAAAGTTTCTTACCCCAAAGGTAAGCAAGCAAGAAGCCCCTTCTGAGAAGAAGCTCTCAATCAATTCGACTTCTCATATTTATAGGATTTTAAAATCATCTCCTAACAATAGCTAACTGACCCACTCGATGAGGGTGTACTTTCTTGGCTAACTCATATCTTCAAACACCGTACAAAGTTATCTGTATTTGAAATGTCTTTTAAAAAATATATATGTATGTTAAAAAGTTAGTTTATTCTTACAATTTTTATCTTAACAAAGTCTGTTTAACAATAGTGATTTCAAGTTTCTAATACAAATGAATATCTTCTGACCCTCAACTAACATACCCATCTTTGAATCATATCTTCACTTCTGTGAAGTTGGATATTCTTGCCGTTCTTAGATGTTCTTTTCACCAGGGCCTCAACACTTCTAATATGTATTGATATAAATTATGCAGCTTCTAATCTACACAAGGCCATATAATGATGTTACTACTTTATTTTCTTACTCCTCTCCAAGTTTATTCTATTTTATACTCCCTTTTTCAGCATGCTTAGTTGAGAGGCCAGGCTAGCTTTGTTTTTGAGCTTAGAGATTTTTTACACTCCCTTTTTCAGCATGCTTAGTTGAGAGGCCAGGCTAGCTTTGTTTTTGAGCTTAGAGATTTTTCAAATGTTTTTTTGTCAGTTCCAGCAACTCTCCTCTATATATCTGGCCATTCATGTTACACTAAATAACAGCATACTTTGTGACTTTTCACAGTATTCTTGCACTATTCTAGCAGTTGTACATGAACAGATCTGTAATGTGCATTAGAAGCTGTCTCAGGCAATTGGTCCATCTAAGTTTGTGTTCCCTTCTCTGACTTACAGTGGTTCTCTGGCAAAAATGTTTGTTCCTAATATTTGTGTCCTCCGATTCTTCAACTAGATGAGTAAGGCATTGTATGTGGAACATTCTGCATGCACAGCAGGTGCTCTGCTCCTGAGGCACAGCCTCTCCCCAGGTGGTAGACTACCATTGTGTATGTGTGACCCCATAGGATATTCAAAGCAAGAGATATTCAGAGGTGGTTTGCCATTACCTGCCTCTGCATGGACTGAGAGAATTCCAAGAGAATTGTGACTGGCCGAAGGTCACCCAGACTGCCATTGCCAACATACTTCTAACATAGTCTAAGCATGAACGCAAAGCATCCTTGGCTGCTTCTGTGCAACCATCACCTGCCATGGAATTAAAAATGTACTCTGTCTAGCATTTCATGCATACTGCCTGTAGAGCAAAGCTTGTCAATACTGCCATTATTACCAGTTTGAGCACATTCTCCCTCCCCTCCCCAAGTGATTTAACATCTAAAATTGCTGTAGAAAAATAACATGTAATATATTCTTCTCACTATATATATTTAGGTGAAAATCTGTCATAATAGGCATGTTCAATAACAAACTGCAGGAGGTGCAAGGTTAACTGAAAGTACATTTTTACATCTTTTTGCATTTTAGCTGTATTTGTATGCAAATATGCAATTTATATTTACTTCACTATGTAATTTCCATTCCTGTGTCAGATAATGCTGTATTTATTTCTTTTTAAACATATTTTAGGGCATTTATATTCCAAGTGCTTCCTACCAAAGACAAACCCTACGCATCCATCAGTTTTATATCTAGGTACGGCTGATAATTGAGGAACACCTTGCAAACATGTTGCATATTCCATTTGATATATCCCATGCTGTTTTCAGTCTGTTTGAAATTCAATACTGAAAAGGAAGAGTTTGCTTGCTGGAGCTGCTAGATTCTGATAAAGACATTAAAGTTTTAAAAATCCTGCAGTTAGGCTTCTAAAATCAAAGTCGCAGAAGTCTAAACATTATCTGATCGAAGCTATGCTTGGTCCTTATTCTGCTTTTAGTGGGTGTCTTCCAACTAAACATTTTTTTAAAAATGTTAATATTAGCCATCGGGAGGGGGGATTCAGATCACAGCCATGGGGTCACGGGAGACGAACCTGAGCCTTTATCTCATCACCATTTTCCTGATGCACTTGTCACTATTTTGCATGAACCAAACAGGCTGGGTGATTGGCTCATGTCTGATCGACACTTTGAAACATAGTAAGTTTGACTGCCAAAGGCATTCAAGACAAAATATGCAGCATCCCTAATCTAAGTTTTTTTTTCCAGTGAACAAAAGTCAGCTTAGTTATTGGAGTGGTGTGGTCCTGTTACACTATAGAAGGCAACTGAAACAGCTTACTCAAACAACAACCTGCATGTGATAATTAATAAATAATTGTTGTTCCACCAAAGAACCATGCTGGGGAACAATAGATCTTCATTTACTTCCATGCCAAACCCCCTAACAATAACTATTATCACTGTCTAAGGGCTTGGAATGCACAGAATATATTCCAGCACCTATCAGGCTGCTGGAACAGACCGCGTACACCTTTAAGGTGCTCCCTTTATTTTGCTGCTGCAGACTAATGAGGCTTTTCACTTGGAACCATTTTGCTTTAAGCGATTCCATAAGCAGGCATCCTGTGTTCTATGTGGAGGCTTGCCCTGCCCACCTCTTCCCTCCCCCTTCGCTTTCTTTGGACAAATAAAGGCAACAGTGAGGCTGAGGGGTGGGAAATGTTTATTGCCTATGACAGTACCACGCAGACCCTCAAACAACTAAGAGAGCCTGCCGGCCGCTGCTGCCTAAACCCTGTCAGTGCTCTTTTACTTTTATTTCATCCCATGCCCCCTCCCCAAGGATGCTTTCTCAGCTCCTCCGTGTTCCTCTACCTGCATGGGGTGACCAAGGAGGCTCCTTGATGTCAGCGACAGCGAAGTCTGTTCCTCACTAATCCTCCTCCCCAGCCCCCCAAACAGGCCATGCAAGGCAAAGGCAGGTGAAGCTGCTGCTGCTGACAGGGTGGGCGAATCTTAGAAGGCCAAGCAAGGTGAGGAGGGAAGGGAAGAGCTGCAAGCCCCCAACACCATGATGTCCGAGGCTTCACAGCAGGAAGCCAAATGCTGTTGGGGCCGGGAAAGGCCCATTTATATCTACAACAGTTGGACCTGGGTGGAAACACCCAGGTCTAAAGACTCCGGAGGGCCTGCCCCTGAAGAGCTGGGACCTGACTGGCCCTACAAACCCAGGAGGCAGGGAGGCAAGCAGCAGCGCAGGAAGCTTCCCGCTGAGAAAAAGATGCTGTGGCTCCCCTCCCTGCCCCTCACAGGATGCCATTTTTCTTGGAGTACTGGCTGGCCCAGAGGGCCCTCCGCATCCAAGAATGGCCTAATACCAGCCCCCAATGATCCCCTTCAGCCTCCTGCACTGGCTCTGCCTGCTCCCTAGCGTGGGCCAGCAAACAGGGTTCAGTGGTAAGTCAGAGGCAATGCTTTCCACTAGGGCTGTCGATTAATTTTTTTCCGGTATATACACACATACACATACCTTTATTGGCATAATTACAATATTTTAGCCAATAATCAAAGCAGGATATAAGTACAGCACCCTTTAAATTAGGGATTAGTAATAATCCCTATAATTATGATTTAAAAAATACACTAGTTAAAAACAGTTTTAATCTTCAGCACCTCAGCAAGAAATTGGGCTACCATCGCCTTTATTTCAGGGATCGAGTCATTCAAAAGAAATTGACATTTCAATTCGTTGTTCAAAGATCTTTTGGTAACTAATAAAGCAGACAATAGTTTTTCATGCATACATTCATAAAAAGGACAATCTAAAATTATGTGATGAATAGTATCGATTGAATTAAGATTACACGAGCATAAACGTTCACGCCTTGGGATTTGGGAATATTTGCCGGAAAGCAACTTAGATGGGAAAGCGTTTACTCTAGCTAATAAAAAAGCTCTACGTTGTGTGGGAACATCCAAAGAAGAAAGATAATTAGCCATTTTACCTATACGGTTAGTTAAACCGAGCATGGCAGGCGAACAGATATATGGTTGAGCCGGTAGAAACCTTTGGAATTCAATATCTGTGAATCTCTGCTTAATATATTTGAATATATAAGTTTCTTCTGCCAAGGATAGGTCATCAAGGGAGATTCCAATTTGATTTATTCTATGTCTGATTAATGCATCCCAGGACGAATTGTGTAATTCATTTTTTACTTTGCTTAGTAAACCCGGATTTTTTGAAAAATTTCGGGTCAATAAACCCGGACCTGAAATATGCCAAAATAATTCGGCACAAGATTGGCAGTGTGGATCTGAACCAAGCCCCGCTCCTCCCGCCTGCCTTTGGCAGCATGGATTTTAAGGAAGCTCTCCCCCCCTCGGCAGGAAATGGCTGAATCCCGAATAAGCTGAATAATATCGGCTTATTCAAGAATTGGCCATTTCGGCTGGCCTTTTCCCCACTTTTTTTCTTTTCTTTTGCCTTTGGTAAAAACCAAACCAGAAAAAGCCAAACTGGCATTTTTTGGGGTTTTTTCTTGTTCGGTTTTTACCAAATCAATAGCCCTACTTTCCACAGTTTCTGTCCTCTTGGAGGTGCTTCCAATTTGCGACTTTATCCTGTTCAAATCACATTTTTTAATACCAAAATCTAAAGCTTTTTCAAATATGAACATTTCATATTCAATCAAATATAAACAATCCTTCAGTTGTAACATGTTTATACAGATCAAATACAAATTACGTTAATAAAGCGGAATCAAACTGTGCTAATTTGCTTAGACAAAAATTCCCAGTAGCACATGGTCATGGTCTTGATCCAGTTTCACATCCTTCATGCCATTTAAAACAAACCATTATTTATTCTTTATGCAATAGAAAAGAGCAAGAGTCCAGTAGCACCTTAAAGACTAACAAAATTTCTGGCAGGGTATGATTTTTTTGTGAGTCACAGCTCACTTCTGATTTATTCTTTATGGAAAGGGAATCCACACAGGACAACCATCTAAAAATGATTCTCTACTAGTGCACTCATTTCTTTATTGATCAGTTTGTTAAGCTTTTCAAGAAGTAAAGCATTTAGATTGATAATATAAAAAAAATATTTCCCACAAATTTCTACTGAAATATATCAAAAGGATTTTGATATCTTGTTATTACGCATCATAGCAACTTGTAGGTTGCATTGTATCAGTAATTCAATAAAGCTCTAGGAATTCAATGAAAGAACAGTTACCTTCTGAATGTTACTCTCAATTATGGTTCTAAGTATCCATCATACATGGCAGGTACTAATGTGTCAATTAGAATGAACAGCTCAGCTGATGTTTCTTGATTGTAGAGAGTTATGCTTCCTAAGTATAAGATACAACCGATAAAGGTTAAAAATAATTTTGAGACAAGTTTCTAGTAAAGAAATGATACCATGTTTAAACACCATAAAGAGCAATATGCCTTTATTGTGATTGTATGCCTGAATTAGGAGCCCCATGACACAGCGTGGTAAGCTGCAGTACTGCAGTCAAAAGCTCTGTTTACGACCTGAGTTCAATCCTGACGGAAGTCAGTTTCATGTAGCCGGCTCAAGGTTGACTCAGCCTTCCATCCTTCCGAGGTTGGTAAAATGAGTACTCAGCTTGCTGAGGGTAAAGTGTAGACGATTGGGGAAAGTAGTGGCAAGCCACCCCATAAACACAGTCTGCCTAGTAAACATCAGGATGTGACATTACCCCATGGGTCAGTAATGACCTGGTGCTTGCACAGGGGACTACCTTTACCTTTATGCCTGAATTACTTAAAATACACTTGGAATAAGACTGTCATTATCTTGAAATTAAATATTCCACTCTTGGGCCTCCACAGGTATTCTTCTGGCTTTTTGACCAGGTTTGGGTATTCCACGTGTTTCTATTTTGTTTACTCCATTGAGTGACTTGCCTCTTTGAACATTCTGATCGTATAAAGAAATGCATTGTGTAAATTGGACCATGGTTGATTCCAGTTCTGATTTCCAGGATCACAGTAGCATTTTGTGAATGTTAGGTTACTCCACTCATTAGGTGACCCCAATTATTTTAGAATGCGATATCTCTGGTTGCTTTTAGTTTGAAGAAGCTGTGTGATTATTTCAAAGTCTGATGATTGAAAAGAGAATAAGTATAATCAAAATGGAATGTCTACATTCCTCAAAGCAGAATGTCTACATTCCACAAAGCATTGAGCCAAATTGATGCAGCATGGGCTGATAAGAGATGGGATAACTGTATACTAATTGTTTATATTTCTATTTCTATAGAATTATAGAAAATCCTAATAAGCGTATTTTTAAAAAGACTTTACCAGGGTGAATGCATTTAGGATCTTTAGACTGGTTGTTTTCAATGTCAGACATCATCATAATCTAGCATATGTTCTTGCTCATTATTATGCCAGTAAGAGATCCAGATGATTAATAACCACCATGGTTAAAATGGTAGCATTGGATGTTATATAATGACAGCTATTTGTTATATCCCCTTGCCAAGGATTGTTATCTGGGGCAGTGCACAGAGAGAAAAGCAGTTACTTTGGAGCCTAAATCTCCAGCTTCCATACCTGTTTGTTCTTTCTCAGTTATGCATGAGACCCAGCTTTCATAAGGGGTGTTGCTGGTTTCAATTGCAAATTATAATTTTTGATGTGTGGTTTACAATATGGAAATACTATATATCCAAATGAGTCCTCCTTCACTGATTCTATTAGGCTCTGTTCACATGCAGTTTTCTACTGTGGATCTTTTAAATAGGGAGTCCTGAACCCCCATTCCCCACTGTTGTTCAACAGGACAGCAGGGAGAAAATGGAGGGAGCAATTTGGTGTTGCACCAATGTATGTCATAACTTCCAGTGCAAAAGTGGAATTGATATCATATCATTGGAGAACACTCTAGGATTCACCTCAAACTTTATGATTTAACTGCAGCCTGGCCAGAGTTTTCCTGGGTAGAGGGTGCCAGAAGAAGAGATGGAAGGAACGAAAGCTGTAGAAAGAGGGGGAGATAAAGATAGGTTGGTTGGTGGGTAGAAAGGACAGAAGGATGCAGGAAAGGAGGAGAGGCTATGAGGGATTTCAGGGAAAGAAAAGAAATATTTGTGGGAGTGGGGAAAATGAGATGCCTCCACAAGCCTATGCGGATCTCTTGCTTATTTTTTTACTAATTTCCAGGGCTGCTTATTTCACTTATTGTAATGCTAAACATCAGTAAAGCTAAAATGCAAGAGTTGCATGTCGTTTTATAGTACAACCACATAGTCCCAAAACGTACCAGAAACACCAAAAGACAAAAAACTGCATAATCAACAGCACAATTTAGCAATCTTCTTTGGTGGCATAGCAACTGTGGCTGCTGGTCTGTTAACAATCATTGGCATTTCTAAGCCCTTCTGTTCATGCACAGGTCTTATTCATACATGTAAGCAGGCATAAGAATGCTTAAACACTGTTTCATATGTCAAATAATCTGAGCAAATGGTTGACTATGGTTTGGGTGCTATTCACCTTGCGACAAGGAAACCACACCAGCCTTTATGGATTTTAAGCACTTCTGCTCTTTAGACTGAAGGTGATTCTAAACATAATTTAAAAAGCTACACAAAGTTCATTATACGATCTGGCTGCTTGAGTGTGACTGGGACTGAACAAGGGCCTTAGAGGGATGATAAGTTCTGAGTTAGACCTCTGATTTATGTAGTGAGTTGCTGTGCTCGAAACGTCCCACTTTTTGAAAACTGTCCAAACTCCTTATCACAGAGAAGACTATCTGTGAGGTTTTTAGAAGTAGAAAGGGGATAAGGGAAATAGGCCTAAAATGTTTCTTATGGAAGAATGAAGGTATTTTAAAGGAGCCGGTAAGTTGGAAATGGGGGGAATGGTGTAAAATCAGCTTACAGGACCCTGAGTGGAATAAATGTAAGCTAATTGGTTTGTCAGTTGCTTTGCACATTCTGAGGTGATGTAAACTCAATGCGCTAATAACTAACAGTTCTGTTTTTTGCACTTCCAGGTTGCATATGAAAGGGGCAGCAAATATTTATCTCCAATGGCAAGACACATGAGTCCCCTGTATGTTTATATGTGTATCTCACAGGGGGAAGGGTAGGCTACTTCCTCCTCCATATTGCTTATAAGCAGTAATGTACAATCACTGTTTTGCTTGACTCACACTTTGTGAACAGCACTTTCAAACAATCAAAAGTCACTTTATCAGACACTTTAAATTGTTCTTAACTGTACTGCAAATGTTTTGCACATGTGTTTTCTTTCGCTGCTTTCATGTGCCATCTTGTCTTCTCTAGCCACCATCTATCCTCCCCACCCAACTCATCTGGAAATCTATAAGAAAATACTTAACAGTACTTGATCAGCAGAACTTAGGTATTGCTCCTAACTTCTTCTACCTCCTGTTATTTCATACTCAAACATTTAAACTAATCACAGAGCAATCAAGCCTTCGTCCCTGGCAATGTTTGGTTGCCAACAAAGTGATAACACCTCAGGATACATTGGCATTGCAAGCAGGTGTTAGGTTTTTGAACACATTACTTGAAAAGTTTGCAGCACCCCTACTTGTGTGTGTGTAAAGTGCTGTCAAGTCACAGCTGACTTATGGCGACCCCTTTTGGGGGTTTTCATGGCAAGAGACTAACAGTCTCTTGCCATGAAAGTGTGTAAAGTGCCTTCCTCTGCACTGCAACCCTGGTATTCCTTGGTGGTCTCTTATCCAAATACTAACCAGGGCTGACCCTGCTTTGCTTCCAAGATCTGATGAGATTGGGCTACACCGTGCTGCCTTCGTTTTTATCCACAATATATGCATTATGAATAGTGTTTAGCCTTAACCGGTGATCTTGGTTGTACTTTTAAAAGCTGAACTATATAAATACTTTTTTGAATTGAATTGAATTTTTTTATTTATTTTTTTGCAATTTTAAGTTAAGTGCTTTTTACTTGACTTTGGGGTGAGAACAAACAACAGAATTTGTGGGCAACAACAGAATCAAGGAAACATTGTGTTTTGTTTCCTCTTTAAAGTATCCAAATTGGAGCCTTGAAATAACTTTCCTCAGAGGCCTTGCCATCTAGATAAAGTGTTGTAAGAGGAAAGTGCTCTTCACATGTTTCTCCAGAGAGAACAAAGCAGCATACTTGATACATGACCTCTTTAGGGCTCTCCATCTAATTGGCTTGCAATGGGACCCATGCGTACTTTCTTCTGGTTCAGCAAGAAGTACTGCCATTGACTGAATGAGCAAAAAAGGGAAGAGTTTTAGATATTTCCTTTGTGTCCTTTGTACATAAAAGAAAGTTGTAAATTATGTTATCAGTAAGAAATAGGAAGGCCTTTGGTATAAAAATGAGACAGTACGTTGTCTGCCGCTTCCTTAGCTCACTGATTTGTGCCTTCCTTCAGCACTAACACATTTTGCTTTGCTCATTCAGACACAGCAAGAAGAATCAGCTGAAACATCTTGTATCTGTCAGTGGTGTTCTTTGTCTCTGCTGCCAATCAGTCCCAAACTGGATGTGATAGTACAGCGCTTGGAAGAACAGGTCAAATATCCCTATTTTCCTTTTGGGTTTTCGTGTTATCTTTTCCCCTGTTTCCCCTCAGCATATAATGAGTTGAAAACTCACCCAGGACTGAGAGGTCATTTGGACTCTGCCAAGGCAGAGTACAAATTGTGACACCTGGCAAGCAGAACAAACATAGCATTGATAGGCAGGAAGCTACAACTTTTTATAATTGATCCCTTTACCATTTCCCAGGGAGGCTAAATCCTATTAGCTTGAATCACTGCAGCTGTATGATAGTGGAAAGTTACTAAAGCTTCAAGGACTGAAGGAGATTTTTCTAGCTATTTTTTCCTACTAGAACGTGTATGAGGACAAAGATTCCTATGACTGCTGTACATTAATCTGTAATTTTGAAAGGCCTGCAGTAGCAGGACCACGAGAGGAAGTTTTTATATATATATAGAATCACACATGCTTCAGAGTTCAAAGTACAAATGGCACGTCTCCCTGCAGGGCAAACTATTGTTGGCAGCCTGGGTACAGCCAGAGTGAAGTGCCAGTGTTTCACAAGTTCACAATGGTGGAATGGACGTGACCATTTTACCACACATATGCACATAATGTGTGATGAAAAACTTTTTTTGTGTGCATGCCACGAGCCCTTACAGACTAACAAACTACCCCTTGGTGAGCCCTCTCATAACTTTGATATCATCATCATCCTACCAAGTAGTTAGAAGGACGATAAAGGATGGTAAAATGACTTATCTATAGGAGCTCAAACAACAGGTTTATCAAGTGGGTACATATACATGATGGCACGTTACTGCTTGGCAAATATCTGTGTCACCACTTGCCCCCCCCTTATGCCAATTAGAGGGGTCTCCTTTTATTTGGGGGGAATTAGCTATGGAGACAAAGAGCCTTGCGAGAGCTTGGGACCTTTGATTCCAATGCTACTTGGATAGCCACACTGGTAGAATAACCCTTTTAAATAAGAAGTGTTTTGTAATTTTCATGGAGTTTTATTTTAAATATATATAATTTAAACCCAACGCACTTACAAAACCCAAATCACACACCCGAAACATACAAGAGCCTAAGAAAATAAGGACCCACAGTGAGTGGGGATGTGTAGAGTTCAGAACACACACACAAAATGGATGCCATTGGGGGGTATATTTATACCCAGAAATGTATCCTGAGGTGTTAGGCAACCAAACATTGTCAGGGACAAAGGCTTGATTGCTCTTTGATTAGTTTAAATGTTTGAGTATGAAAGAACAGGAAGCAGAAGAAGATAGTAACAATACCTAAGTTCTGCTGATTAAGTACTAGTACTTAATTACTGATTAAGTACTAGTAAGTACTAGTAAATTAAGTACTAGTAAGTACTAGTAAATTTTGTTATAGATTTCGAGATGAGTGACGATGTTTTGGGAGAGGTTTCCCAGGAAGGAGAAAATGACTCAGAGCAAGTTTTGCAAGTATGATATAGTTAGAGGAAAATTTAGATATGGAAAACAGGCTAGTTGGTATTAGAAGTGTAGGTTCTGATTGCTGACAGGATTAAGTTGCTGGCTATCTGAGTGCTAAGTGTCTGTTCCACGGCTCTTCATTACCTGTGTGAGGAAGGCTGGGTTCATCTCATTGTCTTGCAATCTGTCCCACCTTGGAGGCCAGGGGAAATGCAAACTGCCGCTTCTGTCTGACAACAACCAAAGCCTTTTCACAGGTCCCAAAATGGTTCCTCCCAGAGCCCTGAAAGTTTGAAATATTGTCGAAGGCTTTCACGGTCAGAGTTCATTGGTTCTTGTAGGTTATCCGGGCTGTGTAACCGTGGTCTTGGAATTTTCTTTCCTGACGTTTCGCCAGCAACTGTGGCAGGCATCTTCAGAGTAGTAACACTGAAGGACAGTGTCTCTCAGTGTCAAGGGTGTAGGAAGAGTAATATATAGTCAGAAAGGGGTTGGGTTTGAGCTGAGTATTGTCCTGCAAAAGTAATGTGCTAATCATTGTCCTGTAAGTATCAAGATAATGTGCTAATGAGGATATGGTATGTTAATATGGAACCATTGTATCCTGAAGTGATCTGTTAATGTGTGTAATCCAAAGCTAATCTGCATGGCTATTGTTGAATGTTGTCTTTGTTAGTCTGGAAGTTTTTTAGAACAGGAAGCCAAGCCTTATTCATTCTTAAACTCTCCTCTTTTCTGTTAAAGTTGTGCTGATGTTTATGAATTTCAATGGCTTCTCTGCGCAATCTGACAAAATAGTTGGTAGAATTGTCCAGTCTTTCAGTGTCTTGGAATAAGACCCTCAATGCAGATCCAGAAATCATTATTCTACCAGCTGACAAAGGCAATGCCACAGTGATCATGAAAACAGAAGAATACAAAAAGAAGACTGAGGAACCTCTGGACCCTGCCACATACAAAAAACTAAAACGAGATCCAACTTGCAAAATTACCAGGAAAACTAGCATTCTGATCAAGAATTCCACTCTTCATCCCGACACACACAGAAAACTATGCAAGACAGAAGCACAACCACCACGATTATATGGACTACCTAAAATTCATAAGGATTCCGTTCCACTCCGACCCATCTTGAGTGCCATTGGTTCTCCAGCCTGTCGAGATCATCCTGCATCTTGGCTCTGTGTTCTGCCGTATTTGCTACCCCTCCCAATTCAGTATCATCTGCAAATTTAATAAGCATCCCCTCTGTTCCTTCATCCGTGAGTATGTATTGTTGTAGGACAGGAGTTTTTTTTTTTTTTTAGCTTATATCTTATACTCCAAAACAATAGTTCCCACAGAAAAGGAAATGTGTATGTGATATGATGCAGAATCTGACTGCATATGTACTTTCCATTTCCCAAGGGAGGAGGAGGAAGTGTACAGTTCCTTTTTTGTTCCTATTTCCTCTGGGTGACTTCAACTACCCTCACAATGACTGGGCAAATGTGTGCTCATGCTATAGAAATGAGGTTTCTGCATTGGAGCAGCTGGTCATGGAGCTAACCTGAGGTGCAGCAATTCTGCATTTGCTTTTGAAGAGGCTCGAGACCTGGTGTAAGATGTGGATGTTGTTGCATTGATTAGAAACAGTGACCACAATGCCATAAAGTTCAGCATTTATGCAAGCAGAAAGATGATCCAAAGTCTAAACATGAAAATTACTTGATTTCAAGGAGGAACATGATAAGAGGTTTATAAAATTGTGCATGGAGTAGAAAAAGTAGATTTTCTCCCTCTCCCACAGTTCTAGAACTGTGAGGGCACCCAACAAAGTTTATTGGCAATATGTAGAGTACAGACAAAAGGAAACACTTGTTTACTAAATTAGTAACTAAATTGTGAAAATCAGTGCCAGTAGAGGTAGTGATTGTAACAAGCACAGCTGGCTTAAAAAGGGGGTTAAAGAGATCTGTGCAGGATCTGTCCATCAATGGTAACTAGCCATATTTAGTAAAGGGATCTCCATGTTTAGAGTAAACTTTGAAACCCAGTGTTAGGAGGCAACACCAGCAGAAGGCCGTGGCTTCTGTAGCCTGTTTGGTGACCCTCCAGGGAAACTGGTTGACAGCTTCGTGAAAATGGATGCTTTACAAGATTAGCCACTGGTCTGATCTAGCAGGGCTCTTCTTATGCTCTGTGGTGCAATTGTACCCTCATTCCACCTAAGGGTTAACTTGAGTATTATAAGGTCCAATCAGATTGAGCAGGTGCACCTGGCTTGGGAATCATAGATCTTTATTTCTCCCAAGGTCCTGCAGTGGAACATGTTAATTAGGAGTCATTTTTAAATCCAGGCCCAGCTGTGGTAAAATGACAGGAAAGGGGAGAAGAAAGAGTAGGTAACAAAGTTTTCAGGAAGATTCCTAAGGGGGAAGGATCTCAATGGTTGAAGTGTATCATCTGATGCTGTAGGCCAAATCCTATAATTTGGTATCAGGGTATAGTGTGGGCGGCCTATCTCTCTCTCCTGTTTTTTTTCTCTTTGCCTACCTACTTGATGGCTGCACCTGCAGCTCAAACTAGTATGCTGTATTGTGCCATAATCTGGATTATTCTTTTGCACACTATTATTGGATTGTTTACAGAAGATTTACCATTTTCACTGAAGGTGACCTATGTATTATGTAGTGAGTTATCTTTTGCTTTCTTTAACGTTTAGAAATAAAACTTTTTTTATATTATATCTGGTTTAGTTACTGTATGTTGGGACTGTGAACAATATCCCTGCTGAGTGGTTTCAGTCTTGACATGTTCCCATGTGAAAAGGCAGCTCTCAAGCAAGGTAAACAGAAATACAAAGAGATGTCAACTGAGCATGTGCTCCTTTTCTCTCCAAATTTGTTGATCTGGAAAAGTGTTGCCATTGCATGGATCCAGTGCTACGCCTAGTGGGGTGAATAGCACCCTTTCTAGTTAAGTAACCCCTTGTGCTGGGCAGAGCACAGAAGGACATAGGAGATTTCTTGGGGCTTTGGTAAAAATGGAAATCATTTGCACTGGCTATTAATTTGCTTCTGGGTTGAATTCTTACAGATTCTTACTTTTAAACGTAAGATGCTGATTCTTACATTTAAAGCCCTTTATAATCCACATATCTCAAAGGCTGCCTTTTCTGGTGTAAATCATGTATCGGTTGACATTTTTCTAGTGGGTCTTTTGTGAGTCATATCTGTGAGACTAGGCTGTTAGGTATCTATGAGGAATAGGGGCATTTCCAATGCTGCTCTCCATCTTTGAAATTCACTGCCAGAGAGTGTGTAGAAAGTCTCATTGACCTTCAGGAAAATCTGTAAATCTTTTTTTTTATTTTTAAAGGCATTTTATATGATACTTCTGGTGATTTTTTTTTCCTTACCTGGATTTTCTTAAAAGACACTGTTGTTAGCCACCTTAGACAGATAATGGAAATGCATAAGAACAGGAAGATCCCTGCTGGATTAGACCAGTAGCCCTTCTAGTCCAAAATTCTGTTTCCCAGTGGCCACAATATAACAGTTTAAAACAAACAAAACCCAAGCAGATTCCATCATGCTTTATGAAAATCCACACAGGATGCAAAAGCTGCATGACTTGAGGCAAGAACTGGAGGATATAAAATACCGGTACCTCAAAAACTAGAAATAGATAGCAAAGGAATAAATGATCCAGCCAGCCATAAAACGTTTAAACAATGTGTTATGAATGTGTTGAACTCACAGTAGTTAAAGACTGGGGCACCATGACAGATCAACAAACATAAAGAGAAAAAGCCAAAGTTGCAAAGTTTCCATTTGATCCATTCCATTTAACCATAAAGTATCTACATTTTTCTAATGGCTAATACTTCACTGTGCTTAGAGTCATGTGGGGGTAAGCGGCCCCTTTCTGTGCTTTCATTTCACACTGATTATTTGTAAGGCTTACCTGTTTCTCTGGTCAGCTCACTGGCTTTAATGTTGAATGACTGTTACAATATAAAATTAAATGTGATCATGTATAACAAGATTCAATTCTGTTTATGTCAATAAAAGACTTACTTTTTGCTGATCATAATGCTATTATTAGTGTGAGGGTACTAAAACAATAATCACAACAAATCTTGCATTTAAACCTTTAACATATTTAAGAATGGGCCTTTGCATCTTGTTAAAGCTTGCCCTTCCTGATAACGCCCCCAAGGAAAATCTGAAATGGTCTTCTTGTACTATATTGAATTCCCCTCTATTCTGCCTTCCTCTCTTGTACAGAACTTTCATAGGATTTCAGTTAACCCCTCTTACTTATCAAGATAGCCAGAATTTCATGATGTCTGAGAGAGAATTCTGCATGATTAGTTCATTTTATGCAGCATGACATAAGTGCATATTAACTTGGACCAATGTAGAAAGTACAAAAAAGTACTTCTCTTATGAAGAGATGTTCCAGTTTTCCTATAGAGTAAGGAAGACAATTCTACTAGATTCAGTGGGGCTTAACTGAAGCCTATAAAACATAACAGAAAGTTAGCCAAGGTTCATCTTCAAAATTACTGGGAAGTTTGTTAGATAGGCCTCATTAAATTAGACTACCTGAGAAGCATAATAAGAGCATTGTCAAGATTTGTTCTGTTTCTCCTCCAAATCATGTTTTATGTTCAAAAGCTGAAGTCCATAAAACAGAACATTGCTTTTTAGGATCTGCTTGTCAAAAATTTGGGCAGGCCTGATTATCTTGATGATATGGTTTATTTTGAGTTTCAGTATTACTGTTAGTACAAGTTAATGTATGTACAAATGTAAAAGTTTTCAAGAAAAAGCTAATTTGAGTCACCCCATGTTTATATCTATTTGGACTTCAGTCATGTGAAGAATCTAATATATGTTTAGTAAGCCTAACAGATCAGATTTGCTATAGTCATGGAATCCTAAGAACAAAACACTCTGCTGTAAATCACACAAGTCTTCCACGTACATCGTGCTATAGTACAACAAAATATACCCTGTGCATGTGTACACCAAGGGGGAAAAAATCATACTTTCATATCCAGGGTTCGGGGGATTTTTTCCGTAATAGCTTATGCTCATGTAGGACACTGCTGGTTTGGGATTCAAATCCATGTGGCTTTCTGGGTTCCAATGTTTCAGTACCATTACATTCAACAGGATATCTATTGGAGGGTCTGGGAGCAGCTGTTTATCAAGATAATGGCACCAAATTTGCACAGAACACAGTATTTTCTCTAATCTCCCCCCCCCCCAGTTTTCAAGTGAATTAGATCAATGGGCTTGATTTTACAGACCCATGAAGTACATGCCTTCTACTTTTACTTGGGGGGGGGGGGGAAGTGCCAGCCACAAGTATTTAAAAGCAACCCTATGGGCATTCATTTCATTTTCCTGTCAATATTTCCTAAGGGAAATTATTATTTCCTAAGGGAGACTTTTTTGGGGGGGGGTCGAGTGGCAGTTTTTCAACTAAATTGCCCAGGAGTGCTACCAAATTTCAAGTGTATTGGACTAAAGGGTACAATTCTAGACATCCCTGAACAAGGTTCTCCCAGACATTCTATTTTCAGAGAAAAAAGGACTCCATCTCAACAAAATAGGGAATGAAGGAGAATGGCAACTCTCTGCAGCATGTCTCCAAGCACGATTGGCTGGAGGGCTCTGTGCTCCTCCCTTGCAATGATCCGATTGGAAAGAAAAATGCGATTTCCCAGGAAATTAGTGCATGTTGCCAAACTTGGGGGGGGAGAGGTTTGGGGAGAGGTTTCCATTAGACCAACAACCCTTGATTTGTATTATCATTCTGGGAAATCACTGTATTAATCTGAGCCAGTGATTTCTACGTATACTTTTGGATCATAGATTTTGTTATGCATACTCTAATGTTAAAGCTCAGGTAACTAGAATCACTACAACTGGAAAAAGGTGTGATCTTTATGTATAGAACTGTTGCCACCAGTCCCCATCATATGATGAGTCATGATGATTCATTGATTTATATCCCCTATCTATAAACTCACCATTTTGGGTTACAGTAGGCATCTCCTCTTTTCAGAATGTTACATGGGATTGTTAGCCATGTAAAACTGTCTCAAAGCTGACCATGTTAAAAACACCTGCCAGGTCTACCGGCACACTACTACAAATCTTCCATGTTCCCCTTCTTCTGACATTTTTTCCTTGGCAATGGCCCTGTGAGGAAGGTTAAGAAGAGAGATAACAGCTTGCTGATGGCTCTCTAGGAAGCTTTCATAGATAAGCAGAATACGTATCCATAGAAATAGGCTAACTACCGCTATAACTGGTCTACCTCTTATATTTTCATATCTTCTAAGAGTGGTGAAAGACTTGCAGGCTTTGTCTGCAGAGAATAGCTGTCCTTCAAATAGATGCATTTCTTTTTAAAAAGTATGGTTATAGCAGCAGAATGAAAACTTTTAAAACCTCTCTTGAGTTGTAACTTTAGCAATAGGCCTGATCTATTCATGTTTTCAATCCCGATCAAATAGTTGTTTCGACAGAAAATGGTTTGTTGCACAGATGTTATATACTTTGTTCCCTTTAAGTTTCTTTATTTTTAGAGTATAAGTGCACAGAGGACTATTTTCATGTAAGAAATCTATTTTCTTACATAGGCGTGTGCAAACAAAAATTCAGGAAAATTCAATTTTGGTTACATTGGACATGAAAATTTTCAGGATTCCCAAATATTCCTGAATCCTCATACTGGTATGGGTTTTTTCCTGGAATCAGAAAAAAATTAGCTGTATTATAGCCTATAGGAAATATTTCCAGGGCTCTGGATCCTCCAGAATTAGAACTGAACTCCAGATAACAGAGAAAATGGCTGCTGTGGAGGGTGGACTCTGGCATTATACTCTGCTGAGGCCTCTCACTTCCCAAACCCTGCCCTGCTCAGACTTCACCACAAAATCTCCAGGAATTTCCTGGAGCTAGCAACCCTAGCCAGGCCTTGTTCCAATGAGTCCTCCCTCAAAGTCCAAAATAGGCCTGAAAAGGGCCCTGTCTCCTTCCCTTCCCCCTGCCTTTTACTGACAGAACCAAGCCTGGACTCTCTGGTTGCCTAGCAACAGCCACTGAGGGCATCCATTGCTTAAATTGCTCATTTGATCATTTTTGGATTTTTTAAAACCCCAAATGTAATTTTTTTAAAGATTTCAGATTTTTCTGCAAACTTGGGGCCCTTTTCAGGTTTTTAGAAAGATCAGTCATGTCTATTCCTCTCCAAATCACAGAGATCAGTTCTCTTGAAGAAAATGGCAGCTTTGGTGGGTGATCTCTATGGCATCACATCCTTGCTGAGTTCACTCCCCTCAGCAAACTCTGCTCTCCTCAGGCTCCATCCCCAAATTTCCAGGAATTTCCCGACCCAGAACTAGCAACTGTATATTTAAACGATTCATTGTAGTAAGGACAAGTCAGGATCTGTAAAGGACGCCTTTCTGGGTCTTTTCAAAAGAAGAATGGCCATGCTTGTCCAACCATGCTGAAGAAACATTCTGAGCTGAAGTGGGAGGATGATCTCCGGACAAAGAGAGAGAGGGAATGACAAGACAGAGACTTTCTCTGCTGAATTATAAAGTCCAACACTACTAGACAAGGCCACTGAAGTGGAACTATCAATGGGAGAATCTGGCATTATTCCATAGATGCCTGAGTATAACTACAATGAAGATAGCAAAATAAGGCAAATGGGGCTTCTGTTTCCATCAATGCATTTATGTTCAAAGGTGTATGGTTTAGGTTTGTTGTTGTTGTTGCTCATTTTATAGCACAAGAGCCCAATAGGAAAAATGGTGCAAAATATTAGCAGAAGGATATAATTTGCTGTTGTGCAACACATACACACACACACAAACATTTATAAATGTTTTGCACAAGGTGTTAAGTTCTGAAGTTTTTTTTTAAAAAAACTTGTTTTTATGTCAAGCAGGATGGCTGTTGGGTTTTGACTGTTCTCCTGCAAACCAAGAAAAAATACATTTTGCCTTATATAACTCAGCAGTTTTTCATTAAAAAGTAAGGATTTTCTATAATTTTAAAAAAATTGCTTTATACATGCTCTGAAAGCAAGCAAATTGTAAATTAAAGCTGTCGTCTTAACTGTCACTTGCAGTTTTATTAATTGACTTTAGTTGACTATTTTTCTCCGATGGAATGCATAAAGAAACTGGGATTTCAAAAATGGTCACCCAGAAGTTTGGTCTCTGGAGTGTTAATTTTCAAAACAGCATCAGTCTTTATAACTAATAATACCAACACGCACACAAAAACCCTTGATCAATATGTCTACGTATTTGTATTTGTTCAAAAGCATTTTTAATAAGATTCTGATATCCATTGTCATGCCTCACAGTCACCCTTTCTCTCATTTGCAAATAACTGCTATTTCTGGAATTACTTTGGAGAATGCCGAGCTCCACTATGTTATGACAAACAGCAGGCATCTAATAACTTTCTATTTTTTAAATTACTCTCTCAATATTTCCTAATTGAATATCTCTCCCTACCTCCTGTGTTACATTACAATAGTGTCCCATTAAATGAGAGGGAGACTCAGTAGCAGATAACTTTCCTAAACTTCCGTCCATATTCCTTCACTGTCTCATTTCCCTGCTTTGTTTCTTATTAAGTTTATGATTTTTCCAGGCTGACATTTCATATGAACTATTACCCCTCAAGCTTGCAAAGTTAGCATCGCCTGGTTATATATTTTACTGGAAGGAGTAGCTATGTAGTTATCACCATGACCTTAGATTATTTCAATTTGATACATTTACTTCTTATCTAGAGAGGCAGTTCCCTATGAGGGCTAGGGCTGTCGATTCGGTTCATCCGAACCGAATAAACATCCGACTTTCTCCCGATTTGGCGGTTTTAGTTCGGATGGTACCGAACTCAAAAAAGGCAGGAAAACGACGTGCCGAATTCGGTGAGTTCAGGACGATCGCTGAATAAATTCTGCAAATTCAGGGTCTCAAATCAGCAGCATAACCGTCAGTAAGCAACTAGCAGCATTCTCCCGCGGCCAATCGGTGGCCAAGCTGGGTCTTCTTCTGGCCAATCAGTCGCGGTTGAGTGTATGAGCCCAGCTGCTGTGCGGCCTGGGGAGAGAAAGAGAGAGCGTTTGTTTGTGTGAGAGAGAGATCCCCGTGGGGGGGTGTGCACATTGGCGGCATTCCACGGCTCTGGGGGGCATTTTTAGGGTTAGAGGTCCCAAACTTTCAGGATAGCGTGAGGGGGCCCTTCTTGCAAGAACCCCCAAGTTTTGTAAAGATTGGGTCAGGGGGTCCAAAGATATGGGGCCTGGAAGGGGTCACCCCCCCAAAAAAAATCGCCCACAGGAATAAAGCCACTTAAAGCACATTGGCGGCATTCCGCGGCTCCAGGGGGGGCATTTTGGAGGGTAGAGGTCCCAAACATTCAGGGTAGCTTGAGGGGACCCTTCTTGCAAGAACCCCCAAGTTTTGTGAAGATTGGATCTGAGGGTCCCGAGATATGCCCCCCCCCAACTGCCCATTGGGATGAATGGGATCAGGCAATCCTGAATGTGCATCTCTACAGAGCGGCAAATCCAAGGCAAAACCTCTCGTGCATAAATGGCCAGAGAGTCGTGAGAGATCCTGAGCAGCTGCTGCTGCCCTGCTTCTGCTGGAACAGAAGACATCCACGGTTTGACCCATTTTGGGGCTTTTATCTATAACTTTTTTCCTGTGTGGGGGGAGGGGAAGCAGATTCTGTGTGTGTGTGTGTGTGTGTGTGTGTGAGGGGGGAAGCCAAAGTGGGGTGGGTTTGATTGCCTCTGTTTGGGACTGTGCTTTCTGCTGTTTTCATCGGTTGCCATCTTTGTCTGGAGTTAACTGTGGGTCAGTGAGTCTCTCTCGGCTGGCTGCTGTTGTTTCCAATGGGCTGTGCAGCCGCTTCTGTTGTTTCTAATGGGCTAGCCTGGCATTCGTTTTAGTGCATCCCATGCTAGTTATGCTGTTTACTTACACTTTGAGTGTTGTTAGATGCACTTTTGGCACGGACTGGCTTCTACTGTGTGTGCGTGTGGGGGGAGAGCCAAAGTGGGGTGGGTTTGATTGCCTCTTTGTGGGACTGTGCTTTCTCCTGTTTTCATCAGTTGCCAACTTCATTTGGAGTTAACTGTGGGTCAGTAAGTCTCTTTCTGGCGGGCTGCTATTGTTTCCAATGGGCTGTGCAGCCGCTTCTGTTGTTTCTAATGGGCTAGCCTGGCATTTGTTTTAGTGCATCCCCGGCAATGTATTTTCAGTGGAGTCAATGCAAGTCAACCGACATTCCCCTCTCCCATTATCTTCAATGGGCTGGGCAGCCTCTCCCATTGTTTCCAATGGGCTGACTTGTCATTCCTTTTAGTACATCCCTTTTAATGGCTTTATTCCCCCGGGCCAGGGTAATGGTACAGCCCAACTGCCGAGGCAGCCAGACCCTCGGCCGAGCAGATGGGTGGGGGGACCCCTTCCGGGCCCCATATCTTGGGACCCCCTGACCCAATCTTTACAAAACTTGGGGGTTCTCTCAAGAAGGGTCCCCTCAAGCTACCCTGAAAGTTTGGGACCTCTACCTCCAAACATGCCCTTCCAGAGCCGTGGAAGGCGCAAATGTGTTTTTAATGCCTTTATTCCTGCGGGCGATTTGGGGTGGGCAATCCCTTCCGGGACACATATGTCGGGACCCCCGGACCCAATATTTACAAAACTTGGGGGTTCTTGCAAGAAGGGTCCCCTTGAGCTACCCTGAAGGTTTGGGACCTCTACCCCCAAAAATGCCCCCCCCCGGAGCCTTGGAAAGGCGCAAATGCATTTTTGATGGCTTTATTCGGCCGAATTTTTCCCCGAACTCGGAACTTGGTGCCGAATTCCACAGATCCGAATTGGGGGAGTTCGGACTTCGGCATTTCCCGAATTAAAATGGGCTGAATTTTGCCAAATCCGAATTTTACCAAAAAAAAATTTCAACAGCCTTAATGAGGGCTAAAGTTACATATTACATTTTCAGAAAGAAAAAAAAGAAAAAAATAAAGTGGCAAAAACGGATTTTAAAAATATAGTTAACGAACTATAGTATAATATGATTTTAAATATGATATAATTATAGATATTTTATTTTGTAATGTCATAACACTCCATCGGAAGTCCAATGGTGAAGGGCACTGTGGTGGGGGGCGGGATTTGGATTCAGGGCACGATGGAATTTAGTGAATTGAATATTGTATTAATGGATAAGTAGTGCGCTGAACATGTATTTTTTTCTCTTTTTATATGTATTTTTTATGATTTTTTTATTTTTTATTTTTGTGCTTATGTTTTATTATAAAAATAATAAAAAATATTAAAAAGAAAGAAAAAAATAGTAATCTTAAATGCATTTTCCTCAGTAACCTTATCAATGGAGTATCTTTCCCTTTGACAAACATATCACGCACCCATCATCAACTTTACAAAGTAATTAAAGATATGCCTTTTTCGCCAGCCTTTACCACGCAGTTTCTCAACACTTCTTTTTTGTGTGCTGTCTGATTTTTAAACTGCAAGCCTGCTGACAGAAATATGGTCATAAAACAAAAGGGAGAAATACTTGGGGCTTTCATACGACTACTCAAATGTAGACAGTGGGCTCTTTGAATCAAAGCACAAAAAATCTAATTTGGTCCCTATTATTTGGTTCCTATTATTCTCATCATTGTTCATGGTTAAATGTGTAAGTATATCACTCTCAAACAGTATGCAGGTTGAGCTGAGACCTGCAAGCATTTTTGATGTGGGGAAATCTCTTTTACATTTTTATCTTTTTCTTTTTCAGGGTGGCATGCATGGATCTCCTCTGTTCTTCCTGTGAGATAGATGCATCTGAGAGGGAAGGAGAAAGGAGAGAGAGAACATGAATGACTAGCCCAAGGTCACTTGGTGGTGAATTTCATGGCTGAATGGGGGTTTGTAGCAGGGCCTCTCAAGTCCTAGTTCTTAGAATATACCACATTGCTTCCATAGATCAGCTTTGAGGAGTTTACCATAGGAAAGTGACAGAGGAAAAGTCAATTATGTTGTGCTGAATCTGGCCTTTATGTGAAGAGATTACCCTTTTCTATACCTTGGATTTTTTTAAAAAAAGAGATGTTTAAAATAGCAACTATTTTATCATTTATATTTTTATTCTAATTTCCTAATTTTCAAAAACATTGATTTACAGACAGTGGAAAATGGTGAGGTTGGTATGATGCAGGATTACATTAGATTTAACTTTTTTGATCCTTGATTTCTATAAACCTTCTGGGCCATTTCTGAACAATTACAGCATTTCACATGCCCTTTTGGTTAATAAGTATCGTCACCAAAATGAAGAGATGAAATAAAATAAGAAGTCTAACTTTTCTAAGATGGAGCAGGCAAATGTCACTAGATTAGAAATGTTTCTGATGCCGGAGCCTGCGCCAGCAGCTAGACTTTACCATTCGAGATTATTGCATCAAGTTCCCCTTCGCCATCAGCATTCAGCACACCCTGTGACCTGCAGGAAACCGTTCCATTTGCAAAAGGTCAAACATTCTTAGCCTTAAGCTTTTGAAATGAAGCAGAGAAAACAATTTCAGAGCTATTTACTACCCTGTTCTCTGACAGCTTTTGTCCTGGCTTCCTGTAAGAGATATTTGCTTTTATAGTCACAATCCTTTAAGTAAATATGATGCTTGTGGCTACAAAAAAACCATTTGATTGCTTTCTTTGAGTCATAAAGCTTTTATCTTGTTTCTAAAATCATAAAGCCCAGTAGGCATTGCGATTTTCCAATGCTATTGACTGCTGCCCCCTCCATACATTTTAGGTAATCAGATAAGAATATAGATGGTGACAGTGCAACTCAAGCAACAGAGGGAGAGATTTTGCAATACATTATTTGTTCTTTGTTTTACTACCCAGGTATGTACAACTATTCTAGTATTGAGAGAAAATTGCTATATTATCATCAAGTTTTTATACTGGATTTGTAATGTTAATCTAAACTAGAAAAACTGGTTATATACACACAGTCAGACACCCCTCATAATTCACACACACTCCCACAACTATTTAAGGAAAAGTTGAAGATTTGTGTGATCTAGGAAATTTAGGCAGGTAAATGTCCTCTGAGTTTTTCTTACATAGTATTATGGTTGCCAAACTCCAGGCCCTGGAGATCTGCAATTATAACTCCAGACTAGTCTCCAGACTATGGAGATTAGTTCCGCTGCATAAAATGGCTGCTTTGGAACGTGGACTCTATGGCATTATATGCCATTGAGATTCCTCCCCTTCTAGCCTCTCCAAACTCCACCCCCAAAATCTCCAGGAACTTCTGAAAACAGAGTTGGCAACCTTACTGATGGGATTCTTGTGAATTAAGGGACCATGCTACATATGGAGGAGGGGTTCCTGAATGACCCCTTGTAGTTTAAAGGGCCACAGGGGAGAAATTAATCTTGGAAAATGTATGGATCAGACCCACCTGTTATTTCCATGGATGGAAAGGATTTCAGACCATGAAGTGCAACTTCCTTGCCTCTCCTTTCCCGTTGAAGCCACACATGCCATCCCAAATACTGCTCCTGGAGGATCCCCAAGAGCAGCATAAGTCAAAGATCTGAAGCCAGAGGAGGCAATTGGCAAAAATCACCCTCCCCTTTGTCTGTGCAAATGGTTCTTTGGATTCAAGCCAATGCCTTCAGGAGTACATTCTTAGAGGCCCCCTCATGTAAAGGGTAAACAGGAATGTCCCCTCACAGTTTAAAGGAATTAGAGATACATTAGATTTGAATCCATAAGTGTGTCCCATGAATGGTTGTATGATGTGGCAAAATACACGTCCACCTTTAATACCACTGTCTGGTGTCCTATCCCCCAAGAACACAAAGGCTGACCATCCTTGATCTATAGATACATGTAGAGATAGTATGCAGATGCATCTACCCAGATCTACATTTGAAACAAACACAGCCATATTCAAAACTACTTATTCCAAGCTTTTCCACTAATGTCCCTCATTTCTCTCCTTTGAAAGCATCCCTAAAGCAGCATCAGGTTTATTACTCTATAAATCTGAGAAAAGGCTTACAGTGAAATAATGGTCATCTGTTTCTAAATTAAAACCGTATTGCAGCAGTGCAGGCTGTTGTGTATAAATGTCCTAATTCCTACAACTAAAATGTTAAATTGGCGGGGGGGGGGGAACTTCCTTGAGTTTATGGATGCAACAGTGCTGTGCAGTTGTTGAAATTACTTTTACAGAATAGAAGAGTAAATTTAGTTTCTTCCTGTTATTTATATTTGATCTGTCTTCATGATATTTGTAGTCATTAACTTAAAATGAACGATCAGCTCTGACAATTAGCACAAATCAGACAGGCTTCCTTATGGAAACTCCTCTGGCTAAAAAGACACATTAAAAAGAATATGCTATGATTTACAAAAACAAACTCTAACAAATTTTGATCCCAATAAATTAAGGAGTAGCATGTAATAATGTGTGGCTTTTGTAGTCTATTGGTCCTCCTGGCTTGTAATACAAGAAGTACTGGGATTTTGTAGCCTCTTAGCAACAGTAGTTTCACTTTCTAGTTCCAGATCAGTTCGTCTCTTACTGGTAGACAGATCAGTTCAAGGTTTCCTTCTGATGTTCATTGTATTTATTTATTTGTTTGTTTGTTATTTAGACTTCTAGTCCACCCTAATTCCTGGCCAAGCTGGGCACAGGATGGGTAACAACAGAACAAGAACAATAAAATAATAAAACGATTGAAACAATTAAAACCACAAAGTAATTATTATTTAACATGACCAGATGGCATCTGTTTAACTATAATAATAGCTGAAAGGCCTGGTAGAGCAGTCAGTGCCCCCACATATTTAATAGAAGAATAGAAGAATAAAAAGGTCTTAAGGAATTCTTTGAGGTCCTGCAGAGCCGTGATGTCACTTGGAAGGGTGTTCGTTAAAACTGAAACCCGAATATTGCCGAAATGGCTAATTTTGGGTTTATTTTTGGTTGGGATTGATCGATATGCACAACCCTAGTTTTTAGTCTTTTAATTTCCTTGAACTCTAAGCCAAGCACTTAGATAGATGAAGAATGGCAGGATCATAATCTCAAATTCAGAGTAATTTTAGTTTCTGAAGCAAACCAAAAATTGCTTTAATTAAAAAAGAAATTAACAAGCAGAAACCTCAAACAATTAAAAGTGTGAGAAAGATACAAAGCTGCATGTTCATTTGTATAATTTCCAGAGCTCATCAACAAAACCATTTTATAATTTCTTTTTCTGGTAGAGAGACTCAGTGTATTCCCATAATGTTAAAGTTAGTGTTATGATTTGGAACCTGAGATTGTACAGTGAAAACTACTGCACTGCAGTCCTTGGAAAAGATCCATATACTGCCAAGTATGAATATTTCTCCACAAATCACCATAGGATAGGGGTGTGCTTGCAGGGAAGGTAATCCTATCACTTCAGCACCTAGATTTCATTGAGGTCATTTATTCACAGACTTCTATTTATGTCTCACATTATTGGATACAGTCATCCCATATACCTAATCACTTTTTTAAAAAAATATATAAATTAACTTCTTGATTGGTTTCTGTTTTGTCTGCACTCTTCGCAAAGTATTTAAGCTGCCTAATTATGCCCGGTCAATTATCTCTGCTTTCCAGACTATTACACTCTCCCTTTTCCCCATCCTGACCTTGATGTGGTGTTCAAAGTTTCTAATAAGTGTGACATCAATCTTAACCTCCTGGCATTGACTGCTCCTCTCTCATATACTCCCCCACACACATACACTTTCCCAACTTTTCCTTCCTAAATGAATGTGCACAATGGTTTGTCTTTATTCCTTTTCTTTTTTTGCCGTCATCCCTTTTACTTTAAACAGAGGGTTGCCCAAGTCCTACCTGTTCAGGTAAAGTCTTTGCCCCCAGTTTAATGAAGTTTTTAATTTGAACACCATTTGGCTATGTGCTCTTGCATATCTACGGAACTGCCTCTCCTGGTATGTTCCCTAGAGAAGCTTGCGTTCTTGTAATAAAAACCAATTGGTGATCACTGGCCCAAGGAGTGTCCGGCTGGCCTCAACTAGGGCCTGGGCTTTTTCTGCTCTGGCCCCTGCTTGGTGGAATAGCCTCCCTAGTGAGATCAGGGCCATGCAGGATCTTCAAGAATTCCACATGGGCTGCAAGATGGAGCTATTCCACTGGGCTTATGGTTGAGACCAGAGACGGTTTCTCCCTATAAATACTGGCCTCTCTAATCTCTTCTTCTCCCCTGCTGCTGAGCCCCCTCCACCTTTACCATCTTGGAGGTGATCACATCTAATTGCCCAACTACAGTAGGTTATTTTTGATTCTATAGCCATCGGGGGCATTATTGCTCTATTACTGAAAGGGTTTGGGCTATTTTAAAGCGTATTTTAAATTGTGCTTTTATGTTTTATTGTTTTTAGTGTAATTGTGTTTGTGAGCCGCCCTGAACCCGGCCTTCAGGCTGGGAAGGGCAGGGTAAAAATGCAATAAAATTAAAATAAACATTTTCTTATCCATTCTGATTTATTATCCCCCCCCCTCGTACAACCATTTTCAGTCTTTTAAATGTAGTTAGTTACATGATGACTTGGAGTTCAGGTTTCATCAGTATGCTTGCTAATATGATCAGTCCTAGTATATGTGGCATGCATATGTACAAGGAAATGTGCATGGGATAGGACTGTAGGATCATTCATGATGGGCCTGTCCCCCTGTATAGGCACATCTGTGTGGGTGTTAAGTGCTCTGAAGTCACTTCCAACTCATGGCAACCCTGTGAATCAATGTCCTCCACAAACTGTATATTCATATATCCCACTGATCAGGAACATTGCTTTTCCAGACATTCCTGATCACATGCATTTTGTATACATGTAGGCATTTTGCTCATGTTTGAACAAACAGTTATGAGCAGAGCACATGCAGCATTCTTGATCCTGGACAAATGTGGGTCCATTGCACTTAATGAGAGCCAGCATGGTGTAGTGGTTAAGAGTGGTGGTTTGGAGCAGTGGACTCTGATCTGGAGAACCGGGTTTGATTCCCCACTCCTCTACATGAATGGCGGAGGCTAATCTGGTGAACTGGATTGGTTTCCCCACCCCTACACATGAAGCCAGCTGAGTGATCGTGGGCTAGCCACAGCTCTCTCAGCCCCACCTACCTCACAGGGTATCTTTTGTGGGGAGTTGAAGGGAAGGTGATTGTAAGCCGGTTTGATTCTTCCTTAAGTGGTAGAGAAAGTCGGCATATAAAAACCAACTCTCCTCCTCCTACTCTTCATCATCATCATCATCATCATCATCATCCTGCTCCCCCAATGATCATTACCATGCACACACACATTCATGTTGTCTGTACGTTGTTTGCATACTGCTGATACCTCAGTATAAAACTTTTATTTCTCCAAAGCCTTCCGTTCTGTCCTTGGTCTTTGTTCTTTCATTCTATGTAACTATTGATAAGGATTGGTGTCTGAATGAGTCTGAGGTTTGACAAAACAGCAATAACTATGATTGACTGGCCTGAGGATAGAATAGATACAACTGTCATTAACAGAATTTGGCCTTGCTTGGAACTGTGGTTTGCAATGTGAGCAACTAAATCTACAGATCACAATGATGTTACACTTATTGGGAAGTCCATGACATCCCCCCCACCCAGTTCATTGAAAGTAATTGTAATACATTTATACCCTCTGATTTCTATACTATAGTGCTTTTAAGGTGCTTTTTACAAATGATTCAGAGCTATAGAGCAGAATAAGTCTTACCTTGAATCTTATATGTATTACCTGAAATAATTATTTTCAATGTTATCATATGCTAATATATTTTAATATTACAATATGCTTCCAATATGTACATAATATACTAGCAGAAATAAAAGTTTTTTTTTAAATCATCTTTACTGCAGGACTGTCCCATAAAACCTCTATGTTATACTGATTACAACAACTTAATATTATTTTCTTCTTCTCCCCATTAGTACAAGTAACAAAACTGAAATACCCTGGTAACTGCCAAGACAAAATAAAACACAAAATTGTGATCTGTATCTAAACACACAGTTCTGAAAACTTAAGGACACTTCCGTTTTCTTAAGAAGAGGTGGTGATTTCCACTGATTTCTTCCTCCTATTGCAGCCCACAGAGCCACCCCTATTTTCCTTCTTGAGGTGGGCCAGTGGATGCTCAGGATCAACACAAGGAGAAAAACTGTGGTCTGAATTGGGAGGGGGAATCCATTCAAATCACCATCTCCTCTTAAAGGTGCTTAACTCTTCAAAATGTATATCTGGATACAGGCGAGTAGTTTTTCTTACAATGTTCCAGATAAAATTCCAAAGGAAACCAGAGGAGGGGAGCTTGCTGACAAGATGGGTTCTGGGTCACAAAAGAGAATTGAATATTGTATTAATAATGGAAAAGTAGTGCGCTGTATATGTAAAAAAATTGTTTTATTTTTTATATATGTATTTTATATATTTTTCTTTTTTTGTGTTTATTATGAAAACAATAAAAAATTATAAAAACAAAAACAAACAAACAAAACCTTATGCCATCATCAAGGATGCAACAAAGTCCCATGACTAGCCCTATGGGATGGACAATGATGAGGCTTATCAGCACCACTGGCAGACTGACTGTGCACCAGTTGGATCAAGAGCAGCAATTCCAAGGGCACAAGAACTGCCACCCATGAAGCGTAACTTTCCCATGTCCACCTCCCACAGCAGCCCAAAAGCCCCCCTTCCCCCAAAATCCTGTCACTGGGATTTCCTTTAGGGATGTGCATTCAGATATATTCGAGCCGAAAAAATACCCCCCCAAAACCTTACCAGTATTTTTCTGGTATTTTTTCAACTAAATACAAATCAGAGAATCTCCCCTGTATAGCCAGTTATCCCAATCCCAAAAAAACCTGAAAAAGGGTTTATTTGGGCATGCCAAATAGGAGTTGTTAAAGCTGTGCAACGTTGTCCTTTCCCCACCTTTGGAGGTTTCCATAGCAACAGAAGGGAGGGGAGTGAAACCTTTCTCACAGCCAAATAGGAGAGCACATTGGGGGAGCTGCATTATTTGCTCAATCATGTTTTCCTTCGGTGTGGCCAGTGGATTCTTTGCTTTTGCTGTTGTGTTGCTAGCCTTCTGCTATTGTTGAACTTTAGGGGGCTTTTTTGTGTGTGGAGGGGGGGGTCTGCTTGGTTGTTGTTTTTTTAAGCCCAGGATAGCCATATCTCATCAGAACTCAGAAGCTAAACAGGGTCAGCCCTGGCTAGTATTTTGGATGGGAAATTTCCAAGAAATACCAAGATCATGATGTGGAGGCAGGCAATGACAAACCACTTCTAAATATATATTGCTTTGAAAATCCCACAGGGTTACCATGAGTCATCACTTTCCACCACCACCAGTTAACTCCTCCCCTTTCCATTCTTATTACTCTCCATTCTTATTACTCTCAACATTCACATGGGAGAATTTTGGGGAGCCACTTTGTTTCAACTCTACCCATGATGATGTAGCCAGTGCTTCCATCCATTAAGACCATGCACATTATAAAAAGTTTAGCCTTGGGTTAGTAAAATCAAAAAGCGAAGGAGAAATCTGGTAGGGAGCTATGCATATCAATATGCCAGATTTTTTTTAAAAAAACCCAAAAATACCTTTTCGGTATTTTTTGGGAGGGAGGTTACTGGTAAAAATTGTGGCAAAAACAAATAAACTGAACCCGAAAAATACTAGAAAAAAATCAGTGCATCCTCTAATCTGATACTTTGAACAGAGAGACATCAGAGATGAATGACCAATTTATAGCAACATACATTACTTAACATCTGATTATTAGTTTGACAGTAAAGCATGGCAAATGTAGATTATTGATTTTGTGGTGTTATACATTAGATGTTAATGTTCTCCTCTACAAATTAAACTCAGTATTAGAACTGCCTTAAAGGATTAATTGTGAAACCATCTTTACCATTTACATATTGTCTTTTTTGCAAAATCTTGGTAAGTTAGGAAAAACTCTGTTATGTCATGATGTGCTATCCAGTTCTTTTTTCTCTCCCTGTCAAATTGTTCTTAAAATTCATACAAATCAAACTTACTACTTTGCTTTACTGCTTCGTGTGGCCTCAGATTCATCTGCAGAATGTCAATAAATCATAAACTCTTTTATTCATGCTCAAAGTGCATGCAATCAATTTTACCCACTGCTGAGCTTCTGATATTATCAAATGATTTGATCTATCTTTGTGTATTTACTAAATAATTTAGGATTATGATATCGACCAATTGCACTTTAGTTTGAAGAACACAATCTATAGTAACCTTAATATGTTTCTGTTATACAAAATAATCCTTCAATTGTTTATGGGATACGACGGGATTCATTTGGTTTTCTATTATATGTTAAAGTTTCTTTTTAACTATTTCATTTTTGTGGAAAATACTTTCCCAACATCCTGTGTTGACATTCACATTTGGTGTGCCATTTTCTCCACTGTTCACAAACCACCTGCTATTCAGATAAAGGAGAGGTGAACATTTGCGGGCTGTGATAAACAAGGAAGAATCATGTCCCCAAAAGAAATGGCCCTATTAGATCAGGTTTGTATTTGATGTAGGTAGTGAGTGCATGTGTTTTGTTGATGATGCAGGAGTCCCACAAAACAATGTGCTTCAAAATAATTATTGTGGTACAGGACATTGCAGTATCCTCTTTGTTCCTGCCTCATGGAAGCAACAATCCAATGACAACATCAGCCATCACCATGCAGACTATAAAGGCTGATAGCATAGGACCTCAAACCAATTCACTGCTGACTCTTATCGATTTGCACCATAAGACTAAGCAAACATCATGATCTTTAAATAATAATTGTATTACAAACAATGTATAGAGCTATCACATATAAACAAAGATCAAATTATTGCTAGGGTAAAGAAGAAAAATAAAATTGATAATCTGACCAGTGGGTTGGATCCAACACTGCATTTCTTCAGATGCAAGGACTTCTACCCACAAAGGAGGATTTTCTTGGCTCCCCTGTCTTATAGCAGCCTGAAATTCTGCTCATGAGGGAGAGATTTCAGGGGGCATTCTGGCTGCCATAGGAGGGAGAGCTGAGAAAGTTATGCACTGAGGGAGGAAGACCTTGAGCCCAGGGAAATGCTATGTGTTTCCCACAATATTTTTTCCTGCTGTTCTTCGAAAGAGCTCATTGGAGCTCTCACTTTCCCCCTTTTGTTCTCACAAAACCCTGTGAAGTATGGTATGCTAAGAGACAGAATGACTAGGCCAAGGTCACTCAGCCAGCTTCTTGGCAGAGTAGTTATGTGAGGCAAGGTTTTCTATGTGTTAGTACTAGGGTTGTGCAAAAAAAAAAAATCAGTAAATTTCGGGTTTGGGTATATTGGGCCTGATGTTTTTCCGGAAAACCTGGAATAAGCTGAATACCCATACCAGCAAATTTTGGTATTCAGTTTATTACCGGGTTAACTGAAAAATTTGGGCCTATTATAGTGTATGGAGATTTTTTCAAAGCTCCTGTGGGGGCATTTTTGGAGGTACAGTCCCCAAATTTGCAGCGTAGCTGCATGGGACTCTCCCTAGACAGTCACCAAAGTTTGGTGAACTTTGGGACAGGGATTTCCAATTTTATGGGCCCCCCAAAAGGGGTTGCCCGCATCCTCCAGGCATTTGTCAGCCGAGCTGTCCATCGGTTTTCAGGTTCAGAAGTTTAGCATTGCCGAGGACTGGTGGAAAAAAGCTGATTGACAGGCTGACGCCTCAAAGTCTGGGGTCTTCATTTGTATCTGGGGCGCATAGCATGATGCAAATTAGCTTCCAAACTGAGGAAAATGGCTTAAATGCAAGAAAAATAAACCACAGAAAACATTTTTTTTTGGTGGCAAATCACATCCTGTGAACAATCCTTTATTGTTCAAAAATCTGATTTCAAGAGATGGTCATGGTGTGGGGGAACGAAGCCTCTTCTTGGGGCATCCTTCAGTTTCAGAGCAGGTTTTCGGGGGAGGGGATAATATCTGAACAAGCCGAAGTCTTGACCACTGGGGCTGTCTGAAGGAGATTGCTCATCCACATGGGAAAGGGAGTCTCCTTCGGAAGCCTGATGGTCAGCAGCTGTTGAAGCTGGTTCTTTTTAGTTGGAGGGTATATCCCTTCGGACGGGACTGGGTGAGCCCTGTCTTTTAAAAAACCCTTATGCTTGATCCAGTTCAACCCACTGAAAGGTTGGTCAGACCAAGTTGGCCCTAACAAAACCAGTGGAAAAAAAGAACAGAAAAATGGGAGAAAGCTGAGAGCCATGCCTCTGAGCAAAGGTGAATAGCCAGACTTGAAAAAGCTGAATATGTATTTGGCTTTTTCAGGAAGTGCCTATTCAGCTTTGCCCAGATCCCCAGGTTTTGGTATTTGGTAAACCCGAAGCCTGAAAATTACCATAATGGCTAATTTCAGGTTTATTTTCAGTTCGGGGTTATCGATATGCACAACCCTAGTTAGTATGATTCTCAAACCACTATTCCACACTGGCTGTCATATACAGTGATTATTCACTGTGATTGTCTCATACATAGTGATTACTCATGAGAAAATTAAGGAAAACTTATATAAGCAACTTATATTGGGAGGGGGGGACAAACATATGAAGTGATTTGATTCCTTCATTTGGATCAAACATTCTTTAAAATATGGAAATATGGTACCAAAAATACATTTTTCTTCAGGTTTTCAGGAGGCCAAATGTAAAATACATAAAAAGATGCTTCATCGCATGAGTAAGGAGCAAGAAGGCTGAAGCAGAACTACAAATACATCTGACTTGCTCAAAGGTTGCAGAAACTACCCAGTTATAAATCAGTGAATAAATGATATGCAGCAATTGAAAATGTAGTTATCAGTGTAAATCCTCAGCTGTCCTGAACTGTCAGGAAAATGGCAGACATATAAATATTTGAAATACATATAGGTGGATCTCAGTTTCTATAAAATTGTAGTTCAAGTTGAGGAACTAGGATGGGGAGGAATGGCAAAAATGAAAGCTGCACTTCCCACATCAAAACCAAGGCACCAGTTGTTTGTGAAAGAAACAGAACTTTGAGATTTGCTTTTCCACCTTTCATCCCTTTCTTTTCTTCTCCAGCATGCAGAGCCAAAACTGAAGTTTTACTTCTAATCAAAACCTGGATGTACACATGTACATATGGCATTGCCTTATACTGAATCAGACCCTTGGTGAATCAAGATCAGCACCATATACTCAGACTGGTAGCAGCTGCCCAGGATTTCAGGCAGAGGTCTTTCACATTACCTACTACCTGATCTTTTTAAAAAAAGAACCTGTATTTGTTGTGGATTGAACCTGGGACCTTCTACATGCAGGGCAGATGCTCTACCACTGAGCCATAGACCCATTCCCTTAGTTACTTGGTCACAACCTAGTTGGTTGTGACTTCTGAATATGGATGATTTGAAGGGAACAGGCTTTCCCACAAATCAGGATCCAAGGATTAAACTGCAGAGAGGGTGGAGGGAAAACACTCATCCAAGGATTTTAGATTTGTTGGCATCACAAACAAATTGTGGCTTGTTCATGACATCTAAGAACAGCGGAAGAAACAGTGGGGAAATAATCCTTCAGCAGAAAGAGAAAAGCAGACTGTGCTTCGATAGTCAGGGGCTCAAAAATGGTAAGAATGAACTGACAGAATATAGCAAGAAGAACAGGGACTGTATTAGGACTTTAGGATGAAAAGGCAAGGCGTTTATGTGTGTGAATATATGGTGATCTTCCTATTTTTAGCAGTATTCACAGCAGGAAGCTATACTCAAGTATTATATTGCCATGAAGACTTCATTATTATTTATGATGTGCTACGGAACATTTATTAGTAGATTGTGAAGTATCATAAATAATTTAAGCTAAACCACTCATGTCAATTAAATGAAAATGCCTTTTGTGATATCAGTTTGGCTGTTCAGTAATTCACTCTTCAATAATTTGAAATGGATGTTCTAGTCAGCAGTGATATATTCACTACTATATGTATCATAGAATCATAGAGTTGGAAGGGACCACCAGGGTCATCTAGTCCTACCCCTTGTACAATGCAGGAAATTCCAAATTATCTCCCACCCCACACCCCCAGTGACCTATACTCCATGCTCAGAAGATGGCCAAGGTGCCCCCCCTCTCATGATCTGCCTAAGGTCATAGAATCAGCATTGCTGACAGATGGCCATCTAGCCTCTTCTTAAAAACCTCCAGGGAAGGAGAACTTATCACCTCCTGAGGAAGCCTGTTCCACTGAGTAACCATTCTAACTTATAAAATTCTTCCTAATGTCTAGACAGAGCATTGTTGTTGTTTCAGACATGGGCAAATGATCACATACAGCATCATCAAAGTATTAATATTATTTATTTATTTATTTAGATTTTTTTACCCCACCCTCAAACCCCAGCCAAGGCCAGGCTCAGGTAACAACATAATACTTAATAATAATCTGATAAAGAAAGAAAAATACCATATATTGGGCAAAATACATAAGCTTTTACTCAAATATGAAACAGAGAGTGAACAAGTGAAAGTATGTATCATCAAATGGATGCAGAACTTTGGAAAAGAGATTCCCATGCAACAGTGGGAGCATTTGTGGACAGAAACAATAAAATTTACTGCTAGCCAGTGGCTGAGAGAAAATTGGTACGAACAGTTCTATAGATGGTATATAACACCAATGGATATAAAAAAAATGAATAAGAAAGCTGATAGTCACTGCTGGAAGTGTAAAGAAATTGAGGGGATGTATTTTCATATTGAAAACTAGTTTTCCATTAGACCTGAAAATCATGCTATTAGGGGTACTACCAACAGTTATTGATAAGAACAAGGAAGAAGTATTTAATTACATGATAACTACAGCCAGAGTGGCAGTGACCACATAATGGAAATAGGAAGAGATACCAGAAATAGAAAACTGGCAGGAGAGTATGCAGTGATGGCTAGATTGACAAACTTTTTGAATGAAAGATCAGTGGAAGAGCTGGAAAGAAAATGGAAACAATATTATGATTATGCAAATATGTAAGGCTTTTGTAGAATTTTGAACTGTAGTTGATAAAGAGGTTAAGATTATGCTTTAAGTAAATCATATGTAGTATGTTAAAGAGAGCACAAATAAGTTTAATATGTTTTGTTTTTTCTTAAAATATAGGTATACTAAGTAAGGATATAAGTTTAATAATTTTAAGGGGAAAGTGAGTAATAAAAGTATAATGTCTCTGATCGTTAAGAATGACATATTATAAAGTCTACTAGAAGCTAGATAGAAGAATGATCTGGAAATTAAGATTTTAGTGTTTAAGAGAAAAGATAAACAAAATATGGGTCATCTGAATTGTTTAATTAGAATATAAATGTGGGATAGATGGTAGAAATAATAAAGCTATATTATACCCAGACCAGAGTAAGGAACGTGAATGGTAGTGTAATACTTGATATGTTAGGTTGAGTGTAAGTGATTTTGTTTGGTATATGTATTTTGTGTACTGTATGTATTGTGTTTGTATTGATGTTGTAAACTTAAAATAAAAAATGCAAAGAAATACTTAATACATAAAAAGCAGTAAAATACACTAAAATCATGATATAAAGATAAAACAATTTAACCACCCCATACAACCATCATATTAAAATAATAAACAGATGGCGGCCATTTTTGACACATAACAACCCCCATAGGGCTCAAAAAAGCAGTCAGGACCCCCATATTTTAGTTGAAGCTGTTTACAGCAACCAGGGGGAGGGAGAGGTTTGGAGGCCAGCTCTGATGGAAAACTATAGTTTCCCACAACTGTAGGTATGGTGGAATTCTTTGTTACTTCAGAAGCCCTACCTCCATTATTGCAGGGTCGCCAGCTGTCCTGGTGGTGGTGGTAATCCCCTGCTCCCAGCTTTTGTTTTCCGCTGCCTATCACAGCAGTAGCAGGAGACCATTAAAAAAATGACTGTTGGTCCAACATAGCGAGCTCACTTCTGGGGAAAAAACCCTTGAGGGGCCTCACACCTCTCTAGGAATTGCCCAAAACTCTATGGTAAAATTCCCTAAAAGTCCCGTTGAAATTAATGGGTGAAGTCCAAAAAATTTTTTTTGAAACTCCCATTGATTTCATTCAAGCTTCAGGAGTGCTCTTGTGAAACTTGTATCTACTTCAGTTGAGTTTGGGTAGGAATATGTCTTCCCAACAGATCCCATTCAAAGAATATAAAACATAGTGCTTCAGGACATAAGCTAGTATTTAGATTAGTATTACCTCCACCACTCAGCTAAATGTGTATCTTTAAAAAGGTCCATAATTTGAATTGTAAAATAAACAAAAAAAAAACTTGTCTCCTGACACATTTTTTAAACTATCTGAGAATGTTGGAAATGCAAATCTAGAAATCCAACCATGACAATATGAATATTTCTGCACTTGTAAAGTCTTACAAATGTGTCACTGGCCACCAAGACTAGATTAATTCATGCCATCGTATTCCCTATTACTATGTATGGGTGTGAAAGCTGGACAGTGAAGAAAGCTGATAGGAAGAAAATAGATCCCTTTGAAATGTTGCGTTGGAGGAGAGTATTACGGATTTCGTGGGCGACCAAAAAAACAACAAAAACAAATCAGTGGGTTATAGATCAAATCAAGCCTGAACTGACCCTAGAAGCTAAAATGACTAAACTGAGGCTATCGTATTTTGGTCACGTCATGAGACGACAAGAGTCACTGGAAAAGACAGTCATGCTAGGAAACGTTGAGGGCAACAGGAAAAGAGGAAGACCCATCAAGAGATGGATTGACACAATAAAGGAAGCCACAGCCTTCAATTTGCAAGATGTGAGCAAGGCTGTCAAAGATAGAACGTTTTGTAGGACTTTCATTCATAGAGTCGCCATGAGTCAGAAGCGACTTGACGGCACTTAACACACACACACACACAAAGTCTTACAGCATAATCCTGAAGGGGGAAGTAGTTACAGCAGGCTCGGGAATAGCACCACTAGATTACCTTCTGAGTGGCTTGGAGGCCACATTTTCCCCAAAAATCTCATGTAACTGCCCCATTGAGTTACACGGACCTGCACCTCCTTTTTTGCGGGGACAAGTTCATGCCTGTTGCCCCCCGGTGCTGAAGTACATGACCCTGCACCAACGTTAACACCAGTTTAGCCAGTGCACATGGCACTAATGCCGGCGCAGTGTTCACGCCGGTTCCTAAGGGCATTCGCCTCCCCTTTGAGGATTGCTCTGCCCCTCTTTATTCAGACGAAGTTCCATTGTATTCAACAGGGCTTTTGTCCATTTAAGTGTGCAAAATATTACAGCACAATCTTTTGGATGTTTATACATAAGCCCCACTGTATTCAATGAGTCGTACCCTCAATTGCAGCTGTAAGTATATTTACTTATCTACAGCATTTATATGTCACTTTTCTCTCCAAAGGGATTCAAAGAAGCTTGCAAAAAAGACCAAGCTACAATAATGCAACAGAACAAGCAAAAGAAATATCCTCATCAAACTGGACTGCTCTAGGATCCTGTGCTGGCCCCAGAACAAGAGTGCTTTGGCTCACACCTCTGGCCCCAACCAGGCTTTTAATAGCTGCAGGAGTGTAAGGCAAAACTTAACCCAGGTGGAACTCAGCTGCAGCTGGCTTGCTCTCCAAGCAATCAGGCCAGCTTATCCATGTGTTTTGGCAAATCATTAGTTAACTTTGCTAGTTTAACACTTGACAAAAGTATTCTGATAGACTATTATGTTAATTTTGACACTTTATTTTTACTTTTTCAGTTAAGTTGAAAGCAAGAAACAGATTTTCTGGATATAGCTATATTACAGTGACATATACTACACAACATGGAGAATGAGTCTTGCATATAGAAAAATGAATTCTACAAGGCTAGCTACTAATTTCCTTATTCAGGTTCATGGGTCAAATTCATTTTCAGACATGGTAGTATTTGTGTGATGTTAATGTACATAGAAATAATGAAGTTTAGATTGTATGGTAGAATCAGCCTATAATAAGAACAGGAGCCATTTTTCCAACACACTATTTATTTCTATACCATGGTTTTTCCATCATTTGATGATGAAATCTTATCCATTGCTAAGACCTCCCAAATTTCAATGTAACATTTCTGGACTGTGGATTTTTGTTGCAAGAAAAAATAACCCAATTAACTCATTTTTTCTTTTGTGTATCAGATCTCCAAGAAGTACGTACCTCTTGTTTTAAAAGAGGAGGCGCATTCAGTCCTTAATATTTCCAGTAAAATCATCTCAGGAAAGACAATTGGCTGAGACCCCCAAAGAACAACTGATAGTCATAGCACACAACTCTGGGTTAAATGTATCTATGATCAGTATAACCAACTCTATCTGTAATTCATATGTTCAGCACCAGGGAGTGGCCTCATACCTTTTTCTTCTGCTCCTCTAATACTCTGTTTCCACCACAAAGCTTACAGGCTGAACTCAGGACTGCAATATGAGCCTTGCCATCTGCCAGCCGACCTCAGGGTGCAATCCTTCTTTCCATAAAACCCATTCTCAGAGTCTGCATCTGAAAAACTTTTCTCAGTGGCACCCACTTTGTCTGCCCAAAGTGGTATTCCATTCCAATTCCAGTTTGGATGAAATGTTGTGCTAGTTGTGGTCTGTGTTACCTGCCTCTGATCCTACTCTAACTTTTCTGGTTGTCAACTGTTTTTTGTTTTAAACTACAAACTCATCTGTCCTGGACAAATCACTGTCTGACTCTGGGACTTCAAAACCTGCCATGTCCATATATGAACCTCACACCAGCCAACTGTGTCAGAATAATAAAACAGGCTTCCACCACATCCTGTTCTCACCTGTCATGTACAGCAACTGATTAGAGGCAAAGAAGCAGCTCCTGGTTTGGGTACCTGCCTGAAATTACACAAAATAGGTGAGTTCCTAAGCACATGGCTGGCATGGTGGTCATAAGCTGTTCAGGCAAGCACTAGAACAGAAGAACATTTTGGGGCTTCCTTCAACTATAGGCACTCTCTCTGTTCATTAGTTTTAGGCTTTAAAAGCCATTTGCGCCAAGTGACAGCTTTGAGTAGGGATGTTTTGTTGGTGGCAGTTACATTACATGCGTACAATACTATATATCCCCTTATTCCAATTTCTAAATTAGTTCTGCTGGTGTCTAATTTGGTTCATAGTGTCAATCAATATTTTATAAAATGTATTATGCTAGTTTCCATGGAACCTCCTCCCCTCTTTGACAAAGAAGTACCTGCTGAAAGACTCATCATTCACTGAATATAAATCAAGCATATCTCCCATTGTTACATTCTGACAGGCACCTCAACTTGCATTGTTCATTGATTAAGGAGATATTTTGTCTCCAAGTAGAAAAGAACCTGATATAGTTACCCTCTGAAACCGTAGTCGGAGCACTCTAATCAGTTCTTTCATTCCCACTTGATTTATAATTCAAGACACACAACCATATCTATGTTCATAATATCTAGTGTTTTGAGCAGGTTGCATATTTCCATCCTGAAACTCCTTAGATGATCAAAAATGGTATTGTGTATCAAAAGGTAGTCACTTAATTCTGCAGACTAAATTGTCATTTCCATAATCCCTACACTTACAAAGAAGATATCAAATAATGGTAGCAAACATATTGTACAACAGGTCTTACTGTATATGTGACATTTTTCTTGTACAGAAATAACTTCAACAGATGAATATACAAATGAATACACACGATGGGGATCAAGTTGGAAAAGAAAATCACAAGGATTTGGAATTAAAAAGTTGTTGTCCCTGAAATTCCCAGTCTTTTTTTACAGTGTTCTACTATATCTAATTGCCCTATTTTTAGGTGGGAAGGGATGACATGTGAAAGACCTTGACTCCATCTTTGAGAAAGAGTGGACAGCTCGATGAAGATGTCAACCCAGTGTGTGGCTGCTATGAAAAAGGCAAAATCCATGCTAGCCATAATTAGACATGGAATAGAGAATAAAACTGCTGATATCATACTGCCCTTGTACAAATCTATGGTGAGACCACACTTGGAATACTGTGTACAGTTCTGGTCACCACACCTAAAAAAGGATATTACAGAGCTTGAGAAGGTGCAGAAAAGAGCAACCAAAATAATTAGGGGACTAGAGCAACTGCCCTATGAGGAGCAGTTAAAACACTTAGGGCTGTTTAGCTTGGAAACAAGGCAGCTGATGGGAGACATGATAGAGGTCTATAAATTTATGCATGGTTTGGAGAGAGTGGACAGGGAGACTTTTTGTCCCTCTCCCATAATACTAGAACGCGGGGTCATCTGCTGAAGCTGGAGGGTGAGAGATTCAAAACAGATAAAAGGAAGTATTTTTTCACACAACACATAGTTAAATTGTGAAACTCCCTGCCCCAAAATGTGGTGATGGCTGCCAACTTGGAAGGCTTTAAGACGGGAGTGGACATGTTCATGGAGGAAAGGGGTATTCATGGCTACTAGTTAAAATGGATACTAGTCATGATGCATAACTATTCTTTCCAGAGGAGCATGCCTGTTATTTTAGGTGCTGTGGAACACAGGCAGGATGGTGCTGCTGCAGTAGTCTTGTTTGTGGGCTTCCTAGAGGCACCTGGTTGGCCACTGTGTGAACAGACTGCTGGACTTGATGGGCCTTGGTCTGATCCTGCAGGGCTTTTCTTATGTTCTTATGTGCTGCAATTATAATTGAGGCTCTTGCTTGATTCGATTGGCTAATTTTACATTCCTCTTTGGGAGCTGTCTCACGTCAAGGTTGACTTGGGTTCCTGTCATCTTTGCTACAAGACTTGCCCTTGCTGTGACCCCATCCCAAGCAGAACCATCAGCACCCAGAGGTTATTGTCATGTGTGATTGATGAGTGTCACTATTTTTTCTCAGAAGAAGGTATTTCTTTTCAAAATTCAGTGAACTGATTTTCTGCTGATTTTGGCACTCAAATGAGAATGTAGTTAGCAGTCATCAAAATGAGTTGCCATGCTAAACAATCATTCTTGTCACAAATGCCAATGGATTCTAGTTGTATGGATTATCACGAGCTGGTGCATGTGTAGGGTTGCCAGCCTCCAGGTACTAGCAGGAGATCTCCTGCTATTACAACTGATCTCCAGCTGATCAGTTCACCTGAAGAAAATGGCTGCTTTGGCAATTGGACTCTATGGCACTGAAGTCTCTCCCCTCCCCAGACCCCACCCTCCTCAGGCTACACCCCAAAAACTTCCCGCCAGTGGCAAAAAGGGACCTGGCAACCCTAAGCATGTGTTGTTTTCAGAGTGCAAACAAAACTCAAAATATCAAGCACCGAAGCTACAATCTTCTACATACAAAGTATGTGCTCTAGTTACACTGTCGGTAACTTTTTCTACAGTAACTGATAAACATTCAAAACCAGCTCAGTTAAAGAGACTGATTAAAATAGACATGTCCTTCAGATTCAGGTTAAAATGTTACCAAGTAGTCTCTTCATGGCTCTGTTAAGCATTTTTATAGCAACACATTTTCCTGAAGTCCTTTAATTCATTTTCTGCTGCATATTTTTGAGCACACATTGAGCTAGCTTAATAAATTACTTTGTAATTTTAATATTTATTATAGCTCTGTTAGAACCTTGCCTCTATAATATCAATGGAACCTCTCTCAATAGACAAATGTGTAAGGTTATCTCTGTGATTTAACTAAATGGGATATGTGTCCTTAATGCAACTAGTTTAACCAAAGAAATCACTGATTTTATCCTAATATACTGTTTTCATTTTGCTTACACAAGGCCTCCATTTTACATTTGACCAGCTTTAATTCTTTCCAAGCTTTAAATTCTAATGGGGTTCAGTCTCCACATTCACAGATGCAGAGGTAAACAAATAATAGTTTTATTTTACGACCCTTAAAACCTACACCAGACATACACAATTTACAATATGTTTCCAAATTCTGCCTCTTTTTAGAAGATGTTGCCCTATCACAAATGCTACGCTATTTAGTTTATTGAATGATCCCTTTTTGAGGGACTGGTTCACAGGGCCACAGAGCAGGATTACAGCACTGGCACAAAGCAATAGCCTGTCCCTTTGAGTAGGATTGGACAGCCCAGCATTTCTCCAGCCCTCATCCCTATTGTTGACAGACACATGGAAATTCTCATATAGGGACCAAATTCAAGGAGCTGGAACACATTTATGTATAAGGTATAAGAATTCCATCTTGCTTAGCACAGAGCAGTTTTGACAGGATAGTATGACAGCAGCTTCTAGCATAGCCAGCAGATCTCAACCAAAACTAAACTGGGACACAGAGGGAAAACTATACTAAACAATTAAGTAGGCCTATGAATACCTGTCAAAAATGGGAAGTCTTTTGCTTACTGTTTGCTGGGTGCTGATAGGGTTGCCAGCCTCTAGGTGGGTTCTGGAGATCCCCTGGAATTATAAATGATCTCCAGAATACAGAGATCAGTTCTCCTGGAGAAAATGGATGTATTGAAGGGGGGACTCTATGGCATTATAACTCACCTAGGTCCCTCCCCTCTAGGGTTGCCAGCTCTGGGTTGAGAAATACCTGGATATTTTGGGGGTGGAGCCCAAGAAGGGCAGGATTTGGAGAGGGGAGAGACTTCAATGCCATAGAGTGCATTTGCCAAAGTGGCAATTTTCTCCAGGGGAACTGATTTCTGTCATCTGGAGATCGGTTGTAATAGCAGGAGATCTCCAGCCCCCCCCCCCCCGGAGGGTGGCAACCCTACTCCCCTTCACATTCTCGAAAATCCCCAGGAACTTCCTAGCCTGGAGTTGGCAACTCTAGCTGATAACTATGTTATAAGTATTGAGGGATATTTTAAAAGTAACCACATCAAGCACTCTTTTAACAACCTTTTGTTTTGTTTTGTTTCTTGCAATTTAATCCCAAAGGCATCCAAAAGTAGGCCTTTAAACCTTTGCCCTCCCCAGTGAAATCTCTTTGTCTTAACTTACTAAAATGTTAAATGACTCCCCTAACTGTATTCACTATATAAAAAGCTATTGACTGGAAATTGCCCAATTACAAAAGAAGCTGTTCAAGCTACAAAAGAAGAGTTTTAATGTTCAGCAAATCTATTCATGCTTGCTTGCTTTCTGTCAGATTATATAACTTCTGGACAGGTACATTATCCTGAACTTTCCAACTTGTCTTTGATCATCACCAAACTAGGAAACTATTCATGATGAGCCAAACATTAAAATGGTAGATCCTTTAAAGGAACACCTTTCAACTGGGGGACAAAAAACCCCCCCTGCAGGCAGCTTAAAAGAAATAGGGCCAGGAAGTGTTCAATTCACCAGAGTAGGATGGAAGTGGACATCAACAAATTATTTTTGTGCCCTTGAAGTTTAACTGGAGCTTGTTGTGACATAGGGTTGCTAGTCTCGAGGTACTAGCTGGAGATCTCCTGCTATTACAACTGATCGCCAGCTGATAGAGATCAATTCACCTGGAGAAAATGGCCACTTTTACAATTGGATTCTATGGCTTTGAAGTCTGTCCCACCCAAACCTCTCCCTCCTTAGGCTCCACCCCCAAAACTGCCTGCCGGTGGTGAAGAGGGACCTGGCAATCCTATTGTGACATCTGAATGCAGCCTCAGACACTAGGCAGTGCACAGCATGCCAGTTCATATACAGTATCTGCTGAACTGTGTTTTGAACTTGGATTGCATTTTTCATATCATTATATTTGCCTAATATAACCTTAACCAAAACCTCAAACACCATCTTGGATTTTAAATCAGTGGAGGACAGAATATCACAGATTAAGTAAATACAGCTTAGAAAAGATCAGTGCTTTTAGCAAGAGGAATAGAACTGAGTTTTCATATGAGAATCAGTTCCTATTTTCACCAGTGAAATGTTGGAGGGTATAATGTGAGCCCCTTAAGTAGGGTTGTGCATATTAATAAACCTGAACAGCAAATAAACCCAAAATTAGCTTTTCGGTAATTTTCGGGCTTTGGGTTTACCAAATGCCAAAACCTGGGGTCTCCCAAAAGCCAAATAGGTGATTCCTGAAAAAGCTGAATAATTATTCTTTTTTTCCGGGTTTGGCTATTCACCTTTGCTCAGATACACGGCTCTGTGCTTTCTCCCATTTTTCTATCTTTTTTTTTTTTACACAAAAATAATCCCCTTTTGAGATGGGGATTGTGTAATCGGAGGCAACATGGTCTGATCAACCTTTCAGCAGATTGACCTGGATCAAGCATAAGGGTTTTTTAAAAGATGGGCCTCACCAAGTCCTGTCCAGAGGGATATACCCTCCAAATAAAAAGAGCCAGCTTCAACAGCTGCTGACCACCAGGCTTCCAAAGGAGATTTCTTCATCCATGTGGATGAGAAATCTCCTTCAGACAGCCTCCGTGGTCAAGACTTCAGCGGGCTCCTATCTCACACACCCCCCAAAAAAATCCTGCTCTGAAACTGAAGGTTGCCTTGAGTAGAGGCTTTGTTTCCCTGAATCTGACCATCTCTTGAAATCAGATTTTTGATTGCCACAATAAAGGACTGTTCACAGGATGTCATTTGCCATCAAAAGAAATGTTTTCAGTGCCTTATTTCTCTTGCATTTAAGCCTTTTCCCTCCGTTTGGAAGCTAATTTGCATGGACATCATGCTATGTGCCCCAGATACAAAGGCAGCCCCCAGACTCTGAGGCACCAGCCTGCCAATTGGTTCTTTCCACCAGTCCTCAGCAACACTGAACTTCTGAACCTGAAAACCGATGGACAGCTTGGCTTGTAAATGCTTGGAGGATGGGGCTACCCCTTTGTGGGCCCATAAATTTGGACCCTGTGACACAAAGTTCTCCAAACTTTGGTGACCATCTAAGGAGAGTCCATTGCAGCCATGCTGAAAATTTGGGGGCTCTACCTCCAAAAATGCCCCCCAGGAGCTTTGGAAAAAATCCCCATAGAATATAATGGGCCCGAATTTTTCAGTAAACTCAATAATAAGCCGAATGCTGATATTTACTGGGTATCCGGCTTATTCCAGGTTTACCCCCCAAAAAAACGGGCCCAATAAACCTGAACCTGAACTGTACAGAATATTTTTTTTCACAATCTACCCCTGAGTTACACAATCTGCAATACGTAGTTGATAATACATTTTGAGGCCTGTTGTGTTATTTCCAGTTAATCTGTTTCTTGCTTTATTTATTACAGCATCTTTTTAAATTAACTGATAATTTTAGTAATGGCACAAGGTATGATTTTCCCCCTCTTAAGTTTCTCTATGCAACAGAGAATTAAATGCAATTCTACTTAGAGTCATCAGTAATTTCAAGGACTTAATATTCAGCATGCATACTCTAAGAAATTCAGTACATGTTTTAAACATTTCACACATTCATGGGTGATGGCATTTATTTAAGGCCCTAAAGCATACAAAAGTGAAACTCCAGACTCAAAACCATTTTCATCCTTTAGGTCACTGATGAAAACTGGTTTCATCCCAACATTCCACTACAAAAGAATTAATTTATCAGTATTAATTAGCACATCAAGTTTGAAGTTATTAACTTTTCTGTACTGCTTATGCCAATCCCTCCTGCTGAGAATTCAGAATGTACTTCATTTAAAACTAATCATACAATATATATAATATTTTACTCATCTTTTAACTTCTGGGATATGATTACCATTAAAAAAATTATTTTGGGAAACAAAGCTTTCCAAAAAAGGTCCCAAACATTTTTTCTCTCTAATAAAAACTAACTAAATAGGAAACTGAAGGGAAAGATTGTGGGAGAGAGAACAGAACAACGTAAGAAGATCCCTGTTGGATCAGACCACTGGTCCACCTAGTGCAGCATCATGTCTTACACATTGGCCAACCAGTTTCTCTGGAGGTCCAACAACAGGGCATAGAGGCCAAGGCCTTCTCCGGATGTTGCCTCCCAGCACTGGTGTTCAGAGGTTTCCTGCCTCTTGAATGTGGAGTTGGGTTGTGCATACCGATATACTCGAACTATGAAAAAGAGGAACGTAGTTCATCTTGATTGACATATGCAAATGCAATGTATACAGATATCCATTTCACTGCAAATACATGTGCTGGCTTGCTGTGGCCAAACACAGCTTCTACACTGATGGTCAAAAAAGAGGGGGTGGGGTGGGTACTAGCCCCTATATGGTCTTTCACACACACCCCATTCATCTGATGCCATATGCAAAGAAGGCAGCATCAAGCTGGCTGGCTCTCCCTTCCACCAGCTGCATCAAACCCTGCCCCTTTCCTATGCACCTCTACAAGGGCTAGGGTACTGGAATGACCTTTTCATTGCATGGACATACACCAATACAGACACCTGTGAAGTTCTCCATATGCAGTCCTGTCCTATATGAAAATTCAAGCCATGCAGAAAATTGATCACATTCTAAGTGGCCTCAATTTCCCTAGTTATAACACCCTATAAAAGTTGTACAGAAAGTCTTTTTCATTTTATTATAAACACAACAGGAAGACAGTTAATTAGATCACCACTGAGATAATTAACAAATTTTACTCTAACCAGATGTCATGCTCATGAAGATGGCATTTTCCATGTTCCAGGAAACCAAAGGGGAAAACATCCCTATAAAAATAGTTGTATAAGATATTTGTAGCACGTTTTATAACAGAAAGAACCACAGGAGCAAATACATTTTATTCAGCACAGTGGAAATAAAAGGGCTCTCATCAAAGAAACGCAAAAGCACTGACATTTATAATAAACTCTAACCAACAAGAAAAGTACTTTTACAAGGGCTTGTGGCCTATAAAACCACAAATGGGTCAGTGTAGTAAAAATGAATGAAAAATTAACAGGTCCTAATGGATAAAAGTATGGCAGTATACTGTTCCCCTACATCCCCAGGCAGTATTGGCCTACTGTGCAATCCTGAAAAGGGGGGGGGGTCAGAGTAGGGTTTCCAATCTCCAGGTAACTGAAGCCAAATTCCTATATTGTACAAAACTAAGTGCAGGTGGAGCATAAATAGAACCCAAAACACATGTATCTAACAACTATACAATTCTAAACAACATCATAACATTATGCTACAAAAAGCTACAGATACAAAAGTGAACAGAGAGCTCAAATCAGTCCGGCTTAGCAAAAATTGTCTTGATCCGAAGCACGGATCCCCTTAAACAGAACAATGGTTCAGTCCAACAGAAGGACCTACTCCCATAGGACGCCGATTCTAGATACTACCAGTGTTTCGGTGATCTTCTTCAGCTGTCCGTTGTATTAAAGTCAAATTACATCCTTCTTGGAGTATGAAGCTTGAACCCTCTGAGGTCTATTTTAAATGTCTATATAGTAATGTAACAGTCCACAAACTGCTTTGACTTTAATAAACCCTGAGTTGAGTATACCAAGGATATGAGCAGAGTACTAAGATGTGTCCTGCTTTGCTACATAAAGGTCTGCTGAGGAACATCCCCACCCCTTTTCCAGGCCCAAAATAACTGGAGGGAAGACTACCTGTTCTAAAAGGCTGTTCAGAGGTCAAGCCTGTGAAGAACCAGCCTCACGAATGATTTAAATGAAGGAGCTGGGACCATGAGAGAAAAGGATTCCCCTTCCCCATTTGACCTTTATGTTGCTAGACATCAGTAAAATTTCTGCGTACACCACTGGGATGCTTTTAAGTTATGTGCCATAATTAAGACACAAAGATATTTAATGGCAAAAAACTGTCACTTAATTGCATGGTATTGCATGGTATTTCCACTTAATAAAGATGCATACTAGTAATTAATTAACACTCAAACAAGGCAGATTGTGATCAAGAATGGATTGACTTTATCAATCAGTCGCAGATGTCAGTTCAGCCTTAATGATGAAAACACTTCATTTGGCTTGAAGACTAAATACTCAAGAAAACAAAAAAGGAAAAACAACCAAATCATAATTGAATCGGCAATATGACAAGTAATATGAAGCCCCCCTCTTTACTCTGCCCCATTCATATATATAAAACAATTTAAAGATCTAAAGGGAAGAGAGTTAAGAACCCCCATTCCAACCATGGCTTTCCCTTTGCCAGCATGCTGTAACAATTAGGCTGTAAGAATAGGATCATGGAATCCTGGGTTCAAATCCCCATTCTACCGTAGAAGCTTGCTGGGTGACCTTGGCTAGTCACTTGTTCTCAATCTAACACACTTCACAGGGTTGTTGTTATGAGGATAACAGGGAGTAGGGAAAAACAATGTTATGAACCACTTTGGGTCCTCATTGAGGGAAAAGAGTGAGATGTTTGTTTCTAATTAAATAAATATTTATTTTTATTTGAAACATTTTTATGCCATCTTTTCACCCAATCAGGTTCCCCAAGGCAGTGCGCATAAAAACATTAAAGCATTTTGACAATGAAAAACATTTAAAATTATAAAACAGTTCAGTAAAAAGACATAAGCAAACAACACCGGAACCATGAAGCAGAGCCAATAACCATTACTGGGGGTATGCCAAGTGAAACAAAAAAGGTTCACCCACTGGCAGAAGACACTGATAGAAGGAAAGAGATAAATCTCCCCAAGGAGAGAGTCCCAACATTTTGATGCCACGACCAAGAAAGCCCTTTCTTGTGTTGCCACCCATCTAGCCTCGGGGGGAGGGGGGCAACCAAAGCAGGGCCTCCAAGGATGACTAGAGTGAACAAGTTGGGTCATATGAGAGAAGACAGTCCTTAAGGTACAACCAAACAATTGCAACACCTCCATCAGTTGTTTTTCTTCCTGCTGGACCTCAGTACCAGAAGACATTCTGATCAGGAGATGAGTGCCTGCATAAAATAAACTGAGAAAAGAAAAGCCTTGGGCAGAGGGTCCTATCCCACATTCCGGTGCCCCTTTAAATTGTACCAAATACTCATAATCAATAATGCTTAGGTAAACTATTGAGGCATCACCAAAGACAGCAGAGCAAATCTCTCAAGTGTGATTTTTGTCCAAGCTCACAAAGATTACAACTGCTGTCTTTTGGTTGGACTAGATGACCCTGGTGGTCCCTTCCAGATTCTATGACAGCTGTCATTTAAACAGATGTGTCTACAATTTATGTTAATTCTCCAAAGAAAATTCATTACCAGTCTATAATAGTTAATAGTTTTTGTTAAGTAGGTGAAACTTTGAACCATGTAACCTAAAATTTACCATTTTTTAGCATTTGCTAGAAACAGATTGCCCGGACCTGGATGGTCTAGGCTAGCCCAATCTCATCAGATCTCGGAAACTAAGCAGGGTCGGCCGTGATTTATATTTAGATAGGAGATCACCAAGGAATTCCAGGGTCACTATGTAGAGCCAGGCAATGGCAAACCACCTCAGTTGGCTCTTGCCTTGAAAACCCAACAGGGTTGCCATAATTAGGCTGCAACTTGACGGCACTTTACACACGCACACACACAGAGAGAGAGAGAGATAAACAAATTCTGATTGTGAGGTATGGACTGTTGCACCATAATGGGGAGGGGGATTCCTTTCTGCAGTGATGCTTTCCTGACAGAGCATGTCTTATGCAATTCACAGTTGTCAGTTTGTGACCCTTCATGATGGCAGCAATTAACGCATCATCACAGCTTACAAGTAAATTCAGAAAACAAGGATGTAAAGGAAATGTTCCTTTAAATTCAGTTCCCATGTAGATCGACTGGTGGATGCACAGAACATATACAAAGCAACTGAAATTTAACACAATCCTTACTGTTACTACTTCATGTTTATCCCACTGTCTTTCCCTCCACAGTTCTGTAAAGTGAGCCTGACCCAATGAACTTAGTGCAACACTATCCACTACACTAGCTGTCCATAAAAATATCCAGACTTCCCTGATTATCATTAGTGTTCTTATCAGTACCAAAGCAAGTTAAAAAGACAATAGCGAAACAGTCTCCCTACCAGCCTTCTTTTTGGCCTCTCGTCAATCAAATAGGAATTCATCTGTGAAAAAAAAATTTTTTTTACTTGCTGCAATGATCTGATTGCTGCTGCAGCTTCCATCATACTTTCATGCTTGTTTAACTTATAAATAAGATTATTTATACCATTCTGACTTATAAGTTTTATTAATGTAAGTAATTCTGTTCTTGAAGTAAAAATCATATTTTCCATGTTGCAGATAAGTGTGTCACTAAACCCACTCCTGGGCACAGGGGCCATATTTGTCCCTGCCCTGTCCAGGAGTAAAGAATAAGACTCGATTGGTCAGAAGCCTGGCTGGGTATTTCATGTCAAGTAGAAGAATCTTCAAATTACACATTTTGTTTCCTTTTTTGTTTCCTCCCTCTAAGTTTATTATGTCATCTACACCATTCCTTTACCTAAGTTCATTGATATTAGTCCACCTTTATTTCATCTCTTGTATCCTCATTACTTTCAAATGGGGACACTGGGTAGGAAGGTGGCATGGTATAACTTGATCTCATCAGATCTCAAAAGCTAAGCAAGGTTGGTGTTTGGATGGGAGACCACCAAGGAAGACTGCGGAGGAAAGCAATGGCAAACCACTTCTGCTTCTCACTTGCCTTGAAGGCCCCTCCTGGGGTTGCCATAGATCAGTCACTTGATGGCACTTATGCACTTCTTAGTTCTCCAAGCTCTATACCACACTAGGCTTCCCTTCCAATGCTACTTCTGGTCAGGTGGTGGCTGGAGATCTCCCGCTATTACAACTGATCTCCAGGTGATAGAGATTAGTTCCCCTGGAGAAAATGGCTGCTTTGGAAGGTGGTATCTATGGTATTTTACCCCATTGAAGTCCCTCCCCTCCCCAAACCCTGCCTTCCTCAGGCTCCACCCCAAAAATCTCCAGGTGTTTCCCAGCCAGGATCTGGCAACCCTAGTTCAGAGTCTGTGTATATTTTTAAACATTTCTTATTTAGGCCAAACTAGATATGATAGCTTATAGATATGAGGAAGACCCAACAAGAGATGGATTGACAATAAAGGAAGCCACGGCTCTCAATTTGCAAGATCTGCGCAAGGCTGTTAAGGATAGGACACTTTGGAGGACATTGATTCATAGGGTCGCCATGAGTCGGAGACAACTTGACGGCACTTAACACACACACACAGATATGATGATGGTAGTCCATTGAAATATGGGTCTGTTGTGGGGAGGGAGGATTTCAGCACTTGAGAAGGTGCAGGGGGGAGCCAGAGTGTTTGGTCCCAGCATACTGCAGGCCCAATTGGGCCGTTGTGGCTTTGGGGGAAAAAAACAGCATCTCTGTTAGGGACTAAAATGGTGGCAGCATCTCTGGAGATACTGCCCTGTCTATTTAATTTATTTTATTTAGGTAGTTGTGCCCTAAAACATAAAAAGGAAGCATGGGTGTGATTTATAGAACAAAAGTTGTGGAATGTTACCCTTCTGTCTCTACCTTGTCTCCCCATAATTTGGCCTTTCATCCTTAGGGAGGAGACTAGAGGAGGGATAAGTGACAGGTTCAGCTCCCCTCAGCTATATGCTGTCTTTGTTCTAAAAGAAAGATGCCCACCACTCTATACACGATTTAGGAATATTCAAGTTCAATAAATGGGTTTGAAGCTATCATACCTTGTTTGGGTCTTTGTTTTCCAAATTTTCTTACCTGTTGATGTTTGTCATCATAAGTTGTCTTCAAATCTGAAATTTGCCTTGCATTTTCTTAGCAAGGGCATAGCTCATCCTTTTTATAGCATCTCTTTTTTCCAGCATGTGAGATTCAAAATAGATTCCCTGCTGAGGGTTATCTTAATCAGAAAGGTAGCACTTGAGGGCTTTCTTCTGCTAACAAGTCCCACTGGACAGCATGATTCCTACGAACCTTTAATGTTTTACTCCACTTATATAGAAAAAGTGAAACTTGGGCAGTTTGGCTGTAAATTAAAATGTTAGAAACTTTAGCTTTTTAATACATTCTTTGTAATGGATGGTTTGTCTGGAGATCCATTTTGCATACTAACAAGGCTATCATAAGCAAACACATGCAGAACTATTCAATCAAGCCATAATTCAATTAACAATGTGATCTCAGGCATGTGTAACTGATTTATAGATGAGGTGCAAAATAGATGTGACAGATGCATGTTTCAATATGGAGCTTCTATGATCACATAGAGGACTGGGATGGATTCAGGTTTTGACAGCAAAATGGGGTATATAACTCAGCATCCCTGCACCCTCTGTGTTTGCTTCTCACAATCTTTCCAAGGGGTATTCTTCATGGAGATTTGCTGCTGTTTCGATGCTGATTTGCAAATTTTGGTTATTCACTGCAGATCCGTGTTTTCCCCCACTGAGCAAAATAAGCCGGGTTAAAAGAGAGGCAATCCAAACCACTTCTGAGCCGTACTTTCCAGTAGAAGAGCGTTTTGTTGCTCGGATGCCCATGAAAAAATGTTTGCTTCGCTCCCCGGGACGTCTCCTTTCTCCTCCCCCACATGAGCGCTGGAGGCTAATCTGGTGAACTAGATTTGTTTCCCCAATCCTACACACAAAGCCAGCTGGGTGACCTTGGGCAAATTACAGCTCTGTTAAAGCTCTCTCAGCCCCACCTACCTCACAGGGTGTCTGTTGTGGGGAGGGGAGGGAAGGTGATTGTAAGCCGGTTGAGTCTCCCTTAAGTGGTAGAGAAAGTCGGCATATAAAAACCAACTCTTCTTCTTCTAGATATTACGCTATTTACTTAGTATAAAGTACTTTATACCCATGATCTTGTTATTACCATAGACTTGTAAGGTAGCCCTGTATTAGTAATGCTTTGCATTTAAAACAGGAAACTCCCTTACAGGTCAATGCTAAACAGAGCCACATCTTTCTAAGCCCATTGAGTCAATTAACTTAGAAGGTTTAACTACTTAAGATGGCACTGTTTGCCACTGGGCTACACTAGTATTCAACACCAGTCTACTATTAACACTCATGGTCCTTCCAAAGAGGGGGTCTTCCATAAGATGCCCTTGTTAAAAATGGGCCAAATGCAAGGCCACTGAGTAGTTTTTAGATCTCTAATTAGTTTCTATAACTTCAGCCCATTGAGAGGTAACCCCAATTTTGAGGGGGGGGGGTCAACAGTCCATCATATTTGTAGCATTAAAAAAATGAAGACCTGATCTACTGGTTTCCTGTAAAGATAAATGCTATTAAGATGTTACAGCAGAAAGGCGATAAGAGTCATAGAAATTCCTGCTCGGAATAAAGCATAGGGAGTACACTAGAGCTCTAAGAATGAGCTGGCTTTATGTTCAGTTGAATAACCAAGGTCTTATATGAATTAAATAGGCTGCCAGTACTAATTTTTCTAAAAGGCAATTCAATTCTGGAATAGTTGTTACTAATTTGTGATGTATGCCAAGTTTAAAATGGGGGGGGTGGCTGTTAATTTTCTAGATTTCAAAAAGGTGAACATGCGAGACTAAATCTATTAAAATAGAAATCAGTCACTGGAGTAAATTAAAGGAAAGGAAAGAATGACAGCGTGGTAGATTGGCAAGGGGAAAGATATGGAATTCTCAGCCTATGGGAATAGGTATAAGTTCCCCTGTATGAGAGACAAGAAAGAAATAAGTGCATAGTAATATTCCTTCCCTTCATGATCACACTGTGAAATGAATTTCTTCAATCCTAAGGAAACTTTCCAAACTGTGCAGAAGCTCTAGGTCTTTGCATATATTTGTGCTTCATATGGAGCCAAATTTAATAGCATAGTTTGTGTAACACATTGAAATACATACAAAACGTATATCTCTCTTCGAAATTTTATTTGGTAATGAGGACAAGAGGTTGAATCTAAAGAACTGGAGCTTGCCTCTGTTCCATGTCTGATTGCTGTTTGTGTTAATTTTTGATTACTGAATATTTTTCCAGTAGTTACAGTGTTGTTGTAGCATAATGACAAGTCATTGTCCAGCCTGCTGTGACCAATAAATTCTCAGCCAACTCCTTTTACATACATTTTCCTTTCAAACCTCATAAGAGAAATATAAAATACAGTACTAAAAAAAATGACATTAAGTAGTGAACTAAATTCTCATGTGCCAAGCTGGAAAAAATATATATGAAAATGTAACATGTAAGTGAGAGGTTAAATAAGCCCCCATTTCCCTAGCAGGCAGTAATAAAACCCCCAAGGATAGTTTGGATCCTAGTTTTTATGGGAAATGACTGGCTACCACAGACTTACCTCTTCTCCACCCCAATACCACCCTTGTAGTGTCTAGTTAAAATAATACATGATATCATCTGCACCATTTCCCTGCCCCCAACAATTAATTTTTCTGTCACTTGGAGGGGGCAGGAAATGTGACATATATTTTGTCATGTTGCATGTTCCTTTTACTATACTTTACCAGGGAGACACAGAGAAGAAAGGGAGTGGCATCAATGATGTAGAACCCCAAACATCTAATGAATTAACTGGTTTTAGAAGGTTCTGAGCAAGTAGCCTTTGGATTACATATTAAAATGCCATAAATAGTTGTTGTTTTCTTGCATTCAAACCTGAGCAAGCTTTCAAATGCACCATAGACTTGAAAAAGAATATTAAAAACCACATTCTGCCAGCCTTGATAAAAGAAAGACAAAGGGGAACTAAAAGGAAACCCAATAAATTGCCTAAGTGAAATTATTGTAGTCAATGCATAAGTATTGCTGAGAGAATAATGTGCATGTGTTGTCATGGTTCTATGCCAACCATTCAGGACCAAACTAGATGTGGTGGCATCCTTGTGGCTGCCACAAGGATACTTTCACCATTTTAAAGTCATTTTAAAAAGCTGCAAGGGCCTGCATCTGATTGGGCACAGTGCGCTGAGGAGCTTTTGAACCCCCACAAACTGCTGAAATGGCTGCCCCCTCACCAGCAGTTTTGGCACTTGAAAAGGTGTGTGTGGGGAAAACAAGAGAATACTCTTGTTCAGAATCAGTCCCTCACAACATTTTAACATGTCTTTTAAATAGTGGCAGCATCCTCGTGGCAGTCATAAGGACACCATCTTGCCTAATTTGGACATTAGACTGGAAGTTGTCATTTTCAAGTTGCTTTTAATGGACTGCCAGATGGTATTATCTGTTGCATTCTTGCATTTTATATGCTGTGTTTCCATTGTTGTTCAGACCAAATTTGTGGTGATTTTTTTAGACTTAAAAACATCATGTTGTCCCATGTGGACATCCCAAATGCAGCTGACATTTAGCAAGGCCACTTTCCCTTTAATTTTTCAATCATCCCTTCTCCTAGTACTATGAATTACTTCCTGTTCTTCAGGAGGCCACTTGATTCTTTTTGTAGAGTTCCTATATCTATTTTAAACTATCAGGTCCTCTTCTCTTGGGAAGACGTTGTCTTGGGAAGAAGTTGGCCACTGTGTGAACTTGACGGACCTTAGCAAATTGATTTGATTTGGATTTATAGGCTGCCCTTTCCTGGCCAAAACTCTTGCAAATTGCAGGCAAAAGTGTACAATTGCTCTCCTTGTTAACGCTAGTTTTCTATTTGCATGAAGTTATTATTTTGTATTCAAAGAAACATTCAAAACTAGGTTCTGCCATGTGCTGCACCATGTGGTGCAGTCCATTCTAACATCTCTGGGCATTGCCATCCCACAACCATCTCTTTTCTACTACTATATGAGTAGACTAGGTCCTAGTCTCATCAAGGACATGGCTGTGTAAGGATGTAAAAGTATAGAATGTTTTCTGGAATTTTTACTGTAGTATTTCTTCACAACTTCTTCTTTGGTAAAAACAGATGTAGAAAAATGCAACTCTGTGGGAGCTGAAAATTTCCTAAGTGGTCTCAGTGGTATTAAACCATCATCTCAGAAAACAACATAGATGAGGGTATATATAACTAGGAAACAAAATATAAAATGCCTAACTTCTAATGTCTGCTTGTGGGGCTTCTGTTTTCCAGGGGGAGAGTCTGTACACAAATACACAGAGACAACATCTTTGGAGTAATTTCTATCTTCTGGCTGTTCGAAAGAAAATTCTTACTTTGCTCCTTGAAAGAGTCAATGAATACAGGTCTTGTTACAAGACACTTTTCAGCTTGATCTCTTATGGGGTGTAAATTCAAGTTCATAAAACTAGGGTTGGCATGTTGGGGGGAACTTACCAGCAGCAACTAGAAGGGGTTTGGGGAGGGGGTTGGGGGGAATTTACCAGCAGCAGACTGAGGCCTAGGCCTCTGTTACCGGCAATGCATCAATGTCTCTTCTGGCGTGTACCGGAAATTATGTCTTCACATCGTCAGCAATGTGGGAGCACTCTGATATTTGGGCAAAAACTCTATGGTAGAAGCTGGTTTTACCATAGAGTTTTTGCCCAAATATCAGAGCATCCCCATGTTGTTGGTGGTGTGATGATGTCACTCTGAGGACTGGAAGTGACACCAATGCATCACCAGTGACAGAGGCCTAGGCCTCAGTTTGCTGCTGGGAAGTCCCCCTGCTGGCCAGCTGAATGGCGCCTGGGGGAGGGCCCCCAAAGCAGGGGATCCCAAATCCACAGCGGGGGTCTGGAAACCCTAGATAGAACTGCATTTTGTCTATGGGCTATAGCTGTGTCTATGTTTGTCCTAAGCTCTGTATTGAGGTTTTATTCTATACTTAGACTTTGAATGAATACATACAACCACCTATATCATCTTGGATATGTGGGGAAACTTGCTTCTTTCCCAATTTTTACCTTACCCCTGCAATACAGATGGCCATTGGTTTTTCTTAACTGTCCTGTGGCCACTGCTCCTTAATTGACTGACTTGGGTTATTGCTGGGATATTTATTTATTCAGATATTTATACCACATTTCCCTCCCTGATGGGGCCCAAAGCAACTTACACCAGTCTTCTCTTTCTCTCTATTTATCCTTACAATAAGAGCCCTGTGAGGTAGGTTAGGCTAAAAAAGAGTGACTGGCCTAAAGTCACCCAGAAAGCTTCCATGGCACAGCGGGTATTTGAATCTGGGTCTCCCAAATCCTATTCCAACAAACTAATTATTACACTACACTGGCTGTTGCCACCTCTGACCACTAGCTCTGACACTCTGACCACTATACCACACTGGTATGACCACATTAGTTCTATTTAGTACACAATGCGTAGCTCTGGTCTTCTGGCTCACAGCCAATAGCTTGTGGTAGGCAACTCAGTGGATATGACCAGCCCAGGTATGCTTGTGTTTACTTTGGCCATTTCTGCACCATTCACTTATAGCAAATTATCCTTGTGGTCGATCTATGAGGTTTGGCTGCGTATTCAAAATTTCTGTCTGCCTGCCACCTCTTTCCCCATTGTATGTATTCTACCGGATAATGGTTTTACCCACTGAAAAAGAACAGTGTGTTCTTTTTCAGTGAGTAAAGGGGAGGGGAGAGGAATGGGGAATGGGAGGGAAATTGGGCAACAAAGTGGGTGTGGACAATGGAGAGGAAGAGAAATGAATGGACAAGTCCCAAACTTGTCTGTACCTCAGTGGAGGTTGTCTTGAAAACAGAGTAAAGGGAAACATATAAGTGTTTGTTGAAAACATGGAGATTAAACAGTTGGAAAACGTATCCAATACCAAACGATGGGGAAATGGAGTGGACACAAAAAGATAAAACATTTCATTATACATTACAAATAATTAGTGTGAAAATGGCCTTTTTTAATTCATTTGAACAGTTTTATAGGTTGGAATTTTCTGCAAGGTGCTGGTCCCCCTGCATAGGAAAGTAGTTTCCCCACTTCTACACATGAAGGCAGCTCGATGACCTTGGGCTAGTCACAGTTCTTTTCAAACTCTCTCAGCCTCACCTACCTCGCAAAGTGTCTGTTGTGGGAAGAGGAAGGGAAGGAGATTGTAAGCCAGTTTGATTCTCCTTAGAAGGTAAATAAACTTGTCATATCAAACCAAGTCTTCTACTTCCATATGCACAGGTTGAAACCAATAGAAATGAAAATTAAAAAAATAACGATAATGCATTGCTTTAATTATGAAATTAATACAACAGAACTTGCTTTTAAAAGAAAAATACAGGAAAGGCATCATAACAAAAATGAAAAGCTGAGGCATACTGCTAAATGAAACAAGCATGAGACAATAAGTTGCTGTATTATATTCAGTGAAGTGTCAAGGTAATGCTTTGAAGAGGACAAAAAAAATTCCAGCTTTATAAATCTGTGGCCTCTGTTACCCTTTTACTTTCTTCAAGCTTAACAACTGTTCTGAGACCTTGAGTTCTTTTATTGTTAAGGGAGTTCATTTTCTGTTCTATCACTCTTTAAAGTAGATGATCATATCACTGAGAAGTTTGCCATAGGCAGAGAGAAGGAAACAAAACAGCACATCCTAAGCTCGCACCATTTACTGTTTTGGGGGAAAGCAGCCAGCAGAACATTGAGTCTACATTTAGCTTCAGGGAATGACTGACCCAACACAACCCTCAGTTAAGATCCCAGGAGAGATAAGTTAAACTTTATAGCGGGAGAAATTCTCTGGATCTTTGAATTTAATTGTAGAACTGCTCCTCTTATTAAAATGTTGAAATGGAAAAAAATAATATGCCAAGGTTGCCAAGTCTAGACCCTGTATCAGGAGACATAATTTCACACGCTGCCTCTTTTCTAGCTATTGTATATCAACCCACCATTTCTTCCAGAAGCCCCTTTCCCATTTCACATTCATAACAACCCTGAGTGGCTGTTATGTGAGAGCATGATTGATCCATGGTCATCCAGCAAGCTACGTGGAAGCATGAAGACTTGAAACTGGTCTTCTAGATCAGGGCTTCTTAAACTTTTCCACTTGTGATCCCTTTTCGCCCGAGAAAATTTTACGCAACCCCTGTTATATAGGTATATAAAATAGGAATACAAATCAAACATTTACTGATAATAAATCATAAAGAAACCTTTTTACTTTTGCCAAATTTTTCACGACCCCCACATTCAGTTATGCGACCCTTTAAGAAGCTTTGTTCTAAATCTTAGTCCAAAACTCTGCTCTCTACACACCATTGGATTTTCCTGTTACAGAATCACTGGAGACTTGATATGACCATGTGTAAATCATGTGTGGTAGAGGAAAGCACCATCAAGTTGCAGCCAACCTAGCGCAACCCCATGGGATTTTCAAAGTAAGAGATGAACAGAAGTGGTTTGCCATTGCCTGCCTCTGAGTAGCAACCCTGGACTTCCTTGGCGGTCTCCTATCCAAGTACTAACCAGGGCCCATCCTCATTAGCTTCCCAGATCTGATGAGACTGGACTAACCTGGGCCATCCATGTCAGGACCAAGTCATGCTTATAGAATGGAAATTCTTCCTGCTAGCCTCATCTATATGCATTCAGCCTAAGTGGCACAGAGCTGATATATGAACCATGTGACTGAAAATACTAATTTTTCAAGGAGTTCCTAATTGCAGGGAGAGAGTGTAAGCATGTAAAATTTGTATATTCTTAGACTCTGTGTTAACATTAGACTGAAGTGGGTGGATGGGATTAGCAGGCACAGTCTTATATCTCCCTATTCCCACATTGCCTGAGCATGGTTATATCATGTGTTCAGGGCTAGTGCCACATTACAAGTTTTGCCACACCTAGTGACCTAGTGAAATTTCTATGCAACTTTTAAAGGCATAGCAGTGCCTATAGCATCTGGGCACCGTCATGGGCAAATACACAATGAAGGAAGAATATAGAATTTTCCCATTTGAAATCCATATAGACTTCATATGTAAGGAGAAAACAGGTTTTTCAGAAGCCTGACTCTCAAAGGAAATGACTCAGCTTAAATGTTTTTAGTCAAGGAGCAGCAGTTCCGTCCTTGACTGATTGCCCTTTTAGAAAGGCACTTGTTTCTGAGGATATTCAGAGTGACCTTGAAGCCAGCAAGGAAGCTTCCAGGATGTTCTCCACTGAAACACAGGCAGCGTTAAGGTGTTTCTGACTTTTGCTCTGTACTCTGATAACATATGCTGACTGTGAGCAATGATGTAATGAAATGTCACAATGCGATTTTATATGTAGTTTTAAGTCCTTTTAAAGTTAAGAAGGTCTTTCAGAGGTAAGAAGAGAGTCAAATCAACCATATTCTTAACATGAAGAGAATGCTGGGGAAAGTTATATTTAAAGAAATATCATAAAGCCATAAACTGACTGTTTAGTACATGGCCAGGTCAGCAAATGACCTAACAGGTAATCCTTACAAGGTGAGAGCAACAACACTGCTGCTCCAAGTTCCAAAAGTGCTGATGCACTGAACAATCTCAAGATCAGATCCAACCAAGTAATGTCAAGGGTAGGAAAGGATACTGATCTTGAAAGGTATATAAGGAGAAACTTCCTAGCCAGGAGTTAGAGTTCCTAACAGGTTGATACCCATTGGCCTGAATGGATCTCTCCATCCCTTACCTGGGATGTAAAAGACTTTGAACTTTGATTCTTGCGTGGATTGAGGCTCTCAGACCTTCCATATGGGTTAAGACTTTCTTGCCTATAAAGTCTCTAAGTATTCAGCCCTTGTGTGTTCTGAATACTTACACATTTACAAGTCTTCCTGTGAGACTGGAGAACTCCCTAAAAGGGGGATTCTTTTCAAGATAGTGAGCCCTTGCTAGGACTGGATGTCTGAACTGAATGCCTGCAGACTTCTCCATCTTATGAATAAGATGGAGACTCTTAGAATCCATCAACCTTTGTGTGGAGTCTAAGAGTTTAGATCTTTCCATATTTGAAATGGAAACACTGAGAACTCATTGATTTTAGCAGGGATTTATGAGTTCTCACTAAGATCTATCTAGCCTTGTACAGGCCTCCCAGTCCTGACAGACATGGAGATTGTAAAACCTTATAGCTCCCTTCATACAGGTCTCTTCAACCCTTCAAAGGAGCTTATTCTCTGAGCATACATCAGACGTTTCTCTAGCTGGCAGGGAGAATTCTGAACATCCTCTGAGCATGAGTCAGAGAGGTTTCTCTAGCTGACAGGGAAACCTCTGCACTCAGTTCTTACACAGAACTCTGACATTCACATGGCTTTAAGCTTTGCATAGCTTTCTAGCTCTGACACAGCTAAAGATGGCATGCACACACACAGAGAAACTCCCTGATCTTAGCATAGATCAGAGGCCTTTCATAGGCTAAAAACACTTGGAGATTTCTCTATGGTTTCATGAATTTAGTCCTGGCATGGACTGAAAATATGCTTTAAGGGCTCATGACTTCAGCTCTGACATGAACTCACGGAACCAGAGATTTCTCTAACCACTGCATACACCAAAGACATTTAAATATGAAAATAACACATAGAGGACCAAAAAGGGTCAAATATCCTTAACATGAATTAGGAACTTTTCAGATCTCTCTAGGCCCTGCTGTGCTGGGGAGGTTTGTAAATGACATGACTAGGTGAAGTATGTCTTATGTTCTATGATGTTCTAGGTACTTTGAATTAAGATGCTTTTAACTAAATCAGATCTTATTAATTGCACTAACCATTTTTTTACAAGATTTCTGTAACTTATATTTCCTGAATGAAATATTATCACTGGTTTAAGGTTTGAACTCTCATATAGAGGAATAGAGATTGCTTAAGATTGCTTGCATATATGAACATGTTTAAGACTCATAATGTCCGAACTTTATAACATGTTTTAGTACTTTGTTACCATTTACATGCATATATATTATGTAAAATAAACTGTATATACATTTACATCCTTTTCATAATTTATTGGAGCACTTCAAGAGAAAACTTACTTTGGTAAGAATCATTGAATCCTGTCTAGTAGGTATTCAACTGAATAAGATAACATACTTCTTCTCAGGAAGGGGTCCATTGTAAGAGCATAGGCACTGAAAAGCATTGACCCGCTTCAGCACTATGACTAAGGCAGCTGTAGGTATTTCCTGTCATTAAAAGTGCTGCATGGTACAAACATTAGAATGAACTTGCTATAAGTGATTTATTTTGGAGATAATCCGCTTTATCTGAATCCATTCTTTATTGAGCTGAATGAATTTAGTAAATATTATAAAATAGTGCTATGAATGTGATTAGCCATCACAGCTTTTTATTCTGTACTCCATTCTTTATCAGGAAAGGATAACCTTTACTATGGTATTTACTTGGAAGTAGGCTCCATTCAAGTTAGTCCAAGAATCATAAGGGAAAAGACAGTAAATGGAAGACAGAAAATGAAATTATTCATAATGATAATTTCTCAATACTCAACATGCTGTCCAACAAAAACAGAACATGTCAGTTTTATAAACAGGCACATCTGTTTATGATTGCTAAAATGTATTGTTTTCTGTTCACAGAGGCAGAAAGCTTATGCAAATCTCACAAGCAAAAAATTAACTGCATTTTAAACAGGATGTCAATAATAAGAAATTAACGATACAAAATTACACCCACAATTACACTGATGTTTAACATTGAGGATGGAAATATTATTTCAGAAGCAGAGTGCTGTTTAGATTATATCAGCAATAGTATCTGTGTATTTAAATAAAAATGTAATCACAGCCAGATCCTATACAGAACTAGGCCCAAGCCTTTAATGGGATTAGAACACCTAGCTTTGCCTAGGATTGAAATTAATGTATTTGTTAATTAGGAATAAACATATTTTTACTTTATTTCACTCCCCATAATAGGTGGGTGCTGTTTTGCTTATCAGACTCTGATCATTTACCCATTGAAAGTTCAGATTTTTTTTAAAAAAGCAAATATTTCAAATGTGTTTTATAGTCCATATATACTGCCCCCATTCCCCTTCTAGCCATTGACACTTTGTGTGTGTGTTAAGTGCCATCAAGTCGCTTCCGACACATTACCGAATAGAAAACCCATAGGAGCATAACCATAGAATGCAATTTGGTAGGAGTAAAATCACTTCTTTACATTAGGGAGAAAAGTAACTTGGGCTGTCCCACAGTTCCAAACCAAAAGTCTTTGATTCAGGTCCTTTCCCACTAAAGATTATGAACGCCTTCTGCCCTGTGTACTTTTTATGCTTTTATCAAATATTTTAAATATTTTATCAAAAATATTTGATTCCCAATCCACAGCTCTTTTCCCACTGAGGAATGAAGATGGACTGATCACTGTTACTTTTCAGTTTATCAAGAATAGTATAATGCATTTGGATGGGGGCAGGAGAATGTGCAGGAATAAATGTATAATACAAATACTTACTGGACACATAATCTTTAATGAGCATGGTGGGGGTGTGTGTAATGGATTAAGAGCCTAATGTTCTGTGTTTACATTTTTAAATCAAACATAGCACATAATCTTTGCAACTGAAATGTTATAAGTATTCACTTTAAATGACACTATGCTTATTTTTTATACACTAGTACTAAGGAGAAGTTGCTAAAAGACTATGCACTTGAGCAATTCTCATTACTCTACTGGCAGCCCTAGGAAACCAGAGGCATTAGCTATAGACTCTAAACAATGGGTAAAGTTCTGAAATGAGATTCTGAAATATAACTCTGCTTTCATAAATTTTATGGTGTCATGAAACAGTGATATCACTATAGCTCAAGACCCTTCCTTTAGAGGGGATTTATTTCAGCAGAGAACGGAGATGACCTTGCCATCTTCTATAAGATGATGTGATGGTTAAACCATTTTTACTGTCTACATATGTAGCCTTTTAGAAAATGACAAAAGTAGAAAACTTGAGTGAGCCAGAGACTAAACGAGGCTTATTTATAGGACACAGCACGGCCTTTTCCATCAACAGGGCATAGACGGATGGAGAATGCTGCCAAGTTTCCTTGAACAACCTTTCTAAAATATATCAAAGAGATATTTCACTGTACTAGGACTGTGATTGTTTCAGATGCTAATTTTCTGCTGACTTATACCTGTGTCTAAACAGGGCCATTTAGAGAGAGAGAGAAAACCCTCAAGCTTAACTACTGCTCCATTGAAGGTAACAGTCCCACACCTGCAGGCATTTAAAAACTTATTTTGTAAGGATCTTTGCTTTCTAGCAAGTTGGTTAGAGTCACTAGGTTATCAGTTCTTTGCCCGAAGGCTGTTTTAAATGTTCTCTACAGCACAAAAGGTTTACACCATATATAATGCATATGTACGAAGCTCCCTGATTGTGAATTAGAACACTGGACTATTGACTGTCTACTGTCAAAGGGAGTAGCTCTCTGGAGCCTCAGGCAGAGAAGCATCTTTCCCAACTTGATATGCCAGAAGATAGAACTGGGGCCTTTTGCAGGCCCTCCCTCATCTTTTATTGCTGCCCCCCAATTTATAACAAGCAGGGCTGCTTCCACACAGGGATGATTCTCCATGGAGCTCTCATGAGAGAGCCAGCATGGTGTCGTGGTTAAGAGCAGTGGTTTGGAGCAGTGCTCTGATCTGGAGAACTGGGTTTGGGAGTGAGCCCCTGTCCCCCTTACCCTTAATTCCCTTGCAAGCCTTCAGCTAGCTGCCCCAAAAGCCGAGCAGGATGTTTGGCTTACTGCTGAGTGTTCCCTCTCCTTTCCTCCCCTAATTTACCTGTCCCCTTATGTGCATCCTGTTGCTCCTCTGTCCCTTCACCTTGCCCACCTGGCTCATTCATATAGCCATGCAAGCAAGGGAGGAGTGGCCAATGAGATCCTAAAGTAGTGGTTTGCACCAGGAATTCATCTGGAATTGTACCTGGAATTCTGCTCAAGTGGCAGCTCAGTGCATGATCTTCAAGCAATTTGGCCTTATGTACCAGTACTGAGTAGAAGCAGGAGATAAGCATGTTTTGATGCAGGACCAAGAACATTTGGTTGAAGTCCACTGAACCTGCCTTGTGGTGCAGTTATGGGTGAGCTAGAGGATATGTACCTTGGAAAAATTTAGCAACCTTAAATGAAGTAAATCAATTATTTCTATTGGAGATTTGGCAGCACAGATCACCCAAGCTCCAGAAGGACTAACCTTTTGAGGCACTCTGTGGCTTGATTTGGAAAAAATAAAATTCCAGAGATAGAACTCCTAATGGGAGTTTCACAAATTCCACCTGTGACAATATTTTCACTACAGAATATTAATAGATAATATTCAGCCCTATGCATAGTAGGGAGTAGTGACCCTATCCATGGTGCCAAATTCTAAGCATGTGGGTTCAGATTATGTGGCTGAGCTCCCAGATGAAGTTCAGGAATTAACTGTAGGCTCAACCTGTGTGTAGGATTCAGCTGCCACCAAATGCCATTCAGAATCAACTGTTGGCACAGAATGAAGTGACCTAGCAATCACATGGGTATTCAAGGTGCTCTTAGGTGCCACTGGAATCCTATTTTGAGTCCTGTGGCACCTTAAAGATTAACATAATTTATTCTAACATAAACTTTTGTGAATCATAGCTCACCTCATCAGGTGCAGGATTTTCATGCACCTGAAGAAGTAAACTCTGACTTATGGAATAAATGCTTTTTTTTTTTTTTTTTTTTTTTTTTTTTGCTGTCTAGTCACAGTTGATCTATGGAGAGCCCAAAGGGATTTGAAGGCAAGGGACATTTTGAGGTGGTATGCCATTGCCTGACCTGCATCAAGACCTGGTATTCTTGTAGGTCTCCCATCCAAATACTAGCGATGGTCAGGGCTGAAAGTGTGTGACTGGCCCAAGGTCACCCAGCAAGCTTCCATGGCCCAAGTGGGGACATGAATCTGAGTTTTTTTAAACTGGATTAAATTCTGCTAGACTGAGGTGCCACTGGGATACTGCTTTATTTTGTAGCTACAGGATAACAGCAGCCATTCAAAGTACACTGAAGTCAGGGGCCTTAGACTGGAGTAACTCTGCATAGGACTGCATTGTCAAACTGGTGGTTAGTTACCAAGTACAAGACAAGAACGATTGTGTCACTTTAAAATGTCATTTAAATCTTCAGGTTTTATGTAACGTTTTAAAACTGAATGTTACCTTCTTTGCATTCTTATTTAAGAAGAAAGGAAGAACATACATTTAATAAATACATAAATAATATAATCCATTTGCTCAGGTAAAGCTATTGCAAAAAAAAATCTGCCTTAGAAGATTAGTATTATGCAGAGCTATAATTAGTTGTATCTGGTAATGTCTCCACTATCAAATGCATCTGTATCTGAATGAACTTGTCAGGAAGGATGATAGTCCTGTCTCTTTAACATTACTTAATAAATGAAAACTAGATCCTTACAGCTATTTGAATCTCTTGCTACGTGATGCAAATTGATTATTTAAAGCCCTTTGATCTCCTGAGTAGTAGATACACTTCGTACAACTTCAAAGTTTTTTCAGAATTATCAAGTCTGCACAAATTCACCACTAAATTTCTATGATGCAAAGATAAAATTAAGTAATTTAGAATTAGATTCTTCAAGGAGCACTGCATCAAGGGATATTACTGACCAATGTTAATCTCAATCACAGAGGAAACAGAGGCCATGATCCAGCCAAAGAGCAGTACTTTTAAGTCCCATTGATTTCAGTTGGAGAGTTAAGAGCTTTCTTAAAGCTCTATCACTGAAATCAATAAGCCATAAAATGATTTAGGTATGTCTAGATCAAAGGGAGCAATCTATCTGTCTGTTCCTGATGTCTGTGGCAAAACTTCCAAAGATTTTAATGGAGCTGGGCTGCATCCTTACTAAAGCAATGAAAAGTAAACGTTGCCAACATTCTTTGAGGAATCTCTTGGTTTACAATAATGCAATTAGACATGACCCCTGATAGCGATTGGGCTCATGTGTTTATGTTCCATTTCATGCAAAATTAGTGGTTTTGAGAATAATAATGCTAATTTGCAAAAATAAAGAGGGACTGAAAAAGGCATGCGATATGAAATCTTTCAGTGAGAGCCCTTGACATCCTCAATTTCATGTAAAAGCAGCTTTAGAGTTTCCCTGTTCCTACCACCAGCCCTAACGGATATGCACACTTGGATGTGAAAAAGATAGATAACTTCCCATAGCATATTTACACAAGTACCCTTTTAGTTTAAATATGAACAGATCCACAGTTTGGCCTAAAAGGGGGGAAATGGCTATAAATTTAAACTGCAAACATGTATGCTAATGACATTATGTAAATAATAATAGGTTAGTGATCCACTTGTACAACGACTGCAGATATCCCCTGCTTTCCATTCCCTTCAGCAGTTCCTTCCAATCCCAGGACAGGTGACTGGAGATGTCGTTGGACTTGTGTGGACTGCAGTGAGTCAGTGGATTGCAGTAAAAGAAATGAAATTGCCCCCTCCTCTATCAGCAGAGCTCCACTGAGATAAGAGGCAGGAAGGTTGATTTCGTGGGGTCAGAAATGTCAGAAATGACTGCTGGAGCAAGAGGAACATCTGTAAAACTCATCTGCTGCTGCTAACAAAGTGCTGGATCCAACCCAATTTTATGACTAGGACAGCTGATGCACCAAATTAGAAACAAAATGGTGAATGTGTAAAACATTAAAAGTTAAAAACAACTAGCTGATCCAATAACTGAGGCTACATCTTAAGCCTTTTTGCAGGGATGTTTCCCCGTGGTCACCCCTGCTGACTGCTTCAGGGCTTCCTTTTGAATATGCAAGTCTTTCCCAACAGTCAGAGGCCGGCTCACTCTCCCCACATGTTTTGCCTATGTTTTCCAGATACTTTTAAAAATCCAGAATCTGGAAAATGTGGGCAAAACACGCGGGGAGAGCGAGACGACCTCTGACGAGACGATAAGGCATGCATAATCAAAAGGAAGACCCAAAGCAGTCGGTGGGGGTGACTGCAGGGAAACATCCCTGCGTACAAGGCCTTATTATTTACTCTGTTCCCCACCCCCAAAAAAGCACTGTATTAAAATATTCTTTTTTATTCCAGGCTTCTCAGCTTTACATTATCTTTGGGAGGCAGCAGACAGATGTAAGATGAAGAAGATGTTATATGAAAAAAGAGCATAGTCGTAGGTATACTTTCTTGAACATTATTTGCTGTTAACAAGAGATGTAAAAGTTATTCTCTACAGAAGCAAATCCAGAATTATACTTGCTTTATTGTGCAGGGAACTGAGAAAGACCAGCCATAGCAAGAAGACAGTGCAAGTGATAAAATGAAGTTTAATGCAGCTGGTATTGTAAAACTGAATTAATAGTTTTTAAAGAGTCACTTGTTCCTATAAAAGCAGATCTAAGTGAAATGGTCATTTATTTCTCATCTAGGCAAAATGGAAAATAGAGTTTGCACTCTATATTTTGGTATCCGACCAAAACACAAGCTAGTGTAGGCCAACTATTACTATATGAATTGGGAGGCAAATTCTCTTGGGAGCACAGTATAAATGTATTCATTTTATTTAGTTTATTTACAGCACACCTCTCTCACTGAGACTCAAGGAGGATTTCAAGGTAAAGAAATCAAAAAAATGTAATTGTACAATTACAATAGGACTATGAATAGGACAATAGGACTATGAATACAAAAATTCAAAGACAATGCAAGAATCAAACAGAACAGCAAACTGCCAAAGGCAAGGTATTGTATAAGCAATGCAATACAATAATCATAGCAGTGGACTAGAGACCTGAAAGTGTCCTTCTGGACTGTTCCATCTTAATACAGTTCTGATTCCATTATAAGAATATAGTTAGAATACTAGCTGTTTTTAATGTATATTTTTAATGTATATGCCATCTATGTTGTCACTTTCTGATTTTTGTTTTTAATGTATATGCCATCTATGTTGTCACTTTCTGATTTTTTTCCCCTAATGGAGAAGTTTTGTAAAGAATCTATTATTGAAAATATCTTATGCAACTAGACAAAGAGAATATCTAATGCTTCTCTTACTCCATGGTTTCTGTACTAGTGGTCCCCCACCCCCATATGTGCAGAGCTGTGCTAATTACCAAGGCTGCGTGCAAGAGAAGGATTAGGTTGTCCTCCTGACATACACAGAACTGTCATGCCAAAGTGAAAGGTCCTGTCTTGTTAAAAATTACATTGTTCTGCTATCACACTGTAGGTAAATTAGGCGGCAATCCTAAGAACACTTTCCAAGGAGTAAAAATCATTGAATAAAATGGGACTTGTGTCTGAGCAGACCTGCTTAAGCTGTGAGAGTGGGACCCAAAGCCACCCAGTGAGCTTCCAGTGCTATCTACAAAACATCCAACATACTCTTTGAGAAAATAACAATAGAACTCTGCTGTCAAATTGTCAAATGCCCTGACCTGGATGAGCCAAGCTAGCTCAATCTCATCAGACCTTGGAAGCTAAGTTGGTCCTGCTAAGTACTTGGATGGGAGACCCCCAAGAAATCCCAGGGTTGCTACATAGAGGCAGGGAATGGCAAACCACCTCTGAATGTCTCTTGCCTTGAAAACCCTATAGGGTTGCAATAAGTCAGCTGTGACTTGATGGCCATTTCTGTAACAATTGTCAAACAGGCCAGAGAAGCCCAGCCAAACAACAACAACAACAAAAGTTTTAACCATGCAGTCCTATGCAGAGTTACTCCAGTCTAAGCCCACTGAAATGAATGGGCTTAGACTGGAGTAGCTTTCCTTAGGATGGCACTGTAAATTGGTTGGATTGGGGTTTTGTACTGCCACTGATACAAACAGGCTATAGCAGTGAAGTTCTCAGCAAATGTATTCAGTCTGGGTGGTTCCTTTTCTTCAAGTCTGTAGATCACAATAGTTTCTCAGCAATAGAAAACAATGATACCCTTTTTTCTTAAGGATGAGAAACCATCCACGTGATTCCCCTCAATGGTGATTCTGTCCTCCTGACCCAGAGAAGTACTGCAGAACTCATAAACAAACTTTCAAATATACCACTTTGATTCTTCAAAATACCACGTTTGATGTTTCAGGCTTTACAACCATGTCAGCAAATTCTATAGCAGAAGTATTAAACAGGTTAACGGTTTCTAGCCATACAAATGCTAGAATGTACATGGCATGTAATTTGTTCCAGAATCTTACCATAAACTAAACACCTGTGTTGCTAATGTGCACTTTTAGCAATTAAAATTAACCTTTAAAAATCCTTAGCAGTGGGCCTCATGGAAGGTCCCAGCTCAAAGGTAGGATGCCTCTCTCAACATTTTTGATTGCCAGGAGAGCATGGTGGGATCATAAGTGACTTTGATGTTACAGGATGTCTTTTCTATCAGTGTTAACTGGGTCTTTATTACTCCCTTGGTAGTTAATATCCTAGTAATGAGAAGTTTCAAAGGGTGTCACTGACCTAAAGTGAGACAATAATAACTAGCCCGTTTTATGTCTGTGGGGGGAAAAACACAGTTCTTACAGTTCTACTAAGTATGACGGAGATCTGGTAAAATGCAAAAGAAATGCCAGTCCACAGCTATTCAAGATTTCTTATGGGATAAGAAAGATAATTTATTACTGAGTTCAGGTAAAAATGTCTCGTAAGGAGCAGATACATTCCACACCCCCACAATTTGCTCAGCTTTCCTCTTGTACACCTCATATTTATAAATCAGTTTATGTACCAGAGGATAGTCTGGCACAGAGAAAATACCTAAAGCAACAAATGGCAGTCAAATCATTTTGCCATACAAAGCGTTTCTCAAATGCTTTCTGAAAAGCAGATCCCCCCCCCAACAAAAAAAATTTTTGTATCAGATAGCTGGTTCCTCCCTGCCCCAGAGACATAATTTTGGCTGGAATAATATCCAAACATCTGAAGGATATCAAAAAAACCTCAGACATCTCTAGGCCTGGAAGCAAAGAATAAAACACTTGTTGTTTGCCATAAAGGGGAGGTGGTTATGGTTCAGTGGCTGAACATCTGATTTGCATGCAGAAGGTCCTAGGTTCAATCCCCAGTACCTCCACTTGAAAGGATCAGATGGTAGGTGATATGATAGAGTTTTACTTAAGTCCCTGGAGAGGCAATGTTATTGTAGACAATGCTGACCTTGATAAACCAACAGTCTGACATAGTATAAAGCAGCTTCATGTGTTCATTACTATGCCATTCATGTCACAGATCAGTTTCCCCCACACACACATGTACTTTGATCCCAGAATTACCAAATGTTGGAAAAATACAGTTAATAGCGTTAATTATCTCCTTGGAGACTGGGTGTTCAGGATGGATGCACTGATTGATAGAGCAACAATCCGGGAATCCAAATTTTCACTTTGGTTTAAACTCATTAAAAAAGATCACCCCAGGTCTTCATATCTGGACCACCTCACAGTTCAAAGTCTCAGAATGGCCTCCATTGCTTTAAGATTTCAGACCATGCCTTCAGCCTTTCTGTTAGGTCGGTATAGTCAAATGCCAAAGGAACAACTTACATGCATCTGTGGAACCCCATCTCTGTAGGACTTATTTCACTATGTCTTATTATTCCCGATGTATAGGGAGCCCATAGCTAAATTTCTGGATGGGACCCTGAAAAGAGTAAACTTCTGTTCCGAATCTGAAAAATTGTTTTTCCTACTATCAGACTCTGACGCTCACGTGACTTATAGAATGTCTCAATTTGCCCTGGCTGCTGAGAAGCGCTCTCGAGGCCACAAAGAAGGAAGCTGTTTTGGTATAGCCAGTGAGAGCACTTTTAATTTTATTTTTTTTCCTTTTTACCGTATGATTATAGATTTGTGATTTTGTGATCATTATCGTTTTACTTTTTATCCTGAACTAACTTTAAATCATTTTTTTAAAATTTTGTAAATATTTTAGGATACTTTGTAATGGCCTATGGCTATACAAACAAACTTGAACTTCAGAACTTCAGTTCATGGCATGGAAACTACAAATTTCACAGAGGTCCTGAACACTCTTTCACATTTAGGACTGCTGGATATCATAAAAACCATAGTTTCCATACAGCAGCTTGGCCCATTACACTCTGCTCTTATATGCTATGACATGAAATATTCCATCTCTGCTTTGTAGCAGCTCAGAGAAAGCACATCCACAAGTTATAGCCTCAGAACATGCGCAGTTGGAGCCTATGTATGTTTACATGCAAACAAGCCCCACAGAGTTGAATAGGGCTTGCTCCCTGTGCAGCCTCAAAGAGACCAGGACTTCGATTACTTAAGTTAGCTATAGAATAAGAGGTTTTTTTTCTTTTCTTTTTTTTGCTGTTTAAACCACATACATTCTGGGCATTAATGCATGGCTGTATTTGCCTTTTCTAGCTCACATTTTCTGATCCCGCAATCTGAAACCATGATGTATGCACCGTAGGAGCCTCCGCCGCACTGTGCTCTTCCACCCCGCCACAGGTGAGGGCAAGGGGAAGCCGGCAGCGGGTGGAGGTGGCAGCGAATGGGAGGATTGGATCAAAGAGGTGGCAGGAGCGGCACTGAACAAGGTATCAGCAGTGGGTGAAGGAGGGAGGAGCCGCTGCTGCCTCAGCCAACTTCCCTCTGTTGGATCACCTCAGCAGCAGCAGCAAAGGCAATGAGGATGGGCTGGACCATGCGGTGACCGCAAAGCCCTTGAAGGCCCTGGTGGCTTCCACAACACTCGCTACTGACTGCCCTTTCCCTCTTCTCACTCTCCTCCTCCTTCCTGGAAGGAAGGAGAAGCCTCGGACTGGTGAATGTTAGAGGAAACTGGCAGTGGGTGAAGTGGGGGGAGGAAAGAGGGGGGCGTGGGATACGGGGGGTGGAAAGGTGCCACCGCTGCTGCTTCTGCTGCTGCTGCCGCCACCAGGGTCAGGCAGTCTCCCAGCAGGGAGTCAATCCAGGCACTTAAACACACCAGCAACCTCCTGGAAATGCCACGAACTTTCATTTTAAATTGGTACAACCCAAGAATTGGAAAACCTGGAGAAGTACTGATAGGAGGAGGGTTGATCATGCATTTGGGGGATGATCATGCATGTGGACTATTGAGATTCGCTACATTCGGGGGAGAAAAGTTGGACAAAACAGCCATGTGTTAATGACACCTGTTGCTCTCTTTTTAGCACATTAATTGTTCTTGTCACTCAAACCACTTAGCCTTCAATACGTCACTGCAGCCATGTATTGTCTTTGCCTTAAGTGAGCTGTGTTATATTTCAAATGAATGTAATAAGTTCTCTCTTGTTACATCAATTTATTTTGAAACACAAAGGACTCACATGATATAAATGGTAATTTTCGTAAACCCTTAAAATATGGCATTTTTAAAAGGAAATTTAAGGGAGGAATTCTAATCTTCAGTCTAAATCAATGGTTTGAACTCTCTTGTCAGCCGAAATCAGCCTCAGCAGCACCCCTGGGGTCTGTATTGAGTATAGAAGATAAGATTTTGATGCACAAAAAGAAGCGCCAGCAGATCTAGGAACAGATCCTCAGGAGTCTGATCAGGTAGAAATGAACATGGTGTGCAGTGTGCCTGAGAATAAGGACAGCTCAGCATGTTGTCTACAGAGTCTAATAATTCTCTTCAAGCACTTACACTGTAAGTAAAACAAGAGACAGGGGTTAGTGGACAGAGTGTCCCACAAAAACTTAGTGTGATTGCTCCTGGTTGCTATTAAACCACCCATATTCCTGAACATCCTTTGAGGGTACACAGAAATGTATCCAAAACTAGGAGAGATAGTGTGTACTATGGATGAGCCCAGCCTCTTTCCATATTTGCTGTCAGTGAAACAAACCCTGATCAAGTCAATTACCTTGTGCTCCCCTCCATGTTTAGGCAACAGTCTGTAAATAAAATAAATTTAAGTTGAAAACTGCAGCAGGGATGGAAGAAGCAACAGCGTACTGATATCCTGGGAAGCAACCCAATCCCTTCTGTACACTAAAGAAGAATGGGTATCTTCAGGGCTGCCAGTAGCCATCACAGACCCACAGGTCTAACAAAAGGAACTTTGACTCTGAAAAGCTTATACCCCCAAAATACTGTTGGTCTCTAAGGTGTTACTGGACTCAAATCTAGCTCTTCTACTGCAGACCAACACAGACACCCTCCTGAAATTGTCAGATAAAGCTGACTTAGAGGAGGCCTCATACCACCCAGACATAAACCTAACATCTTATAAAAACAAATCAGCCCACCTCTATAAGCTCTTAAGGTGACCAGGAGCCCCTGAACAATCTTCCCCTATCAGCAACCCTAGATTTCTCCTAAATTCAGTCCTTAAGGGAAGACTGTACATCTGTGGAAAATGCAATGGGTGAATTTGCATGTCCTTTTCTACTACAACCAGGTAATATGAAAAAACACTTCGAGCCTAACAGTACAATCCAAAGCAGAGTTATAGCCTTTGTACTGTATACCTGGATGCAGGAGAAAAGTAAGCTTTATTTCTTTTATTCATATGGCTTCTATAATGTCCCAAAATGATTTTGTTTGGAGGAATTTTCCATGGCATTTCTGCACCCAGAACTTGCACATCTCCATCTGGAAGTTCATTATCAAAATTATACCAACCACCCAAAAACAATTATTATCATTTCGCCTGCATCCAGGTAACATTAACCTGCTCTTGGATATGGAATAATCACCACAGAGTTGTTTAGAAATGATACACCTTGGTTCACTTACTTGCGTCAGACAGAACTATCTGCTACCATCAGAGGGTTTCCGATTGTGGTGCTGGACTGACATTGTGGTGCCTTATAAATCTAGTTATATTATTAGATTTAGTCTGAAACTAGGTATGCTCCTCTCAATTCCAGTTATTTGGTGTGCTTTGGTAACAAAATCTCTATTTATTCAGCCTTCGAGTTTTGTTTTGTTTTAAATGTGGTCGCAAATATAATTGCCGTCACTGAAGGCTGAATTTATTTTTCAGCGTCCATGCCTTTACAAGCATTAATTTTTTCCTTTTTGACACAGCACACTTGTAAATTGTCATAGTGAGTGGGTTTCAAAAGAGCAATGTCTTAATCACTGGGCTTAAATCTACCTTCCGAGTAGAGTTCAACAGAATATTTCATAGTGCTTTAGACCAGTCACAGTAACTTTTCCCAGAGTTATGGAATAGTCCACAGGCAGTTCCTGAATGCTGACAGTAATTTCTGTCCCTTGCAGTGGGGTGTTCTTGAGGCAGCCAAACACTGAATCTTGTTCTGTTGTCATTGATTCTTGCCAGTGTGTTGATGGCATCAAGTCACGTTGTCCCATTATATACTGTTCCATTGTTCAAAGTATATTTTTCTTACTTTGAAGTCCTTGGAATTTTATCGGGGGCTTTGTCAGGAGTGTCTGAAAGGCAAGAAATTGACTCCAGAGGAATCACATTATTCTGAAGGTTCCACTGCGAAGGTAACATTTTACCCGTAGTGTTAAAAATGTTTCCTCATTCTGTCAAAGGAATGATCAAACAACAGACCAGCAGACATTATTTTATTTCCCACCTAATCATGTTCTACAGCAGAAAGGCACTCCAGGGCTTTCACTGCTCTCCTGCCTTGCAATGCCTGAGGTATGTTGAGAGGCAAAAGGTCAAAGGGCAGCTGCTTTCCTCCATGTGAGAAGTGCAAATGGTAGAATACTGCACACATTGGAATACACTTTTGCTATTATCGTGTTGTTTTACAGCAAATAGGAAAATACAGTTGACAAAGAGTTCCTAAAAGTTTCCAAAATAGAACACAGTCAGGTGTAAGCTCCTGACCCTTCGAACCAGAAATCACCACAGACATGGGTCACTGTCTTTTGACTACTGTGACTGCATTACTCTCCTTTGCAAACAGTCAATAGAACTTCCCCATTGCTAATTCTAAAATATGAGGCAGGCATACTATCTTTCCAAAGAAGCACTGAATCTTATAAAGCTGTGCACCAGGGATCTCTAGACACGTCGGTGCTTTTGTCATGGTAGACTTTTTCTCTAGATGTTGAAGATTTGGGACATTCCCTACCAGATAAGAACCTCTAACTCTTAGTCTCAAGATGTTTCCTTCAAGATTTTGGAGGTGACAGATGGAAAGAAGGAAGGGTGATCCTTACTCTGGGGTGTTTGCAGGCAGCACATCCCAATGACTGGCTCTGAGGAATGAGTAGACCTTTCATTTAATGTTCTGGCCACAGGATTCTCTCACCAGAAGGCAGGGAAATGTTTGATTCTAATTAATAGAGTAATGTCCTCTCTCTTCCTGCACCCACCCCATTCATGATCATATAATTCTACATGTAGAGCCAGAGTAGAGTTGCCAGGTCACTCCTTGCCACCAGCAGGAGCACTACAGGTGTGTGTGTGGCTGGCAACCGCGATTGGTGTGCGTGCAACTAGCATTATGCGCTGACATCTCTTCCAGGTTTACCATATGAGTTTCCATTGAGTTTCAGGGGTGATTACTAGAGCGTCCACATTGCTTCCGGGTAAACCTAAAAGCGATGTTGGCACGGTGTGCTGGGTGCGCGCATGCTGGTCGCAGCCCCCCCCCCCCACTGGCACTCTTTCGACCACTGAATAGTGGAGGGCTGGCGAGCACCCCGGTGGATTGGTGGGCTTTTGCCTGCCCCCACCGGACAGTTGGAAAGCCTAGGCCAGAGAAGGGTAGACATCCTCAGCAGGATATGCCCTATGCTAAGATTCAGCACTATTGCAGAAGATGGTAAGGTAGTTTTCTGGCAGCTGTAAACTCAGATAGGGTCAGGCGAGCCCAGGGGCCAATAGGATTCCTTTCTGACCCTTAAAGCTGCTGACTCTGACCTGGCACTTCAGTCTGTTTTGCCTCCTTCCCTGTTCCTTATAGGCTGCCCTCCCTGACTCTGAGTTTTGATCCTTAATGTACTTACTCTAAATATTCTTCTTAAAACTTATACTCCAGATTGGATGATGTCTGTTTTGAACTATTTTGCCATTCTTCTTCTTGCTACAGTTTTGCTTTCCTTAATGTATAAATATGAATTTAAAATATTTATGTATGCTTGCTGTGAAAGAGGGAAAACTACACAGAAATGAGACAGTGGTGCTCCGGCTTTGTGCAATTCAGAGAAAATCCGGCACATCAGGAGACTTTTATGCATATTTAAGTTTCAGACTCCCAGTAAGAAGGAAGATGTTGCATTTAGGAATACAATGACAAAAGAACATTTTAACCCATGTTTTAAACCGAAACACACAGCAATAAAGCATTTAACCTTTTCCCTTTAGTAACTGTTAAATCAGATTCTTGCTGCAAATTGTTACCATAAGGAGAGTGTAGCTATTTGATATTTATTCTGGCCACTCTATAAGGATTTGCATGTATAGCTCCTCCTCCCCAGTTTTATCTTCACAACAGCCCTGTGAGGTGGGTTACACTGAAAGAAACTGACTAGCCTAACACCACCCAATGGCATTCATGTCAATGTGAAAATTTGAATCCAGATATCCCCAGTTGTAGTGTAACCACTAAATCACCCTAGCCCTTCAGATGTAATAAAATCACTTTAGGTGTAATAGATCATAATGAATAAAAAGTAGGCAAAGAATTCACCATCTACCACAATCATATTAGCAGATGGTTGATATAAAGAGTTATAGCGCACTGCCGTCTTGATGGTTCAGGACATGAAACAATTTAAAGCACAAAATCCAATTGATGCAATGTCACCTGGCTCAGCCCTCTGTCCTGCCCAGTCCCCTGTCCATTAGAGAACAATAGCTGTTGTCACTCAGTCTGAAGATTTCCCTCCAGGGATCTATCCTTCCCATCCATGATCTCCACTTCTGTTCTACTGTATCTTACAAAGGGAGATTTGACTCTTGAAAGCTTACACCATAAACTCTTGTTAGTCTCTACTGGACTCAAATCTAGCAGCTAGGGTCATGCAAAAACAATTGGTAAATTTCGGGTTTGGGTTTATTGGGCTCAATATTTTCAGTAAACCCGGAATAAGCTGAATACCCAAACCAGTAAAGGGGTATTTCGGATTTATTTCTTTGTTTACTGAAAAAAATTGTGTTCATTATACTCTGTGGGGATTTTTCAAATCTCCTATGGGGGCATTTTTGGAGGTAGAGTCACCAAATTTGCAGCATGGCTGCTAGAGATTGTACTGGCCGGGCAGGCAGGCCGGGCTGCTATGCAGCACGGTGCAGAGGGAGCTGAGGGAGGGAGTGGCAGGAAGCGAAGGAGGGAAGGCTGAAGGCTGCACTAAGCAGTAGAGACAGTGGGGAATGCAAAGTCCAGTAAACAATCCAGAAGGGGGGCTGGTATTTATCAGAGGCTAGGCAGCAGGGGCGCCAAATAAGCAGTCCGAAATCAGGGTCACTGGCAAGTCAGTCGGCCAGTGTCCAAGGCAGTCTGGGGTCAAAGGCAAGCAACAGAGTACCAGAGTGGAGTGTCACTGAGGCTAGAGTTGAGTACGTTGCTTCAACGCCTAGGTTTATTTCCTCTGTTCCTTAAATCTGGCGAGCTATCAGAGCGAGGCTGGTCCTGCCATCAATCACTGTCAGTTTCCACAGCTGTGATATCTCACCAAGCCTGGAGTCTCGCTGACTGCCTCCTTTCGCTCAATAGAGCTCTAAGTTTCCTCCTGCGAGCTCCTGGGGAGAATTCCTCTCCTTCTGATAATCGGCTTTCCGAGGGGGCCTGTAATTCTTTTGCCTGACTAGGTGTTGCCGCCTCTCGGCTCCTGTAATCCAACAGCTGGTTCAGGAGGCTTGTTGGCTGCATTCTCTGGAGAGATTGCTAATTGCTCCAGCTCTACATCTGAGATCTCAGATTCAGGTGGGGCCATGACAGAGACTCTCCTTAGATGGTCACGCCAAGATTTGGTGAACTTTGGGGCAGGGGGCCCAATTTTATGGGCCCGCAAAGGGGTCACCCCCATCCTCCAGACATTTGCGAGCCAAGCTGCCCATCAGTTTTCAGGTTCAGAAGTTCAGCGTTGCCAAGGACTGGCAAATAGAGCCAGTTGGCAGGCTGGCCTGGCTTCTCAAAGTCTCAGGGCTCCGTTCGTATCTGGGGTGCATAGCATGATGTCCATGCAAATTAGCTTCCAAACTGATGGAAACGGCTTAAATGCAAGAAAAACAAGGCATGGAAAACATTTCTTTTGATGGCAAATGACATCCTGTGAATATTCCTTTATTATAGTCATCAAAAATTTGATTTCAAGATATGGTCACGGTACAGGGCAACAAAGTCTCTACTCAGGGAGAATTTATGGAAAGTGGACTCTATGGCATTATACCCCATTGAAGTCTCTTATCTCCCCAAACCCCTCCCTTCTCAGGTTCCACCCCCAAAATCTCCAGGTATTTCCCAACCCAGAGTTGCCAGCCCTAATCTTGAAGTCAATGAGTGCCCCCCCAATGTAGTGGCAGTACTGATAATTATGCAAGAGAAAACTTACAGTCCTGTGCACCATCTGATGGCTCCAAAGAAGCCTGTGAGTCCCCCCCCTCTCCAGAAATAGTGCAAACTGTTCAGAACCATTTATCATGCAAACCTCTGATTATACCAGAAGGCTTTATATTTCACAAGAGGCACCAGCTGGAAACTGAATCTGTTTCTTCAATTGCAGGAGAATTTTAAAAAAATCTTTCAGAACATTATGATTTTACGAAGAAGCTTAACGATGCATTAAGAATCCAATTTGTATGTAGACTGCACAGTGAGTGTACACAAAGGAAACTTTTAACTGATGATAACCTGACTTTCAAATGTGCCGTAGTAAATGGAGTGGCAATGGAAACAGCAGCTGGGGATGCAGCAGCTGGGGATACACCAGAAGAGCTAGAGAAGTAACAAAGGTGTACTAAATGGCTGCTGAGCAAAATAAGGTACAGCTTACTAGCACCACAGGCCCCTGTTATCGGTGTGGCAAAAGATTCCACTTGCCTACTGAGTGTAAGTTCAAAGATGTATACTGCAGAAAGTGTAAAGGAAAGGAAAGAAATTCAGCAGTATCTATAGGGAAGAAAATGCACTCTCATCACCATCACCATCCATTCTGTAGTTTCTTGCCTGAATGCACTGCAGGGAACCTACTTTACAGCTATATGTGTGTGTTTGTGTGCTGTCAATTCACAACTGACTTATGGTGACCCCCTAGGGTTTTCAAGGCAAAAGACATGTGGAGGTGGTTTGCCATTGCCTGCCTCCATGTGGGTTGAGAGAGTTCTGAGAGAACTGTGACTGGCCCAAGGTCACCCAGCAGGCTTCAGGTGGAGGAGTGGAGAATCAAACCCAGTTCTCCAGAGTGGAGTCCACTGCTCTTAACCACTACACCATGCTGGCTCCCCTTATAGCTGTAGCTTGTATGCAAGATGAGCTCTTTTATTAGCATGTTACACTTACAACACTAAGTACATGAGAAAATGATATATGCAAATTTCATGTTTACTAGTAGACTCTGAAGAGCAGCCCAAGAGATGGAGTCTGTTCATTAATGTTACATGTGTTCTGCCTCTTGTAATTGTATGTTTTGAGGCTCTGGGTGTTTGACCCACCTGAATTTCCATCTCCTGGTACGTGCAATGATATATTCTACCATCATAGTTCTTGGGCATGCATAGATCTGGCTTTAGCCCCATCACTTTGCTAATCATCTTGTGTTCACAGAGCACTCTGTTTATATCACTGTAAACCATTTTCACAGTAAAATGCCCTACTCCACAAGATTAGCCTTATGCCACAGAAACAGTACAGCTCTTATTTCTTTGTGGTCTTATCTCATGTGGCAGTAACATTTGGATCTATTTCTCCATTATTTCCATAGAAAGAGTTTTAAGGACACTTTCAAAAATGTTCAAGTACTGTAGATCCATATGAAATGACTGCACCAATAAATTAGGGCAGATGTATGCCTATACAGGGGGAAAAGGTATAATTAAGAAGAAAATATGGTAAAATGTGAATGGAAAGACCATTCTAACAAGTATACTCAGCTGTAAAACCATCAAACACATTTATACTAGCCTTTTATTTAAAAAGTCAGAATTAATGAGACAATTCAGCACACTTTTTCACCTCTGTTTTCTTTTATTCTTTCATAATATGAATCAGTCTCTCCTAAAAAAAAAAAAACCTGAATTTTTGAACAGCATGGCAGCTTCCCTGTTCATATAAATAAATATGTTTATTATTTTCTGCTGATGTTCATAGTTTTTAATATAATTACATTCATTGGCTTAAAAATCAATAGCCATACATATAAAGCATACATAGAAATATACATTAATTCCTACATTTTTCTTTACTGCATATTGAGTTGTAAGGTCCATAGGTAACGGCAATAAAAGAATGCCTAATGATGCATTTAAAATAGTTAATGTATTTTTAACGGACTGGCCAAATACAGATTTATCTACCCCGTAGAGACATGCTCCCCCATCTAGAGGCCTGCCTATAATGGAACACATTTATCTGGATGATGACCTAAGTCAAGTAACTCTTTCAATGTTCCTGTCTCCATCTCAAACACAATGAGTTATGAAGCACTCTGCAGTTTTTATGGCACAGCTGAAATGAGCTGTGTTTTCCAGATTTGCAAATCAGATTCACGTGAACTGCCTTTGATGAATTTGTCATTGTGAATGTCTACCATGAAACTGTTTAAATTTGCTAGGCATCATTTTTTTTAGCCAGACCAAATAGCTATTGACTCTAACGGTGTGACATGGGAGTTTACAAGGCTCTTCATTAAATCATCCTTAATTCACACTTGACGATGTTAGGAATGAGTAATGGAAGAGGAGGAGGAAGAAGAAGGAGAAAGAGAAGGAGGAGGAGGAGGATAAGAAGAGTTGGTTTTTATATGCCAACTTTCTCTACCACTTAAGGTAGAATCAAACCAGCTTACAATCACCTTCCCTTCCCCTACCCACAACAGACACTCTGTGAGGTAGGTGGGGCTGAGAGAGTATGATTAGCCCAAGGTCACCCAGCTGGCTACATGTGTTGGAGTGGGGAAACAAATCCAGTTCACCAAATTAGCACCCTCCACTCATGCGGAGGAGTGGGGAATCAAACGTGGTTCCCCAGATCAGAGTCTACCTCTCCAAATCACTGCTCTTAACCACTACACCATAACTGGGCTTCATCTGAGTTGGGTTTCCAAAGCAGATTGCTTAATTCCATAAAATAGTATGGGATGCTTAAAGGGCCCAAGAAGATAAGTGAGATAACATGTTTTCCTGGCCTTCCTGTAGTACTAACGTGGCTAATATCTTATGCTTGGTACAGATGAAACTAGGATTGGTAGAAAAATTATTCTTATTTATTTATTTAGAAAACATTTATGCCATGTCTCCAGAGACTTGGTTGAAGCACCTGACAATTAAAACATACAACAAATCCAAACACGCTATTTAAAATAAGCTAGAAGCATAAAAACAACATAAACAAACAAACAGGCTGAAATGATACTCATAAAGGATACTCATATAGTTCAGGACTTCCAAAAAAAACCCTGTGAGGTAGGTTAGGTTGAGAGTCTGTGACTGGCCCCAAGTCACTCAGTGAACTTTCATGGCAGAGTGGAGATTCGAACCTGGGTCTCCTGGATCCTAATCTAAAACCCTAGGTACTATACCACATTGGCTTTCATAGAATGACTGCTATTGAACAGTATCAAACAGCTCAGCCTGATTAAGTCATTCAAATCACGTGGTAGCAAGTCACCCAGGACTGTTTCAGTGCCTGGCCCTAATAAGTCTTCTCTTAAAGGGCAAAAAAAAGAAAAAAGAAAATCAACAACCCTGAAAACAGCCCTGCTGACTTCCCCTGCCAAGGCTGGTAGGCTGGCAATACTGTTGTTGCCTAAAAACAGTCACTGAGGGCATCAATTTCTTAAAGTTACTGTTTTTTGTTTTTTTTAAATACCCCTAAAGGTTTTATCCCCTTAGATTCCAGATTTTTCTGCAAACATGGGGGTTTTGTTAGGTTTGTAGAAAGATTTGTCTTTCTACAAACATATCTGCTAGGGAGGAATGCAAATTACACTCAATGGGACATTTCTGAGGAATCATGCTTAGAACTGTGTGACTTGAGTTGCACACTTGTCTGTGTATAATACTTAGATGGTATTCTGTTTATTATACGTTTGTTTGTTTTGTACTTTGGTTCTCTGAAAACTTTCCCCATACCCCTGTTTAATCTCTTATGGTACAAAGTATGAATCTGCCTTAAGAACATACGAAAAACCGTGCTCGATCAGACAAAGGCCCATCAAGTCCAACAGTCTACTCACACCAGGGCCAACCATTCTAGGAATCCCCCCAATAAAATGACTGCAGCATCATCCTGCCTGTGTTCCACAGCACCTAATATAATAGGCATATTATATCCTTCAGTGATTCTTTAGGGTCTCAGGTGGAGGTCTTTTACATCACCTACTGCCTGGTCCTGCTGCTGGGGATTGAACCTGGGACCTTCTGCATGCAAAGCAGAGGCTGTTCCACTGAGCCACATCCCCTCCCCATCGTGAGTGTAAGGTGACCATGTGCACCTCTAAGTATGTAGTGGTATATCATTTTGATCATACATGTTCCCATGTGCTTTGTACTTGGAGATCATTCTCATGAACCAATGCATTTTAAAGATCCAACCCTTGGAGGATGGGGGTGACCCCTTTGCTGGCCCATAAAATTGGACTCCCTGTCACAACATTCACCAAACTTTGGTGTCCATCTAAGGAGAGTCCCTTGCAGCTATGCTGCAAATTTGGTGACTCTATCTCCAAAAATGCTCCCACGGGATCTTAGAAAAAATCCCCATAGACTACAATTGACCTAATTTTTTTTTTTTTTTTTTTGTAAACCCAGAAATAAAGCTGAAATACCCCTTTACCGGTATAGGTATTCGGCTTATTCCAGGTTTCCTAAAAAAATCAGACCCAATAAACCCAAACCTGAAATTTACTGATTTTTTCCCCACTACCCTAAGCACCATAGATAGAGCTTTCATATTACTTCACTGAAGGTAATTTATACATTCAATTTTAGGAACACCAACTGGTTTTGAGAAAAATGTCTTGTCCTTTTAACAGAAGCTTGATGAGTGGAAATGGGCAAGTGAAGCTTTTGCTGGCATGGAGGTAAATAACATCACCTGCTTAATAACACCCTATGACCCCTCTGTTAAAGGGACAGGTCATTTTTTTCTCCAAGCATTTGACAACCCTAAGCCAATGATCATGCTGGATTAGATAACTACAAACGTGACACTTTCCTCCAGGGCATGGACGTTTTCACTTAGTTTTGCATTGGCAGAAGGCTTCATGCATTGGAGGAAAGTCCTACCATTATCAGTGTGAATTCACAGAATCCACCTATGTGTAATCAAGAGCTGCTTTTCTTAATATGTAGATACATGAAATAATTAACCTGTTGATTTGGTTTGGACCCTACCTAAAACCTCTGTGGACAGAAAGATATCTGCCTGCAGGGCTCAGTTTTCTTGCTTACCTCCTCTCAATGCAGCCCAAAATGATCCCTGAAATGCTGTTCCTGGGGGACCAGGGCACCCCCCCCCAATCAACATAAATGAAAATTTGGAGGTCTGACATGGGAGGAAAGAATTGGTGAAAATCATACACACTTTGGCAACATGCAGATATGATTGGCAGGATCCAACCCAGCACGATTTTGGGTGGCAAATAGCAATCTAGTATATGAATATTTCTCTACAAAATAACTCCCTGCACATTCAATATTAGAACAACACAACTAAGGTCTTTCCCCTTACATGCTAGTGTTCTGTGTGCTGGAAGGTTTTTTTTTCTTAATACACATGAAACTATTCAAACATGAGGTCCTCCACCTGCTACAGTACAGTAGCATGCATCATGTGAGGCTGAACTGACATGAGTTCCACTCTACTGAGTATCAAAACACCACCTATTTCCTGTGCTACCTGCCCAGTTCAAAGAACAGCAGTTGTGAATTCCTTCTGAATCTGTGCACAAGTAGCTAATGAACAGATACTCAGCAGGGAGCATAAATTGCAGAAAAATACCACAGCTCATGCTCATTTATATTTGTCAAGGTTTCCTTGGGTTCATAAATACTGCAGTCTTTTAAATCGGAAGAGGTGCAAGGTTTTATAAACTTCATCAAAGTTGTATAGGATTTTTTTTAAATAGTGATGTAAATCATACTTAGTTCATGTGAATTGGTATACTTCACCTAGTATGCAGGACTGCTTAATACATGTGGTTTGGACATTTATGTTGGATAGTCTACTTCTAGATTGAAGACACTGGGGAGCCATTCTTTACTGTCTTCTAACATTTGTTTGTATTCTGTTGTATAGTTCCCTCTCTCTGGGGTATGCTATAGGAAAGAGTGCTTTTTTTCCCCCAGAAGAAAGGTTTATATTAGCTCCCCCACCTCACATGTCAACAAAAAAGCCTTTCTTCCTTCAAAATACATTTACTTTCCATATGATTACAGGAGTCAGTAGAACGGGTGACAAAACATAACACACAAAAGATGAAAATAGTACTGGCAGGCCTGTATTACCCCCAAATTGTGGTTCACTGTTAAAATGCAGCATTGTGTGATACCAGGCATGCTGGCCTGGTACCCCTTTGACAGATTTGATGAAGGAATATATCTATTGCTGAAAGAACCTTCTCACCATTAATGGTACATTGCCATAGCAACTACAGGTCTAAAAATTCTGCAGTGACCAACTAGCAGTTCAAACTGACTTACCTTTAAAAAAAAAACCTAAGTATTTTCCAAAATAAAAATGTTTGTTGGGATGACTCAGTTGAATCTTCCTGCTTTCTATTTTTCTTTTAAATTGCAATAATGCACTGACTGAAGAAGTGGATTTAAAATTAGTTTCCTGTATCTACAGACTCACTATTCATTCTATATAAGACCATGCGTAGAAATCAGGAGGCAGCACTGTTTAAAACAGAGGTTCTTTCTCTGCAACAACTAACTTAACATGCTTTTAGAACTTCCTTTTTGTCCTTGTAAACTCTGGAATGGATTAAATACTGGTGTGTCTAAAATATTGGTGTGACCCTATGGGCTTGGCCCTCTAGTGGAGGTGGGAAGGATACAGTTTGTGTTCTTGCAGGAGAACTGTATGAGTTAGCTGAGGTGTCTACTTGTATCTTGAGTTTTACTTGTGAAGAGTAATCTGGAGATCTACTCTGAAATTGTATATTTCTTTATTTTTCCTACTGGTCATTCCCCTCTTGGATAGGAACAATGGAAGCCAGTGGGCTAGAGACACCACTACTGTTTTCCTTTTCATACATCCCTTTCTATTTCCCAACCCAGATCCCATATTTTCTTCCCTTAAATGGGGTTGGTGGGAGAAGTGGGAGTTACCTTTGGATCTGGATTTATTATCTTTGTACTCACAACAAACCTGTGAGGTAGGTCATCATTCTAATTTTGCTAGTGTGATATGAAACTGGGTAGGGTTACCAACTGCCTGGAGCGAAAACTGCCCTGCCCTTTTCATAGAGGCGTTAGTTAGTTAGTTAGTTAGTTAGTTAGTTAGTTAGTTTTATATCCCACCCTCACTCCCTGGCCAAGCTGGGCTCAGGGAGCTCACAATATATAAGCTGTAAAGAAGAGTTGGTTTTTATACCCTACTTTTCTCTACAGAAAGGAGTCTCAAAGTGGCTTAAATCACCTTCCCTTCCCCCCTCACAACAGGCAGACCTTGTGAGGTAGGTGAGGCTGAGAGAGTTCTGAGAGAACTGTGACTAGCCCAAGTTCACCCAGCAGGCTGAATATGTAGGAGTGGTGAATCTAATCTGGGTCTCCAGATTAGAGTTTGCTGCTTATGTGGAGGAGCGCAGAATAAAACCCGGTTCTCCAAATTAGAGTCCGCCTCTCTTAACCACTACACCCCACCAGGGTGCCATTTGCCAGAGGATATTGACCTTCATCCCATGAAAAACTTCAGTTGCCCATTTCCATTAAGTCTCTATAAAAGGGACAAGACATTTTTCTGCAGGCCATCTGATAACACTAAAGCTGGGACTTGCTACAGTGCACTTAGTGAAACCTTTCACCTCCCATCTGTAAACTGAAGAACCCATTGATCTATCACTGCATATTGTAATAATGAAACAAGCATTTTTAGCTAAAAATAATAATAAACGCTGGAGACATTTCTGGTTGCTATCCTGTGCTGGTGGGGTCATCAGCATTAGGTAATCATTTAAAAAGGTAAAGGTAGTCCCCTGTGCAAGCACCGAGTCATTCTTGACCCATGGGGTGATGTCACATCCCGACGTTTTCTAGGCAGACTTTGTTTACGGGGTGGTTTGCCAGTGCCTTCCCCAGTCATCTTCCCTTTACCCCCAGCAAGCTGGTATTCATTTCACCGACCTAGGAAGGATAGAAGGCAACTTTCCTATTTTGTAGCACTTTTTAAAAATTTCTGTCGACCCTCATCATTTTATTGAAGACAGTTTCTAGCACTGAAATAAGAGCTCTGCTTTCTGTAAGAATGACTGTTTGAGCTAAGTTAATCTTCTGTGGTACTACAATAATTGATGACTTGGCATTTAAAAATATGTGGTTTCTTTTTTTAAAAAATCCAGCTGTCAGTGATAGGAAAGAAATGAGAGGATTTTAAAAGGCTTGCAGTAATTAGTGGTCAGGAGCAGAGACCAGTATCTCAACGGAGTTATGATGAACTGCATACTTCTAATAAACTTCACTGATTAATAAGTCATCTGTTTATGTGATGGGGAAACACTGAAAACTCACATGTTTAGGTTTTCTCTTGTTTCAGATTTATAGCTATATATTTAAAAAATCACATTGTTAATTGGGACAGTGGGGGCAAAACCTTTTGCAGAAAACCAAACCTGGCAGTATATTTTGAAAGCTGCACAATCTATTTAGTTCGTAAGTTTTAAAGTGGTTTATTGTAATATGACATTCTGTATCGATGTCTTTGTCAATTGTGGTGTGATGAGATTAATAAAAATGCTTGCATGTTAACAGCCTTTCAAACATCATTGAGCAACCCACAAAGAAATTTGCCAGCCCCCTCGCCCCCTTTTATCTATTTCTTTTTAGGCTGATCTGAATGGTAGATCTGGCAAAGTATGAGCTAGAGTTGCCAGGTCCTTCTTCACCACCAGCAGGAGGTTTTGGGGGCGGAACCTGAGGAGGGCGGGGGTTTGGGGAGGGACTTTAATGCCATAAAGTCCGATTGCCAGAGCGGCCATTTTCTCCAGGTGAACTGATCTCTATTGGCTGGAGATCAATTGAATTAGCAGGAGATCTTCTGCTAGTACCTGGAGGTTGGCAACCCTAGTATGAGCGCAGAAGCAAATTTCATTCATTCCACATGCGTGGGCAGTAAATGCAACTCTCAGACTGAAATGTCACATGCATAGCAGAGCTCGGAAACACTGAAACATGTTGGTAAATCCTTCAGCCTGCATTTCCACCTGTCAGTCAAGATGCCCAGCTCAGGAACATGAAAATATGCCTTGCTGTTCAAAATATTGGCAAAGGCTTTCACGGTCAGAGTTCATTGGTTCTTGTAGGTTATCCGGGCTGTGTGACCGTGGTCTTGGTATTTTCTTCCCTGATGTTTCGCCAGCAGCTGTGGCAGTCATCTTCAGAGGAGTGTTACTCCTCTGAAGATGCCTGCCACAGATGCTGGCGAAACGTCAGGGAAGAAAATACCAAGACCACGGTCACACAGCCCGGATAACCTACAAGAACCAATGCCTTGCTGTGTTTCACACATGCACAACAACAGTGGGAAAGGGCTGGAAAGCACTTGAAATGCCAAGTGTGAATTCAGTCTTACAACCCATGTTGGATACTCAGTAAAACCATGTGAGTTCAGGCACAGAGCAGTTGTGCATGCACATCCTTCCATTCATGTCAGTGGGGAAGATGGTTTTGCTCCTGCAAATATGGTGTGTGTGAGGAAGGCGGAGAGGGGACCTCCTAGTGTTATTTTGAGTCCTTAGAAAATTGCTGGATTTGGATGAACTAGTTTTTAAAAAAAATGACATGTCTTGTCTCCATATAACACAGACAAATCATACCAATGATGGTATAACCATAGGGTTGGATTCTGTGATCAACGTATGCAAGGATTGTGTGTATTGTGATTGCCCATCTCTCCTTGGTTGCCTGACCTCAACATCTAACACCAATGCACCTGGATACTTCTTTAGTGACTAATATGCTGTTGATCAACGTATCTTAAAATACTTTAAAAAGCATCTAAAACTAGCAGCTATCATCAGGTATGGCATCACCCCAAAGTATGGCAGTGGATTCCAGGTGTTAATTCTTCTCTGAATGAAGAAATATTTCCTTGTTCCCTTCTGAAGTTACCACTGATCAGTTTCACAGATTAAGCCTATGTTCCAGTACAATGAAGGAGGGAAAACACTTCTAATCATTTTCTGCACCTCATTCCTAATTTTCAAGCACACATCATGTCGTAATAATATACCATGTTCTTCCTCTCCTAGTAATTTTATTTCTAAACTAAAAAGCTTATTATGCTTTAGTCTTGCTTCACAGGGAAAGTGCTCTAAGAGTAACTTAATGCCATATTTTTAAGAGTCCTAAATCAATATTTCAAAAATATTATTTTTTTGGTATTTCTAGTTCAAGCAAGAAAGTAAATACGTTCAAGTCAATTGGTATAAAAACATGTCCTGAATTGCTGTCTGAGATAACCTTTGACTTCCTGGTGGCTCTTAACTCAAAAAACTCTTCACCTCAGTGGCTGGAAACTGTTAAACTTCAAACAGAAGTCTTTAATTTATATCAAATTATGCATTTTTAAAAGAACCTATTCAATGTTTAGGTGTTTCCTGCTTCAGCTGGGGCCCAGTCATTTCATTAATATTCCAGGTATAGCTTCCCTGTCCTCATAATGTTTAGACAAACTTATTCCATCATGTAATGTGTTGACCAGACAATGATTTGGGCCATGGATAAATAAGCATTTAATGACAGTATTTAGTAGAATGTAAAAATGTGCCTAAATATTGCAGGGAGAAGTGAAGGAACCAGACACAGGTGTTCAGCAACAGCTTTATATTGAGTGTATCATGCATCTTTTAGCACTGGATAGATTCCCCTTGTCCTATACCTCAATCTTCTGAACAGTAACATTTCCTCCCACTCAGTGGATAGACAGGAACTGCAGAGGAATAGGAAGCCCTTTCTGCTTACTTACATAGCAGTTATATTGGTTACCCAAGAGAGGGCCATGGTTGAGCAGTAAAGCATCTGCTTGGCATGCAGAAGGTCCCAGCAGTGCCGGATTTACGTATAAGCTAAACAAGCTGTAGCTTAGGGCCACACTCTCTTGGGCCCCCCCAAAAAATCGAAACGAAAAAAACCTGGATGTTCATTTCCAAAATATAAGATAAAAAACAAATAAAATAAAACCTACATACAGCAACAGGGTTTTGTGTTGTGTAGGCTCCTATGATGTAAGTAATGGGCCCCGCCTGCTAGCTGCTCCCTAAAATACTTCGATAAAATACATATTTTGTTATGTGCAAATGGCTTTAGATACCTATTAGGTCCATAAATTACCATATAGATATATTCAACACAAAAAAATAGCGACAATTTGTAATGTAAATCACAGGGACAACTCTTATGGCTCATGGCTGACTTGCAAAAAGATCAACTAGATATGCAGCTCAAATAGACGTGTGCAGGATTTTAGCTTTATTCTAAGCTCTCTTTTCACAACCACTCAGTGAAAAAGAAAATCCCTTTAATTATATATAGTGACATCATTTATGTATAGGCATATAATATAGTTTTGCTTTAGAAAAAACAGGACATTTTGCGAAATACTTCAGTCCAATTGCTTATTTTTATTTCATCTCCACTCTGTGATATATTTGTTAAAAAAATAGGGATGTTAGAAAGATGCAACCATCACCTACCTGCTTTCTCACACACAATAAACATAACGTTTCATGAATAATTTTTGAATGGGTGATTTATAGAAAATGAGTGATGGGGAATGCCAAACTGATGGTAAAAACAACGTGAAGTGTCAGTGCAGGTACAGTTTGTACCACTGGACAGCTCAGCCAGGACTAGAGAGATTTGGACTGAAATCTCCACTCTTCCATGAAACTCACTGGGTGAGTTTTGGCTAGCCACTCTCTCACGGCCTAACTTACCTCACAGGGTTTTATGAGGATAAAATGGAAGCACAAAGAATCATTAATAGTCTGCGTTTCTTGGAACATTGTTACATGTATTTTGGCTTCACATTTCTGTGCCTAGAATGTACTAACTGCTTCAAGGGTTCTCCAGGTGTAAAACAGAACAAACATTTTCTGTAACTCATAAATTCTACGTAGGTCATATATGTACATTGTATGTATGTGACTTGCCTCGTTGCTTTTGTCATAGGGAGCAATCTGCTGGCATGGCATGCACTTTAAATTATGCTTTGAGTTTGGGTTGCCTGGCCCCTGCTGTTGTCCAACGGATCAGGCTGTAAAGCTGCCAGATGATATCCATAACTATAGTCACTCATGCACAGAAGCACCCCATTCATCTGTGTGATATTAGAAGATATAAGACTAAAGGCTGAACGAGGGACTTTCGGAGGTAGGGTTGTCAAGTCTGGGTTTGGAAATACTTGGAGATTTGAGGGTTTGGGGAGGGGAGGTATAGTGCCATTAGGGTTACCAACCTCCAGGTAGTAGCTGGAGATCACCTGCTATTACAACTGATCTCTTTGTGACACCCTCCATTAGTGATGAAAAGAGATGTTACTGAATTTTATAAGCATATTGTTTTGGTTTAAAAATTCCAGCTTTTGATGTGGCTGCTTCCAACTCAGAATGAACCTGCCATTGTCTTTTTAAAATTATTATTATACTAATAATAATCATAAGGGAGCCAGCATGGTATAGTGGTTAGGAGCGGTGGTTTGGAGCACCGGGTTTGATTCCCCACTCCTACACATGAAGCCAGCTGGTGACTTTGGGCTAGTCACAGCTCTTAGAGCTCTCTCGGGGTCTCACAGGGTATCTGTTGTGGGGAGGGGAAGGGAAGGTGATTGAAAGCCAGTTTGATTCTATCTTAAATAGTAGAGAAAGTTGGCATATAAAAACCAATCTTCTTCTTCTTCTTCTGAAATTGGGGAGGGCATCTGATTGGCATGCAGAAGGTCCCAGGCTCAATCCCCGGCATCTCCAGTTAAAGGGACCAGGCAAGTAGGTGATGTGAAAGACCTCTGCCTGAGACCCTGGAGAGCTGCTGCCGGTCTGAGTAGACAATCAGGATCTGATTCAGTAGAAGGCAGCTTCATGTGTACATGTGTTCAATAGTGATTACCGTTTAAACTGATGGTTGTTTTTGGTGATGGGGGTTGGTGTTTGGTGTTGGTGTTGACATCAATTTTGTCAATGGTGCTAATCAATAAATGGTATAAAAAGTGTCATTAAAATGAGAGAAATGAACTGGGAAAACAAGTAAAGAAAATAGGTGGAACAAAATGGTTCATTTTGTTCCACCTATTTTCTTTACATGTAAAAGAAATGAAAAATGGCTTATTTAAATGTCCCGAGTTATAAGGCAAACATAGATTAGGAACCTATGTTTGCTATGTAACACATCATTCCACCCTCCCTATTAAAACCAGTGTTTTCTTTAGATTAAGTGGGTCTTACCTCCAAGTAAACATGCAAAGGGCTGGACTATTAGACAGCAATCCTAAACAGGACTGTGCAAAGTCCTGCTAGGGTCTTTCCAACAGAGCTTACGCCCATATTTTTCACTGTCAGGGAGCAATCCTAAAAAGGCATATTCAGAAGTAAGTCCCATTTTATTCAGTGGGGCTTTCCCCCAGGAAATTATTCTTAGCATTACCGCTCATTTTATTGTTCCTCTAGGTCCTCTGCATTTACTGTCATGGTCATTACTGGTATGTTATTTTTGACTGTGGGAGGTTTTGCTGCTTTTCAAACAGCCAAATAGTGTGGTCCTGTTTAAAAGCAACATCTATAACAAGTGTAGTAAGTACATTTATATACTAGCTTATGCCCTCTCATGGCAGTAAAAGTCAATTCTGGATTGCTTTAGGAAGAACTATAAAAATGTAAATTACTAAGACAGACCTGATTTGGTCTTATTGCCTTGGCTGAGTTCTAACACTTAAACTTGGGATATATAGCGGCTGGAGGTAATTAATACTCTGTTATTTGCATATTCACAAGACACTGTACTATTTTTCTCACAGCCGGGTTGAAATGAATGAGTAGCGGTCCCTGAGACTACTTAACTAGGATTCTGGATTTGAAGTATTTGCCTTCATTTCAATGTGTACAATTCCTCATAGCATGTTATCTGAGCTCTATTATACCACCCTTATTTTTCATAGTGGGAAATGGGAAATAAGACAGATTATTTTATTTGATTCAACGGAAATACTGTTGAAGCCAAGCAAACAGGCAATTTAAAGGAATACAAACACTGAGATTGAGATTCACACTTGTAATGTCAGAATGTTACAGATATTCAGAGAGAGAGAGAGAGAGAGAGAGAGAGAGAGAGAGAGAGAGAGAGAGAGAGAGAGAGAGCAATCTAATATGGACAAATAAATGTTGGCTCTGCATAATGGAAGACATTTACAAAACAGCCACATGAAGGCTAGAAGTGTAAAATAATGTCGCAAGAGAGATCTCTTCCTCCTTTTGATCCTGATGTCAGGGAAGTTGTGACCTAGAGCCCTAATGGCTTTGCATTTAGTTTGGGCCACATGACAAATCATGTTGTGCAAAATAGAGAAAAACATTTGTCTAGTTCATTTGAAGCAGAATGGAAATGTTCATCATTGTATTGAAGCTATTAAATGTGCTGTGCTTTTGCTGACTAAATATTGAATGCATACACACACAAACAAACCCTGGAAATATAGAAGAACTGATAACAGTTTTCAAAAGTAAAGTCTTAGCAGGATGACAAAGAAATACATCTGGCCCTGGTGGCAATCCATCTATACTGTGGAAGAGCAGGAATATGCCCCTCCCTTTCTCTGTAATATTGGTGGTTCTGCATGAAAATATCATATGCCTATGATTGACATGGAAATAAGCCTCCATATGATACATTCATGCACACACATTGGTTCAGGTGTGTGGTGGAGAGGTGTGGTACAGACCTGATCTTCAGAGACAAAAATGGGTAACTAGAACTTGAGCTTCAAAAAGCACATTTGAGATTCTTTCCAAATAGTGATTATTGGAGGACAGAATGGGCCAAAAAAAAAGCTCCTCAGCCAAGACTAATGTTGTTATGGGAGTGGAATTTATTTTACTTTTTTAGATACAGCCATTGATTCCCCTTATTTTCTTTTTAAAAAGTGGTTTTTCTCTTTCATTTCTCTTTGATTTGTAGAGAAATCCGTGCATTCTCTTTTAACTTCAACCCTTGCTGTTGTTTTATGCTACACACCAAGGGTGGTGCTCTAGCAGGGGGATAGGAAGGGTTAGGAAGACATTGCCTTCTTCTGAGCATCTTTTTATTTTATTTGTTTAAATATTTTATTAACCACCTTTTCCCCTTGTGGCACTCAAGGCATTTTACAATAGGAATAAAACAACAATTATAAAACTCATAAAAGATAACAGATTAAAATTTCAAGAAATAAAAACTAAATTAGTCAAATGCAATCCTAAATAACACTGTCTTCAGCTGCCTCCTGAAGATCAAAAGTGAGGGAGCCAGACACACCTTCCCAGATAAGTTGTTCCATAATTGTGGGGTTACCACCCAAAAGGCCCTCTCTTGTGTGCCCACCAGATGAGCTTCTTGATTGGTGCGACAGTCAGGAGGGCTTCTCCCTGTGATCTTAATCTACAGGGTAAAATTCTGAAATTTTCAGACCCTCCCTTCTCTTCTAATTTCTCTTTGATTGAAATCATGAGATTAATTAGATACAGGCCCCAAATTCCTAAAAAGAGGAAAATAAGCCAATTGTTGGATTACAGAGATAAATTGGTTAAAGAGGAATTAAGAAAATTTCTCATAACAATGCTAATCAAGACAGGGAAACAATCACACTATTGGCTATTTGCTCTTCAAGAAGAAACACACAGGTTACTTGTGTGGTTTTTTTCATGAAACAAATAGCAGCTGGATATGTGAAGATAATGTGGGGACAACAATGTGGTATATGCATTTGTATGGTTTAAAAACTCCTTCCCAGAGACACTTCTTTGACCTGATATTCTTTCTCTTTTACAGGTGTGATGAGGGGGAGGGGAGAGACAGAATCCTAATGATGGGCATCTCACATCATCTTTAGTTAGTCTCTTGGTATTGTGCTTTATTGTCAAATACTGGTGTATGTGCAAGATCCCCATCTGAGCTAGATTTAGCTGTTATTAACTAGCGAACTAATTTCCCCCCTTAAAGCTCTTGCCTTGATATGGTTGTTGCTTAACTGATTCCTATGTGTTACATGAGGTGGCTGCAAAATATCTGACAAAATGCAGTAATGGTAGCTGTAACATCTTACTTTCTTTGATATAGGTATGATGTTCAAAATGGCCACACAGATCAAAACTGTATGAGCCAGGATATAACTCTAGGAACTATGTAGTTTTTTTAAAAAAAACACATTGCTACTATCATTGGGTGAAACATTGGTTCTGGTAGTGTGTTACATTTCAGGTAGAGTTTATACTGCAGGGGCTTTGGGGAGATGAATAACTAAAACGTCTGAAGAAAACTGTAACTTATTTCCTTTTGTAGTGGGCTTGCTTTGGCAGCTGTCGTCTATTGCTTTAGCAGATTGGCTTTATGTAGCTGACAGGTGGGCAGGTGTCAAGACAGATATTGTCTGGGTCCCTTTTTGTTGTTTCATTTGTAGCTTATTTTAAGAGGCAGGGTTTTTTATACATGTTGCTATCAGAAGTTGCCACTCAAGGGTGAAAAAAAGGAAAAGATAAGACATTTGGGGAGAAATCAAAGCACGGGAAGAGAGTAAACTAGATTTCTGTTAGTCTGTCTTTCTTCTGCTTATGACTTATGACTCCTCTTTTCTGTACTCATTTCTCTGTTAGACCTTTGGTGCCTTCCTCTGAGGACTAATACAAAGGAGACTCAGGGTGCACACACAAAAACACTTACCTATCCAGCTGTCTCATAAAAGGGTTATCAACTGTGTACAGCCACTTCACATATAATGTTAACAAATCACTACAGCTTTCCCCATGAATGCTGAATGTGATGGGACCTGTGCACAGGTTAAGAGAAGAACCCACTAAATGGACCACTGGGTCACATGGCAAGAGCATTTCGGGTGTCCCATGGCTCATATACATTTCCCTGTGTCTACATTTCTCTCTTTTTTTCATCTTTTATCTAGCACTTACTGAGTGATAACAGCATCATACATTGGACATACTAAACAGAAGCAACATCATCTTTGACCAAAATAATTGATAATCCAAATAAGGTGAACAAATGTGAGCACAGGCCTTGAGAAAGGACTAAGTGATATTTTTTTTAAAAAAAACCTGACTTTATAGTAATTCAGAAAAGAAATAAGATCCCGAGGATGGATACATATGTTTATGTACAGTACTGATGTGTGATGGGCAGAGAAGAAAGCTTGAGTGAATTGCTGGTTGACATGTCTGCATAGAGATTAATTTGAACCATGGAAACACAGTGGTTTCAACAACAGAGACTCACTTCTTTTGAGATATATCTACTAGCGATCAAACATTCTTGACTCATATTTGTTTTGCTCTATGACTCCAAACCTTTCTTGACAACATTATAGACAGTTGCTTAGACAATTATGACACAGTTACAGCTATATTTTGGTGGGTTTTTCCCTTTGTTTTTCAAACTATGTTTTTGAAACAAAGAATCCTTTATTAAGTAGTGTTTTATTGTTTTCATTGCTTTTGTCTGGATAATTTGGAATTTTAGCCTAACTCATAAAGTGATTGCTTTCCCCTCCGTTTAGCCACAAGTTTGTAAACAAAAAGTCAATCAATTGATCTGTCTCCTGATTCCTATTTCTAAATAGGTATCAGGTTATTGTAGCCATAGAAAAGTATTCAGATATATTTAGGAGAAGAAATTCTATGTGACATGGTGTCAGATCTCATTGAATTACCTTTCCTGTTAAAAAAATAATTTTAATGTATTGAATGTTTGGGGAATTTTGCTGCATCCGTTAGATAACTTGAAAGAAACTAAAGTGGGGGGAAGGGAATGCCCGCTGAATATTTAAAGGCTTAATGAGTGAGAGAACCATCTAGTTATGTAATATTCTCCCAAGGGGAAAGATGGAAGATCCATGACATTAGTCAGACATCAGATGTATAAGAAGATATGTTGTATTGGCTCAAACAAGGATTAATGTTCCTGTTAGGGAACAGAAACTGTAAAATACATACAGCTTACCTAATATAGATATTTTAGCAAAAGGAAATGAGTTCAGTCAGGTACAAGGAATGTAGTTACTCTGATGAAACAGAGAATCAAAACTTCGAATAGTCCCAAAATGAAACTACGTCCATTCAAAATTTTATTTATTTATTTATTTCATTTATACCATGCTTTTTCCCCAGTGGGGACCCAAAGTGGTTTATATTGAACCCTTCTCCTCTATTTTATCCTTACAACAACCCACTGAGGTAGGCTAGGCTGACAATGTGTGACTGGCCCAAGGTTACCCAGCAAGCTTTTTTGGGCAGAGTGGGGATTTGAACCTGGATCTCCCAGACCTTAGTCCAATGCTCTAACCACCATACTACGCTGACTAAATTTAAAACAGGTTTGAATGCAGTAGTGTCACTGTACAGGAAAACCCAGTGTTAAACAGAAACACTGTGGAGAAACTATAACGTTACATGGTTTCAGGAATTCAACCTATACCTGACTGCTAAAAAGTACAACAATATATCACAGTGAATGACTGAAATCTGGCAAATGTTGACATTAACATGTGAATGTCAACAATCCTGGGCAAATTTTTGTGAATGTTGACACTTACTTGCATTGAAATGTTTGCCGACAGCCAATGTAGTGTCTGGGGGCGGGAGGTGAATTGTCAAAATTAATCTGAAATTGCCAACAGTTACAAGTTAATGCTAACATTCCCCCCCCCCCATTTGAGACATTCAATGTAACAACGATACAAAAACACTCTGGATGATCCACCCTCATTCTGTCTCATTGTGATGTTGCATTTTTGAAGAATGACCACTAGAGTGCTGCAGGTAACCATTCAAGATGAGTTTCCGAACATTTCCAGACATACGTCTGTCAGCTGTGGGTTATCAAACAGGCAGAGTAAATTGATATTGCTGCTATGTGTTGCAAATGCTTTGTTGCACCTGCCTAGTCCTACCTAAGTGTCCACCGAGAAGAGGGAGAGAGGCAACGCGTAGTTGTTTGATGGTGTTCTGAGAGTTGGAATCATGTGAATTCAGAGAAAATACAAATGTTCCATAATGCCATTGTGCATTAAAGACCATGAAGTGAGCATGTTTATTTTAATCCACATATTCTCAGTTGTGCGCTCTGTTTATAGCTGTATCAATATAGACATAAATAATTGATGTGTGTGTGTTTTATTAATTAGTTGCTGCTGAGGCAGGGGAGTCTTTTTTCGCAAAGAGCAGTGCAATGATTCCTAGCCTACCGCGCAGAGAGGCTTTAGCAATGTGAAGCTTGATTGGAAAGGAAACAGACACTGTGGAGAAGCTCTGGTTAAGGCAGCAGCAGCATTCGATTCCGAATGAATAATATATGCAGCAAATATTCAAAGGGAAATAGGCTTACAGAAGCCCCCAGACTCCCATCAAACTGCACTATTTGCGACCTGAATTTAAAGGCAAATATTTGCAGATATTGCCTGGCCTAAGTTGTGGCATCCACCAGATGGCATTTATCTCTGAGGAGGCATGTACATCCATCAGGACATAAATTTGTGTCATTCGGTTCAGCTGGCTCCTGAGCTGGCTCCGATATTCCTGGTAGAATAAAGAGCATCCTTGAATATGTTTAATGATTCCATGTGAGGGAGTGGCCAGCTTGTGGTCAAAAAGCAGGGATGGAGTGCACTTCCCCATCTTTCTTCCACAGGATGGCCTCAGGCTGACAGGAGAGCATGTTTATGTTCACCCTTTTCTTCCTCCTCTCTCTCTGACAGGCTTCCCTGTCTCCCTTCTCTCTCTGGGTTTTCAGCATGGGGAAAGAAACCAATCCAAACACCATTTGCTTGCCCTCTGACTGGGAGAATTTAAACATCCCCTGAAAATCCCTGCCCTCCTTTCCTGGTCCCACTAGAATAGTCCATCTTGCGGGACTTCCTTTTCAAAGGCCCCAAGCCTCCATGTCTTTTCCAGCTCCCCGGGTGCCAGCCAGAGAGACCCACAACTGGCCTGCACACACTGGCAGGTGGGAGGCCCAGGCCCCACAGCTGCTTTCTGTGGTGGCCCATGTCCCCAGACCTTTCTGGCTGCCAACATTTTATAAGGGTGTGGCAATAGCAACACAACCAGAGTTGCAGGGGCCAGCCCACTGTGGCTTGGGAAAAGAGTAATGTGGAGACTTGATGCTGTGTAATATTTGCTTTATATATAAACAGAACACATTGGAAGCAAATAATTGCTCCTGCTTTGGGCAGCAGATCTCTGGAAACCAATTTCTGCATCGCTAGTTACAGTTAACTCTAGCCAGAAACTCTGTGACTCTGCCTTTCTCTGTCCCTCTCCGTTCAAATTGCAAATGGATGAATCTCACCTTTTCCCCTCAGCTGAAGGAGTAATGCAAAGATTACTGACATCTCTTCTAACCCTCCAGAGGGATTTCCAGTAGGCTTCCCATTTGCCCAGTTATGACGGGCAATTGCCCACCAATTAACCTGGCTTCCTGCGCACCTCAGCTGGTCAGCGGGTGGAAGAGGCCACTGAAGGGGGGAGTGATCTGCGTTTGTGGTGCGTGCATGGCATGCTGATGTCACTTCTGGGTTTACCCCAGCCGGCATTGCAGTGGGGATGCTCTAGCATTCCCCCCCCCAAAACTCTATGGTTTCCATAGAGCATCCCTTGCGATGCTGGAGTTTCCGGGGTAAAGCATTGTCATTGTGCTGTATGCGCACTGTGCATGCGAATCACCACCCCCTGTATCACTTCCAGTAAGCTCCTGCCAGTGGCAAGGGGGGACCTGGCAACGCTAATTTCCAGCTATCAGGAGAACATACCCTATTTTTAAATCCCATGAAACAGGGACCAGTCATACTAATCAATTAGGCAGCCATTTGCCTAATAAAGGAATTGTTGTCCAGAAGCAATAATACTCTTGAATAAAACCTACAGCAGTGGTTACCAACCTTTTGGAGGATAAGGACCTCTTTTTAACATCAAAACATTTTGTGGCGTATTATACTATTAGTATTTGTTAATTGAGAAAATACATAATGACAAGAAGATTAAAATGACAATGTTTAGTGTGCATATGGAGTTGGGGACCCTTGCAATAACTTTGTGCCCCCAGGAGGTCCCTAGCCTCCAGGTTGGGAGATACTGAACTACAGTGTTAACCAGAATAGCAACAAGGATTCAAATTCATTCCTGACACAGAGGCAAGATTGTTGCAAGGCAGAATTGCTCAGTTATTTACCTGCTTTATTTATAGTCTGCCTTTTGCACTAAGACTCCAAGCAGATTACAGGGTTTTTTTTAAATGCAATAAAGAAAAAAGTATACAACACACCATAAATATGTAACAACTAGATTGCAAAATTTAGAAAGCTGAGCAGAACAAATAAGGCAAGACATCCAAGGAACAGTGCAACAACTACATCCCATTCTCTTTATAAAAGACCTTATTCCCTTAGGCCGTATTCCCTTTACAAAAATGCTCTGTTGAACAGTACCATTTTACACATTTTACAGAACAATAGACCTGTGGGAACCTTCCTGACCTCCTCAGGCAGGCCATTCCACAAAGTGGGAGCCACAGCAGTCAAGCAAAGAAAACGCTGTTGGGGGAAAATAGACATTTTATGATTCTGAAGATACTGAAAGAAACTGGCTTCATGATACACTAGACCAAGGAAAAGTTGCTAATGATTGCTCCAGTCTCTAACCAGGATTAAGGGCTAAATATCTGACAAAGTATCTGACAAAGAGAGCTTTGGCTCTTGAAAGTTGATACCCCAAAAGTCTTGTTAGTCTCTAAGATGCTACTGGACTTAAATGTAGCTCTTCTACTGCAGACCAACATGGCTACCCTCTGGAACTATTTAACCACGATCATCAAAACAAGAGATGCTGGGCAGCAAAATGATAGCGTAGACCAATGAAAATATCCTTGACAAAGGAGGAAAACTGCACAGTGGATTAGAAGCAGAGCCAACTGGCCTTTCTCCTTAGCCCATCATTAATTTCTTTTCTGTTTCACACCTTTGAGTACTAAATTGGCAGTCTCGGATTCTACTGTATAAAGTTAACGAAGGATGTGTCTTTAACGTGCTTGACATCTGGCCCATCTCTTAAGGCCTGTGACTTGCCAGAGAGATTGCTGATGCCTTTAATCAATGATTCAGACTTTTCATTCCTTTTTTTAACCTTGGCCCTCTTAAAAAGCTGACCCCGGGATCTCAAACATTTTTTTAAAAAGTTCTCTTTAGAAAGCAATGAGTTTTGTAATCTGAATCACGTTGTTTACTGAAGAAGTTTTTCCGTCTGTCTTGTATGTCTATCATTTACTTTTTTTTTTTATCCCGTCTTTTCCCCCAACGAACTCAGGGCTGTGAAATTCAGCAGCATCTGTAATAACAGTGGTTCTTCAGCCTAACTATGCATACCAAACAGTCTTCTCCTGGTCTGATCTTTGCCCTAGTTCATCTTCTTACAAGGCATCCCAGGGGCTGCAATGACTGACTGTTCCCAGTCTGTTCAACAGTCTTGAGATTATTTTTCTGTCTCTTTCCCTGCTGCTCTAATGAGTGTAACCCTATCTGTTTGGACCTCTGTTGGAGTCTGGGTGGAGGGGAAGGTATTTTGTTCCTGAGAAGGAGCCGTAAGGGAGTTCTATGGGAAAGGACAGCCCTGAGGAAAAAGAGAGTTCTGAGGGGAAAGGGAGAGAAAAGCCACCTGAGTCCTGTTGCAAAGAACAGAGTGACCTATGAAGGAGTCTCAAAAGAGGTGCAGCCTCTGGAGATCTGCAGCAGCACCAAGAGCCGCAAGAGCAGTGGTAGCAGCACCACAGTGTGAGAGACTTTCAGAAGGCCTCAGAGAGACAGTGAAAGACTCCAAACACCTCTTTGGTTTTGAATTCAAATTGTGTTTTCTATATGTGAGTTTTATATGTGTGTCCTGCTTTGATTCCCCATCCCTCTTCATTGAATTAAACCCTACATATATTTTAAGCAGGGTTGCCAGGCAGCAGTGAGATGGTTTTGGGAGGGTGGAGCCTCCCAGGGAAAAAAATTAAAAAGAAAATACGGCCTCATCTACTTACAGGAAGTTCTTACCATAGAGTTCCAAGAAATTCCTAGAGCTACCCTGAAGAGACAAAGGATAGCGCTAGAAATTGCTGGAAATGCTACTTTTTGGGATTATTTTTCTCCCACTACTGGTGAGCAACTACCACTTTGGTGAGCAATGGGACCTGGGGGTAAGGGATTCCCCAATGAGGGCTTGGCAGCCCTAATGTTAAGCCTATGGATGGTTATAGGTGATTGGATGGTCTGGAAGTTGTTAGAATTTTTTAATTTTATTTTTTGCCTACTGGCCACCCCCCATTAAGGGCCAGTGGGCTGGAGGCATCTCTGCTTTCTTTTTTGTCACCCCCTCTATTAAATAACCCAGGACGCATAATTTCTTCCCTCAACTTGGGTTGGTGGGAGAAACTGGGGTTAACTAAAGTTTCTTTCTATGTTGATGTCTTATTAAGAAACTCACAAATATACTTGGGTTAAGGGTGTGTGCATGAGTGTGAGGGGAAGTTCTTTGTTCAGCACAGTGTGATTCCAGCCAAGCAGGGCTCACATAGGGCTAATTCAGACATGATGGCATCCTTGTGGCCACCATGAGGATGCCTCAGCCATTTTAAAGTCATTTTAAAAGGCCCCGGTCCACAGCACTGTTGTGTCTCCACCCCACCCCCATGGCTGTTTCTCCATTTGAAAAGGCAGGTGGAACATGGCAGCCATGCTGCAGGCATTTTTAAATGACTTTATAATGGTGGCAGTGGCTATGAGGATGCCATCATGTCTAGTTTGGCCCACAGTGGACATAATTTTACAACACCATGTAGCCAGAAATTTGATAATGCAAATGAAATCCTTCTATTGCCCTCACTCTTCATGATGTAGGAAAAAGGGAAGTTTCCTCATTGCCCAGGTAATGCTTCTTAATTTGTGACAGTATTCTAGTTTTTTCATGGGGTTTTTTTGTAGATGTAGATTGCATTTGGCCATTTGCACCTCTAGTTACATGACGTTAAGCATGGCCAATTTTAAATGGCATATTTTCAGTTGTACATCTGAAAATCATTGAAAGGGTTGGGCGTATTTTTACAAATAATATGCCATTTTGGCTCAGCACTACCTAAAATGTGTTGGTTACTGATCAGCTTAGTTGCCAGCCCCAACGAGTGGTGAAAAGTTAAGATCTTTCTTTGCCAATGTTAGAATTCTCATGATCGACGCTCACTGAAGGACCCCATATGACATAACAATCTGATCAACAGCAAGATTTAAAAGATTGTCAGAACCAAACCAAAGGGTTTTAAATACAGTTAAAAGAATAAGAGAACAGGGGGACACCGTCTGGTGCCTATTTAGTCAAAAAGATGGAGCCAGGCAACCATACCTAAGAAGAGTGCCAAAGTCTAGGCACCAGAAGAGTAAAGTCTGTCACAGACAGCAAATAAGGCTGTGCATATCAATAAACTCGAACCGAAAATAAACCTGAAAAAGGCCTTTAAAAAAAAATAATCTCAGAACAGTTGTCATAATTGGCCTTGCTTGCTGCTCATATGTATAGGCCTATGAAAAAATATTTAACTCAGATATTAAAACTGGGAATGAAGCTGGATAGCCGATCGCCAAATCAGCCAAATAGGTATTCAGCCTTTTTCAGCTTCAGCTTTCCCCAGGCTTTTCCCTATGGGAATTTTTTTTATGAGCTCTGGGGGAGGCATTTTTGGAGGTCAAGTTCCTAAATTTTCAGGGTAGCTTCAGGGGACTCTCCTTGCATGAAACCCCAAAGTTTGGTGAAGATTGGGACAGGGGTCCAATTTTATGGGGTTCTGAAGAGATCGCCCCCTCCTCCATAGAGAAGCATGGTAAAGTTTACAGTGTACATATGTCCATGTACATATACTCCCCGGTGGCGTAGAACTATATCAGAGGGGAAGGGCTCCCATTTTGCTGCATCTGCACATGAAGGTGGCTCCATGACTCTGAACTAAAAGCACCATTTTCTTCATTGTAATAACAATTTCAATGTATTACCATTGCCAAATGTTATAATCCTTCAAAGGGCATGATTTCTCTGATTCCAGTGAGTGTGTTTTAACTTTCTTTCATGTATTTTGCTTCTGAAACAAAGAACAAATGTAAGGGTTTGGTTTTTTAAAGACAAAATGTTCCCTTTGCTGTGGAAATATGGTTTTTGTCCTTCAAGGAAAGAAAAAACTTGCTATAGGGTCATTTGCTCAACAGTATAATGTGTTTTATAAGCTTTGCTGAAGTAGTGAATAGAAATGAGAGGTTTGAGTTACTCCCTGTAGAGACAATTGCAATCTCATCATCTGCCTGATAACTGTTGATGGTTCTGTGGTCACCTCTCCAGGATTGTGGTTGACAAAGATATGTTTCTTTTTTACTCAGCCACTTGACTTTCAGAGTTGTTAAATTTTCTGTCATTGTAGCTTTGTTGCAGCAGAGAAGAGAAGTTGTGTAGGACCAATTGGACACCCCCCCCCTGTTCTAATAATTATCAAACATTCTGGGTTAAGGGAAGACTTTTTGGGTTGTGAGAAATGATTTGGATTTTATTATTATTATTCATTTTTAAATGTACTTTGTCTGTCTGAGGATTTAAGCATCTTGTGTCTAATAAACTGGTTCAAATAACAATAAAACACAATTTAAAATAGCTGTCTCATGAATATAAGTCCTTAACAGCTGTTCTAGGCCTTTTATGCATGGCTGTTTCCCTCACGGTCACCCCTTTGACGACTTCAGGACTATGTTTTGGTTATGCATGCCATTTCTGACCATCGGAGGTTGCCTCACTCTCCCCCCTGTGTTTCCCTGCGTTTTGCCCGTGTTTTCAAATTTGAGATAAAACAGGTCCCTGAAAACGCGGGCGAAACGCAGGGAAACGTAGCGGGGAGAGCGAGGCGACCTCTGACAGTTGGAAACAGCATACACAATCAAAACAATGATCTGAAGTCATCGGAAGGGTGACCGTGAAGGAAACAGCCATGCATAAAAGGCCCTAGACAACCAGAATGCCCATACAAAAGCCATCAACCTTTTTGGAAAGGCAGGTTTGGTTTTTTCATCAAAACTCATGAAAAAAACTCATCTCATCCAAAGAATAGGGAGGGTGTTTTTTAAAAATAATAATCTCAGAACAGTTGTCATAATTGGCCTTGCTTGCTGCTCATATGTATAGGCCTATGAAAAAATGCTGGCCTCACAGATTGGAAAAAGCAGCTAGCTTAGGAGGAGGAAAAGCAGTCCCAGAAAAGAGCCCATTAGGGCCTGTAGTTTATGGAATTCATCTCTGACTGATCCCTCATGCCTATAAAAACATGAATAATACCATCTCTTTTGAACCATGGATTAGAAATATTAAATATATTTAATATAATCAATCTGTTTCCCTTTGGGAGCACCTCAGTGAAGGCAGTCCACTTCCAGTGCCCTCCCCACTGTAGGGTTGCCCACTCTGGCTTAAGAAATTCCTAGAGAGTTGGTGGTGCCTGTAGGGCAGAGTTTGGGATGGGGAGGGAGTTCAGCTAGGGTTGCCAGGTCCCTCTTTGCCACCAGCGGGAGATTTTTGGGGCGGAGCCTGAGGAGGGGTGGGTTTGGGGAGGGGAGGGACTTCAATGCCATAGACTTCAATTGCCAAAGTGGCCATTTTTCTCCAGGTGAACTGATCTCTATCGGCTGGAGTTCAGTCGAATTAGAAGGAGATGTCCTGCTACTATCTGGCAGTTGGCAACCCTAAGTTCAGCAGGGATGTGATACCATAGCGTTCCCCTTCCAAAGCTGCATTGAAGTACCTCCCCTCCCCAAACATCACCCTCCCCAGGCTCTACCTCCCAAAATTCCAGGTATTTCCCAACCTGGAACTGGCAACCCTACCATTGTATAATTAAAACAATTAAAACCAAGCGAAAATACACATACGAAACACAAGAAACAATTAATACACAGGGTAGGAAATTCTGTGGAGAGTTCCAGAGTTTTGGTGCCATGACCAGTCAACCACGAGAACATCCCTCTCTTTAGAGTTTTGAAAAGTGCATCCCACATACATATTGACCACCTCAATGAGAACTAGGTCTCATTTTCATGATCCCCCCCCCTGTATCTGTCCTTTCTATATTCGGCTGACTTGGTAAACAAGAACAGTCCTGTCTTCTGTCTGTGACTGAGGGCCCGAGTAGACATGATAGCATCCCTGGGTTGGGCCTGGAAAACTGCTGCCATTTTAGTGCCTAGCAGGGGCAATTTAAAAAATGCAGCGAGGGCTTGACCCTGATTGGGGTGCAGCCTGGTTGGAGCAGCCATTCTTCTTTCCTGTCCTGCTTTTTAAAGCGCTAAAATGCTTTCCCCCTCCCTGTGGCTGTTTTGGCACTTGAAAATGCATTGAGGGGAAACAGAAGTCCCACCATGGTATGGGCCCAATCAGGATTGGCCCCTGCAGCATTTTTAAATCACCCCTAATAGACACTGAAATGGTGGTGGGTGTCCCCAGATCAGACCAAGGGATGCTGTCACGTCTAGTTGTGCCCTCATAAGGTTATAAATATAAAGTGGTCTGATGGATGGGTTCTCAAGGCACATTGTATACTCTGTAGTCAGGGAGAAAGAAGAAGTGAGGGGAGACTTTTTACTGCAATTTACAATCAGACTTGTGAATCTGGTATATATTTGGAAGTCTACGTTTCTGTAAAAATTCCCTGCTTACAGCGTTTGGGGTATCACAGCACTGATGGCTAATTTTTAGTGACATTAGTGCTTGTAACAATTATTTCTACTCTGTTTCTGTTGATATCACTGCAAACAGTTATCTAGGACAGCACATTATTATTTAAAAAAATAAGGTGAATTAAAAATCAATGGAATTAAAAATCAACACTTGTTACGCTGAGGATTCATTCTTGGTCAGGTAAAACTCTCACATAGAAGTCACAAATCATCTTCTGAAGTTCTGACATTCCATCTTGATTTTTAAAAATCAAGTTGGGATACAAATTAAATGACATTTAATTAATGAAATGCTCAGGAACTACACTGCTATAGTCTAAACATTCATTCCCAATTTTCATAAGGACCAAGTTTAATCCCTGGAATGCCAGTTAAAAGAATTGCAGTTAGAAGGGCCATGCAAGATCCTTTCCTGAAATCTCAGAAAGCCGCTGCCAGCACCAGTTGGAGAAGATAGTACTGGGCCAAAAGTTTACACATGCATTTCTGTCATGTGTCCTTAGTTTACTTCATTCTGCCACCAGTAAAGAGAATTTTGAGAAATAGGTCTGGAAAAGACTGCTGCCCAAAACCTTGAAGAGGTTATACCCATTGAATACTAAACAAATAGGCCAGTGGTCTGATGGGAAGTTTCATGGTTCCTATGAACACTTCAGCACTAATTTTAAGGATGGGTGAAATCATCTCCACCCAAATAATATTGGATCTGCTAATTACAAGTCTCCTTCATGGCCATTAAAAAGGATTGCTTTTTTGACTGTGTTCTAAATTGGCTTATAATATTTTGGTTAATATATGTTGCCATAATACGACTTAGGAATTATAGGCCATTACTGCACCATTCACTTACAACAAATTATCCTCATGGTCAATCCGAGGGGGGGGGGGAGAAGAAGAAGAAGAGTTGGTTTTTATATGCCGACTTTCTCTACCACTTAAAGGAGAATCTACCACTTAAGGGCGAATCAAACAATCACCTTCCCTTCCCCTCCCCACAACAGACACCCTGTGAGCTAGGTGAGGCTGAGAGAGCTCTAAGAGAGTTGTGAATAGCCCAAGGTCATCCAGCTGGCTTTGTGTGTAGGAGTGGGGAAACAAATCCAGTTCACCACATTGGCATCCGCCGCTCATATGGAGGAGTGGGGAATCAAACCTGGTTCTCCAGATCAGAGTCCACCACTCCAAACCACCGCTCTTAACCGCTACACCATGCTGGTGTCCTCCTTGCAGAGGAGTGGTGTTTCCTGAACAGTGCAATTCAATGAAATTTCCACAACCTCATGGCTCAGTTACAGGAAATCAGAGAACCAGGACCGTGCACAAATCAGGGGGGAGGGTTATTCCAGTAATCCAATGCTCCTATGTTCCTACGCTAGTCAAAATGCAACCAAATTTTTTTTTTTAAGGCACAGAACATGGTAAGCGAGAGGAGACCAGAGGGGGAATTGGGAAGGGGAAATGGGAGGGAAGTGGGCAATGCAGTGGGTTTGTTCTACGGTGGGGGCGGAGAAATGAATGGCATCTGAAACATGACCACACCTCTAGGGAAATCATCCTGGAAACAGAGAAAATGGAAGCATCATCTTATACATGTTTGTTGATAAAACGAACATTAAACGATTGCAAAACATTTCCAATACCAATTGGAGTGAAAATAGTGCGGTCATGAGGAAATTAAACGTTTCATAAAATGTTGTAAAACACTTGGTATGGAAACGACCATAGTGTGGAGAGAGGTCAGGCAGCAGTACATTGTCTATACATTGTTTTATGTGTCCATTTTATGTTGCTGCCCCGTGCTCCATGTTTACCTGCACAGATCTCCCCATGGAGGAGAAGGAGGGAGGTCCAGCAGCATTTACCATTACAGTTACAAAATCTTTTCAGTCTCAGAAAGCCAGACAGTTTCATCAGTGAGAGGCTGAAGTGATCAAGTTCTGAGCATGCACTGGCAGTGGGTACCAGCATCTGCTATCTAGTCTGATGATCAATGCTGTCTGCACATGTGAAAAAGTGGGACATTTGCTTGAAATACCTGTCATTATTTATTATGAATGGAATAGGAGCATGATGGTAAGGGTATTGGAATTGTAATATAAATGGGCAGTATGAACCATGTGAACATTGTCAGTATCTCTAAATGGTGTACATGTTTTCTGAACAGTTCAGGACATGCTTGGCAATATAAAACATCATTTTAACACTCTTTACTGCTTGATGTCATTTAGCTCTTAAGAAATTTAGTGCAAGTTAGTGTGCAGAAAGGAACCTTTATTTTCTCATCAGCAGTGTCATGACATAGATTAGTATTATAATAGATTTTATTCCAAGGACAAGCAGCTAATGTCTAATGCTCCTTCTGGACTATCTTTAGTTATGGTTGACATTTCCGAGTAAATAAAATATGAAAAGGAGCATGAAAGGTGCAAATTAGGATCTGTAATAGCTCTGCCAACCAATATATTTCCTAGCATTATTATTCTATTTGAAAATCTCTTGAGAACGAGAGAATGAGCTTTGTAATTACCCCAAATATATGCATTTTACAATTGTTTAATATGGCATGATACTTTAAAATGATAGCTCCTTGTGTGAACACTTTACTGCTAGGAAGTACCTAATTAGAAATACTTCAAGGACAGTAAATCAAAAAGTTTATTCCATCTACTGGAACCCCTCCCCACATGAATAAATTATATAAAAATTAAGTAGAGCAGAAATATTAGGTCTCAGAGTGATCCATGTGAGACTTATAATTTGCAGCTAAATTTTCTTTTAGCAGTGCTTAATGATTTGGTGGCCTTCTGAAGGAAAAAAAATATGAAAGCCATTCTTTGAACTTTGTTTCAAGGGAAGTGACGGAGATATAAGGCATAATTGGGGTGATTTTCTATCAACTTCACCATCTTACAGAGCTGGTTGTAAGTTATAAGATGTGGCTGCATGCAAACCAACAGCAAATGAATTGCCTTGGATCCATGGGAGTGTTTCCTGTCCCCTAGGGCTGAAGCGGCAATAAGTCCCATTTTGCTGATTAAAATGCTTTCTGCTTGTGGTGATCTACAGCAGAATCCAAGCCACTAAGAGGGCAGAGCAGCCACTGGTTACTTTTTGTATCCCGAAGGGAACGTCTGAACCTGTCTGTACAACTATGTTTTTGAAATGATGTATCTTGAATTGGAACCTTATTACTTATATTCTACATAGTTTTTTCATCCCTATAGGAGTATGGAATATTTTTGTAATTGATATGACTTCAACTAAACGGGGCTGAAGAATAGAAACGATCGTCTCCCTTGCTACTTTGTTATGAAGATTTCCCTTGCAACTTTGTTATGAAGATTTCCTCCCTACTCACACGTCATTGAACTTGTGATACTAGTACCCCTGGTGGACTATTCATAGAGTATTGTATATAGTTTCTTGTCTTTGTTATTGTTGTTTGTCAATTAATGCACCCAATACACCTTGTTATACACCAGCTGTGTTTAAATGGTTCTACTAGGCTCTCCTGTACTCATTTCCTTACCGGTGGTATTAGTAGAGGTGTTTATTTTGGTTGCTCAACCTCCAGGTACTAGCTGTAAATCCCCTGCTATTATATCTGATCTCCAGCTGATAGAGATCAGTTCACCTGGAGAAAATGGCTGCTCTGGCAATTGAACTCTATGGCTTCGTCCCACCCCTCCCAAATCCCATCTTCCTCAGAGTCCACCCCAAAAACTTCCCACCTGTGGCAAAGAGGGACCTGGCAACCCTATTGCCTGCAAGCAAAACAACAGAGAACAAAATAACAAGCCAGAACAGATATGGAATCAGCTTCCATACTAGTGAATGGTATAACCAATGTGTCAGGAAGACTAGGGATTAGCTAGTGTTCCTGACCCAATCTTTCAGTTCTCCTGTTGTGTTTGTTTATTTATTCAGGGGATTTATATGCCTCATCTCCAGAGTCCTACTCAAGGCAACTTGCTAGTAAAAACAATACCATAAAATAATAAAATCGTAATAAATTATCAATTGTCTGGTGCCAGGGCTCAGTGCAGCCTCTGAATTTGCATCAGCAATGAAGCCTCTGAATTTGCAGCAATGAAGAAGAAGAAGAGTTGTTTTTTATATGCCAACTTTCTCTACCACTTAAGGAAGAATCAAACTGGATTACAATCACCTTCCTTTTCCCTCCCCACAACAGACACCCTGTGTGGTAGGTGGGGCTGAGAGAGTGTAACTAGCCTAATGTCACCCAGCTGGCTTCAAGCATAGAAGTGGGGAAACAAATCCAGTTCACCAGATTAGTGTCCACTGCTCATGTGGAGGAGTGGGGAATCAAACCCGGTTCTCCAGATTAGAGTCCACCACTCCAAACCACCGCTCTTAACCACTACACCACGCTGGTATGATGTTTCCCACATCAATATAAAAATAAAAGAAGCCATTAAAATAAGCTATTAAAATTGCACAAAACAGCCATTGGGCACCCATATCCATAAAACAGACTTCAGTCACTGTTGGTTTTGTGGATCTGTTTGCATTGTGCATTCATGCCACATATTTTTATACATAATTGATGTGGTATTCATATGTATATATACTGATATGCTCATCATTTACATGTGTAATGTATGTGTAATGCTAATTTACCACAGTAGAGATAACATTCAACTATGATACAATTTACACACAGAAAAAGTGTGATAAAAATGGTGCAAAATTTTTTAAAATCACGAGAAGTAAAATTGAAACAAATTTTCCAGTGAAACACCAGTGATAAAAAAAAAATCAAAATTATTCCTAGGTTAGATAGTCTTATCACTACATTGTTTTTGATAGGAAGGTCTGTGTGTAACTCTGCTGACTGGTAAACATCCTTGTCAGTTACTTATCTGCTGAGTCATTTTTCACTTTCCTCTGACCTTCTTGAACTTTAAGTCCCACAGCCAGAAACAAAAATACTGTTTCCAATCACCTAAGATTCTGGATTTTGGAAAATGTGAGATGACAAACATTGATCCTGGACCTATAGATATATAAAGCATGCATAAATGTCTGAGCTTTCAGCCATCCCCATATATATTCTACTTAATTTTTAATGTATGCCTTTTCTTTTCTTCTCAAAATAGTAGAACACATGAGGATCTCTTTTCTATTCTTTTTAACAAATAGCATTGTAAGTTTCATATGACTGGATTTCATGCATGCTATAGATAGAATTTAGGAGAAGTAACTACAGTATTTGATTCATATACTAATTTAAAGCAGGCAGCTCCTGGTGCGAAGTTAATCTTCCAAGGTACAGATTAATTTGAGTTTTGTGACCCACCTGGGAATATAAGATGTCTGCTATCTATATTCTTGGTTGATTTGTAAGAGTATATTCATATTGATTTGTAACAGACAAAACCATGGTGGCATAGGAATGTTCACTCTTTTGTATGAAACAATTACATTTTGGAATAATCTTTTGAGAAAACTGAAAGGCATCCAGTTGAATGCAGTTGAAGGCAATGTTCCATACAAATGAAAAAAAGTAAGTGACCATTGCTTATGAACCCCACTGAAATAATCCACCTTATAAAATTAAAACATCCTCCAGTACATCAGTCCTTAATGACTGCAAGAAAACAGCATCACTTATATTTATTCAGAACAGCTATTGTGTATATGTATACCATGTCATTGTTTCAGGCGTATAGTGAAATTGCTATAAAAGTATGGGCTAGTTATTCACAGATTTTATGCTTGTTCCAGATGCTGATGGAAACACTTCAATGCTGAACATAAACAACAAATATAGGAGGAATGGGGGGAGGATCAACAAATGCCTTACCAGTAGGTAGGGTTGCCAAGTCCCACTTCGCCACCAGCGGGAGGTTTTCGGGGCAGAAGCTGAGGAGGGTAGGGTTTGGGGAGGGACTTCAATGCCATAGAGTTCAATTGCCAAAACGGTCATTTCCTCCAGTTGAACTCATCTCTATTGGCTGGAGATCAGTTGTAATAGCAGGAGATCTCCAGATAGTATCTGGAGGTTGACAACCCTACCAGTTGGGTTGCCAGATCCGAGTTGGGAAATACCTGGAGATTTTTGGAGTGGAGCCTCAGGAGGGTGGGGTTTGGGAGGGGAGGGACTTCAATGCCAATTGGACTCTATAGCATCTCCAGCTAGTACCTGGAGGTTAGCAACTCTACTTACCAGATACCGTTAGCCTCCAGTGCAGCATGTTTAGCTATCTGCTTTAGTAGATCAGGTGAAAGCAAGTTTGGTGTTATCTGTTAGCAAATATGAATGGCATTTGTAAACAATGCTATCAAATTCTACTGCTTAATAAAGCAATACTGGGCATAGCCAGTGTAACTGGAAATGTATGCATATAAATCATTCTTCTTCAGACAGGTACTGTAGGCATATGCTGGGTGTAGAGGAATGCCACCCTGCCTCCGCTGGGCGGTCCTCTATCAAGGGTGGTCCAAAGTTACTTCTAAACAAAACACTGAGCCAAGGAGCCTTCCTGCGCTCAGTGGGTAAGCTGCCACCAGCCCTTATGCAATCGTTTAGCCCCAGGCAGAGGATAAGGGCAGCCTCTGCCTGCTGATACCAAATCAATGCACGACGCTCTTCCTGCAGAGTAGGAGGCCTGACTGGAAAGAATTACACTAGCAAAAGGTTTAAGTTTTGAAGGGTGGTCAAACAAACAGTAAGGCACTCGGATTTAGAGCTTGAAACCCATAAAGCCAAAAGACACAACCAAAATATAGGTTAAATATTTATTCCAAGGATTTGTGCTCGTTACAGAAACAAAAGGTTCGTGAAGCAGTTGAGCAAAAAACAACAAAAGGCTTAACACAGCTAACTACACATCAAGGTTCTTAGGTTCAAAAGTTTGGCAAAAGCTTTAGGCAAGTTTCAAATAAGTTTACCAGTTCCACAAAGTTCATAGTATCTCGGTTCAGCATGTGAAGTTGCTCCAAAAGTCAGTCTGACAGAGTTTCCCCCTGAAAGGGCAAATCAAAATGAGTTTTGATGAAGCGGGGCATGGAACCGTTCATGATTTTGGCTAAAAACTGGCCTACTTTTATCGTCAAAATCCCAATAGTGTGAGCTCACATAAACCAATGAGATTGCAAAGAAATCCATAAACCAGTAATAAAATGACGTGTCAAACATTGCCCCTCTATTGCATCAGGGTATGTCAAAGGTGCCTTAAGTCTGCAGAACTCAATTCACCTGGACATCCTCAACAAGAGATAAGGCCTTGTTCGACAGCTTTGTTACATTAGTAACTAACGACCTTCAATTTAGGGAGGAAAGAAAAGGCTGTAAACTATCCGCAGCTGTTATCTCCCCCCACCCCATCCCCGCCCACAGGAGAGAATCCTTCAGAAGTGAAACTGTTCCCACGGTTGTAAATTGCAGGCTGGCCTGTTTGCGCTCCAACTTTTCAGAGTTTAGTATTACACTATAGCAGGCCAAAAGCCTGAACCAAAGAAATTGTAAAAGCAAGTAATTGTGGGAGCCCGCTTCCTTGACACTGGTCCTCAATTAAACTAATGAGAATTAACTACATGCTAAATTTTAAGTAAACGTATGAGAGCTTTCCAGAAATATATATCATGAGCATGTTGCCATATCATCTGTCCCCCACCCCCCACAGGTTAATTTCATTTTACCTTAAGAGACACTTGCATTATGAATCTACTGGAGAGGCATAAGCATTGCCTGAAGCTGCCAGTGTGACCTATTTCCAAAAATTAGACCTTCAAGATGCATTTTGCAAAACTCAGTGCCCAAGTGGCAGATCATGCACTCTGAATATACTTGCTTATTTCATATGCAGTGCCATTCTAAAAAGAGTTACACATTTATCAAGGCCATTGACATCTGGTTGGGATGACTGTATTAGAACAGATTGCTTTCACCCAGGTATAGATACAAGTCAGATGTATCTAGCCCAATAGGCAGTTTTTCTCCCATAGCCACACCCATTCTCTCAGCCTAAGGGTGAAGTTCTGCTCTACATATCTGTGACCCATGGGGTAAAGTTTGAAGAGCAGGGTCTTTTCTATTGTGGCACTCAGCCAGTGGAATAATGCTCTCCCTAGGAAAGTTTAAGAGCCCCGTGGCGCAGAGTGTTAAGCTGCAGTACTGCAGTCAAAAGCTCTGCTCACGACCTGAGTTTGATTTGACGGAAGTCAGTTTCAAGTAGCCGGTTCGAGGTTGACTCAGCCTTCCATCCTTCCAAGGTCAGTGAAATGAGTACCCAGCTTGCTGGGGGTAAAGGGAAGATGACTGGGGAAGGCACTGGCAAACCACCCCGCAAACAAAGTCTGCCTTGGAAATGTCGGGATGTGACGTCACTCCATGGGTCAGGAATGACCTGGTGCTTGCACAGGGGACCTTTACCTTTAGGTAAAAGGTAAAGGTCCCCTGTGCAAGCACCGGGTCATTCCTGACCCATGGGGAGACGTCACATCCCGACGTTTTCTAGGCAGACTTTGTTTGTGGGGTGGTTTGCCGTTGCCTTCCCCAGTCATCTTCCCTTTACCCCCAGTAAGCTGGGTACTCATTTGACCGACCTCGGAAGGATGGAAGGCTGAGTCAACCTCAAGCCGGCTACCTGAAACCGACTTCCGTCGGGATCGAACTCAGGTCGTGAGCAGAGCTTTTGACTGCAGTACTGCAGCTTAACACTCTGCGCCACGGGGCTCCTACCTTTACCTTTACCTTTAGGAAAGTTCACCATGTGCCATATTGACATACTTCCTGCTGGATGTGTAAGGTATTTTTATTTACAAAGACTTTTTGGTTCTATACTTTGGTTGCCTTTATTATGAGTTTCTTGTCTGTATTGTTTTATTGTAACAGGCAATTTTTAAAAAATGCTTTTGAGATATTTGTTGCACATCACTCTGGAAAGGTGTCTAATCTCATAAATAAATTGAAACCATTGGTTTTATAACCAGTTAATATTGGTCAAGGGCAGAATTACATGTTACAAAAAATATGGGTCTGCTGCCTAAAGTGGTAGCCCAATACTGAGTACTCCCCCTCCTACTCCATACAACTCCAAGTCCTTTTATATATTTACTTTTTTGTCATAGTTAGTGTCCCATACGTTATTGATTACCAATCATTTTCCCTGGTGCTGTTTTTGCTTAGGTATTTTTTGCTTTCTCTTTGGAGTATTCCATTGTTCTGTTCATCATGGCCTGTTCTCACTTTCTCTTCCCATCTCTCTTTTCTTAGTTCACCTGCTGTCCTTTCTTCTTCTTTTGAGTTAAAGAGATCTGTACACTGTAGGGACAGGGCAGAAGAAGCAGTCTTCCCATGTTTCATGAAAAATTCCATGAGGTAAATAATACCAATGAAAAAAAACCCACCCCTTCCACCTAGGGTTGCCAGGTGCCCGCTGGTGGCAGGCAAACCCCCAACAATTTACCCCTCTGCCCGCCAACGGGCAAATGTGCACGCCCGCGTGCATACTGCGCACGTCACTTCCGGTTTATAACCGTACGTTCCGCCTCACGAGGGGCCTTATACCTCTTAGTTTGAGTGGTAAAGGGCTGCTTTACCACTCAAACTAAAAGGTAAAGGCCCTTTGCGAGGCAGCACTTTCGGTTATAAACTGGAAGTGACACTCGTGCGTCGGCGTGCACGCACACACACTTTTGGACAACAGCCTCCCGGCGGAGGAGAGGAGGGATCTGGCAACCCTACTTCCACCCCCCCATCCTATCCCAACCAGGCTCTGCTTCTATTGCAAAACACAGGATGCCAATTTACGCACAGAGAAACAGTGATAGATCTAATAGCATGCGGTGTTTAAATCGACATATTAAATCTTAATTTCTAAAGCTTAAGCTGAGGCTTAACTCTAAAGTTTAAATCTGAGTTTAAATCTAAGACTGTTTAAATCTAAGTTTAAATCTAAGACTGGACAATTCTACTAACTATTTTGTCAGATTGCACAGAGAAGCCATTGAAATTCATAAACATCAGCACAACTTTAACAGAAAAGAAGAGAGTTTAAGAATGAATAAGGCTTGGCTTCCTGTCCTAAAAACCTCCAGACTAACAAAGACTATAGTCAACAATAGCCATGGAGATTAGCTTTGGACTTCACACATTAACAGATCACTTCAGGATACAATGGTTCCATATTAACATACCACACCGTCATTACCACATTATCTTGATACTTACAGGACAATGATTAGCACATTATTTTTGCAGGACAATGACTCAGCTCAAACCCAACCCCTTTCTGACTATATCTTCCTACACACTTGACACTGAGAGACACTGTCCTTCAGTGTTACTACTCTGAAGATGCCTGCCACAGTTGCTGGCGAAACGTCAGGAAAGAAAATTCCAAGACCACGGTCACACAGCCCGGAAAACCTACAAGAACCAATGAACTCTGACCGTGAAAGCCTTCAACAATATTTTAAATCTAAGTATTTCTGCTCCGTAAGGCAGTCAGTTGAACTGTCTGTTAGCAGTTATACTAATCATTTTCTCAAATTGACAGCACTCATGGGGAATGGGAGTTGCCAGTTAATCAAATGTGTCAGATATTCAAGCTTATTGTTCTGCACTGGCCCCTACCCAAAAGAAGCAAGCAAATGCCACTTTTGGGGGGAAATGCTGTGGCAACAACCCCCACACCTGGTAGGACCCTTTCCCTGAACCACAGAACTATCCTAGGCACCAGGCAGACAAGCCCAGGAGCCTCCGGCACAGCTTGTGTAGATGACTTAAGGTGGGCTGAGGGGGAAAGAGGGCCTGAGTGAGATGTCAGGTAGCTGTCTGTCAAAAGTCCAGCAACAGCTGGAGGCATCAAGCTGGACAGTTTAAAAGGCAGGAATGAGGTGTGTGTGTGTGTACGTGTGCTCAAAGATGCTGTGTGATGCCAATTAACTGAGTGCTCTGAATAATCAAGTGCCAGCTAACAAACCTTTTTCCTGTATAATTTTCCTCCAACGGGCAGTGTGGCCTTTGTTTCTCTTCTTTAAACTTAGAAAGGAACTGATAAAAGTTTTGAAGAATCCAAGAAACAAGACTATTTATAAAGCAAGTATTCGAGGGGGGGGGGAGGGAGATCCTTCTGTCGTCATTCTTAGCATTACAGCTTATTTAGCCTTCTGTCTATCTTCAGATTCCGTTTGGTCAAATGGGGCTTGAGCAGATGGGCTGATAAGGAATGATTACCTGAATGTTCTTACAATCCATTAACCAAAAAAATAATTATTACCCATATTTTAGAACAGAGCCAAGATATATATTTTTTGAAAAGGACACAGTATGGCAGAATTGGATTTTTGTATTCCCTGAACTCTAGTCATTTTCCAAAGTCTTTTTCCTCACAAGTCCACATGACCTATTGATGATAGAAATAGAACTTGACCTTTAATAAACTGCTTTTAAATCTTTATAATTAGCACATGTGAATGCCAGAGTTGTACATGGTTTGATTTTTCATATATAATTAATTTAATGGAATAATCTTATTTTTTTGTATTGGAAAGCTTTTAGGACTTGCTTGGTTACATTTGAAGATTAATTTACATGGTCATAGCAATACTTGCATTTATTCTTTCCCATCTTCTTGTAGCTAATAATTGTACCTTATTTTCCTAGCAAAGGGAGTAACATACTGCCCATTGTATGGGATTTAGTCCTCTGGCCTGTCAATATGGGTAAAGATGGGTTTACTGGACAAGATTAAATAATCTACCCATTATCTTTATTGGCAAAATGTGATGTACAATCAGCCTTCAAGCTGCTGCATGTGCACCCGGAGGATTTCTGCCTCCTTGGATTCCATTTTCAGGGCTCCTGGTATGTTGATAAGGCCATACCCATGGGGTGCTCCATAGCCTGTGCTGCGTTCACGACGTTTAGCACTTTTCTGGAATGGGCGGTTATCAAAAAAGCAGGTTCCTCTTTGGTCACCCACTATATAGATGACTTCCTATTCCTGGCCGCGGCTGGCAACAATGAATGTTCTGACCTATTGCACACATTCCAAATTAGGGTTGCCAGGTCCTTCTTCGCAACTGGCGGGAGGTTTTTGGGGCAGAGCCTGAGGAGGGCGGGGTTTGGGGAGGGGAGGGACTTCAATGCCATAGAGTCCAATTGCCAAAGCAGCCATTTCCTCCAGGTGAACTGGTCTTTATCGGCTGGAGATCAGTTGTAATAGCAGGAGATCTCCAGCTAGTACCTGGAGGTAGGCAACCCTATTCCAAACCCATGCTGGTGAGCTTGGAGTCCCCCTGGCCCTGGTGAAGACTGAGGGCCCCACCATCAGGCTAGTTTACCTGGGAATATAATTAGATATGGTGGCTGGGACGTCCCGCCTCCCCAAGGACATGTTGTTAGCCATGCAGGCCCTCCTTTCCTTGTTCCAGGCCCAAAAGAAGTGTACCCTAAAGTGGCTACAGTCCCTGGTGGGGCATCTTAATTTTGCTTGCAGGGTAGTGCCCCCAGGAAGGGCATTCTGCACTAAATTAGCGAGGGCCAAGTCATCAGTCTCTTGCCCACATCATCAGATCAGGCTCACCAAGGGCACGAAGGCATATTTACAGGTCTGCCAGTCCTTCCTGGCCAACTTTAATGGGATATCATTATGGCATGAACCCCTGGAGGTAGGGGGTATGCTGTAGGTATAATAAGATGCTTCTGGGGGCCTCAAGTTTGGGATTTATTTTGAGGGTCTCTAGTGTGCTCAGTGGTGGCTGCCTCATTGGGCAGGGTTGGGCATCACACGTGACCTCACCTTTCATGGAAGCCTTGTTTCGCCTGGATCTGTCTTCATGGGGCATGGACATCTGGTTGCAGGACCTCCAGCATGGACTGTGGGCATGGTTGCACCTTTAGGCATTGGCAGTTCCGGCCTCCTCTTTTGGTGGTTTGGACATGGGTCCAGATCCTGTTTGGATGCTGAAAGGGATAATAGTTCTGATACTGTTTTATCAATACATGTGCATCTGTTACCTAATGCAGCTTGAAATGCTGGAAGCACATTGGATGAAAAAAACATTTGATTTCAATCTGTTCTTAGAAATAGTCAGACAAGCAGAGGCAGTCTCCCCCCACACACACACACACACCCCAGTACATTAATAAAGTGGAGCTGAAGATGATTCATCATGGTAATGTTTTGAGAGGATCTATGCATAGTTGGATGTTCAGCTATTGTAATAATTCATCTCCTGGATTTATCTGTGTGGCAACAATGTGTAGATCCAGTCTTTAAATATGGGAGTCTGTGAATGACACTGGTTAGGTGGTTCCTCATCAAATGGTCGTCAAATGGTCCTCATGCATCTGGTTCCATGCGTTCCAGATCTCCCAAGACTGCCATGGCAGCATGGGGAAGCTGCTCCAGCACTGTGATTTAATGAAGAATCCCTCATACCACCATTTTCTGTGCAGGTTGTTTCCACTTAACCATTCATTCTGGATGTTAACAATGGACAATTTCATCTGCTAAGCTGCACAGTGGTGTGGAGGTTTGGCTCAGCTTCAAAGTTTTCCAAAAGTTCATTAACCACAGTAACAAGCTGAGTGGTTACCCCCCCCATGCAACCATCTGAATTAACCCTTTCACTCCATATACCATACTTGAGGGTTTTTTCCCAATAACAAAATTGTTGTCTTTAAGATCCAAGTTGTTTCTCTAAGCTTTCCCGTCTCCCTTTCTTTATAAAATTTTATTTCAGAGAGAGATCAAAAGCATGGCTGGTGATTTATATCTGCTTCTTGTCGAGAATCGTACAGCTCAGCTTTATAAATATTTAACTCAAAATAATAACTGGAAATGTACCTACAGTATTTCTTCATCTTATTAATGGATAATGGGTGCTTTTTATATGGCAGCAGGCTCATAGAACAGATAGGAAAAGACAGCAGTCTTTCTTAAGAGAGCATCTGATCATCGTCCCTTCTTCATTTTTGTCCTAGATATCATGTGTTGGATGGGTTGTTGTTGTTTTTTAACTGGGGAAGTTGAACATATAGATTTTTGTTGCTACTGTATAAATGGTAGCAAATCCTCTTTAGTATCTGCTGCATTTTGTTACATTGAATGTTTGTTATACCTGCAATATATGTATGCTATTTTGAAATGCATCCTCTGCGGAGTCAGTTTTGCAGTGTTCATTGGTGGTCCTTATTTTAGAATAGAGGGGAGGTTATATCAAAACAACAGCAGTTGATATGAGTGTCTTGGCATGATGTAGTGGTTAAGAGTGGCAGACTCTAATCTGGAGAACCAGGTATGATTTCCCACTCCTCCACATGAAGCCTGCTGGGTGACCTTGGGGCAGTCACAGTTCTCTCAGATCTCTCTCAGTCCCACCTACTTCACAAAGTGCCTGTTGTGTGTGTGTGGTAGGGGAGAGGTGATTGCAAACTGCTTTAAGGCTCCTTATGGAAGAGAAGAGAGTAAATCTTGAATTCATTATGATGACCCCACCTAAAGTGATAGCAAAATAGCCAAAGGTTGCCATGATAATTAAATGATAATTAGTATCAATCACACAACACTGACCTAAGTAAATGGCCCCAGAAGCCCTTCTGTGCAGGTAGAGCTCACCATAGTGCCTTTTGGTCTACCACTTTAAATGAATTTTGAAGGGGGGATTAGTTATATTACCGCTGCCCCCAGCTTCAATGTGTCCCAATGCTAGAAAACTAATTACAGAGATATTTATATTTTCTCTTGTCCTGATCTTTACCAATGTAAGAAAAAAGCAAATAAACTCCACTTAGAATGGACATAAATGCAGAAAACTACTTATTTAAGGATGCAGGTTTGTTAGAGATTGTACACTGAAAGATTCATAACAGTTGTTTTATTAGAAAGTGCTTCGGGGAACACTCTGGCTGGCAAAACACACTGGCAAAATTCCCTTTGGTTCAATGGAGGTATTGGGGCTTCTCTTTTGAATCAATGGGCACAGTGTGTGGTTCAAGTTGGTATGTGTTTAAGAACATGGCCAAAATTGTTTCTTTCCCAGACACACATCCACAGCTTGCTTGGGAAAATAGTACAGCCCCGATTCAAAGTTTATAATCAAAAGGATGGAATGGATCCTGCTCTTCTAGTTGTTAGGGTTAAGAGAACTCCACTTAGCACCTGTATGCATGCCCTTTTCTGTTCTTCAGTTCAAATAATCATTTTTTTTTTCAATTTCACATTCATTATACATTTTTAAATTGTGGTAGTTAATCTTACCCATATTTTCTCCTACAATGATTTATAGCATGCTGCATACAGAACTGATGATTTGCTGACTCAGATTAATTTTGCATCTTTGGAGAGGGGAAAGCCACTTTTCAGCCAGGCTGTAAGTACTTATATCAACATGTTCAGTAATTATATAACTTGCAGGATTAAAGATAGTGTTATGAGATGGTTCGAGTGACAAATTTGGAAGAGGGGAAAAATCAAATCTCTGTTCATCCATGATCCTTGCTGGACAACCTTGGACTAACCTAATTTAGCAGGACATAGTGAGGTAAAATATATTTCAAATGCAGAAAATATAAGTAATTGTTAAAAGCTATGAACACAATGTGTCATCACTACCCTCAACCAAATATTTTCACAGACTCACTGGTTATTTTTTTTGAGTCACTGAAAATACATGTGGGCCCAACCACACCAATGGAAAGAGTCATACTATTCCATTTTCTCTTGTCGAGTAGTTGGTAATCGATAGGCTGGATGTCACTTGAGCATAACAGATATGTTCTTTCTCCCCCTCATGCAAAATGCCTGGCCATTGATAGAATCCAAGAGAAAAGGGACCAGGCAGACCAGTTGACCGGGCAGACCAAGCAAAGACCTCATTCACTTTCTTCTTCCTGTGGAACAACAGACTGGATGGCAACTGAAGGGTTCCAGGAGGGTAGAAGCTAGGCACCAGTTTGTCTGGCCATGTTGTTCAGAGTTCTAGGAAACTCCATCTTGTCACTTTCACTTCAAGTTGTGGTTGCAGATAGAAGAGCAAAGTTGTCAAGGGAAAAATGAGCTTGTAAGTCGAGTTGAATGAACCGTCAATGAAAGGTGAGTTTGGCTACTATAGTACCTTGCACTTTTACTTTTTGACTAAAAGAACAAGCATTGAGACACATGCAAACAGATGTGTGCAATTAAAGTGTGCACCTCTTCCATAGATATGCTTCTTTTTGGAAATTAGCTCCAAATCAGAAACCACTCATGCCTTTGCTTGACAGCACTAGGAGTGCTGAGGTCTTCAACACAAATATAATTACATACCTTGAACGTACCTTGCTCAAGCTCCTTCAGCTACATGCCAGGTGAGTTCCTAATTGGATTGCCCTGATGTTCCCTGGATAATGTTGTGTCAAACACACCACCATGCTGAGCAGCTTTGCACTTGCACACCAAACACCTGCTACAGGGCCAAGTAGTTGTAGCTTGAGTCTTCTCTTGCCCAATCCAAGAATGAAATAATCTCATTTACTAGAGAAGAGGCAGCATCTCCTAGGTCTTGGTCAGATCATGCAATTGACTGTCTTGTATTGTAAAGCTTAGAATTACTTGCAGTTTATGCATGGGTACTTTGACTCACACTCATCCCTGGTCTGACTCGGTTGTTCCTTGGGGTTATGCATGAGTTTTCTGTCCCTCTGAGTTGACTTCATGCCCACCCTGCACTTTTCTCGGGTTTTCCCAATGCTGTTTTGCCTCGGATTTAAAGTCTGCTCTGAGATCAATTTGGTTCAAATTGTAGCTGTTTGTGTATATAAGGCATTTGGGTTTCCCCCTCCTTTTCCAGCTGAGCTGCGGAGGGGAGGAAGCAAGTATTTGCATAATCAGGAACCAATTTAGCTGCATTTGCATGAGCTCCATTGAAATATATTACAGCACAAAAACAGTTACAAAGAAAATGCTGAAAGGATTTTTCATTAAGGTCACTTGGCCCAGATAGACTACTCTGGCACCGGATTTACAGCTCCCAGAGTGGAATAATAATGGTCCCAGGGAGCAGAATCTGTGCTCTGGGACTGGAATGACCTCCCCCCCCCCCCCAGAGTGGAATGAGACTCAGGGAACATAATCTGTGCTCTGGGACTGGAATGACAGCCCCGAGCATGGAATGACACCCTCTGGGAGTAGCAGAAGGGTTCTGGGACTGGAATGACAGCCCCAGAGTGGAATGACAGAGCACTCTGGGGGCTGTCAATCCAGTGCCAATCTATCTGGGCCGTGACCTTAATGTAAAATCCATTCTGCATTTTCTTTGCACCTGTTTTTGTGCTGTAATGTATTTCAATGGAGCCCATGCAAGTCAATTGGCAATCTTGGCTCGCATGATCTTCAATGGGCCTTCTAGCCTCTCCTATTTTTTCCAGTGGGCAGTCCTTTCATTCCTTTTGGTACATCCCTTTGCAGAATACAATCAGTTATAAAGCAGTATTTTCAAGGGGCAGGGACTCAGATGCTCCGGATTTGTGCTGGTGATTCTGTCACACAAAAACGTACCCCTGATACTCCAGGACTATCTTCAGGACAAACAACCACCCTCATAGGATTTTGAGAATTCAGATCAGAAAAATGGGGGTCAAGGGAGCATTGAACCCAAGGTAAAATTCCCATGTATAAAAGACCAGATACACCTGAGTACTAAGTCTCAACTCAGATAATCTATGTTTTTCCCCATTTGACTATGCCCCTTCTGAAAACTGCAAGCAGTTGTAGTAGGTGGATGCTGATGAGGCAGTTGCATGAAAGCAGACATGGGTTTATTACATATGTTTATTAATAATTTCATGTTTATCTTGCCCTTCCAGAAAGCATTCAGCAGAGTACACATGGTTCCCATTCTTCCCTAACATTTTTTCCCCTCACAAAAACACCCTTTGACATGAATTAAGCTAAGTGACTGGCTTGAGGTCACTAGCCAGGTTCCTAGCTGAACAGGGATTTGAACTGGCAGTGCAATCCTAAAACGACTTTCCTGGGATTCAGCTGTGTTGAACAGACCCAAGCAGGATTCTGAGTAGACCTGCTTAGGAGCTTGTTTGGAGGTTCTAGCAGGGGAGCACAGCTATCGTATACCCTTGACCAAAGAACTCCTTCTATTTGGGATGGTCATCCTCTTCCACCGAGCGCACAGCTTTGGGAGGGTCGCACATGGAGCACTGAGGGAGGTAGGGGACACCTGCCTAGCCAGCCAGATTAGCCAAATCAACCCTGGCAATCAATGGAGTGACAGATGTTGCAGCCAGATCACCCTACTGTTTAACAGCCTCTTTGAAGATACGCCGAAAGTTATAATCAAGCTACACCTAAATGCTCATTTGCATACAGGCACTCTTTTTGCACTGAAACTGGTTATAAGCCTGCTTAGGATGGCACAGCGTGTCTCTAAAAGTGCAATTGTAGGCAGAGTTGTTTCAGTCTACTCGCTGAAATCCAGACTAGAGTAACTCTGCCTAGGATTGCCTTCCCTGCCTAACTGTGTGACTGTAGCCATTACACCACACTTGTTTACAACTGTGTCTGGGATGGAATGTGCTTATTTGACCCTGTGAAGAGAAATGCTGTGAAATGTATCCTGTCACCAATTAACGACAGGCTCTCCATTTGTGTTGTGTTGCCTAGACAGACTGTCACCATGTTTTAATCCATCTTGGTTAGTCAAAGCACACAGGGAAACTATTGATTTGTGTTCACTCTGATACAAATGGGAACGAGATTCCAGTGCTGGCCAGCAGTTCTCATTTCATGCCATTGTGTGATGATTCCTGCAGTAAAAAATATGAATGTCTAAATGCCAAGTTCAGAGCACTTTGTTGTATCTGTGCTTTGATATGATCAATGAAATGCATAAGAAATCATAGTTTTTCTTCATTACATACAGTACCTTCTTGGATATATTTTTAAGAAATGCCATGGTACCTCATTTGAATGCAACTAGCTTGTGAAAACTCCCCACAACCTTTTAATGTCATTGATAAATGATGTATAATTAGGACATAATTTGTTGCAGTTTCATTAATAAATCCAATGTAGTGTTTATTAATATATTTTTGAAAGCTGGGTTCAAAAGTGGCCACTTCCTACATGCTAGATCAAATAAACTGGATGGCATGAATTCATGGAACAGAAATCTCCCTCTTTGTTATTTGAAACGTGGTGTTGGAGGAGAGTTTTACAGATACCATCGACCACTAAAAGGATAAATATTGGGTTCTAGGTCAAACCAAGCCTGAATTCTCCCTAGAAGCTAAAATGCTACATTGAGGCTGTCATACTTCGGTCACATTCTGAGAAGACAAGAATCACTGGAAAAGGCAATAATGCTAGGAAAAATTGAAGGCAGCAAGAAAGGACGAAGCCCCAACAAGAGATGGAGTGACTCAATCAAGGAAGCCATGGCCCTCAGTTTGGAAGACCTGAGCAAGGCTATTAATGAGAGGATTCATGGGTGTGAAATCATTGCTGTATTTGGCTGTGCACCCGAAGGTTTTCTGCCGCATTGTGGATGGAATGAAAAATGGGATGTGTAGTTGCTTAAGAGGAGGTGTTTATCCATGCTTACTGACTTGGTTTCTAACAATTAGAGTTGGCTTTGAAGCTTAGGACAAGGTTTGGATATAGGGTGTGGAAATGAGCATAGTGGTAGATACTGGAGTCACGCATGTTCCTTTGTTTCCAGTTTGGTATGGAAGGATTTCATTTCTGCTAACTTCTCCTTAACCTACAGCCCTCATAGAAATCTGTTCTTCAGAATCATTTTTTTCAGGGGATGCAGAGGCTGCAGGGATGAAAGATCCATCCCATAAATTAGTTTTGTTAGCAGTTTGCTGTATCAGCCCTATGCTTTTGTTCAAGGCTCAGTTGGAACTATCCTGGGCCAGTCAGTTGGTATAGTCCTGGACGAATTATGCCACAGAATTGATTGAGACATTGATGAAGAAAGAAAACTTGCTCAGGACTTGAATGTGAGAGAAATGGTAGTACTTCTTGAGAGAAGTTTTGATTTTTATATAGATTCCATAGCCACCACGTACTAATAAAGCCAGTTCACCTGCTCCAACAGCATGTTAACTGATACTAATAAAATAAGTGTTCATTTGAGTAGACCAATGTTAGATAAAAGTTGACCACTCAAATGCCTTAATTAAGAAATGTATGGTGAATGTAGAGTTATCAGCCCCCTGGTGGATACTAGGGATCACCCCAGCTCCTCTTTCCCACTGCTGCTCAGAGTGGCAGAGGAAGAAAAATGTCTTTAAAGGCTGTTGGGCCAATGGGATGTGAATGATACATGTTTGCATTGAAAGGTTAGGGTAGTACTATAAAGGAACCTTATGTATCACCTGAGTTCCAAATTTACTAATCCAATAACAAAAAAATACATGATAAACCATCTATTGTTCTACTATGTAAGGAGTATGGTGATAAGATTCCGATGCTTATTGAGTCAGAACATTTACTGAGATCGGAAGTAACAGAGCTACTTCAAGTCGAATAAAAGAGAGCTCCCTATGCTCATCAAGATCAATAAGGATTTCTTCACTTCAGGAAACTATTGGCTTAGATCCCAGACAACATAATTTATCAATGAGAGGCAAAATCCTAAGAAGGAAGCTATAATAATATGTAGGTCTCAGAAAGCAGAATTTCTTACACTTGGGAAGTAATTCAGAAAGCAATTGGAAAACCGCAGGACAAGCATGCTTACTTTTTACAATGTGTGTGAGTTTCCCACATATCTGATTAACTTCAAGACTAGAGTAACTTAATGTTGAAAGGGCTATAGACTCTAGCCAATAGTTCTTTAAAGTTAAGGGGGGCTTAAGGATTTCTCAGTGCCCTAGATGAAACCCTCTAATGTTAATACCACTGAAGGCCATTATAGCTGAGTTATTTATTGTCTTGTTAGCTTGAGAGATATTGACTTCCCTAAAGGCACCAAGCAAGTCTCACAGCTGAACAAGGATGTAAAATCTGTTTCCACATCCAAACTGAACACTCTGAGCACAGCACACTGGGGATTGTTTCAATGTTCTTTTCCCTCTTCCTTTAATCCCCCAAACACCATTGTGATTTAGCTCCTCCTTGTCAATTCAAACTCACAATTATTTATCTTTGTGCTGTTTTGTTTCCTTGCACCAAATTTGTCCTGTAACATGCACACATTTTTCAATGTTCTTTGTATGCCAATAAATCAACATTATATATTATACATATAAATAGTGTACACTACACATACAAATACCATCTACATTGCCTCTAGACTGCAGTACAATACAAAAAGATCTAAAAAAACACAAACAACAAAAAATGAAAATCTGGAACCTATGACAAAAATAAAAGCAACAGCTGCTAGTTTGGGGACCAATTTTTCAAGTTTTACTCCTCTGTCTTTTTTGCTTCAGTTTGGTAGTGAGGAGTTTCTAAATATATAGGAAGACATCTTTTTAACCCCTTCAATAAGGTATGATCTTGGGTGTATATGTCTATGTGTGCATGCTGTGCTATTTGCCTTCAAAGGGTCACCTTAAAAAGATAATAATATTAAACACCTTGTTTGTCCGATGCATGAAATCAATCCACTTGCTCTGTGATTCTCATTCCCTTGAGGAAAACAGTTGTTCTTACCCCCATCTTCAATTGCAGTGGTTTCCTTATTATTATTATTTTAGCGGTATATGTCAATATTTTCTTTAGGAATGAAAAATTGATTTGATTCAATGATGTTGTAGTTCAATATAATACAGTGGTCCCACTACACTATCATCTTAGGAATGATTATATATTAGATACTGGTACCAGATATTGGTACTTGTAGAAAAAGGCCATTGTGCCAAACAAGCTCTAGCTTTTTACAAGAAATGCCATGGGTAGAATAGCTTATCATGAGCTTGCTGTCACAGTTCCCCATTCTGAGTCCAACAGTGACCATTTTTTAAAATGTTTGCCTTTATTTTTTAAAGCAAATTGTAAATAATCAAGGGGGTGGAGATAAGGTTGCCATGTCTCCTCTTACCTTTGGCGGCAGTTTCTTTTGGGCAGGGCTGGGGGAGCAATACTAATATTTCTGGGTTCCTAGCCCCCACCCCCAGTCTGCATGCTCCATGAAGTCAGAGCGTGCACACAGCAGGGCTAGGAGGAACGTTCCTGCCTCCTTATCCAAGCTGCAAGCCAGATTGGGACCGATCTGGCAGGCAGCTTGGAAAAGGAAGTGGGAGCATTCCTAGCCCCATTGTCTGCGTGCTCCAATGAGTCAGAGCGCGCAGACAGCAGGGCTAGGAACCTGGAAGTAACAGTATCACACCAGGAGTGTGCATGCAGGGGGGTCTTATATATCTGGACAAGGGGTGGTTTTCAGCAATGAATCAGTTTGCAATAACAACGAGAACAGCCAGACTAAGCAAAGAAGATGTAGACAGAGCTCAGCAGCAACTTCACTTTAAGAAGAAAAGATACAAATAACCAAAAAAAAAAAAAAAACCAAAACCCTGTAGAGGCAAGCATTATCAATTTGCCATGCAAGCACCATGTGGACTTCAATTAAAAGAGAGTCAGGGGTCATATAATCTAATGCAGCTTGAAGCTGGATTCTGCAATGTACATGTTTAACTTGCTGAAAATATTGAAGATCTGGAAGCTTACATCTGTAAACCTAGATGGAACTAAATTAATACCGGTCAACATAAGACATCTGCTCTGTTCCCCTCTAGGCCACCTATATTATCACCTGCTGCCAATCAGCACACAGTTTAACCTAGGCAAGCTGAAAAATGGGACAATGTTGATCCTCCAAAATAGTGTCTCCTGCCTTTATCCTACTATTTGTACATAATATACTAATGCTTAAATTCTCAAAATATGTTCTGGGGGTTATCAAGTGTTTCATTATTGTGATAATCAGCAGTGGTGGACAATCTTCCTTACCGATCCCCTGTAATGCATGGTCTACTGGTGAAAAAGGAAGGACTTTGGCCACCAAAAAAGACTATGCTGAAGATCATGGAATCTGTATGTTGGATAGGAGCTACAGTAGGAAAAGCAATTGGGCAATCAGTGAATCAGTGAAAAATAAATTAGTGAAAAAGCTGGAAGGATCCAACCCTCTGTGTGATCTTGAGGAGGGATCATGGCTCAGTGTATAATACATGGTCTGCTGCCAAGTTCAGTCCTCAGAATCTCCAGTTAGACTGCCTCAGGATGTAGACGCTGAGGAGGACCTTATCTTGCCTAAGATTCTGGAGAGATGCAACTTGCTGCCAGTTAGATAGGAAAAACTGAGCTGCCTGGTCTTCCTTAATATGAGAGAACTTTATATGTTCATATATATATATATATATAAATTTTCATTTAATGTATGACAACCATGGGCCCTTCATGAACTGACAGCGTGCTCTAGAAAACATTCCAGCATCCTCGACAACATCAAAGGTTTCATACCACACATGTGGGGACTCCTTAGCATACAAATAAATATGGAAAGGGCTCCATAAAAGTAGGGAGTTTTGTGGTACATAAAGTCATTATTTCTCCATAATCTATACTAGGAGCTGCTAGATGAACACTTTAACAGTATCAGAACTATTATCCCTTTCAGCATCCTCAGATTCAGAAGAGAGTCTTCAACCACCATGGGTCTAATGGAAAAAAAAAACCTGTAATCGGTCCCAAATAACTCAGTTTCTTTTCAACAAAAGGGGAAAGCTCAGCTTTCCCATCATGCACTCTGACTTCCTCATAAACAAACATATAAATAAAAATACAGAAGCACAAGTGCAAATATTGTACACCCCCAGTTTGTGCTAGAGAAGAGATCATGGTATGGTTACAGGTTAGGATTTCTTTCTTTGAATGAAAACATGAGGTTTTTTTCCCCGCTTTGGTCAGCTAAAATGAATTACCAAACCCACAGCATTATACTAATATAAACTACCTCATTTGCATAATACCGCACGTGAACATGTGCTGAAATAATATCGAGGCCTCGCTACATCCCAAATTGCTGCTTAAAAAGACAGCAAGCACTTCTAATAGATTGTTCTTTTCCATCTCCAAACAACTTACAGAGATTATGGTGTTGTCACAAAGATACTGGAAGCTTAGGGATCGCTGTCTGTAGCTGTTTTGTATTGCCAGCTAATTGGTAGCTCTTTGATAACTGGATGAAGCCGTTTCATCACTGGATACAGCTGAATGAAAGCAAGCCACCGGGGGAGCTTATTTTTTATTTATCATTAATTTTTACTTTGTTTAGTAGACAGTTTTCACAATTTGCTGCAATCTTTATTAAATAGTCCCGTTGTCATGCAAACTGATTTGCTAAGTTTGTCTCTGCATACCCTTGTTTCAGTCGCCTTTCTCTTTGGTGGATTTGTACATCCAAACCAACATGAGGGCATAAGATTAATATTGCATTTAAAGTGAAAATAATTATATTCCTGCAAACAATTAAGAGATTTGTCATTTTACTCAAGTAGCCCAAGCCGTTGCCCTTTAAGAAGGAATGAAAATGAGACTATCACAATTTTTTCCTCTCTCTTGGCTATTGGCCGTGATTTCTAGTGGACTGTGTGCACACAAAGATCATCTAGGTTTAAAACTAAAACATGATCAGCCACCACCACCCCAGCAGTAAAAATCAAAGTCAAAGCCCTAAATCTATGAAAAGCTAGCTATAGCTCTCTGTGCTGTGGCCACTGATTTAAATCCAGGTTCAGTAGGCTTTGTGCTGCATTTCATGCCAAAATAATCTCCTATAGTAAAATGCTTGCCATGTACTCTTGGAATTCAACATTGGATGCAATTGTATTCAGTATAGAAGTCAAAACCACATGAAATGCTTCCTTTTTAGGTGAAGAGCTAAGATATTTTAAGTTCAAATATGGGATACTCATGTTTGCAAACAGGTAATCATTCAGGGATGCTCATCAGGGAGCCAGGAGTGGCTGCAGCTCTCTCTCTCTCTCAAATTCTGCCTCAGTCTTAGGGATGCCAACCTCCATATCCAAATGTAGACACTTCTGTGTAAATAGTAATTCTACCAGAACATGCACAGAAAGGCAATCCAAACCAATGGTTAACAAATAAATTGAACTTTGTTAACAAGAAGGTAAATATATATACAAGTGCTCATTACACAAATAGTCACAACAACGAGTCCACACAAAGGTGTATATACAGAATCAGTGTATCCAGTAATAATGTAATAAACTCTTCCTTTTCATTTATGTGTTCACAGGGATCATGGGTAAGTATCCCTAGGTTGGAGTCGTGTGTGTATGTGTAAACAGCTTACCTCTAGGTAGTGTGTTCTTTCAGTCACCTTTTCTTTCAGCTGAGCTGTTGTACCAGGAGTGAACTTTGTTAGGCAAAAGAACCTGGAGGGAACGGCTAAAGAATCACAGACAGGAGTCAGCTCCTTTCAGTCTGACATCTTTTATGTTCCATACATCAGACACCCAATCCCAAATTGTACATTATCAGGAGACTCTGATTTGAACAAACGGGTCTGCCACCATCGCATATATTTTGAGCCTCAGCAGCAAACCTGGCTATGCTATCACGTAGCCTGTATTTAGAGAGGGAAGCTTATCTTGAGAGGAGAAATACTGAAGTGACCCAAATAGACAGCAGCAGGGAGAACTGAACAAAAAGAGGAAGAGAGCTATTAGAGGAAAGTTATGTATGTATTATGTAAGCAAATGTATTTACTGAAGGCAGTAAAGGAAAATGATTTGAGTACAAAGAAATCAGCCAAAATAGCATTGATTGTAGGAGGATGGCTAAGAGATGACAGCGAAGGGAAGCAGCTTGCCCGGTTGGGTCAGGCCATGTTTAGTTTGCCAAAAGCTTGAGTAAGCCACTAGGAGGAGAGTCTTTCTGACAATAGAAGGGGAAAGCTGATGAATATTGGAATGTTTCTATTACGTGAAGTAAAATCTGTCCTACAATAAATAATCTCTTTACAGTAATTGAGTGAGACTGTTTGTGGGTGGAATCTACCAGCTTGGCAGGAGGACAGCTGGGCTCTTCTCTTATGACTGTTACAATACCAAGGTGTGACACTGCGAAACAGTCTTAATTATGGATTTTCACAATTGTCTTCATTTTATGGTGGGCATCCACAGTGATCCAACTTTTATTACTATTTTTATTGATTGAATGATGTTATTTATAATTAGGGTTGCCAGCTCCGGGTTGGGAAATACGTGGAAATTTTGGGGATGGAGCCTGAAGAGGGTGGGGAGGGACTTCAATGGGATATAATACCATAGAGTCCACCTTCCAAAACAGCCATTTCCTCCAGGTGAACTGATCTCTGTTGCCTGGAGATCAGTTGTAATAGAGGGAGATCTTCAGCTACCACCTAGAGGCTGGCCACCCTTCATATAATCTACCTATCTCACTGAGACTCAGTGCAGATCACACAGTGTGAGTCAATGCAATCAACAGGATGGAACATTCAATAAGCAATATAATCGAATAAGGATTGCAGAAATTTGAAATCAAGGAGGAAAAAAGCATAAATATTAACATGACATTTTGAACAATGCAGAAATTAAATAGAATGGTAATACATACTGCAACATAGGTCATTTATGCATGGGAGTTTTACCTGAGGTTCATTGCTGGCTGGACCCACACTTTGCAGTTGGGAATCTCTGCAGCAGCAGTCTCCAAGTTCAAATCAAGTTTTGCCTCTTTAAATGCTGCTTTGTAATTGGCTTACTTCGCAGTGCTCACTGTGAGAGAAAATTCCCCATCCCAAAATCCAACTGCCGCATAAAAAAGCATTTTAAGAACAAAAAACGGAGTAATCTGAAAGGAAGGGGGGGGGGAAATGCAAGCCTCATTTTAAAAAAGCCTTTCTTCTGCTCAGAAAGAGCTCAGAGGAAGCAGGAAGCATTTGAATCACAGTTTCTTTACATGCTGTTTTGTGATTGGCTGTGAGAGAAAGCCATCTTCTGTGCCCAGTGCTTTGCTTTCTGCATGGAGATTTCAGCTGGGCTGAACTCAGGGGAGAGGGAAGAGTCGGGTTAACAGAGGAATGGGAAGACCCAGACATGGTGAGGGCTGGCAGCGAGGTCATTTTAATGGATGGAAAACTCATGCAGAACTCCAAGGAACAACCGAGTCAGACGGGGTGAATGTGAGTCCCAGTTCCCAAGCATAAATGACCATATATTACATACTATACACAGGAGTATATTATATCGGTAGCATATTTCTGAACCATTTCATTATAATATAGCCCTATTACTTGATGAACATGCCCTCCTGAATACATTCAGTTTTGCGTAGTTTGCAAACAGCCAGGTCAGAGGGAGCCTCCCTGACCTCACCAGGCAAGCCATTCCTTAAGTTGGGGGCCACAACAGAGCAAGAATGTGCCCTGGCAGTAGTTGATACTGCCCATTTGCAGTGTGACTCCTGCTCAGATGAGCGAAGTAGTCATGATGGAGCATAGGGAGAAAGCTGGTCCTGCAGATATGAGGGTCCATGGCCCTGGTTACAGAAGGACCACTTACTCCCACATGATATTGTCATAGAAACCTTATCAATACAGTCTTAAACCATCTACACACTCAATTTGCTTCTGGGCCCAATTCATGGTACTGGCATTGACCTTTAAAGCTTTATACAGCTTGGGGTGAGCATACCTTAAGGACTGCCTAGTCCCATATGAACCTACCCAACCAGTACACTCATCATTGGAGGCCAGATTTGGCTGCCTCCACCATCTGAGGCTAGACAAGCAGCAATCCAAGAAAGGGCCTTCTTGGTGATGGCCTTAAAACTGTGGAATTTCCTCCCTAGAAAGATAGTCCCCTTCCACCATAATTTTCTGCCATTGGATGAAGACTTTTTTGCTTCATTCATTATTTCCTTACTGACCTTCTATCTTGTTTATGTTTTGATTGCTGTTTTACATATATATGTGCGCGTGTGTTGTTTAAAAAGGTTGATGTGTTTTTAACTGTTTGCTGCCTTGAGGGCCCTAATTGAGTGGAAAGGTGGGATAAAAACATTTTAAATAAAATATAAATAACTGAATATGTGATTGCAGACACAGATCTAGCAAACTGTTCTTTAAAAAAATATTAATGAATTTACGTTGGCCCACAGGCTCAATATTTGCTATAATATTCCCTCCTAAGAGCCACATTTGCAAGATGACCACAAAAGGTCATCTGGTGATGAGGGGGGAAAGTCACTGCGCTGGACAGAAGCATATACTCAACTGTTTGCAGAATCTAGAAATGAGGAGGCTCACTCTGAGTTTCATCATGAACTCATTGTGGAAATACCACTGTGTTTAATAGTACAGTACTAGAGAAACAGTGGCAGGGTCTATTTTGATGCACATCCATTCACATGCTTATTTCAAATATTTTGTCATCAGGTATCATATTTAAAGACCCTCTCTATGGACTTTAGCTAATGGGCATTTTGCTATGTTCCTGACATATTGCCTTGTTAGAACCTCATTAACACCTGCTGCTAGTGAACAGCATTCCTTCGGGATTCTTTTCTGCTGTGCTTGGCCTGATGGAAAGCTAATTGCGTCACTGTGCAGCATTGCATTAAAGCTGCTGAACATCTGTGACTAATAAGGTACTACAGCAATAAGGAAGTTAACCCAGAACTCAGACACACCTCCCATTCCCATTAGGTTTTTTTTTTTTTCAAGAACAGGCCTTTAATTGCAAGCTGTTCTGGGGCAGAGGCTGCTTGAACATAGCCTGGACCTCCAGAAGTTGACTTAGAGTAGGCAGATGGCTTGCGTTCCAGTGGAGATATAAAATTTCTGGAAATTTTGAACATTCAAAACAGAGAAAAGGAAGTCTTTCTTCACACAACGCATAGTTAGATTGTGGAACTCCCTGCCCCAGGATGTGGTGATGGCTGCTAACCTGGAAGGCTTTAAGAGGGAAGTAGACATGCTCATGGAGGAGAGGGCTACTAGTAAAAATGGATACTAGTCATGATGCATACCTATTCTCTCCAGGATCAGAGGAGCATGCCTATTATATTAGGTGCTTTAGAACACAGGCAGGATAATGCTGCTGCAGTTGTCTTGTTTGTGGGATTCCTATAGGCATCTAGTTGGCTGCTGTGTGAACAGACTGCTGGACTTGATGGACCTTGGTCTGATCCAGCATGGCCTTCTTATGTTATGTTCTCATGTTAACAATGGGAGAAAGACCCCCCCTTTTCCAGATAAAAACAGAAATCTGGGAAAAATTATAGGTGATACTTACTTTCCTGTCAAACAAACTGTTTAAACTGATTTAACAACTTAAAATGTATCATTTGTACCTTACTTACTTACTTACCTCAACACTACTCAGAAGAAAGTCCCATTTCATTCAGTTAGGCTTACCCCCAGGAAAGTGTTCTTTGAATTGCAAACTTAGCCACTGTGCTATACAAAACTGCTTCTGAACAGAGTATAAATCTGTGTGAACTTCACTTCCCCTCTCCAATTTGTTATTTTCCGTAACTGCATACAGGGATGCCACCAGGCCTGAGAATAAATGTCTGGCCCCTTTAATAGAGGCTTGATATGTGGAAATGAGCAGCTTAAGCTTTTAATGGCATGGAGGCAAATAGCATCACCTTTTCCATTTAGTTTGGCATGTATCCAGTAACCATTATTGGCTTTCCTTTCTGGTTCTTGTATGGTTTGTTTGTTTTTATTGAAATATCTTATAATGTTAAATGTTGTTTTTAATTGTTTAAATGTTTCAATGTTTTTGTGTGGGCCGCTTAACCCTAATTGGGTGAAAGGCAGCATAAAAATGTTTTAAATAAATAAATAACATTCCAAACTTCTATTAAAGGGACAAGATCTTTTTTCTCCAGCCAGTTGACAACTGAAAGAGGAAGAGGAGGAAAAAGAAGAAGAAGAGAAGGAGGAGGAGGAGGAGTCGGTTTTTATATGCCCACCATATATTTCTCTACCACTTAAGGAATAATCAAACCAGTTTACAATCATCTTCCCTTCCCCTCCTCACAACAGACACCCTGTGATGTAAGTAGGGTGAGGCTGAGAGAGAGCTGTGACTAGCCCAAGGTCGCCAGCAGGCTTGATGTGGAGGAGTGGGGAAACCAACCCAGTTCTCCAGATTAGAGTCCACCGCTCCAAACCACTGCTCTTAACCATTACACCATGCTGGCTCTCAAAGCAAGCTTTATGACACATGTTTGATTCTAACATGCAGTTTGGCCTTTACTTAAGGAAAACTGATTTTGAAAGAACTTCACCATTCACAAAATGCTCATTTTTTTCAGAGTTTTCTGCTATGGTAACATCTTGATCTAGCAATAAACTAGATCCACATCTGAGTCCTCCTCAGTCAGTCTCTCATCAGAAAATGAAAACTGCGAGTTGTGCAGATAATTACAGTAATTTCACAGCAAAGAAGATAAAGAACCAAGCTTACCAAAAAGTACGGAAGTACTGAACATTTGTGTGTCACAACATGGCAAAAGTCATTCAAAAATACAAAAATGAGTACAAATTATTTTCTTGTGAAAAAATGTACTGCCTCTGTATGCCAATTTTTTAGTAGTATTATTTCTGAATTCAACATATTGTGAAAGAGAGCTGCCACACCCCTGCTCCTGCTCTGAGTGGAGGAGGAAGAAATTAAAAAACAAAACAAAACACAGCATCACAGTCCTAAACAGAGTTACATCCTTGTAATTCCACTGAAGTCAATGGGCTTCAAAGGGTATAACTCTGCTTGCCCTGTTAGTTTAGTTGGTACTCAAAGTCGATCAAACGCCAGTTTTCATATATACGGTTCTCTTCTATTTTGTGACAAAAGACTATCAATAAGAATCCATTTACTTGAAAAAGGAGAAATCAGGAAGAAGAAGAAGAGTTGGTTCTTATATGCTGACTATTTCGACCTTTTAAGGAGAATCAAATCAGTTTACAATCTCCTTCTCTTTCTCTCCCCACATCAGACACCTTATGAGGTAGGTGGGGTTCAGGGAACTGTGATTAGCCTAAGGTAACCCAGCTGGCTCCATGTGTACGAGTGGGGAACCACCCAGTTCACCAGATTAGAGTCTCCCGCTCATGTGGAGGAGTGGGGAATCAAACTCGGTTCTCCAGATTAGAGTCGACCGCTCTTAACCACTACACCCCACTGGCTCTCTGAGAATCTGTTAATATCACGGAATTTTAAAAAATCAATTATTCTCATTAATATTAGCTTACATTCTTCCCTTGACCACTCTGAGTTGTTCTGTACCATATGTTTCCTCTCTTGATGGCAGAGTGTTTAACCCTCTCCACAAGAGGCTATTCAAAAGCATAAAATATATCGCTACAGGGATATATTTTCCCAAAATGGGTCTGCAATTTCCCATTTGCAATTCTATTCCATTACTTTCAGTTCTTAGCTTTCACCTCCATTTAAATAATGCTTCTTTTTTGGTATGTTGTTCTTTTCATAAACATATCTTGTTCCTCGGAGATGAGATGGTAATATGTAACGTATGTCCCCATAATATTTTAAAGCAGAACTATTTGTACCTTTCAATCTAAACAGTCCTTTTACAGCAATTGAATATTTTTCAAAAGTATCATCAGCTAATATAAACTCCACAGACACAACGGTAAAAATCTCAATTTCATTTCTATGTAAGTAAGGACCAAGCTGGACATGATGGATGGGGGAAGGTGGGGGAACACATGTTTTTATTCAAATGTCAGCCCTGGTTAGTATTTGGATGGGAGACTACCAAGGAATACCAGGGTTGCTGTGCAGAGGAAGGCACTGGCAAATCACCTCTGTTAGTCTCTTGCCATGAAAACCCCAAAAAGGGGTCACCATAAGTCGGCTGCAACTTGACGGCACTTTACACACACACATACTTGTTTATGTATAAAGCAGGAGGTGGGAGAACATTTTTCACATAACATGAGTGACCAAATATTGGGAACTGAATTATGTTACCCTGCTTCTTGGTTCAAAGTTTGAACTGCAATGACCTGGAATATTCAGTTTCAGGTTGAAGGCAATCTTGACTGCTCCATAAGTTGTTCTCCAGTTTGGATTTTAATTTGAGCCAGAGAATGACTCCGCCCTCTTCTTCCTTCAAACTCATTCAACAGCAGTCGTTATAGTCATTGCATTTTATTTATTCAATTTATAGGCCGCCCTTTCCTTGCTTAAGCCAGGCTCAGAGCAGCTAACAACACTCTAAAACAATGTAAAACTCATATTATATAAAATTTAGCAGTAAAAACCAGATACCTTAATATGTATGTAAAACATCAATGATATAGCAGCCATAACAATTCCAACCATTTGTGGGTGCATAGCAGAGAAGAAGGTGGGAGAGGAGAAGCCAGCTAAATGGAATACCAATGGAATACTGTTGCTGTCCTCAACCCTATTCCTGGCAGAACAGCTCAGTTTTACAGGCCTTGTGGAATTGCTTAAAGTCCAGCAGGGCCCAAACTTCACCGGGCATGGCATTCCACCAGGCCAGGGCCAGAGCTGAGAAGGCCCTGGCCCTAGTTGAGGACAGCTAGATGTTTTTTGGGCCAGGGATTACCAGTAGATGTTCTCTAGCTGAGTGAAGTGCTCTTTGGGGGATGTACCAGGACAGGCAGTGCTGCAGGTTCAATGGTCCCAGGCCATTTAGGGCTTTGAAGGTCAATACCAAAACCTGATTCGATCCAACCTGCTGGAGTAGTGGTTGGATGTGTGTCCTCCAAGGGGTCCTAGTAAGCCACTGCATTCTGGACCAGTTGAATTTCTGGAGCAGTCCTGAAAAAGCAAGTTACAGTAGTCTAGCCTGAGGTGACCATTGCATGAATCACAGTAGCTAGGACAGGTTGAGAGAGATAGGGTACCTGAATCTGACAAAGTGGGGGAAATGCCACCCTGGCTGTATTGGTAACCTTGGCCTTCATTGTAAGGAAGGCATCCTCAACAAGGCTCTTGATGGATGCTGTTGTTGTTAACTGCACACCATCAAAAGCCAGAAGCTGGCAGCCTGCATCCCTGAATCCTCAGATCAGCCACAGTATCTCCATCTTTGAGGGATTTAACTCTGTTTCAGTCTCTCCACCATGTCTCCAGACACCTGGCCAGATCTTCCGGTGTGGCGTCTGGGCAGCCCCCCATCAACATATATAGCTTGGTGTCATCAGTGTTCTGATGACATCCCAGCCCAAAACTCCAGACCAGCTGGGTGAGGGGGTGCATATAGATGTTGAACAACATAGGGGAGAGGATGGCTTCCTGGGGTACCCTACATGCCAACAGGCATCATGGAGACATTCTCTCACCTTGAGCCACCCTCTGTCTCTGACCTTGAAGGAATGAGATCAGCCATTTCAGGGTTGTCCCACATATCCCAGCATTGGTGTCACAGTGGGTCAAAAGATCATGACCAACCACATCAAATGCTGCTGTTAGATATAATAAAACCAGCAGCGCTGATCCGCCTCAATCCAGCTGTCTTCAGAGATCGTCCGTGAAGGCAACCAACACCATCTCAATCCCATGCCCAGGTTGGAAGCCAGACTGGAATAGGTCCAAAGCTGATGTGTTCTCCAAGAACCCCTGGAGCTGATCCGCAGCCACTCTCTCAACTACCTTACCCAGGAAAGGCAAGTTGGACACTGGGTGGTAGTTGGGTGGATCAATAGGACCAATGACTTTCCCCCCCAAAAGCAGCCTTACCACTGCCTCCTTCAAATTCCTTGGGAAAATCCCTGAACTCAGGGACAAGTTGATCATATTCTCCAGGGCCCCCCGAATCTCATCACCACCAGCTTTCATCAGCCATGATGGGCACGGGTCTAAGAGGCAAGTGGTAGGCTTCATAGCAGCCAGGACCTTGTTGATATTGGCCCAGGATATTTTCTTTGATGGTAGGGAAAGAGAATTATGTATCCCTCCATTCCAATCATGAATTATTCTAAATTCCACATTGGATATGTACTTGGATATGTAGTTTTTCCAAGATACCTGAAGTCCATAACAGGCACTGTGAGATAATTTTACATTTAGTTCTTTGTATAACTGGGAAGATGTAGATCACATATGATGTCTGGCTAGAAAAAAAGGGGGATTGTCATTTGGCTCAGAAATGGCTGGGTCACCTTCATTAAGAATATTATGTGTTGAAAACATCTACATTCCCTAATCACAGAATTAAAGCTACTAAGCAATTAAAGTGTCTACAGCAGAAGTAAATAAAACCATGGGTTTTATTTACATATATAGCCAAAAACACACATACTATGGGCTAGATCTCAGACTTCCATTGCATGAACAGAAGGCAGTTTTGCTTATGCAAGGGGGAAAGGGTTCCATGATTTTGGCTTTATTTTCCAGTTCAGATGAAGTACAGCTGTCTTTGAGAGTCCCCCAATTCTCAGAAGAAGATTTGTGGTTGATGCAGGGGGCAGCAACAAAGAAACAAGAAATATCTCTTCAACTAGCAGAATAAAACTTCAGATCTTAGGATCCAGCCATCCCTCCCACCCTCATTACACACACACACACACACACACACACACACACACACACACACACGCATATAGTAGGTTACTTTTCACTCTCACAAGCATCATCATAACATATTTTTATTTCTAAACACATAAATAGTAGTTGCATTTAAATCATCCATCTGTCACAATGTTCTATCCAAGCATTCTTGCACTAGGCAAACCTTTTTATTTTATTTTATATTATATTATTATTATTTATTTATAATTCCTCTTGTAAATATTGTTATCTAATTACTTCCTTTCTTATATTTATCTTCACAACAGAAAACCAATGAATTAGGACATGGCAATTCATTCCCACACCTCAACTCTACAGGAGAAAAACTCATGCGGAGGAACAGCGGCTTGCTGGCTAAACTGAAATGTAAAGCCAGATTTTCCAATCCAAAAGAAGCACTGACTTTAGCTACTATGAAGCATTTCAGCCCTTATGCAATCTGGTGATTTGACTTTCCCTTGATTAGTACTACCAACGTCATAATACAGTTCTAACTCCCCACACCCTTATATTTATTCTAACTAGGACAGCAGGTTAAATCAGTAGATTAAGCAACTGAATTGTTAGTTGATTCAGCGGTGGGGGCCATTTAAGTCAGCGAGGTTACATTTTAATTCACAAGGTTGCAAGTTATGGAAATATTTGGTTTTAGATACTGCTTTGGTTCTGGTATGTTTCTGCAGCTGGAAATGGAAAGAATTTTTTTGTCAATGCCATTCTAAAGAGATGATTTCAATGGACTTTGAAGGGTGTAACTCTGTTTACGATGGCGCTGGAAATCTCCTGATGATTAATGAGCAAGATTTCTGGCTTCATTGGAATGGTTCTTCAGCTTAAGAGCTCTCTGGGAAATTTAGATTAACTTCAATGTATTCTTATTGTTATCCAGGTGATAATGGGGTATATGTCTGAAATAACTGTTCAAGGATCCAAGGGCTTCTAAAGAACTTACAGCTACATGCAATTTGTCCAAAGCGAATGGGCCAGAATCTCTTTATGCCCTGGGGCATTCCCATGGCCATTCAGAAATGTTGAGTGATCTCTCATTCCCACAAAGGAGAACAGAATGTGTTTCTATGAGCTTCTCATTCATTTATGTATGTTTCAGAAAAAGATGCACTGTAACTTTTTGGAAGGAACACAGCAGGACTAAGGAAGCAAGCAAAGGCAAACTAGCTTAGCTATACCATTGCTGCCTTGTAGTCTGTTAAGAACTATCAGGTACTTTGTCTTCATCTGAGGCGAAGGCCAAGTCTGAAGGTGAAATCTTGCCCTCCCTTCTTTTGTTCAGCTGAAAAGAGTTTTTCTCTCCCACACCCAGCTCCTTTCTCCCATATGGATGGAAAACATCATTTACGGCTTCCTCCATACACTGCTGGAAAAGACACTACAGTTGTCATTTAGACATTTTTCATTCTACTCATCTGATAAAAAAGCATCACACAATGCAATCTTAAAGAGAGTTACTCAGAGGAGCATGCCTATTATATTAGGTGCTTCGGAAGACAGGCAGGATAATGCTGCTGCTGTTGTCTTGTTTGTGGGCTTCCTAGAGGCACCTGGTTGGCCACTGTGTGAACAGACTGCTGGACTTGATGGACCTTGATCTGATCCAGTGTGGCTTTTTCTATGTTCTTACGATCTTATGTTCTTGTGCAGATGAATACCTGTAGTGAGTGGTCTCTGCCCAAGTGGGTTTTAAGAGCGGACACTATGAAGGGGCCAAGGACTATCAGTACAATCCTATGAAGAGTTATCCCGGTCTAAGCCCATTCATTTCAAGGCTGTCAAAGATAGGACATTTGGGAGGACACTGATTCATAGGGTCGCCATGGTCATTTATTCATGGAAGGTTTTGCATTGGGTTTGTCACTCTATAGATGCACATTTCCCCCCTCTGAATTCTCAAAACTCTGCCTGGCGGCTTATTGTTGAGTTTTGAGAATATGGATGGGGGGAAAGGGCAACTAAAGAGTGGCAAATCCAATGCAAAACCTTCCATGAATAAATGGCCCATGAGTCCGAAGCGACTTGACAGCACTTAACACGCACACAGTCAAGTGCTTAACATCCCCACAGAAGCGACCACTTTCCCTTGTCGCTTTGGTCAGCAGCGTGCAAGAAGGAAAGGGCGAGGCAGGGCAGTGAATTACCAGCCTCTGCGAGTGGAGGGTAGGGCAGATGCGGGTTCCCCCTGCCTTTCCCCCCGCGCTCCCAATCTGCAGCTGTTTGGGCCCAGGCGGCCGGGCCCTTCGCACCGCTTCAGCACGTCGGACAGCGACAGGCGCTTCTCGCCTGTCCCCCTCCCCGCCTTCCCCCAGACGCGGCCGCTCCCGCCTTCCAGCCGGCTGGGCGAGGCCGGAGCCAATCCCGCCGCAGCGCTGCCCTCGACGTCTCCGCCTTCCAGCGCGCACTGACCAATGGGAAGGGAAGGGGGCGGGGGGGAGACTGCTTCTCCCCACCTCCCCTAGTGAAAGGCTGCTGGTACGAGACTGTAGCTCAGTGGCGGGCGGAGGAGGGGGGGGCGCGAGGCACGCACCGGCCGGGGGACCAGCACGCGCGCCTTTGGAGGGAGGGGAGAGGACGCGGGGCAGCGCTGTCCGAGGTGCTGAAGCAGGACTCCGGAGGGGCGTGCTGCGCCTGGTGCCCCTCGGCGCGTGGGAAACGGAGCCATCCCAAGTCCAGGGAGAAAGGGAGGGCAGCAGACCCGTCCGACCCCCCACCAAGCTCCAGCGACTGTCTCTTTTTCCAGCAACGCTTTGGGCAGGCAGCTGATCCAAAGCCCACCCGAGAAGACTATGGAGCAGGAGAAATATCTACCCGAGCTGATGGCCGAGAAAGATAGCCTGGATCCCTCCTTTGTTCATGCGATGCGCCTTTTGGCGGAAGGTAGGACTTTCCTCGCTTCTCCTGATGTGGGATCGCTGTGTGCTTCTCCCTTTCCTTCGCTGGGCTCTTAGGAAAGGACGGGCGGTCGCTCCTGCCTGGGGACAGTGGGCTGAAATCTGGTGCGTCGCCTTGAGACGAAGCTGGGACGTGCGTGTTAAGGGCACAGAAAACACGCAGATAGATGCACAGCCCTCGTTGCGTTGGGAGAGATGCTGTCTCTGATATGATCTCAGGTCTCCATACAGGCAGAGGTTGCTGAGACAGACGAGGCTATAAGGAAGGGCTTAATCGCATTACAGATTGCAGAGCAGAAGCAAGTCGGAAAGTGCAGCAGCAAAGAGATTGAGTTTTGCCGTTTATTTTCCATGGGCACATTGCCTGAGTCTCGATACAGTCATACAAGTGAGAGCATAATAGAAATAGCATAACAAAGAGGCTGTCTTTTGGCAGCGTTTCTTCAAGTGCAAGGTTAAGCTATAGAAGCTGACAGGTTTCTGTAGAAATACTAAGCAATAGTCAGGGCAGTTTGTGTTCAGACCCTGGACTAGGCTTTTCTCTCGGGATCAGTTTCCTGTGTGAAAATAGATAAGCAACTATTACGAATTTTGTTGGAGATGGCTGTTATTATAAGATTAGGGAACATTTTAGGGACAGAACTAATCGAGATTATCTCCAGTTCCATTTGCAATAGAATTTTGGAGCTGGTTTACAAATAACTCTTGCTGTCCAAAGTGTTGACTATTTCCTTTTTTAAAATGTTGTGAATATTTTCATATATTAAAGAACTGTCAGGATTGTAGCCGGACCAATTGCTGCATTTCCATGGATAAGATTTTTTCCCGTTAGCTGGCTTTGTTTCCTTTTCAAGCTTCCTTTTCAATAATCAATTCTCTTTCTTAACTGAATTACTAAAGTTGTGTTTTCCTGTCTGGTAGGTAGAGCTTATATGTTTCCTGATCTGATATACAACAAAACAAATGTTATTGTCTCATGAAAGGCTTTAGAGTTTGATTTTTAAAATATGTCCATAGTTTTATACAGCAACAGGAAAATCTATTATACTACTTATAATTCAGCAATACTGAACTTTTACTTCAGTGCAAACGTGTTAAGTTTGTCAATTGCATTGTTGGGTTCACTTCATCTTTCTACAGTGTGGACTAGGAAGGGACCTGTTCATCATAACAATGAGTGACTGTGAATGACCTTTGGTGTGTTTATGTTGGGATTGGGAAACTTCTTCACTGGGAAGTTGCTAAAGAGAACTTTGAAGTTAGTAGCTTTGTATAACTATTTAGTTATCATAAACCTATCATCAATACTTAAGGTACAGAAACACTATAGCGGGGAAACTTCCTTGGGCTAATTTGTTCTACTTTACATGCATATTGTTATTGTTAACTTAACATGTGATAAAATTGGGTCAAATAGGAAATAATTTTGACATATGCAGATCATTATGATCTACATAAAGTTAGAAGCAAACTTAAAAGGAATCTTTGATTTAAAAAAAAGACCAATATATGATTTCACTCCAGAAATAATCAAACATATATAATTAGCCAAGCATATGTTACTCTTGTGTTCCAAACTGCCTTTTTAAAATCTTAAAATATTTTACCTGATATTTTCTGACTGAAGGAATCTTCAGGTCCCGTTACATTTCTGAAAATTATTCAAAAATTAGATTAGTTTCTGCTGATAATGGGGAGGCAAAGGTTAATAATGAATATAATATATTTACGGCATTTATATTGGTTTTGTATAGATTACTATGGTAGTTTCTATTTATCACATGGGATAAATCTAAAAATTGCCCCAAAGGGATATACCATGAATATGTAATTTGAACTGTTCCCAGCAGGGGGAACTATCTACTGAAACACAGTGTGAATGTCATAGATGGAAGGGGAAAAGAGAAGAAAAAATAAAATGGGTGTGGGGAATGAAAGGGTATGAACTAATTTTGTTTAAAAAACAAAAAAACAAAGGCAAGCCCATAAAATATATCCATATTTGTCTTTGCAGTTAAAGCAAGCATGGTACTCCTAATGACTCATAGGCTTTGGTAATTAATACTATGCTATGTTTTTTTTTCTTCCCTGGATATAGCTGTAGGTGAGCATATGTGAATATTAAAAAGAGACTAAGGTGAGCTTCCTTTGAAAGCTGGAGAGAATGCTAATGTGAGATTCACACCAGCTACCTGGCATTATCCTTCAAAACACCATCTGTCAAGATTTCTGGAGCTGTATTTTAGATCTCTACTGAAAATTAGTACTGAGATGTAAACTTTCATTAAAGTGAACACACCTACCTGGAGCAGCAGGAACTATACCTAGAATGGTGTCTAATTGCCTTATTGCAGACTGCTTTTAAGAAAGCAGATTTTGTATATTATACCACCATTTAACTCAATTTCCTGTAAACTAAATAACCTATTAGCCTTTAAAATGATTTCTTCATGATCTCTGTGGGAACTGTAACACTGATATTGGCTGTTTGCTATTAATAGCTAGCAAGCTAATAAAGGGAAATCCTTTTTTAAGTGTAACTTAGGACGTGTTCTGATCGGTGATGTATTTCAATTAAATGCACAAGTAAGATTCTTTTTGTTTGTTTTCCAAGGCTTTGCATTCACTTAGATTTGGAAGGGATTTTTCATGTCACTTGCCAGTGCTTTGGGGGTCAAAGTTAGTCAAGCTTATTCAGCACCCTTAGGGAGACATGCAGGAAACAAATTCTTTAAATACAGTTTAAGTCTAGAATACCTGATTCGATTAGAAACACCTTCTGCATTTTCCTGGGGCTCCCAGAGCTAGGAATGTCTTACACCATGCCCTGAATGTGTAATTTATTTTTAATGGCTAATATGTTTTCCTTTGAAATCATAATACATCTTTCACTATGAAAAATGCATGTGCAAATACATAATCTCTTTCAAGGTGTCATTAACCTTCAGATCCAGTTCTTTTTATACTAGTGGATCATAAAAACCCAAGGAAATTGCTCAGATTAGTTGAGGCAGGATAAAGTTTGCACATACTGCAGTCCCAAAGTCTGTCTGTAACTGAATCTGCTATCCTGTGCACCCTTACTTGGGGAAAAGCTCTGTTGAACTCAGCAGGTTTACTTCTCAGTAAGCATCAACAGGACCAAGAATACACTCAACAGAAATAGTGGGGTAGGTACAGTTGACGTATCCCCTTCATTGAATAACTGGCGGTATAATCATAAGCAGAGTTACACCCTTCTAAACCCATTGACTTCAGTGGTTTTAGACAGATGCTGTTCTGCTTAGGACAGCAATGTAAGGCATGGTGTCTTGGTTCTTGCCAAAAACAAATGCACTCTTCAGAGTTTAAATGCAGTGGGTTTCAATGAGGTATATACTCATGTAAACCTTCTTCTGGATTTATCCTGTGTATAGACATACCTAGCATCTAGATCTCAAAATACGCAAGTGTATTTCTTAGAGCTTGTCCTTTTAACCTTGTAGGGCTCTCCACTTTAAATCTTTAATACACAATTAAATATGAGCAGGATTCGAGGGAAAATATTCAGCACCTGTAAAATCTCTGCTTCTGCAAGAAAGTCTCCCCATAATAATTGAGTAGCAGTATGCAGCTGCCTGTTATAACAGGCAGAATAATTACTCAGCCTTTTATGTTCATTGTTAACAGTATTAACTGTACAGTATCTTGCAGTTAACCTTTCTAGCAGGCAGGTAAGAGATCATAGTACATCATTCAAGTTTCTTCCAATGGCTATCTGAACATTTAAGTACCTAGCAATAAGGGCATTTAAACAGCTTTATTTATGTGCAGTATTTTACTATTATAGTCTCACTTAGGGCTAGACATCTCGGTCTCAAGCCTTCTTGTGTGGACACCATAGAGGTGGCATGACATGGGGTCCAGCTCTTGTGTGAGTTTCAATGTGCACGAGAAGGAGAGGCCAACCCAAGGACACAAATTAAATGTAGATTGGGGGACCATGATGAGTGCGACACAATATGACTCAACTGGAATCTGCAGTCTTGCATTCTGTTGTTTGCCAAAGTCCCCCCCACCAATTGTAATTTTGTTTTTCATCAGCAAATATGAGTGATTAGAAAACACAGCTGAAAGAAAAAAGTTATGCACATTGCAGTGGAAAAAATAATTGTGTCCCTCTGTGGCCAATGTTGGAATTCTAAATGAGCTATTGCTTCTCTGTAAGAAGAGCCAGCATGGTATGGTGATTAAGAGCAGTGGTTTGGAGCGGTGGAGTCTGATCTGGAGAACCCGGTTTGATTCCCCACTCCTCCACATGAGCAACGGAGGCTAATCTGGTGAACTGGGTTAGTTTCCCTACTCCTACACATGAAGCCATCTTCAAGTACTTGAAGGGCTATCATATAGAGGATGGTGCCAAGTTATTTTCTGTTGCCCAAGACCAGACCAGAACCATTGGGTTAAAATTAAATCAGAAGAGTTTCCATCTAGACATTAGGAAGAATTTTCTAACAGAGCGGTTCCTCAGTGGAACAGGCTTCCTCGGGAGGTGGTAAGTACTCTTTCCCTGGAGGTTTTTAAGCAGAGGCTAGATGGCCATCTGTCAGCAATGCTGATTCTATGAACTTAGGCAGTACATGAGAGGCAGGGCATCTTGGCCATCTTCTGGGCATGGAGTAGGGGTCACTGGGGGGGGTAGTTTGGAATTTCCTGCATTGTGCAGGGTGTTGGACTAGATCAGTGGTCGGCAAACCGCGGCTCCCAAGCCGCATGCGGCTCTTTGGCCCATTGAGTGCGGCTCCCCGGCTCCCCACCCCCCATCCGTCGGTTGATGAGGCTCCGCATCTCCGCACCCAGCCAGGCAGAGGCACCGCGCTCCCACCGGGCTCCAGCGCGCCCCAGGCGGGAGGAGCCAGCAGGCGAGCGGGAGGCGGCGCCCCCTCCACCGGCCTCCCCTCCTCTCTCTCTCTCTCTCTCTCTCCGGCGGGGAGGGATCAGAGACGGCGGGGAGAGGAGGCGGCCGGCCGGCCAGGCTGCTGTTGCAAGGGGGGGGAGAGGCAGGCACCGCCTCACGCTGGGCCATCTCAAGGCTGGTGGGGCTCCGCCTGCCCAGCTGTTAGGCTGGGTGCACCAGGCTGTTTCCTTGCCCCGCCTCCTGCTTCCTCGGCTGCCCGCGCCTCTTTCCTGGCTGGCTGTTCTGCTGGGAGCCCGCCCCCCTCCCTCAGCTCCCCTCGTTGTCTGCAAGGGGTGGAAGAGTCAGCGGCGGCCGGTAAGTCTGCCGACTCAGGACAAAATCCTCATCCCTGGCTGAGCATGGGTGGATGTTTGGCTGACCCGGGGGAGGAGAGATAGCGGAGCTGGCTTCTTGGGAGGGGACATGGCTCGGGGGTCAGCGTGGACAGGCGAGACCTTCGCCCTGCCAATGAATGGGAGGTTTTGCCTTGGATTCGCCACTCAGATGCACATTTTCCACATCCAGATTCTCAAAACTCTGCATGGGGGGTTATTGGCCATTTATGAATGGGAGGTTTTGCCTTGGATTTGCCACTCAGATGCACAACTCAACAATAAGCCCCCCTGCAGAGTTTTGAGAATGCAGATGGGGAAAATGTACAGTGTTTGTCAGTCATTGTCATGATTTAATGTTATGGATACCTTAAAAAGGTAAAGGTAAAGGTCCCCCGTGCAAGCACCGGGTCATTCCTGACCCATGGGGTGACGTCACATCCCGACGTTTCCAAGGCAGACTTTGTTCATGGGGTGGTTTGCCAGTGCCTTTCCCAATCATCTTCCCTTTACCCCCAGCAAGCTGGGTCCTCATTTGACCGACCTCAGAAGGATGGAAGGCTGAGTCAACCTCGAGCCGGCTACCTGAAACCGACTTCTGTCGAGATCGAACTCAGGTCATGAGCAGAGCTTTTGACTGCAGTACTGCAACTTAACACTCTGTGCCACTTTTTTCCCTCCTCAGAGGCCATGTCTACCCACTGGCTTTCTTGTCGGTAGACCTGGACTCCGAGGAGAGGAAAAAGTCCCCCTTCAGAGGCCAGGTCTACCAATTGGCTTCTATGGGTTTCCGGAGGCCAGGTCTACTGCCAAGAAAGCCAATGGGTAGACCTGGCCTCCCAATGGGACTCTGCCGGAGGCCAGGTCTACCAATAGGCTTTTATGGCAGTAGACTAGGCCTCCAGACAAGGACTCCGGACGGGAAGGGGGAAATAGTAGGGACTTACAATTTAATTTTTATCAATAAATAAGATCACTATTAAGTATGATATCAAGTTTTATTCAGTGTACCTATAGTTTAATTAAGACTTAAAACTTTAATTAAGTTGATAAACAGTGTACCTACCTATGTAGCTTAAGTTTAAGAAATTTGGCTCTCAAAAGAAATCTCAATCGTTGTACTGTTGATATTTGGCTCTTTTGACTAATGAGTTTGCCCTGGACTAGATGACCCTGGTGATCCCTTCCAACTCTATGATTCTATAAGCCAGCTGTGTGACCTTGGGCTATTCACACTTTCTCAGCCCCACCTACCTCACAAGGTGTCTGTTGTGGGGAGGAGAAGGGAAGGTGATTGTAAGCCGGATTGATTCTTTCTTAAATTGTAGAGAAGTCGGCATATAAAAATCAATTACTCCTCCTCTCCTCCTCCTCCTTCTTCTTTGGTTTCAGACCACGTAGAATAGTCTGAGTCTCCACTGACACATTCCAACAGGCAGCATTACATGCACTGGAAGGATGGGTAGTTCAATAATCAATGTGACAATCCTTTGCAGAATTTTTGGTTTTCTTAAAGTTGTGGCTCATTTTATAACCCATTTCTTATGTCTCACCTCTGCATTCCTGGGTTTGTTTATGTAAACAGGTAGACTTGGATCTGAGATACTCAAGTTCAAATCCCACCTCCACAACTATATTTCTTCAGGCAAGTCACTCTCTTTGAGGCTTCAATCCCATGCATACATACTTCGGAGTAAGCCTATTGACCCTAGTAGCATTTACTCGGGGTAAACCTTCTGCATCTTCCTTATTTGCAAATTAGAAGTGATAGTGATGAACTTCACAAGCACCTGTAATTTGTGAAACAGATCAGGTTAAAGATTTCAAAATACCCTGCAAATTAAAAATGCTATAAAAAGCATAGCAGCAATTATCTACAACAATATTTTCATTTGAAAATGTATATTTTCCTCCCTGAATATTGTGCAATGTGAACTCACAACTAAGTTTGCTTTTGGTAGTACTTGAAATTTGCCTTCCATAGAAGGTCTGCTTGGCTCGTTAATATATGCTTCTGCTGGGAATCAAGGGGCTGTGATAAGGTCACTGCATGCAAATTATTTTCCCTTGCAAGGTACAGTTATGAAGAGTGTTTCTTGTTTCTAGAAGGGAAAGGTTATTGCTTCATCCAGTGAACTACTGCCATTCAGATGCTTGCTATTTATTTGTAGATAGTTGTAATTACCAACCCAATGATATCTTCAGTCTTAGCCACAAAGATAATTTATTAGCTGATGTTGTCTGTGCATGGCTTGGAACAAAGATCTACTTATTGTAATACAGTTTTCTTTTACAATAAATTAACTGTCAATAACATTAATTCACTATAAATGGCTTTCTTTGCTGTTCCATTATTTTTCATGTGTTTTAGTCAAGAAGAGATCTTGGTTCTCCAAGTTGATAAAGGTATTAAAATTAGGTAGTAATCTTAAGAATAATTTTCTGGGAGTAAGCCACATTGACAACATGGGACTTACTTCTGAGTAGATCTGCTTAGTATTGCTCCCATAGTTGCCTACCAGAGCCATCTTCATCAGAATGTTACCTTTCTAAGTCAATTGAAGTCAATGGGTTTAGAAGGGTCAAACTCTGCTTAGGATGGCATTGTTGCTAAGTAAAAGACTAAACTGGAATTGATACAAACAAAATGCTCACCACTTGATGGCCTGTCATTTACTGAAACATCTTTCCAGTGGAGACAGCTGACAAATTGAGATGAGAGTCAACACATAATTTGCTATGGCTTGGTAGAGCTCAGACTGCACTAAAAACTCCCACATTCAGGCCCTGACAAATGATCTCAGTAGAAATTTCTGGAAAACACACCCACTTGAAGCCTTGCCAAGGTGTTATAGTACAGCACATGTTTTGAATGCAGAAATTCCCACATTTAATCTTTGGCATTTTAGCTATAGGATCTCAGTTAATGTGTGTTGGGAAAGAAAGACCCTTTGCTGCCTGAGAGCTGTTGCAGATCAGAGTAGCCAATAGTGAACTGGATAGATCAATGGTATAACACTACATAAAGTATTTTCACACATTTCTATGAAGCTATTGCTAACCAGAGTAGACAATATCCGCCTAGACAGGTCATTCCACAAGCCACACTGGATCAGATCAAGGTACATCAAGTCCAGCAGTCTGTTCACACAGTGGTCAACCAGGTGCCTCTAGGAAACCCACAAACAAGACAAGTGTAGCAGCATTGTCCTGCCTGTGCTCTAAAGCACCTAATATAATAGGCATGCTCCTCTGATCCTGGAGATAATAGGTATGCATCATGACTAGTATCCATTTTTACTAGTAGCCATGAATAGCCCTCTCTTCCATGAACATGTCCACTCCCCTCTTAAAGCCTTCCAAGTTGGCAGCCATCACCACATCCTGAGGAAGGGAGTTCCACCATTTAACTATGTTTCCTCAACATGAGGTATTTTTGGATGGTGATGGTTTTGATCATAGAACTGGGTTACTGTCTTTTTTTGGATGGGATAATTCTTCCCCTTAAAGGAGTAAATTAACAGCTTAGGGATGCTGTTATATCTGACTACAGAATTGGATGCTCAAATGAAAGCTCTAGTCCACAGCACTTTAAGCAGGTTTGGCTGGTTTGCCTGCTGCAGTCTTGAAAAGTGAGGTTGGTCACAGTGACGAATGCTCCATCATGGGTTGTGGAATGGTATAGTATAGCCGAATGTCATAAGATCTCAGAAACTTAGCTGGGTTGGTACTTGGATGGGAGACCACCAAGGAATATTTTGCAGAGGAAGGCAATGGCAAACCACCTTTGCTTGATGACTATGACTTGATGCCACTTTACACACACATTCCATGTGGTCTTTCCTTGAGGACAATTTGGAAATGTCAGCTAATCTGCAGTACAGCAGAAAGACTGTTATCACATATGGACTATAGGCAGCATATTATACCAGACCTTTATTGATCTTCCTTGGTTCCATATTGGTTTCCATGCCCAATTCAAGAGTCTGGTTTCTCATATTTGAAGCTGTATGTATCCAGAGCAGGTAAAGGACTCCCTGCTCCCATATATTCCCACGTGGATATTGTGTTCATATTTGCTTATCCTTTTTCCTGTATTATGCCTAGAGAAATGAGGTCAATGGCCACAAAAGACAGGGCCTTCTCATTGGTGGCAAGTCTTATTTAGAAGAGCCTTTCTCTTTCCCTTTGGCTGGCTTCACTGCTGACCATCTTTAGATTTCAACAGGATTCTAACTGTGAAATTGTAGGGACTTACACCCCAGGATTAATGCCAACATTTGCAGCCCCAGAGGGAGTTGGAGGGGGGGCACAGAAGCTATGAGGGACTCTTAGATGACCAGCAGGAGGAATGTGCAGAAACAAGTTGGAAGGATTTGCCTCATAGCCAGCCAGTTCCATATAAATTCAGATGGCTTTAGCCAGCAGAAGGACAGTGGGCTTTCACAGCCTCTCCCCCCAGCTATGGTCACACCAACTAGGGTTTTCATTTTCCAGCTGGGGGCAGGAGAAAAATGGGGGTGAAATGGGGGGCAATTAGCAGCATCCTGACACTCTGATGTCATTTCGGGCATGACTGGAAGTGACGTCAGTGGGTCAGCAGAGATATAATGATATTGGTGGTGAGCTCCCCCCACACACACTTGTTGCCAGCCTTCTGCTGGCAATCCTATAACAGCTGAGGCCAAAGTAAAGAACAGATGTTTCCTACAGACAGGAAGGAAAAGAAGGTCTGCTAGGGGGTGGGCTCAGGAAGACAATGAAACCCCTTGAGCACATTATGAGCATTGTGGGGGGGGGGAGCTGTGTAATTTTTTCACACCCAAACCAGTTCCCTGCAGAAATAACCCCTCTTTTGATGGTTTGCCCCTCAATCCTGGAGTGTTATCATCTTTTTAGGTGCTGCTGTTGCTGCTATGTTCCTAATGTTTTTGTTAATGAGGTTTGATCTATTATTTTATGTATTTGTGTTATGTTGGGAAATCCCTCAGATATTAATACAAAGTGATGGTATATACGTATTTAAAAATCAATCAGTCAGGTTTGAAATTTTGACATCAGATGATATGAAGGTTTTTTCTTTGGAAATTAATCTGTGAAGCTTGGTTTAACTGTGCAACACAGTGACTGACATGCATATGTGTGAATCAGCCCTTTTAAAAACTCTGTTTGATCAGGGTTTACAACTGTTTGTAACTGTTAATTAGAGAAGTCCTCAGATCTACTTAAATTTCTATCAACAGCAGCAAAAAGTTAAAGTACAAACACTGAATCTCACTCTTCATTGGGTATGAATATTAGAAGAGAGGACACAGATTAGCCTGCTGCAGCAAAAATAATTGTGGGTTGCATTATTTATTTATTTCTGTCAGGTCACATCTGGCTTATGGTGGGGTTTTCAAGGCAAGAGATGTTCAGTGGTGGTTTGCCATTGCCTGCCTCCACGTCATGAACCTGGTATTCCTTGGAGGTCTCCCATCGAAATACTAGCCAGGGTCAACCCTGCTTAGCTTCCAAGATCTGATTAGAATCATGCCAGCCTGGGCTATCCAGGTCAGGGTTTGGGCTGCATTACACAACAGGTTTCCTTGGGATGCCATTCACAGGTAAAAGACCTGCTTGTCCACAGAAGCTTATGTTGTAGTAAACCAGTTATACCCCAGTTCAGGGGTGGGCTGACCAGGTTTGCATGTCTTTTTTTTTTCTTTTAGTAGAATCCCCATAATTGAAGGATGTTTCAAAACACTGCACTAATCTGTGTAAAGTGAGGATGACTCTTGTTTGAAGAATTCTTTAAAAAAATGCTTGGTTGGATCACACCAAGGTCCGCCTAGTCCAGCATTCTTTTTTCCCTCTGAGAATCCCAGCAAACAGCCAGGTGCTGGTTGACCTGATGGAAACTGGCCAGCCACCTACCTTTTACTCCATCCTTATCAAAATATTATACTCTTTCTACAATTCTTTCTCCATGATTTCAGTGGAACAAACAAGGGAGAAACCTTACCAACAGCACAAACTGTGTTTGCTTTTTTCATGACAGCTTGTCCAGACAGTGGTTGGCATTGTCTAAATCATCTTATCCACCTTTATGTTCAGTATCTCACCTATTGAACTCTATGGGCTGATAAATAGGCAATAAGTGTTTTGAATTGGCACAAGGGCTGCCCCATCACTACATCATTGTCACAGCTTATAGTGTTGGTGTGCGGATGATGGTAGCTAACCCAAGACAGTAGGTGATAGTGCAAACCTAAGTAGAGTGATGCCCTTCTAAGCACATTGACTTCAGGGTGTAACACTGTTTAGGATTGCACTGTGAGGGTAACATTGAATGTGACTGCTGCTACTGTTACTAAAAACTTTAGGGTAAGCCTAGCTTTGCAAGAAGCACACCAATACAATTCATACTGTTAGAAGAGGGTGTTTGTTTACTGAATCAATTTGCAAAGAGTAGTTACAATGCAATAGCAATTACATCTGGCAGAGTCTTCCAGGAGGAAAATTGCATTGGCCAGGAGTAATGACCCATCTTGGATTATACTCTAGACTCTCTCCGTATATTCAAGCAGATACAGATGCAGTTTCTACATTATAAGACTATTTGTTATTTTATATACATAGGGTTATCAACTTCCAGATGGGGCCTGGAATTATCCCAGAGTTATATCTGATCTCCAAGAAAAATTGCATATTTGGAAGGTGAGAGCTATGGTATACCACAGAGAAACTGAAGTCCCATGACCAGGCACTGCTCCTAAATCTCCAAGAATTTCCTGAACCAGAGTTGGCAACATTATGTATGCCTGAAAATCATGGATTAGTCCTCTCCATCTACTAGGCTGGCCAGGCCTCCTGCTGGCAAACTCATGGAGTAGGGGTCACTGGGGGTGTGGGGGCGGGAGGCAGTTGTGAATTTTCTGCATTTTCCATGCTCCTTTTCCCATGGTCAGGAACAGAGGGTGGCGCTTGGAGAGAAAGTATCACTGATGTGACTGACATGCCTAAATGACAGATAGATAGATGATAGATAGATGATAGATAGATAGATAAATTTAAATGATTGTGCTCCACTTTTCCCCATGCCTCAAGGTAGCTTACACATACAATTTTAACACATACAAAAGGCAATAGCCCCTTCCCTTCTCCAATGTGTGGCTGAAAATCAGCAAGATTGAACAAACTTGTCACTCAAACAAATTGGTCGCAACCATCGGGGATCTCCTGATAGATGTCCTAGAAACCTCAATGTTCCCTGGAATACAGCTTCAAAATCTCTGCACTATCATTCCTAAACTATAGTGAATACGGTAGTCATTAGAGCAGGGATGGGGAACCTCAGGCCCGGGGGCCGTATGCGGCCCCCGAAGACATTTTCTGCAGCCCTCGGGAGCTCCAGGGCCGGGGGTGTGGGGGGGGAGGCATGGAGGTTGAGGCCTGGTCGCGTGGGGCCGGCATGCACAGGTGTGTGTGTGGGGGGGAAGGCTTTTCTTTCTTTTCTTCTTTTTCTGTCACTCTCCTTTCTCTCCCTCTCTCCCTCTTTTTCTGTCTCTTTGTCTGTCTCCCTCCGTCCTTTTCTTTCTTTCTCCCCCTCCCTCCATTTCTTTCTCCCTTTCTCTCTCTTTTCCCCTCCCTCCCTTTTCCTCTTTCTCTGTTTTCTTTCCTTCCTCCCTTCCTTCCCTGTGGATCGGCTGCCTCCTGGCGCCTCGTTTGCTCAGGCCTACCGCTGGCTGCCCTCCCGCGTGGGAGGGGGGAGGACAAGGGAGCGGGGGTGCCCTACAGGCCTTCTCTGTGTGGTCTCCCCTGGGGTTGCCAACCTCCAGGTGGTGGCTGGAGATCTGGAAACCGTAGTCTCCCCCCCGGGAGATCTACACCTAGTTATGGCCCCCGAATAATGTTATAAATGCACAAATGGCCCTTGGCAGGAAAAAGGTTCCCCACCCCTGCATTAGAGCTTATCCAAGCTGCTTTGGGGCCCTATTGAAGAGAAAGGTGGGGTATAACTGGAAATAAATTATGGAAATAAAATTTTTGGAATGATTCAAATAACCCTTCACATTAATGTATGAGTTGTCATTCCTTTAAACTGTTATGATCAGCAAAATTGCAGCCACCAAGGAAAACGAGAGGAAAACAAGTAAATGGTTGCTAGAGAAATTTATATTCAGTGCTATTATAGTCCTCATAACATGTGAGACTGAAAGCATTAAGACTCAGAGCTTCCTTAAACAAAACTCTAGGAGATCTGGAGGTACAGTGATCTTTGGGCAGAGGTGATAGACTTAGTACTGCATGAGTTACAGCTCTCTATTCTCAGTGGGCTTCATATCTGTGATGATTAAAAGACTGGAGGCATTGTGGATGTGTGATTTGTTTGCCATGACATTCAGAGGCAAGATCATGCATACCATCAAGGTCCAAGGTCATGCACACTAGTGTGCAAGTGGAACAGTGCCCATATTTGTACAGTGTGCACATGTTTGTTGCGATCAAGTCACATGGGGTATTCTATCATGTATAGCACACCACAAAAGCCTTGTTCACATGTGACAGTGAAATACATCCTGTATCTATGCGTGTACCTCTGTTTGTAAGAAAGACCCATTCCACATTCACTTTACAAATGAAACTGGGGACCAGTTCCTGGAAAAATATGGGGTTCAAAAGCACATTAAGAGGTACATGAGAATCATTCAATGCATGTATGGTGTGTGGCATAAATAGATTATATGTGCATTCACTGTAACTTGTGAAAAGGGCTAAATGGAATTAAAGTATGTTGAACATGTGAAAAGGCTGATGAACTGATTGATTCTGTTTTAATGCTGAAACGACTTAGTGAAGTGAACCTCGCTAGTTCTCCCTTTTTGTCATTTCCAATTCAAGATCTCACTCTTAGGGTTGTTTTGAAACATTTAATACTGAATAGGCAGAATGTTGAGAATATTATAAATCTGAGGGTTTCTTTAAGAAAAAAAATAAACATCCCTGCGATTGTGGAAATAAAGGAAGAAGCGGAGGGAGAAAGAAAAGGCGAATTAAATACATATTGTGTGTTTCTTTTCAGAATAGATTCTGCCTCCACCATCAAAGGAGCCCAAAGAGAGAGAAAGATGGAAAGAGACACATTTTAAGTGTTTGTGTGTGTGTGTGTGCGCGCACGCATGCACGAGTGAATATATTTCCTTCTTCTGTGTCCCTGAAATTCTTTCATTCCTTGAACTGACATGATACACATTGTCAGAGTTACTAGTGGACCACATAAGGGCATGGGAAGAGAGTGAGACTTCCAGGGTGAAGAATGTGCTTTAGTCCCTGAGGTGTGAAAGTGATGCTACAGTGCATTCCTTGGCAAGCTGCATAAATCATTGGCTTTGCAGCATGGGAGGCCCTGACAGATAGAAAGGCATTGAACTGTACAGTACAAGGAAGGACTCTGTTGTATCTGCCATAATTATTTCAGCCAAGAATATTTTCTTTGCTCATTTGCAGAAACTTTCCAGCTATGGAAAGGTCAGCTATGAGTATCTTGTGCATGATTACTGTACAGCTCACAGCCCAGGAGCTATAACGGGGTTATTGCTACCCAGACCAGAAACTTTCTGTATAATTATGCTGGAAATAGGGGGTCCCCTTAATGGTCTGCCAGCAAATTACAAAACCTTGGGCTCCCTTATTGCTTATACGTTTACACACACAAACACACACACACACACACACAGAGGGAGGGAGGGAGGGAGGGAGGGAGAGAGAGAGAGAGAGAGAGAGTTGGAAAATACCACTCACTCAAGCCATCTCACAATAGTGATGTCCAGGGAACAAACTGCTTCCTTAGAACTTTAATGAGATTATGTAGCTTATTGATTAATAAGCAGCCCATTTCTGAAACATCAGATGAGGCTTAAATCAGTAACAAGCTATACCTTTGGGCTTTCACACTATCTGTGTGACTGAACAGACAGATTCGGAACAAAATCCTTGGATAATGTTTTGAAAAGTTGACTAATTCCAAGCAGTAGGGAATGCCCTTGCGAGGAAGAGTGCATCATAAGCTAGCCCAACATCATCCACCTGCCTCGTGAGTCAGAACTTTCATGGTGAGGTTGTATGCATTAGATCGGCTGGAGGTGACTTATCTCCTCAGTTGATGAGGGAAATGAAAATGTCATTGAAATGCTTAGTCAATGTCATCAAGTAGCCATTCAGTCATCGGTTAAGAGGAGAGGTGTTAGATTTCAAGTCTGTATCAAAACCACATAGAGAGCCTTCCTGCATCATCAGTCACAGTGGGCTCCAAATTTATAGTCTTTGTAATGAAACACAAGAAATTATTAACACAATGCCAACAAATCTGTATGAAATAAGTACATTGGGGCAGCAGACCCTTGACTGTGAGCAAATATCCTTGCTTTGTTAGACAGTCATCTTTCTTTCTACACACAGATAGACGCACACACATATGTACTTGGTGTGGTACAGGGAACCCACAGATTTCACTGAATGGTACAAACGTGGGTGAAAGGGGAGCTGTATTGCTCATCATTGATCACATGAGAAATCTATTAAGTTTATACAATAGATTTGCACATAGCCTCTGAAGCAGTGATTCCCAAATATTTCGGGCCACCACCCCCTTGGTTCCACAAACTCAACCCCAGTGCCCCCAACGCTATCCTATAAAAAGCATTATTCAAAATAGGGGTTTGCATGACTCACTAAAGAAGATAATACCAATAAAATTTCAAAACAGTAACAATTATCTGCACATCTATTCAAAATCAAATTAAAACTTTTTAGTTGAAATTTATTCAACAAAACTGATGAACTTGATCCAGTGGTACCAGCTCTTCAAAGTCTGGAAAAAAATTCTGATTGTTTCCACCAAATTTGCCAGCATGGTGCCATAGCTTGATTATTGTAAATTAGTGAACAACACAGTTGAAGGGGCCCATCTCTAGTGCCCCCAGTTGCCCTCTTGCCTCTTAGAGCCCCCATAGGTAATCCCACCCCCAGGGGGTGGTACTGCCCATTTTGGGAACCACTGCTCTGAAGCAACAAAAACAGTGTCTGTAGCAATAAATATTTGTTACCTAAAGAACAGTAGTGCTTGAAAAGATCCTCGAGAGTCCTTTTTGGGCAGGGCTGAATGGTCTCCTGTTTTGATTCTGGGGTGAAAAGTAGTGCTGGGAGGGGAGTAGAAGTATTTCCACCACAAAAAAAGAAGTTTTGTTAGGGAAACATTCTCTGTCTCTTCTTACCTTGATCATGTTGAAGGAGTGCACTGAGGTTTTTATTTGTTTTTATTTTCTGAAACCAAATTCAAGATGGATTAGATTGAGGGCTCAAGTAGACGTGACAGTGTCCCCGGGTCCACCATGGGAACACTTGGCCATTTTAAGGCTGAAATTTTTCTTCTTTCCAAAATGTCTTGGGGGCCTGATCCTGAAAACCAACCTGATAGCACCTCGGTTGGGCAGTCTTCCCCAGTTGAGGAGGCTTGAAAACAGTATGTGTTGGGAGGATACAGGAGCCTCAGCAGCATCAGAGATGAGGGGCAGTGCTTGCCAGCTATGGAGATGCCCCTTTCTCCACCCCCTGACTGTTTCCTTGTCACCCAGAAAGCACTGCCCCTTGCCTCCACTGCTGCTGAGGCACCTATCACCCCCCCCCCCCATGCTATTTTCAAGCCTCTGCTGCCAGGGGAAGACAACCTTGGTCTCTGTCCAACTGAAGTGCCATCAGGTTGGCTTTCAGGATTGGGCCCCACAGTGTTTTTTGAAAGAAGAAAATCCCAGTCTTTAAGTGACAGCACATCCCCATGGCAGAAAAAAACCCAGCCCTAAAGAGATTGAAATTAGGACTGGGAGCGAGGGTTATTGAGGGAGACGGTAATATGAGATGAGAAAGATGCAAGCAAAAGATAAGAGAGGGATCAGGTTGTGTTTTATGCTGTTATAACAATGACCAGAGAACAATTGGGTGTGTGTGTTAATGGTGGTGTAGTGGTTAAGAGCAGTGGTTTGGAGTGGTGGACTCTGATCTGGAGAACCGGGTTTGATTCCCCACTCCTCCACATGAGCAGAGGAGGCTAATCTGGTGGACTGGATTTGTTTCCCCACTCCTACACAAGAAGCCAGCTGGGTGACCTTGGGCTAGTCACACTCTCTCAGCCCCACCCACCTCACAGGATGTCTGTTGTGGGGAGGGGAAGGGAAGGTGACTGTAAGCCGGTTTGATTCTGCTTTAAGTGGTAGAGAAAATTGGCATATAAAAAACAACTCTTCTTCTTCTTAAGTGCCGTCAAGTCGCTTCCGATTCATGGCGATTGGTGACCATATGTATCAGTGTCCTCCAAAACGTCCTGTCTTTAACAGCCTTGCTTGGGTCTTGCAAATTGAGGGCTGTGGCTTCCTTTACAGAGTCAATTTTATAGAGAACAATGTATATTTATAGAGAACAATTACCTTGAGAATAACAATCACAAATGAACAGTGTATTCCTAATTCCTCCTTGAATTTGGTGCTGAATCATAAGGGAGGGGCATGGCTCTCTGAATCACTTATGGTTGCAAAGCAAAGATGAGTAATCCGAAACAGTAGCAAACAGCAAAGTGGCAGCTTCTGTTAGGTCAGGGAAATTGTGAAAGAGCATCCTCGCCTTCTTGCAGTCAGACCCCTAAACATGTGTTATGCTGGAAACCAGCCCCATTAATTTCAATGAGGCCTGCTTCCAAATGGCCAATTTAGGATTGCATTCTTCACCATTTTTACCATTAACTAAAGAACAGGCAACCTGCAGCGAGAGAAGAAAGAGAAGCCTAATTAGAGAAAACAAAGAAAAATCAGCTTGCATTACACCCTGTGGCCCTGGATTTGCTGCGATTGTACAGCCCTGCTGAAGCACCGAAAATGGTAGAACTGGAGATGGGAAGTAATTAAAAATTAGCAGCAACACTCAGCTGTTTCTTTCTCATCTTGCTCTAATCATCCATCTCCTTCTTTCCCCAGTTTTTGTGTTCATCCTGGGAGATATCTCATTAACGAACTGTAACAAGCATCCATAAAGAAACACTGAAGGAAATTAGGAGTGGGCGAGAAGATGGGAGAGCAGGGGAGTGATGGGAAGGGAAGAGGGAGGACCCGACATGTCAGACAATGAGGCCGAGACTCTGAGAGGAAAGTTCTCCATTCAAATCAAATGCCAAAGTGAAGAAGTCAAGAAAGTTATCAAAATGCAAATTGAAGAGGCTTAGGAGGTGTACTCAGTCCTAAGCCAAACACCCGGAAAAAACATTATTGTTTTGAACCTCTCCAATTCACGTTTTCAAAGCTTAATATGCCGCTCTAGAAGACTTCCATTACGTTTTGATTAATCAAATGTAATAGATAAAAGCAGCTGCTAATAAAATTGCCAAATTACCCACCTGTTAATTACAAAAATATCAAATGGTGGGAGTCATTTCATTTACCATTTCTCACCTTTGGCAGAATCTTCCGCTGCAAATAATTTCTGTTATTGTGGCGCTAACCTTTGGGGCTTTGCGTTTGGAACAGCATCTGCACAGGCTGTGTTTTATACTTGCATATATTGGAAACAATAATCACAACTGCCATTCTGATCAGACAGATGCTGCCAGAGATACACAAACTGGAGCTGAAATTATAGCCCTTTGGAAACATTGTGATTAGACTGGTGACATTAAGTGCTTCTGAGCTTCCTATTTCAAAAGGTAAAATGGGGTTCCTTTTGCTTCAAATGCCTTTAATGTGTAAATTAAAGGTTCTTAATCTTTCTCTGTTTAGCTATTAGTTATGTACCTTAAGGTTCCTTGAAAGAAATGAACCTTTTGAAAACTGCTCTGAAGTAATCAGTAATGTGTACATGAATGAGAAAGATTCCCATTTCATCGTTTTCATTGTATTGCTGGATAAAGCAGAGCTCAGACTCGATTTCTGCCTTTGACTTCTTTGGAACTGTGATGGACTCAGGGTTTATGTCTGTCAGTGACTGTATGTGAGAGGACATACAGGGGGAGCTTAAGGAAGGAGACTCTGAGCTGCTGGGGAAAAAGGTTTTTTTTACTCTGGATTCCGGTGTGATGGGTTGTGCCTAGTGTGATTTGGGGGGAAACCCGAAGGGTGACAAAAGAGAGAGTTTGGGGGCAAAGGTCCCTACTCTAGTCATGGGCGGGGGGAAGGAAAAGTCTCTGAGGATAGAGGTATTCCTGGCCCAAGTATTGTGAGAGAATTATTTTAAGCGCTGCGAAGTAATTCCACGGAGAGAAAAAAGAAGGGAGAATTTCCATACTTCCTAGTTTTAGGCATCGGAATATACACAGGAACTTCTGTGTGCAGGTTCTGGGACTAAGCTATCTTCAAGAGTTGGAAACTTGGGTGAAATGAAATAACATCAGTGCTGTATTTGTTGAACAACTCGTTATTTATATAGGTAATTTGTACCTTTCCTTAATACTAATTTTTCCTGCAATACCTTTCCCTGTGAAGTATCATAAAAAAACTGTTATTTTATTGTTGAACTGAATAAAGCCTCTGGTGTCTCAATTATCTGAGGTAAAACGAAGCAGGACACATGGCAGAGATCCCCCCCCCTTGTTATAGGAGCCTTCCTAGCCCAGAGCCTGTCCTGAAAGATAGGTGTGTGATAGATGGCCAGGCAACATTTTCTTGACTGGTTTTCTCTTTTTACCATTCCACAGAATGTATTCTTCTTTACAATGCATATCAATTTCATGCACAGAAACAGATCCCTCTATCAGGCCCAGACCAGCAGCTGGTTCTTGAAGGGAATAAACGTTCCTAGGTCAACCTGACCCTGCTCACTTGACCTCTCCTTCCTCCTACTTTCCGTAGGTTACAAAAATGTTATTTTGTTCTTTAAAAAGATACAGGTTTGTAGCATCAAGAAAGGGGGAGTCTAAGGGCCCCACTAGACAGGTAGGGTTGCCAGGTCCCTCTTTGCCACCGGCAGGAGATTTTGAGGGTGGAGCCTGAGGAGGGTGGGGTTTAGGGAGAGGAGGGACTTCAATGCCATAGAGTCCAATTGCCAAAGCAGCCATTTTCTCCAGAGGAACTGATCTCTATTGGCTGGTGATCAGTTGTAATATCAGGTGATTCTTTTGTTACTGCAGTCTGTTTTTTTCTGTCTCCACTTCATCCTCTTTAGATGCTGTTAATAACATTATCTTTGTCTTCTTTTTGTTCCATTTATATCCTGAAAATTTTCCATAACTGTTTATTTGCTCCATATGAATTATTTGGTTGCATTACTGTTATTACCACATCATCTGCATAACTTTTCATTTTGTATTCTTCTTTATCTTTCTTTATACCAAAATCCCTATGTCTGATTTTTTTTGCTAATATTTCAATTGCTAATATAAATAATATCGACAATACTGGACAACCTTGTCTTGTACCTTTTGCTGTTTTAATTTTTTCAGTTAAGGATCCATTTATTAATATTCTAACAGGCTGCATTGTATAAATGCTTCACATCCAATTCAAAAATCCTGTTCCACAGTCCATATTTTATAGAACCTTCATTAGAAATGCCCAAGACATGTTGTCAAAAGCTTTCTCTGCCTTCAAAAACATAAATGCAGTTTTCTCTCTATTTCTCTTAGAATATTCAATTGCATTCAATAAAAAACTGATATTATCTTTCATATATCTTCTTGGTACAAATCCTGTTTTATCCTCATGTATCACATCTGGGATACATTTCCCTAATCTTTCTGCCATAATTGTTGTAATTTAATAGTGAAATTGGTCTGTATAATTGCAGTAAATAAGATTAATTTCCGTATTTATGTATTAAAGTTATGCTCTCTTCTTGCCAAGTGGGTGGTATTATTTTTTTTCTCTTGAATTTCTTTCATTACTCTTTGTAGCAGAATTGCTAATATTTCTTCAAATTGTTTATAATAAGTTGCTGTTAAACCATCTGGTGCAGGTGCTTTGTCCTTCTTAAGTTTTTTTATGGCAAAATTGATTTCTTGCATTGTTATTGCTTGATTTAAAATATGTTTGTGTTCAGATGAAAAAAAATTGGCATTTCTGCTAAATTTTTCTTTCTCCCTTCAGAATCAATAGAGTCTTTTTATAGAGATTCATTTAAAAAATCCTTATTTGCTGTCTTCACATATACAACCAGATTTTCCTTATTTCCAGGTATTCTTTTTTCGTTTTCTTTTCTCAAGCAGTATGCTAAATATCTTCTGGGTTTATTTGCCAATTCAAAATGTCTTTGTCTTAAAAAAATTATTTTGTGTCTTCCATTTTTAATAAATCCAGTTGATTCCTTAACTGTTTCATTTCCTTCAGTTTTTTTAACTTCTGGTAGTTTTGTGTACCTATAAAGGCCTTATTTGCTTCCCATATTGTTATTGCTGTAATCTAATTTGTATTGTTTCCACTAAAATATTCCATCAAATCGTTCTTACATTTTTGTTTTACCTCATCTTGTACTAGTAGCACATCATCCAATCTCCATCTTCTCTCCTTCCTCTTCCCACTTTATAAAAAGTATTTCTATAGTGCTATGATCTGCCATGGTTTGGGGTAATATTTCTGCAGTTTCCACTCTTGTAATTAATGTCTTTGATATCCAGCTCATATCTAGTCTTTAATATGATTGATGTCTAACAGAAAAGTATGTATAGTTTTTCTCATCTGGGTGTAACACTCTCCAAATATCTGTTATGATTTCCATGTATTTAAACACATTTTGGGAGTCTGCCTCCAATATTCCTCTTCTCTATCACTCTATTCTCACTTTGTTCAATGGAGCATTTTCCCCCTTTTCAGTATTTTTATTTAATTAACCCCTCTTTTTTTTCTCCATGGTGGCCGGGAAGCTTCTGAGGAGGTGGCACAACATTGCTGCTCCTGGCCACTGTGGATCTAGCCCCCCTTCAGGATTGTGCTCTTTAAGTTTAAAAAAGCTTGCCGGTATGTCTGTGTTTCATTGCTTTATATAACTTCTCCATAGAATCATAAACTCGATAATTATATTCTTAACATTATAACATTAAGCATTGTAAGACAATCCCCACATAAGCTCAAACTGGTACCATCAGTATGAAATATATCCAACAGCAAATAATACTATTGATCAATCTTATCTAAATATAAACATTATAAAAGTTCCCTTAGATCTGAAATTTTTACACTTTCTAATTCTCATTCAATACAAAAGTTCAGTATTCTTCAGTCTTCTTCTAAGTCAACTGATTACCTATTGAAATCCACTTCTATAACTATACCACTCAACTCTTTCAAAGTTTATAATCCATACTTGTAATAACTCCAGTCAATTTATAAATGTATAACTCCATTAAATGAATAGTTAATTGGATGATAAATCAATCCAACAGGTAAAATAGGAAAGGAAAACAAAAAAATAAAAGAATAATACAAAAATAAAAAATAGAATACAAAAATAAAAATATTTAATAGTCTTTAAAATAGCCCTTTAAAAATAAGTAAAAGGAAATAAAAAAATTAAAAAGAAAAAAAAGACAAAATAGGTCTGATTAGATATAGAGTCAATACTTAGACTTTCAAACTATTTAAGAAAAAAAGAGGAACAAAGAGAAAAAAACATTTAGATAAATTAGACAAAATACTAAAATACCAAAAAGGGGGGGGGGATCTATAACAAAAACAATAATAAAGTATTAAATCTTAAAAGATTAAAAATTAAAATTTAATCCTTTAATCAGAATTTGTAATCCAAGATTTGTAATCCAAACCAGTATTTTCCAGGGAATATTTGCAGTATTTTTGTGGAGCGTTCAAAAATGAAATATTGTGAGTTCATTGTCAAAGGTCCTTTGGAATTTACACATTCCAACAAATAATCCTAGAGATATTCTTCTCTCAGGCCTAGGTAAGAAAACTATTCTTAAATCTTTCACTTCAGTTTTAAGATCTTGGACATTGTGCAAATAAACCCAGCAGATCACCAGACACTATATATCCAACAGGTGGCTGGCAGCGAATGTTATAAGCCCAGGCAAATATTTTCTGTCCATCAAACAACAGCAGATAGCAGCAAATATGCTCTTCTCTTGATATCCTCTTAGCAGGGAGATTCCATTTTTAGTAGCACAAAGCTGAAGAACTGAATTATTTATTTATCACAGTTCCAGAATGGTTTAAAATTTAAGGTTCAAAGTTTTAGATCGCATAAATGTCCAATTTTAGCAGGACACTGTCATATATATAGGGGGTTTTTTTCTACAAAATTTAAAATTTCTCCCCTGGAAACATAATTACATTGGAGCTCCCAAAAAGATGGTGGCCGTTACTTTGTTTATTCCTTTTGACCTACCTCCAAATAATCTCCAAACAGCCTCCAATTAACTTCTTTTGGATTTCCACAAGGAGTAAAGAAGAAAGCAGTTACAGATGAAAATATATTCCAAGGCTGTTTCCAGGTAAGCAAACTTATGACTGACTAATAATTGTATAGCTCCATATTGCTCCATTAGAGTTTCATGGTTTTGTTGACCGGCAGGTTTAAGAATCACATCCGTCCCATTACTACACTGGCAGCCCATCCCTGAGCTCTGAGGCCGAAAGAGCCCTGGGACCAAAAGAGCTCCCTTTGCTGGAGCGGCAGTGCAGCCCTGAGACACTGGCTCGGCCTCCCGCCGGCCTCCCGCCAGTGCAAGTTCCCACACCATCATCCCAGGGGCATTCTCGGGGCGTTCCAGGGCAGAGCTTTCAGGCTGGGAACACCCCCTCCAGCAACAGCATTGCTATGCCAGGTTTTTCTTGGCGCAGCCTTGCTGTTTTCAATGGGGAAAAATGCCCCGTTTTTTGAAAACTTTGACTTCAAAAAGGCTTTTTTAAGCCTTTCGGAGGCCAGGGAACCACTTTGGAGGTGCCGCGGCAGCACTCTGGCTCCCGAAAGGCTCGGGAATGAGCCGTTACATCTCTAACAAGCAGTAGATAAGGAGTAGACAAGAGAGTAATTAAAAGTGAAAGAATATTCAAAAGCTGCTTCAAATCAAGTCCAATTACAGCTATCTAATAGTTATACAGTTCCACTGGAGTTTTGCATTCTTATCAGCCGGCTGATTTATAAAATCACCTCCTTGCCTCTATTGCATTATCTCTGTAGCTTTGGCTAACTTAAAGCCAGAAATTAATAATTGTTTAAAGTAAGTTCCAGTTAAACAGACAAAAAGATACAAAAACAAACACACTGGGCAGCAGACCAGACTTGCTTACTGTAGTTTGTTGTGTTTCCTCATTCTGTGAGTTGTTTTCAACAGATCAGAGACAGAAGCCCAAGAAAATAAACTTCTTATCCTCCTACACTTGTAGACAAGAATCTCTTTTAGTTAGGAGGTTGCCAGGTCACTCAGACCCATGAAATTAGGATAACTTAGAAAGCTCCCTTCATAGAGAGGCTCTAACCAGTCGCCATATTGCCCCACCTCCCTTGGGATTTTCCCTATTTTATTTATTGATTGAACTATTTACACCCAGTGGGATCCAAAACAGCTTACAACATTGCTCTTCCCTCCTCCATTTTTTTTCACAGCCACCATCCTGTGAGGTAGATTAGGCTGATAGAGTGAACTTCAGCCAGTGAACTTCCAAGGCAGAGCAGAAATTCAAGCCTGGGTCCCCCAGATCTTAGTCTAGTGCTCTAACTGTTACACTATTTTGGGTCTCAACACTGACCTTTTATTTACTGAAGTGTGGGAAATAAAATAAATAATTAAATCTTGCAAAAATTTACAGCCAAACTATCATTTCGTTTACCCGTATGGAAACCCTTTAATTATTGATGCCTGCTCCCAAAGCACAACTCTACCTCCCCGGCTCCTCTTGAATCCACTAGGCTGGGTCACTCAGGGCTGCAGGCTAAGGGATAACATCCATGTGTGGTTTGTTTGTTTATACCCCACTTTTCTCCCCAATGGGACCCAAGTGGCGAACATTGTTCTCCTTCCCACCCTTTGATCCTATCCTGTGAGGTAGGCTGAGAGTGTGTGACTGGCTGAAGATCACCCAACAAGCTTCCATGGCAGAGTGGGGATTTGAACTTGGGTCTCCCAGATGATACTTTGACACTCTAACCACCACAATAGACTTAGGTTCTTGTCCTTCAAGTCACGTTCAGGCTCTGGCCATGCCTTGGTTAAATACTTGCAACCAAGGAGGAGCAAAAGCTCAGCACTAATCTCTTACAGCTGGACCAAGATATTCCTCCCCTGCCTTGTATAGACAAGAGAAACACAAAAGGAAATGGTGTTTGCTGCATCATCAACAAAATGGATACACATAAAAACACAGAACAAGCTAGGATTATCTGGATTTTTTTTAAAGTCTATCAGCAAGGCTCTCAAATTACAATTTGCTGGCCTGTCAATACTTCTAAGGATAATAAAATAATGCAGACTTGGTCTATTCCGACCAGTGATCTTCTGGGCATAAAATAAATATAGTACATTAGGGCATGGTATAAATAATTCATCCCTTAAGAGAAGAAAGGAAATGAGTTAAAAGGCATGGAACAGAGATGATTTCCCACATTTTCAAAATGCTTCGGCTTCTTTTCCCTGCCCCATCCAATCTAATAGAATAACAAATCTAGCAACTGCTGAACGAGTAAATTGGGATTACTGGTAGGCTACGACGACAAATTTACAGTAACAGCGACAGGAGCCAAAACATCATAAAGCTAACAATCCTGCTTTGTGCTCAGAAGCAAGTCACCAGGGGAAACATGATGCTATATTATAGAGCCATCTGAATAATATTGATCGCAATGAAGATACATCACCCATTATTAAATTTACCTTTCCAGTATCTGTCAGATCCCTTCTTCTTCATGGCTAAATTTATTACTCCAGTATTTCTTTGAACTGCATTATGGAATGGACTCTGTCAGTCTCTTTAGACTTGGAAGGAAGAAATTCAGAAATAAAACACAACTTGCTGCTGAAGGAGACTCTTAGGCACTCTGTTTAGGGAAGGAACAGCTCTCCTGTTAGATATTTGTGAATAAATGACATCCCTGCTTCAGCATTTGACAAAAGCACATTCTATATTTTGTGTCCTAAAATGATCTTATTAAAAAACTTAGAATGTATAGAGAGGATTGGCAGTACTACAGCCTTTAAAATAAACTGGTACTATTATCCTAACATTGGAGCTGTGGGTGCTGAGGCTGAGGGACTGTCTTTCTTAAGGCCCATTAGTGAGTTCACCACGGAGACAAGATTTAAACTAGGAACCTTCCAGCTCACATATGATACTCTTCGCTGGGAATAAGCAGAAATGTATATAAACATAGTTCATTGCCATGCTTGTGCATGTCCCTCATTCCTTCCCCCTCCCCTCTCAGGTGAAATGCAGTTAAGGAATCCTGGTCTGAGACAAACTGTTTCCCGTGACATACAAATATGGGACCTTGGGTTAACTGGAGTTTGTTTATTTCCCACAAACTGGGGCCTATGTACTTGGATTAAACTGTGGTTTACAATCCCAAATTGTGAGTTAATAACCTCTGCTTCAACAGGGTAACATCATTCATATGTCACAGGGAGTCAGGGTTTGTTTCAAACCAGGAATCTGGGCACCCCATTCCTGAAGGAGGGGGCAGTTAGGCAGTGCCCAGGAGCAGCGCAGCCACAACGCCTCCACTGAGGCTTCCCGGCCGCTGCAAGGAAAATAAAAGTACTTTTAAAATGAAAAAGGGGGAAACGCCCCCATAGAAAGCAACAGGGTTCATCCACCCAAAAAGTTGGCGAACAATGGCGCTGCTTAAGGGTGCATTTTCAGGGCAAAAGGGGTCAGGAAACTGACTAATGTCAGCTCTGCCCCTTGCAACGCCCCAGGAACGCCCCCCCTCGACCAGCGCAGGCTTTCCCTTCCAGAAAATCCCTGCCAGTGTGATTGCGCTGGTGGGAGGCCAGTGGAGCTCCGCAGTTCCTGGACGCCAGAGTGTTTGCCACCTCACCAGTGTAGGTGCCACCTTCTTCCATGATAAGGTGGCGCCTACGCTGGTGCGGGGTCACACCGGCACCTCAGGAGTTTCAGCCCTCCCTTCAGGAATGAGCTGTTAATCATGGTTCATGCAAGAAGGGTGGGAGAAGGAGTGAGGCACATGTGTGAGCACAGAAACAAACAGTGTTCATGCACATCTTTGCTGTACTGGAGCTTGTTGTGACATCTGAATACAGCCCTAGGCTAATGTAAACAACATAAAGAATTTATTTGCACATCATTCTGTGAAGCCCAGCATCCCATTTATTGCAAACCCTTGTACTGCCCCCCCCCCCAACATCTGGCATCTAGATGTCACTGTGGTGATCGCTTGTGCGCATGTGTGTGGCACTTTGGTGGCACCTTCACTAGTAGTATCTCACGTGGCCACCAAGTGATAATCAACAACTTTTAAGAACTGAAGGCCAATTCATATTACCATTTTTTGTTCACATTTATTTTGCCGTACTTGTATACAGCATATGATAAAGACAGAACATAAGAACATAAGAAAAGCCCTGCTGGATCAGACCAAGGCCCATCAAGTCCAGCAGTCTGTTCACACAGTGGCCAACCAGGTGCCTCTAGGAAGGCCACAAACAAGACGACTGCAGCAGCCCCATCCGGCCTGTGTTCCACAGCACCTAAGATAATAGGCATGCTCCTCTGATCATGGAGAGAATAGGTATGCATCATGACTAGTATCCATTTTAACTAGTAGCCATGAATACCCCTTTCCTCCATGAACCCCTTTCCTCCATGAATACCCCTTTCCTCCCCTTTCTTCCAGAGGTGTGAATCAGATGTGTGTAAAGTGCTGTCAAGTCGCAGCTGACTTATGGCAACCCCTTTTGGGGTTTTCATGGCAAGAGACTAACAGAGGTGGTTTGCCAGTGCCTTCCTCTGCACAGCAGTGCCTTCCTGGTAATCCTTGGTGGTCTCCTGTCCAAATACTAACCAGGGCTGACCCTGCTTAGCTTCTGAGATCTGACGAGATCAGGCTAGCCTGGGCCATCCAGGTCAGGGCCATGAATCAGATACAGGGCTAAAAAAATAAAAACAGCTGCTTTTCAAATGCAGCACTGAAACGAAACTGTTAAACGGTGACATCCAGTTTAAGAAATGTGCCTTGCTTTCAGCTGATTGTTATACACCCAAGAAGAAGAACATTTTTGATCCATTCATTTGGAACAGCTGAATCCAGACACATACATGACTATGATCAAATCTACCATGAAGAGCATAATTGCCTAATCTCATTGCAACATCTGTGCACAGACATAAGATAACTTTGCCGTGCTGTGGCAGAGTTTATGATGCTAAGCAGGAGCACTTAGTCGTCTCTTCTAATATGCTCTGGAATAGTTTGGGGGATGTGTGGGTGGAAATACTGGAACATTTCAAACAAGCAGCAGCCAGTATATTGCAGTACAATATGGAGCATCCTGCTTGAAAAACCAACTGCTTTTCAGTTGGAGGGTTGATGTTATGGCTTTGCCAAAGCCACAGAGACATGCCCTGGATTCAACTGAGCTCTTGATTACAGTTTACTTTTTCTTTTGGTTTTATGTTTTATAGATATAAAAGGTTTTGCTTATTCAGTTTACCTCAAGTGTATTCATAATGCTAGAGCTGCTTCTGCCTTATTTTTCCTCAGAGACTGTGTGGGAAGACAGTGGCAGATTTTTCAGCACCTTCTGCAAGATTCTACAGAGATACCTTCCCAGTTTAGATATCAGACAATTCAAACCAAATCTATTTCTCTGTTAAAGCATGCATTCAGACGTTTCGCAAAACTCAATTCATGTGTCGGGGGGGGGGGTAGGCTCGTTATTTGAAAAGATTCCCCCCCCCAATCAAGCTAAATGTGTTTCTTTTGCTCATGTATGAGACTGGATTCTTGTCTGTCCAGATTTGTTTTCATGTTAAATTTAAACTCTACTTTTTATCATTATAGTTCTGATCTTCACCTCAGTTTGCATTGCCACCTACATTATTGTTTCTCCTTGATTAGTAGCTTTCAAATATTTGCAAAGATCTTAAAAAGGAGTTTTAATTGTTTATTGTCATAACCTGGATGGCCCAAGCTAGCTCGATCTCATCAGATCTTAGAATCTAAGCAGGGTTGGTCCTGGTCAGTAGTTGGATGAGAGAACACCAACAAAAGCCAGGGTCACTAAAGGCAGCCACTGGCAAACCACCTGTGTTTGTCTCTTGCCTTGAAAACCACATGACGGGTCGCCCTAAGTCAGTTGTGACTTGAGGGCACTTTACACCCAATTGTTTGTCTTATTGCTGAAGGCTGATCAAAGGACCTTTGATACCAATGTGGCAGGAAGGAAGCTGCAGCAAAAAAGAGTGGTGGAGGATAAAATCACCCCCAAATATTCTCCTTCAATGGAGTGAAAAAGCTCCTTCAATGGATCCAACACTCTGATCCAACACATGGATTCAATGGCTCCAACACTTTGATCCAACACATGATACTGTCTTATAACGAGTCATATCACAGCTCTACCAAGGAGAGTAATGTCTCCTCAGAAAGGGTCTCAAGCAGAGATCTTTCACATCACCTACCACCTGAACCTTTTAACTGGAAATGCTGGGGATTGAACCTACTTAGGACCTGCATACAAAAGCAGATGCTCTACCACTGAGCCAAAACCTGTCTAACTGTATACTACCCTAACTGTATACTGCCCTAGAATTCAGGAAAGTTAACAGTATCGAAAACTCAAAGCCAATAATTTAATTGATTGAATGAACAAACCTTTCAATTTGTCTTGATAACAAACCTCTTTCTTCCTAAAAAAATCCAATTACAGCCACCTCCACTGGTAAATGTTACTACTTGGATCATGTACTTGGTTGTGTGCCACTTCAGTAATATGTCATGTAGGCAGACAGATGGTCTGTCTAGTGTCCCATAATAGCCCCAGAAATGTAACATTTTGGATGGTGCCAGGTACGAGTCATCAGACACTTTAAGGCATGAAAATATGAATATTGTGAATGAGGTGGCCATTTATGATGGGAAGAAACAATACCATCAGTTAATTGTTGGAAAAAAACAAAAATTGTACATCTTAGTTTTTCTTTTATGTTATATGTCAACGATATGGAATATATTAACAGCATATCGAGTAAATCACAAAATCACACAAGGTTGGAAGAGACCACAAGAGCCATCCAGTCCAACCCCCTGCCATGCAGGATCCCACAATCAAAGCGCTCCCGACAGATGGCCATCCAACCTCTGCTTAAAGATCTCCAAAGACGGGGACTCCACCCACCCCCGAAGTACATCCGTCTTGTAAAATTCCTGGGTGTCTTTTGCACTTCAGGCCTGCTATAGCTGTTGTGCAACTTCAACATTTTTTTCCTGTTTTGTTGTCATTTACAATCTGTATACACAAACACACACAAACAGATGGTTACTAAATTCATTAGTTGTCAATCCACATTATTCTAGGAAGTGAGAAGCTTCTTGCCTTTTCATGAGGACATCAAGAAATGGTGTGAGACATTGCTGGCCTTAAGGTCATAGGGTCATTAATGATATGCATGAGTACTAGGGTTGCCAACCTCCAGGTGGTGGCTGGAGATCTCCTGCTATTACAACTGATCTCCAGCTGATAGAGATCAGTTCACCTGGAGAAAATGGCTGCTTTGGTAATTGAACTCTATGGCCCTGAAGTTCCTCCCCTCTCCAAACCCCGCCCTCCTCAGGCTCCACTCTCAAAATCTCCAGATATTTCCCAACCTGGAGCTGGAAACCCTAATGACTACAGGTAGCACAAGCAAGTCACATATATATTTGTTTATATAAACCGGAAGTGGCGCAATCGCTTTGGTTTATATAAGCAGTACTTTTGTCAATTAATTTTTGTTATGTCACATGGGTTGGATGGACAGAGGACAGTGAAAGCAGTGGGAACATAGGGGAAGAACATTCTTATGGGAAACCTTAGAATACAATTTAGAACAGTTCGGTGTGCTCGATTTTTTTAAAATGTACCTTTCCCCCTACATGTTTGAGTGTATTGTTTGCAATTTGCAATCAAATTGTAATTTTAAAAGAGGAATATTAGTACATTGCTATAATTTCGCTCTTTCACTTGATGGGTAGTTGCAGACAAACAAGTGCCAGGTGGTAGGTGCACCTGTATGGTTGCCCATAGCAACCAGTCACATTGGAAAACCCAACTTTACTTACTACTTCTTCATGCTGGTATTGCTTTGCAGGTACAGTAAGGGCAGCTTCACCATGTGAGAGGCCAAAGAGAGCCAGAGTGATGCCTTGAGATCATAAGCAACTGAACTACAATGCTTGGTCCCCTCAAACTACCTTCACTTTGCTTGTTATTTTCATGGTACCTGTTGTGCTTTTAGATTTAAGATCTTTGTAGGTTAGCAAATGAGTACATATGTACTGAGGTTATTGTGTGTGTTACTGTTTAGCCTAAGGTATATGAGTTTTTTACTGTGCCAGAATTACATGAGTGAGAAATATTAATCTTCATGAGTGAGAACTTACATAAGTGGCTTATGATGCAAAGTATATTAATTCCCAGGTTATGCTCCTCTCATTTTCATCCTTTTGAAGAAGCGGAACAGGTTTTATGTATTCTCAATCTGGGTTATGATACACTATGCTGCAGCTCTTAAAATGTACAAATTTAAAACTTCAAAGAGAGAAGGTTGAGTTTCAAAGCAATGTCGTGGTTTTTTTTTAGTCACTCCAGGATTTGAATAAAGATGAAAGGATGCGGGGAACTCAGGTCACTGAAGAGGAGAGGTTGAAGTAGGTGGGGTAAATGCTATCCTAAAAGAAGCAGGCAAGATCCCTGCCAGAGAACAAATCAGAAAAATACCAAGTGGGTAGTATTTGTTCTTTTACAAGGCCACAAAAGACATTTGTGAATACAGACATGGAAGTTAACATAAGATTGTGTGCGCACAATGTTTACTAATGTGTTGTATGGTAAGTGATGCTATTTTGCCTCTGCTTATGAAGACACCAAGTGAACGAAAGCAAAGGTGATCTCTTAGTAATTCTGGGAGCAACAAAGGCTTAAAAGTACAGCACATCCACTCATCATTGGTTACTGGTTATTATTCATATAGAACCATCCATTCACATGGTGCTTTAAAAACAATGTAAGCCAAAAGGGCAAGTACCTGCCCAGGGGCTTACAATCTACATTTTAAGAGAAGACAGGAAACACAAAACATGTGACAAGGGAGGAAAGGTAGTGGCAAGGGTAACCTAACAGGGAATGAAATAAGCATACACAATTACTAGGGCTGCCAACCTCCAGGTAGTGGCTAGAGATCTCCCGCTATTACAACTGATCTCCAGGCGATAGAAATCAGTTCCCCTGGAGAAAATGGCTGTTTTGGCAATTGGACTCTATGACATTGAAATCCCTTCCCTCTCCAAACCACACCCTCCTCATGCACAATCCCCAAAATCTCCAGGTATTTCCCAACCCAGAGCTGGCAACCCTAACAACTACAGGTTGCTTCCGTTTGGGAGGAGCCCAAGGTTTCTCTGAAGAGTGGTATGGTGAGCTTGTGTACAACAATATGTGAAGGACTGTCTTTCCTCATAAATCCTTGTTTGTAACCTACATTCTTCTCGTTGCCACCTTCTACTTGTTACCCTTTTAAGGTGGCCTGTTTGGCATCCACTAGAGTCGGTTCCTTTTCTGTTGTTTTCCCAACTTCTGGAATGGGTTTCCTGAAGAGGGGAGGAGTGCCCTGTCTTTAGAAGTTTTTAGGAGGTGCTTTGTGGCCATTTTATTTGATAGGGCTTTTAATGGAGTTTGAGCTGCAGGAGAGGGGGTAAATGGGGTTTCACTGTATTTTATATGTTCTTAATCTTTGGAATTCAAAGCTACCTTGAGTCAAATGGAAAGGTGAGGTATAAATATTTTAAATACACGAATACAAGAAAAAAGAAAGAGAGAGAAAAGTGGAACCTCATAGCTAGGCCATTTAACTTACTGGGGAAGTTCTTGGCAGGCCACTGTCTTAGAGGGATACTGGTGGGCAGGAACAAGTAGAACCAAGCCCCAACAGCTGTAGGACTTGCTTGGCTCAGGCATTTCAGCAGCAGGGATGATCAATGTCAGTTAGTGGCAGCAGAATGGGAAACTTGTGAACTGCTGGTTCTGTTGACCAGGTCTGAGCTGTGTGGCCTTTATAGTGCTAGCTCACAGTGCTGCAGGGGCCACTCAGCCTTCCATGCTCCTGGCACATTTTAACTTCCTATTCCATCCCTGGATTTGGAGAAAGGAAAGCCTGATATAGGGGAAGTAAAGAAGAATGGTCAGAACTGGTCAGGCCAATGACAAGAGTGGCCCACCAACAAGGCAAATAACACCCCTAGGCTATGTTGTCTCTATGTTGTGTGTTGGGGGAGGGGTGATGCAGGAGCATCTCATCCCTTGATGCTGCGGTCTTGATCTGAACAGGGCTTCTGGGGTGCTTTTACACAGTTGCCCCTGGTGACTCACAGCTGCAATATGGCTGCCAGTTTCCAGTGGGAACTGGTGTAAAATGTTACATATAGCTTGGCCCTAAGGGATCACAGAATGCAGTTCTCAGCTGAATCAGAAGATATTCTGGAGACACACCTTGTAGCTTTGAAGTTTAGAAGGAGCAAGCAAGTTTTTTAAAAACAAAAACAAAAACAGGTGGATTCCCATGTGGGCCCCATAGCAGCCTCAAGTAGCTTCTGTTGTTAAGTATACGCCCATCAGATAATCATTGTACTTTTTTTTTGCCACAAGATTGTGCTAGTTATGGGGTAAACAATCCACGCCCCTCCGCAGAATTATACGGAGAGTGGGAATAAGACGGGACTCTGATTTTTATTTTTGCTGTGAGTGCAAAAAATAAAGTACGAAATGAGTTCTCTGTGGTTACTGCCATGTAGAATAGCATGGAACAAATGGTGCTATGGAATGTTAAAAGTTGCAATTGCTATTTCTGTATAGGCATTTTGCAACACAATGGAAAACTGCAGCAAATCCCTGAATTACAAACCTGCTAACAACAGAAGATGAAAAGGGCCACATTTTTTAAACCCTTGCAAGCCATAATGTGTCCACAGCATAGACAGAATGAGATGCATGTGGATAACTTCTTTGTTGGTGCCTGGTTGTTTCAATAGCTGGATCGGGAACTCTTGTAGGGCCAGGCCCCAGAAACAAATGTGTTACAATTTGATTGCAGACTTCCGGGTCGGAGGAGAATCGCCGCGGGACGCTCCGGCTAAGGGCTGCTGGGTGTGTGTGAAAAGAACTGCCCCCTTAAAGCGAGTGGCACCCCTCAGTGAAAGAGGGGGTGCAGAATCGGCACAGGCGAGCGCACCATCCTAGAAGCTCTCTTTGCCGAGGAATCGACGGAGAGAGCTTGGACGGATTGCAGCTGTGGAGCGGGTGCCATTGTTCTCCCTATCGGCAGCCGGGACGAGCAGCGGAGACTTGCCCGATTTGAAACGAAGCAAGTACAATCTCTAATGAAATTTACTAAATTGCATAACTGAGGTGTCTAGCAGTTATTTTCTGGAAAAAAAACTTTTCTTTTTTTACTATAACTCTACTAACGAGAGTTGAAGTGAAACTTGGCTTTTTGCCAGCTGTTGCACAGTTTAAAATCCAGCAGAGCCAACCACTGAAACTATTCATAACCAGATCTGTGGGTGGATTAATGTTGGCATGATATAGATTTAAAAGAAGGCGACTACTCTGAACTATTCTCTAAGGTCTGGATTACAAAACAAGTAATAAACTCCAGGTTTTCAAGCAGAATCCCATGTTGATTTACTGAACTGTTATAACCACCACCACCCTCTCTTTGTGGATTACAAATTGCAGCCAATTCAGGTCTAATGGGGGATAAAGAAAAGAAAGAAAAGCATCCTAAAGAGTTTCTTAAGGACTCCAAACAATTGCAAATGCAGCAGACTACTCAACAACTAAGGAGAGAAAGTGTTTGATAATGTTAGTTGGAGGTTTATGAAATTTTTTTTTGTAATTTATGGATATGGGAGTTGGTTGCAAGCTTTCCATATACCTCCACAATACTATTCCAGTTTTCAATTTGACAATTAGGATTAGTCAAAAAACATACTAAATCATCTGCATACGCTTTAACCTTATAATGATTTCTCCCAAATCTAATACCTACTAAATTATCATTCTGTCTTATCTTTTTAAGTAAAACTTCTAAAAGTAAAATAAACAATAAGGGTTCAAGCGGCATCCTTGCATGGTTCCCTTCTAAATTTCTATCTGCGGTGATAATATACCGTTAATTAACAATCTGCTCTGCTGCCTGGTCCCGACGCTCAGCTGTTGGGCAGGGTCTAAAGTTTAAAGTTTAAAGTGCTCCGTGCTGCCTGGGCAGGCAGCATGGAACACTTTAAAGACCCACTGTCCGCTTTCCCGAACAGGGGGGTTCGGAATTCGGCCGAACCGGACCCAAGTCGGGCTGGGTTCGGCCGAATCCAAACCGGCCTAAAATTTTTTTTTCAACAGCCCTAAAATTATGGATATATATGCCAATGGCCAAACTAACAGACTCCCTTAATGGGAAAGATCTGGAAGAATTTAAAACAACATGGTCAAAGGGCTTTGCATATTGGGACAAAATGGCAAAAATGAATTTTACTACTATAGTGAACGAGTTATAGATGCAAATTAGAAAATTGAACTGTTGATAATCTGTTTAATTTTAAACTGCTTAGACACATCTCCGGAAGTCTGTCACGGTGGTGATGGGACACTTGTTAAGGTGGGTGGTGGGTTTTTATGATACCTTGAATATTTGTATTCTATTATATAATGAAGTTTTATTTTGTATGTTGAAGGTATCGGTTTGTATTTTTCTTCTCTGTTTTGTTTTATGTTATAAAAATAATAAAAATATTTTAAAAAAAAACAATTTGACCACAGCCGGTGACACTTCCCAATTCCTCCATCCCACTGTCTGCGACTCACTCTGGAATGATCTTACCTCCTGCAGAATCGGAGAAGAGTTTGTGTAGGCTGGGGTTTGACAGCAGCACATTTTATTGAGTTGAGAATCTCTGTGTGTGACACCTGTTCCTGACGCTCATCTCTTATTGTTGTATAAAAATTGGCCGCTCTTTCTACAAAGGTGATGAGTTGGAGAGCACTCTCTCTTTCTCTCTGATGTTGCCTTTCTGAGACTTGCTAACAGGGTTGAAAAGATATTGTTCTTTAAGGAAAGGTGTTTTATTAGCAAATACTCTATTACTCTTCCAGCTCAAAGCAGACGGGCAGCAGCAATACCAGGTCTCCAGCTGGAGCTCTAGTTCATTTCACAGAGACTGGGGAGAGCTGTGGGAACTGGATCCATATCAGTGCGGTGGGCCATTAACTTTATCTCTTGGGTTTCCCCTTTTTATTATACTTGGCCTTCAGTTTTCATTTAACCTTGAGCCGCATGCTAGTGGAAAGGGACGAGGAGGCTGTAGCGAGAGAGGACAAAAGGCGCACACACAAAAACACTCCATACAATAAGAATTGGAAGGGCTGTGGGATCAGACACTTTGACAGAAAACAAAGGGCAGCACCGTTTCCTGCACTAGGCAAGCACACTTTTAAAAAGTTGCTTTGTACAGATTTGTTTAGCCAGGATGTAGGACAAAAGAGTTCAAGGGTGCTCATCCCATTTAGCATCGTTTTGGCCAGAAATCTATATCCTGAGACAGATGTAAGTTTGGTGAATGACAATGCATCACAGGCGGTGCATTAGTGGTAGTTTTCCTGTATGATTGCTCTATCTGAATAGCAATCTGGATTAGATCACTGTAGCTAATAGCCAGCAGGATGTAATGATCCATGTGTCATATTAAGAAACTTCCTAACCTATCTCACAGGCTCATTGTGAGGGTTGGGCCTGATAAGGATGAGGATGACATGATGCCTCGCAGGATGAGGATGACATGGTGCCTGTCCCTAAGGAGTCAAAGTTCTGGGACACCCTGAAGTTGCTGGACCCTCTGACGCCCAAGGGCCCTGAGGAGACAGACAGCTGTAGCTGCCGAGCCAGAAGCCAAGGTGGCCCATGAGCAGAAGTCATGGCCAGAGGCTGGGACTACCAAGGAACCCACTGAAGACATTTGTCTATTGGCAGAGACCCCATAGTCACCTGCAGAATCCCAGGAGTGGATAAGACAGCTCAGCTCCAATGGCATAGGGAATGGCTGTCTGTCTGAAGCCTCACCTTGATGTTAGAAAACCAAGTTTTACTGTGAGGCTTAGCTGAATTGTGGGCAGGGCCCGCTTGTAAGTGCCTACAGACACTCCCTTCTCAGAGTTTGGGGAGGAGGAGTTTGGGGAAGGGAGGGGAGGGAGTGAAGTGGGATATAATGCCATACAGCCCACCTTCCAAAGCAGACATTTTCTCCAGGGGAACTGATCTCTGTTTCCTGGAGATCAGTTATAATATCAGGAGATCTCCAGCTACCACCTGGAGGCTGGCAGTCCTAGGACAAAACCAGAATTATTTGGCTGCACCCACTGTTGGCCACACTGTACTCCACCCTACCATCCCCCGTTAGAGTTGCCAACCTCCAGGGACTATTTATTACATTCCCTCGTCATTCTTCTATGAAGACTACTCATAGATGAACCTTTGAGACTTGTACCCTTTAGGATTGTTAACATAGGATTGTATATAGATTTGTGTGTTGTTTGTCTTTCACTGTACCTAATACACCTTGTTGTTATAATTTTGTGATTGATTTAAGATTGTGATTGACTTGAGATCATCAGCCTTTCCGGTACTCATTTCCTTACCTTTGGTAGTGGTACAGAGGTGTTTGTTTTGGTTGCTTAACCTCAAGGCAGTAGCAGAAGATCTCCTGCTATTACAACTGATCTCTAGCCGATAGAGATCAGTTCACCTGGAGAAAATGGCCACATTGGCCATTGGACTCTATGGGATTGAAGTCCCTCCCCTCCCCAAACCCTGCCCTCCTCAGGCTCCGCCCCCAAAATCTCCCACTGATGGCAAAGAGGGACTTGGCAACCCTATCCCCCATGGATACCAGCTGCCACTGTGTCATAGTAAAATAGCTGGCCCCCATACCAATCATGAGAGCAGAAAAACAGGTCCAACCAAAAAGAAGGTAGGGGGCTCTGGGAACTTGTCAGTTATGCAGAAAAATATGTCTTTGTAAATTGTATAAAAGAAAAACCTCAAAAAGCATACTGATGATGACTATGTCCAAGAAGAACCAATATCAAAAACAATTGAGTCAGCTAAAGGAAAGCCAAAGGAGAAGGAAAGCCTAAAGCCCTGGGATCTTAAGAGTCCTGGAGGCAGAGATTGGATTGGGGGGAGGACCTGTCTATCTGAGGCTGCTCAGTCTGCTCACCCCTCTCTTTCATAGCCTTCTCCTTCAAGGTCTTCGTCATCTGAGGAAGCCCCAGAAAGCTCACCCATGACACAAATTGTTTCCCCTTCCACAGTTTTGCATGCCCTCCTCCATGTTTGTACTACCTCATAGATCAGTTCTCAAGTTAACAAGCAGAGGATCTCCCAGAAATACACTGAGGGGGGGGCACTATTTCACAACTGTATATACAAAAATGAAATTCCCCTTCAGATTTCCTGAAAGGAATGTATTCAGGTCACAGATATCACAGGTAGCTTTTAACACCCCTGTCATGATTAGCTGGACATTAAAATGGGTTTCCATCATTTGATCAGGATCCCAGGGTGCAAACTGAATGGGTCACCTTTTGCCTTAAGCTGTGACAAATATATCCTTATTTCTTTTTAGCCATTCTTTATTTGCAGAATATCAAGAATTTTGTTTTAGGTTTGCCTGACTATTTAAGAATGCGGCTTCACATTCATTTTTCTAATACATATTTTTTGCATCAGAAACCGCAGAGAATTGAGAGAAGTAGGGAACAGATGCCATCATTTTACAGTATTGTAAAAAATGTGTCAAGGTAGTGAGTTCTAAAAGACTTACTATCCATTTGTATCTCCCAGGTAATTTACATAAAGTAGCCAAAACATTAAATCTCTTTCAAAAATTTAACATCTTCAGGGAAGAGGAGGCCATTTGATCTTCAGGGATGGTGTTCCTATCTTATTCCACAATACTATGAATGAGACAGAAGAAGTGTATTAATAAAAAATTTAGATGATTTTTACCTGATAAGAATAATGATAATGGAAAAATGAAGACCTCTTCTGTTTGGAGACAAATTAGACGTACGTGCAAGAAACGGCAAACTGGTTATTCTGTTTTATCATGCATGGATTTCATTAGAAGTGGATTTGAATTATTGTATTAAAAAGAATGTCTCTTCTCATCTTGCATTAGAACAAATCATCAAACAGTCAGTCCTTGAGCATTTAGAAGGGATGGCTGTGATTACTAAGAGCCAGCATGGGTTTCTCAAGAACAAGTCATGTCAGACTAACCTTATCTCTTTTTTTAAGAAAGTTACTACCCTGCTGGATCAGGGGAATGCTATAGACATAGTTTATCTTCATTTCAGTACGTTCCACATAATATTCTTGTTGACAAGTTGGTAAAATGTGGTTTGGATCCTATTACTGCTAGGTGGATCTGTAACTGGTTGACAGATCGCACCCAAAGAGTGCTTTCTAATGGTTCCTCATCCTCTTGGAGTGAGGTGTAGTGCCTCAGGGATCTGGCCTGGGATCTGAGTTGTTCAACATCTTTTAAATGACTTGGATGAAGGAATAGAGGGAATGCTTGTTAAATTTGCAGATGATACTAAATTAGGAGGGTTAGCAAATATGGTACAAGACAGCATATTGGCCTTTCCCTCCAGCCTGGCTGGCTGTTTTGAATCCTTACAATTATGGAGTTCCAATCCTGTGAATTCCAATCCTGTGAATTCACGCATGGAGCTCCCACAAGTGCAAATTTTTGCATGAATGGAGTTGCTTTTTCAACTAATATGAGTGTGTGTGTGTGTGTGTGTGTGTGTGCACGCACACACACACAAGGAAGCCGGTATTCACAAGTGCTTCTTATGTACATTTTATTATCCAAAGGGCTTTGGATTAGAACAAGTGCCTGCATTAGGGCAACTGGCTGCTCAAGGCAAAAAGATGTGCACCTCTACTGGAGAAGGGGGAAAGGATTTTTTTCATTCCTGGCAGCTCTCTATCCCCCCCCCCACCCTACTGACTTCCCCAAAGCCTCCCACAGCTGCCACCCCCCACTCAGCTGAAGTGCTAAACAGCACTCCCCCCCACAAGCAAACTGTATTTAGCAAGCCCTATTGAGCACAGTGTGTGTGTAAATATGCATAGGTGACAGCATATGTGTTTATCTGTGGGGATAGTGAGATAGGATGAGATCTGATGAATGTTCATTCGGTGCTTTGCATTTGAAGTACACAGTGCCCATCTGTAGGAGGAGGTCTAAAATTACCTAACTGTCCCACTGAAGCTTCCAATGTGCCTTGTTCTCCCCTGTAACTGTACCGTTTTGCAGCTAGGACACAGTGCCCTGTTTCTATTGAATGTGGGATTGTTTCCAATAAGCTATATTGTTTCTGTTCATGTTGGCCAACACTAGTGTCTCATCAAATTGAATCAAATTGCATCTGTAAAACATCTGTAATTGCAATAGTTCTCCCTTACAGAATTTGGCTTTCTTAGCGTGGACTTTTTAAAATTGTCAATAGTAGAACATGTTATTTCTTGTTCTGTAATGTTTTAAATTGCACAGCGCTGAATCGAGTAATTTTTCCTTTTCACAAAGAAAAACCTGAAAAACACAAGCCTTCATGAAGGCAATGGAAATCGGCCAGGTGGATAAAAATAGGCACGTTGACCTTCATAAAGTGGAGCGCTTGAGTGAAACGAGACACTGTAGTTTTTGTCTTCAGTTGCATGAGGCTTGTTGCCTCTCGGTGTATCCCCCCTGGGTCACAAAACTGTTGCTTTCTACTTCATGAATGGCATTTATTCATCAGGATGCTTTCCTATCTGTGTACCCATCCTTTAATCCATGACTGTGCTTTGCCCTGTGCCCTCTGATTATTCACTTCCTTTCTAGTCTCTTATGGGGGAATCTTTTCAAAAGCTCTATGAATCTCCAAGGACACGATGTTCAGCAGGTCACTTTATCTCATTTTATTAACTTTATTTTAATACAAAGAACGATACTGGCTGAAGAAGCACAATTTTCCCTTACGGAAGCTGTGCCGCTTTGACCCTATCAGATTATACTTATCCAGATGTAGCCCTAGTCTGTCCTTAATTAGACTCTCAGTCAGATTCTCTGCAATGGTCGTAAAACTCATTAGATTGTAATTCGCAATGTTTTTTTGGTGTCTTTTTAGCAGAAGGACACTTTCTAGCATAAGAACTGTTTTAAATGTTTAATTGTCGTTAGCATCAATCCCTCTCCTCCTTTTATGTGCCAATCAATACAGACTGCATTTTGTCAGCATTGATTATATTGGCTGCCACTGAAAGACACAGGCACCCCTCAGAGGACTGACAATCCTCATTGACAGTCCCACCTGGGTTTGACCTGTGTTGGTCCGCACACAAATGTTTCCACTCAGAAGAGTGCCACAAATAACTAAAGGGCCAGGTGAGCTCCAAAGATCAATGTTCTTGGAGAGGCAAGTGCACAAGGATGGTGGCTAAATGGCCTTTGTTGGTTTTACAGTGGCTAGCAAATAAAACCAGAGTGCCCGAAGGATGGGGGTGGGGAATCCTAAGATTTTGTCATGGGATAAAATGGAAGGGGAGCAGACATAGCAAGAAAAGATGTTGATGGGGGTTTCCTCTGTCAGAGAGGATAAGCACAGGCTCAGACTTGCCTGCAGAGCCCTCATTTGCAGGCATGTGTCAGGGGGGTGCACCTGAGCCGAAGCTGGGATGCTGGGTGGTGGGGCCATGAAGGCGAGGCAGGGAGCAGCACAGCCCACTGGGTCCCCAGGCAGCACAAGTCAGGTGGAGGGAGGCTTCCTATGCTTTTGCAGCCATGCGGCCGCTGACACCCTGCCCCCCCAGCTCAAATGGGCCAATCAGGGCTCGGGGGCCAAGCACAATGCAAGGGTGGACCTGCATGTTTCTACCAAGGTTGCCTTCCCAGCAGAAAAAGAGGCATCTCCCGGCTCCATTCTGCAGTCTGCTACAAGTTGTCCTGCCCTCCCTCCCTATATTTAAGATTTTGTTGAAGTTTAATTTTGAGATAACCTGGGCAGTTTGGCATGGGGCCTGAACCAGTTTGGGGGATAAGCCGGCCTGCATGCCCCCTTTCCCCCACATTGAGGATCCCAATAAGGGATTTTTGGGGAGGCCTGATTGGGACATGCCCAGCTCCGGAGCTGTCAGGATGACCTCCTACCAAGCAGCAGGCCACAGTAGAAAGGAGTTCTTGTAACTCCTTATATGGAATAAGAAGCCACATCTGTATGATAGTGCTTATAGTGCAGGATACTCATCCTTCCCCTGCCTCCACCATTTTCTGTTTTCTTGTTGTAAGGGTTCTTGGACTAAGTGTGTATGAAATGCCAGGTTTCTATTGTTAACAATTTTCATGCGCCTATGAAGTAGTGAAGGGGGGAAAGCTGAAGATGGGAGTGGGAGACAATAAAGGTTGGTGGGGGGAAAGAGAAAAGTCATGATGGGGAATGCTGGGGAAGGGGGAAGTGAAGGTAGTGTGGGGAGAGAGATGAGGAATATATGAGATATTCCCACTGCAGAAACTTTCAGTCTCCTGCTTGTTTCTCTATAAAAAAATCTTCGGGGAATAGCAATAGCACTAGTAGACCTTGACAGACAACATAACCTGAAGTCTTTGGGCCACTGTTGTAAAGGCCCTGCACTTCTCTGTGTCAATCATTATCTTCCTGACAAAGGAGACTCGGGTATCCCGTTCAGCTGATCTCAGGGCATAGGGTGGGGTGGGGAGTTATCAGGGGGGAAAATGGTCTCTGAGTCAAGCCAGGATCACATTTTTGAACACCAACTCTTTGAAGCAGACCTCAACATCAGTAAGTAGTCAGTGCAGGTGCTGCAACACAGGCTGACAGCATCAGGGATAAAACCCTCTTCAAATGTGAAGTTATATCACCCTGCATGTGCTGCTGCAAGGGCCATAAGATGCTGCAGTTTAAGAACATAAGAAAGGCCCTGCTGGATCAGACCAAGGCCCATCAAGTCCAGCAGTCTGCTCACACAGTGGCCAACCAGGTGCCTCTAGGAAGCCACAAACAAGACGACTGCAGCAGCACCATCCTGCCCATGTTGCACCGCACCCAAAATAATAGGCATGCTCCTCTGATACTAGAGAGAACAGGTATGCAGCATGACCAGCATCCATTCCAACTAATAGCTACAAATACCCCTTTCCTCCATGAACATGTCCACTCTTAAAGCCCTCCAAGCTGGCAGCTTCACATCTGTTTCATTAAATCTCTTGCCTAGATGAGAGTTGTACAGGCCAAAGTTGAATGGACTGGCAGGTTGCCCCCGTGAGGAATGAAGGGATCCTTATTAATGCTATGGTTACAACTGAATTTGGCTAGGATTAATGGAAGAGGTTAACCCTTTTCAGTGAGTATTCTGTAATTAGTTACCTTATGTAGCTCATCACCTTACCTGGCAGGGACACCCCACAATTTTAGCTTTCCTAAAGCTGATTGTAATTGGGCAATATAATAGTTATACCATGAAAGTTGCAGGGATCTTTTTGCACAGCAGAACATTTACATGTTGGTGATGTACACTGAGATTATATTGGGTGGGGGGAGAGGTGTTATTGAAACAAATGTACAAACAAAGATTTTCAATATTGTCTGCTTATATATTATATAAAGCATAGTGATATTATCAATTTCCAGGTCTCCATCAAACACCTTGAAAAAAATGCTTAACTTTTAGCAACAGCAAGGGGAAAAAACATTCAGTGTTACCACCACTAGTCTTTAATGAGTTGAAAAGAATTCTTGCAAGGTAAGCAACATTAGCTGCAATGGGACCACCAGGAATGTAATTGTTGTTCCACCAGATGCTGCTATATAGCTCATCTTGCCAGCATGCAAGTCAGGTCTATATTTTCAGCTGATGAAACAGGTGCACCAGCCTTTGAGGAAAGGTGCAGTAATGTGAGTGAACTGACAAAGCTACATGGTAAACTATAGAGTGCTAACATAAAACTAGAGACTCAGTCACTTTGCCGAGAGTAAGCCCCATATCAAGTCTATACAGTAAGAATTAAACCTTTTTACAGCAAACTTACAGCTATAGTCCTGAAAGCATTTGCAGTATCATCCAGCTCCCATTTCCTATGCACTTGGCATCACAAAGGTCCTTCCAGCCCAATAATATATAGCCAGCCTTGTTAGTATTGCAGCCCTATGCATAGGCGCTTTCTATGTTAATTGAGAATGCTGCAAATAGGAGAGTTTTCCAACTAGTTGTTATGTTCCCCATGTGATGGAGGAATAAACTTTGAAAGAGACTGACCAACCAAGTTAAAAAAAAAGACAGGACATGTTATTGGTACCTTTCCCTAACATTCTCACAGGCAATGATTCATTCTAATTTCACCCATTCTTGTTTCACTGCTGGCATCCCCAGGTCCATCTTGCTGGGTGTATAATGCTAAATTATTATTTTTCTTTTTTATTGTTACTTAACGATCTTATAGCGAATGTGATCATCCTGCCTTGTGTTTAACTCATTACTGCAAACAAGTCTCTCCCTACAGAGGAAAAGGGTTCCCTCCCTTTTAAACCAGGCCCATCTACACTAGTTAGAGTTGACAACTCGGGTGGAAAATTCCTGGCAATTGGGGGGTACAGCCTAGGGTTGCTATTGGCTGATGGCGTGACATCACTTCTAGGGAAAACCAGTCCACTCTTAAGAATTGCCAGAAACTCTCTTGTTTTAACATAGAGTTTCTAGTGATTCCTAAAGAGGTTTTCTCTGAAGTGATGTTATGCCATCACTGATGGTTGCCCCCAGCTCTCCCCTGGTCTCCTGCTGCTTGCCAGGACATGGCTGGCAATGCTAGCACAGCCTGGAGAGGGCTGGGTTTTGGGAAGAGAGGGACCACAGCAGGGTATAATGCCATAGAGTCCACCCTCCAAAGCAACTATTTTTTCCAGGAGAACTGATCTCTCCAGTCTGGAGATCACTTGTAATTCCAGGAGATCTCCTGGCCTTACCTGGAAGTTGGCAACCCTAGCTCAGGGAGTTGTTCTTATGACACTCTCTGAGTACCTGATTGATCAAGGGATCCATAAGAATCCATTGACCAGGCCTGTCAATTTTATCTTCTTTCCCAGGGAGGATGGAGCAGAAGGGGGAAAAGACTCTCCCAGATGGGGAGATTTTATGGATACTGAGGCCCAAATAATCTAGTTAGCCATGTCTTTAAATCCTCAATTTCCCCACCTATTCAATAAATCTAGGCAGGTCCTTTGGATTAGGACAAATCCAGAATTAATTGGCTCCACCTACAATTATGCTGGGGGTGAAGGAGAATTTTGCTTAACCAAACCGACTTCATTTTACCCTCTTACTCTGACAGGACTATTCCTAGCTGGACTTTTGTTAACCTATTGTGCTGTGCTTAGCTGAAAAACATGCTGAAACTGCAAAATGAATTTGGACCAGTTTCAGCCTAGATGGCGGGAACCAATAAGGAAGTACTCTTGAGCTGTATGTTCTAAGCAAGTCAATGTGGCAAGAAAAGATAAAATTGCTTAGCTAGGCTATAGGCAGACTTGTGTCAATGAACTGTTACAATGTAATTGGACAATGTATGTATTCTTTCCTCGGCAACAAGGTGATGTTATTTTAGCCATAAAAATGTGTAACATATGTAACAAGAAGGAGAACTTACTTCAAGAATCCTTAGTAAGGCCTCTCGGAAGTTTGAACTTAAAATAAAGCTCTTTTCTCTGAAGTCTCTGAAACCCTGTGGTGCAGAGTGGTAAGCTTCAGTACTGCAGTCCAAGCTCTGTTCATGACCTGAGTTCGATCCCAACAGAAGTTGGTTTCAGGTAGCCGGCTCAAGGTTGACTCAGCCTTCCATCCTTCCGAGGTCGGTCAAATGAGTACCCAGCTTGCTGGGGGTAAAGGGAAGATGACTGGGGAAGGCACTGGCAAACCACCCTGTAAACAAAGTCTGCCTAGTAAACTTCGGGATGTGACATCACCCCATGGGTCAGGAATGACCTGGTGCTTGCACAGGGGACCTTTACCTTTTACCTGTGCTTGGGATCAAATTGGACTCCTTGTTGGAACTGGAAATTTTCCCGTCAGGAATAAGTTACCACTGACCACCCTGCCCTCTACTTCACTAACCTCAGTGGTGGCAGCTGCCACTGAAATTGTTCGTAATCATCCCATTCCTTCTTGGAAATTTCACTGTTTGCCTTTGCAGAGATCCAGTATCTTGTTTAGGAATCTCCTGGGTTTATGGCAAATCTGGAGAATGACAGCTTTTTGCATTCTATTTAATAGGAACAATGGTACATGTGTTTTTTAGTATTGCTTCAGAGGATTTAGAATGACTCCTTTTGTTGATTTTGGTAGAGGGACTATATGAGTTGGCTTGAGTTTCCAGATATGTGTTATTTCCGCTTTTGGTATTTATTTATCTGTGTGTTCAATGGTATGTGCGAGAGGTGTTGGAATATTTGTTACATTCACTGTTTTAATTTAGCAGTCCATCGGAATTATATGTGGTTTTGCAGTGTAGTCCTTTATCTCCTACAATAGGTTGATCCGAGTCAAAGGCGTTCAGTTCTTAACATCTAGGTGAAGACTCTCTGTGTAATGAGGATGGTTCTGAACTATATTTCCAGTTGGAGGTAATGATGCTACTTGATGGTGTCTGGAAAGATACTGGTGCAGAGCTTAAGAAATCACAAAAAGCCGCCTTGAGTCCACAGAGATAAGGTAGGATAGAAGTATTTCAAATAAGTAATAAACAAATGGAGTTCTGAGCAGCATGAAATGCTGCAGGGGGGGCTAAAGCTGGTTGGGATATCAGCAGGAATTGCTCTGCCAAGTTCTTCCATGAAAGCAGTCTGTGCTGATCCCTCACTGCAGTCAAAAGGAAAAGCAGGAAAGATACAAGCCATTCTGAACTGGATAAGTCAGAACAGCCAGCTGTTACCTATTCCTTTGTTTCTTTGCCTTTGCTATAAACTTTGCATTTGTGCCTTGGTTATATATTTTTGATAGTTATCAATAGTAATTACATTAGTGAATAGCAGTGGTAAACCTGTCAGTTTCTACTTTACCTCGACTTGCTTTGAGCCATTTCATCGATGGGGGCTATATTCGTGTTTCTTTTGATAAGGCTTTCTGGGCCTAATCCAGTGCAGGGCTTCAGAGCTCCACGTTTCAAATTTTTTTTTTCTTATTGATGTAGAAGCTGGCTGAAACCAGCTTTAGAACAGTGCTGTTTTGATCAGCCTTGACCACCAGGTGATGAGATGTCCTGAGGCAGTTTTCCAGTTGTGATATTTGCAGAGTGCGTATTTGTGCTCTAATCCTGCGCCTCTTTCAGAGGTCGGGGATGTATAGCCTTTCCGCTAAGGAATTTGGATTATGCATTCTGAACTTTCTCATGAATGTGCAGCTCAAATCAGCATCATTTAATTATACCCACTGAGTAAGTCAGAGAAGTGCTGCCCAGATGTTAATTGTGTTTATTTTATTCTTAGTTGTAAACTCAGTTTTCAGTATTTTAAGAAGTCTCAACACTGGCTCCAATCCATGGCATGGGTTCCAAAGGCAGCCAGCCTTCTGTTCACAAAAAACGAGTCCTTCTTTTCATGGAAAGCCCTTCTTTGAAGGTTTGGGGTAAAACCTGGGGAGTGGGGAGTTTGGGCAGGGAGCTCCGTGTGGATGTGATACCATAGAGTCCACCCTTTGTACCTGCTGTTTTCTTTAGAGGAAGTGATCTCTGTAGTCTGGAGATCAACTGTAATTCTGGGAGAACTTCAAGCTCCACCTGGAGGGAGTTGGCCATCCTAACTCCAGTATAGGGTAATAGGAGTTATTTTTATGGTGGCAAGTTTCCATGTACTTTCTAAGTCTATCGTGAGGTTTGGGGAGAGCCATGTATTCCACCTTGAGCTCTTTGGAAGCAGGTTCATCTGCTGTATTTAGGCCACAGTGTTTTGGATTCTTTTGTACAACAGTACAGAGAAAGTACAATTAACTTCTTCAGTCGCTTGGCAAAATTTGAGTGGCAGCATATTTTTAATCATAATTCTGTTATCTTTGTTTTTTTCTGTTATCTGTTTTATCTTTGGGGGCTTTTTACATTCTATTACTGTCTATGTTCCTTCCTTCTGTGTTTTAAGATGTCATTAGGATTCTCTCCTAGGAGTGCCTCCTCAGGGGCCCATGCCAAGTGGCCCATTGTGATCTAGGGTTGCCAACTCTGGGTTGGGAAATATCTAGAGATTTTGGGGGTGGGGCCTGGAGAGGGTGGGGTTTGGATAGGGGAGCAGGTCTCCATTTCACGTCTAACAATCCATTGCAACTTACCTTACAGCCAGCTATTGAGACTGGGACGCAATGCTACCTTTGAGAATGATTATCTTGCAGCGGTACAAATTTATAAAAAGAACCTCTTGAATAGAGGCTATGATCAGACTATTATCTCGGATGCTAAAGACAGGGTGGCTCTTAGGGATAGGGGGACCTCCTCAAGTCCCTCCCCTCCCCAAACCCCACCCTTCTCAGGTTCCACCCCCAAAACCTCCCGCTGATGGCGAAGAGGGACCTAGCAACCCTATAGGGGAGGGACCTCAACAGGTCACAGTGCCATAGAGTCCACCCTCCAAAGCAGCCATTTTCTCCAGGTGAACCGATCCCTGTTGTCTGGAGATCAGTTGTAATAGTGGGAGACCTCCAGGCCCCACCTGGAGGTTGGCCACCCTATTGAATACATGAAGCTGCTTTATACTGAATCAGACCCTTGGTCCATCAAAATCAGTATTGTCTATGCAGACCAGCAGTGGCTCTCCAGGGTCTCAGGCAGAGGTCCTTTCACATCACCTACCGTATATACTCGTGTATAAGCCGACCCGCATATAAGCCGAGGTGCCTAATTTAGGCACCCGCGTATAAGCCGAGGGTCGGCTTATACAACGGGTCGCCCTCCCGCCTGGCCTCCCGGGCCCTCCAGCCCGACCCCAGTGCCACCCCCTCCCGGGCCCTCCAGACCCACCCCGACCCCAGCGCCACCCTGGGGTGGGAGGGGGAAGAGCCCCTGGACCCCCAACTTACTGGGAGAGGTGGGAGGAGGAGGCCCGCTGATCAGCTGGAGGCGGCAGCAGAGCCCTCCCAGCGCTGGAGCCGGTGGCGGCGGGGCCCTGCCTGCGCACAGGCAGGCCCCGCTGGCTGCTTCCAGGCCACTTAGAGGGCGCGTGGGCCGGCGGCGGGGGCGGCAGCGGGGCGCAGGCCCCGCTGGCCGCTTCCAGGCTGCTTAGAGGGCGCGTGGGCCGGCAGCGGGGGCGGCGGCGGTAAGGCATGCGGTACACACAGAAGGCATGCGGGCCAGCGGCGGCGGTGGCGGCGGTAAGTTCCTCTTCCCTCCTTCCCTCCCTCCCTCCCTCCCCCCTCCTACCGTATTGACCCGCGTATAAGCCGAGTTTGGTTTTTTCAGCCCTTTTTTTGGGCTGAAAAACTCGGCTTATACATGAGTATATACGGCACTTGTCTAGTGTCAGACTGCAGTACTTCGTTGCGTTTCTTTCATAAGGAATTTCACTCCAGACGTAGTCGTGAGTTTAAAAGTTTTATTAAGAAAGCCAGCGAGTTCAGTAAGTCCATAGAAACATAAGGCTAGAATACAGAGGTGGGGAAACACCAGTACATTTATAGGGTACATACAATAGGATTGATTATGTTCAGGATATAACACAATAGGACGAGGTGCGGCAGAGCTGTCTTGATAGTTCAGATACAAAGAAACAATACAGAAGGTAACTGCCCGTAACTACTCATTGAAAACGCATACAAGGAATTAATGCGTGAAATAGCTAGACGATCTCCAGGGCTCCCAGGCATTGTACTGCGGGACCTGGTATCATACTAGCGATTATCCCGGGTAGGTCTCCATTGTGGTGCAGATGCCGGGCGGGGGACAGAATGCAAACGGGGAAGGTCGGAGCGAACTCAAACTCCATTTTGTTCTGGTGAGGAACCATCTTGTTTATCCGGGGTCGACAGAAAGCCCTAGCTGACAGCTAGTCCCTAGAGATGCTGGGGATTGAACCTGGGACATTCTGCATTCCAAACAGATGCTCTACCACTGAGCCACAACCCCTCCCCATTGTGATCTGCTATTATCTTCCTTCAAGTGTAGGCTGACCACGCCTTTGTTAATGGCTCAGAATGGCAGACTAACAATGGGATATAATTGTTCAGAGACAGTACCCTTGTGATTCTGTTAAGTACCTGCTGAAGGGAGGGGGTCAGGAAGAGGGTCACATCCTTGAGTATGAAAAAAGACAAAGTTGTGCTAATTAAAACAAAGTGAAGTTGCATTGATCACATTAATTAGCTAAACCACGCTGATCAGCTTCAAACAGCTGGTGGTTTGATTTATAGGAAAAAGAGAAGAACAGCATGCAAATATTCTGGACTGGAGAAAGGAGACTGCATACTTTTCACTGTAACAGTCTTCTGTTTTGCTACAGAAAGGAACACAACAATAGAGCGCAGTGCTAATAATTTACAACTCTTCAAAGTGCAATATTCCTTGAATTTTTTTTAAAAAAACCTTTTCATAAAGAAATGTGTTTTAAGATATCTTTTACTCTGAGATTAAAAAAGAATAAAAGCAGCATAAAACCAGTGTGAAAACAACACAATAACAGCAGATAGGCGTCTCCTAAATTCAGATTTTTGTGAACAGAATGTGCAAAAGAGGGATGAAGCAGGAATCCTCAAAAAATAAAAGAACCCAACAGAACCAACAATATACAGATTCTTACATGTGCTTTGAGACTGGTATAAAAGCAGTATAAGATATCTTAAAAGAATCTCGAAGATATCTAGATATTTAGATCTATTTTCAGGTTCCTTTTTCTTTGTACATTAGTGGCACAGCTACATTATGCTGACTGTTTTAAGAGCTTAGAAATTTGAACTTTTGGTTGATATAGCTTAAATGTTCCAGTCCATGAGCTCACATTTACTGCTCACAAAAAATGGCATTTTATTTTACTTTCTTAGTAGATTGGAAGCACTTCCAACAGTGTTTTTTAGGATCTGACCTCAATGCATAAATGATTAGCCCAAATGTGACTTGGTGAGTGGCAGTTTAAACATTGCCTGCAGCCCATCATACTTTAAAAGAGAGCCTCCATTTTTAGAAGAAAAAAAAAACTCTTGTCAGAGTTCAGCCTACTTTTTCCCTTTGGGAGAAAACACTGTAGTGTATTCAGTTGTTGTTGGGAGGAAGTACACATTGTCAGTGCGAAAGATGGTTATGCCGATCAGCAACAAAGTAAATGTTTCTTGTGAGCATTAATATAGCTTTATCATTTCAGTAGGACCCCATTTTTTATTTGTTTTATTTATCGCCTTTTTACCCAGTTTTCCTCCAATAGGGGCCCACAGAGACCTACAATGCTGTCTTCTCCTCTCTTTTATTCTACACTTCTGCAGCTGGTTAAATACAGCTTTCTTGAGTGCAGTAAAACAGCATTAGGGAAATGAGAATGGGAAAAAAGTAATTATAGCGTAATCCGGTAACCACTGGCAAATGTTTAAAAAGGCGTATGGACCCTATTGTGTCAGCAAATCATGACCTGTGATGTTGTATTAGCCTCTTGGGCCAATCCAGGTTACGGCAGTGCCCCATCATGGGTTGGGGCTGCTCCACTGACAACACAGTATTGTATGTTGTCATGCAGGGCAGCTTAGTGGAGTCTATGGTACGTTAACCTGGTAGTGATGGAAATTTGGATGGGGCGTGGAAATGGATTTGATGTAGATCCAGTGGGATCAGAAATAAATCCAGTGGGATGAGAAATAAATCTTATGACATTGTTTGGATTATGCATGCTGTTTCCGACTGTCAGAGGTCACCTTGCTCTCCCCTGTGGTTCCTCGTGTTTGCACACATTTTCAAATTCGGGATAAAACAGGTCTCTGAAAACGTGAGCAAAACACAGGGAAATGCAGGGGGAGATTGAGGCAACCTCTAATGGTCAGAAACAGCATGCATAATCAAAGACCTGAAGTCATCGGAGGAGTGACCACGAGGGAAACAGCTAAGCATAAAAGGCCTGTGGGTTTGCTAATTTTTGACACACTTTCTTAGCCACAACAATACTACTTCATTTCAGATCGTTGAGAAAGAAAGTTATGCATACAATGCATTTTGGTGAATATGGGTGTGACCCTGAGAATTCATAGAATCATAGGGTTAGAAGGGACCACCAGGGTCATCTAGTCCAACCCCCTGCACAATGCAGGGAATTCCAAGGCTCCTACTGAAGTGTAGGGGATTAAAAGCAGACTCCCATTAATAAATGCGTTAGATCTAGCCACATATAGATAGGAGTGTTCCAATTACTACAGGAAGGAACCTTTCAACAATATTTTTAAAGAAACATGTTAATGTAGTCTGGCCAACAAACATCTGGTAAAAATAAATAAAAATTAAATGGTGCCTCTGACCCTTCCTGGGTTTATCTCAGAGATGAACTGGAAGAAGGAGAGAAGAAAGAAGATCTGATGTTCTACAAAAATATTATGATAAATGAGTTGTGAATATTATGCCTTGAGGCTGCTCCTCTTGACCAAAATGACAAAACTCTGGTACTAATTGCACCCCATGAATGGGACTCATGGAAAGTCACAGCAGCCATCTCCATAATTAGAAAAAACTAAATCTTGTAATTCTTCTAATCACAGCAGTTAGCTGCTGAGACTTTCCACAACCCACACTTACCCCATTCAGTCAAGCATCCCTCATGTGAGTTATCAGGGATGCTGAGAATTTTGACACTGACACAACTGCTGGCACACTTACCTTGATCAAACTCATCACTTACACATGAAACAAACTTACGAATGAGATTTGCCACAGGTACCTTGCTGAGCAGCTTTGTACCTGTGCAGTAGCCAGGTGCTTCAGGGTGAAGTCCTGGCTGCCAGGTTGTGCCTTGTTAAATAAACAACAAAGCCACTTGTGACAGCTTTTGCACTTGTTCAGTCTGTGAACATATCCCCGGTGGTCATGGTTTGGGCCATTAAAGTGACTACTTTTTGAGCATAGGCTTAACAGTACAATTCTATGCAGAATTACTCCAGTCCATTGAATAACTCTGCATAGAATTGACCTGCATGTCACAGTTCATCTCACTTCTTTGTGCAAGTGCATTCAGAGACATCCTCTGAATGACTTTACGTTGTCTGCATTTTACACCTGCCTTCTCAATGGCATCTATCATGAAATGATCGCAAGAACTGTTTGCAAGATGAGTCATCCAGCTTAATGGATGAACACCAAATGATACTATTAGAAAGCATATGGGGACATCAAAGTAGTAGGTGTCATTTTTAAAATATGAAATGTTAGTTTTTTCTTTTAACTATACACCTATAAAAATTAGTTTCTTCTTTTAACTATACACCTATAAAAATTAGTGGTGGCAACAGAAGACAGACAGATGGTGGAGGTGGATGGCAGCTGCCAGAAGAATATGATTGTGCAAATGTATGCATCCAAACTAAATCAACAAACAGGGCACAAACCAGCAGGTGATCAAGCACCCCTGGTTGTCAGGTATATCCTCAGGAGAGGTAGTAGAGGTGCACCTGGGGATGGCATAGCCAGGCCACCTCCTGATATGTTTGCTGTGCCACGGAGAACAAACTGATTGGGAAAATCTCCCAAGCCCCGTGAAACTGCTTTATGCCACCATTTTTCCTGGCGTAACTCAGTGCAAAAGGGGGCATTCCGGGGGCAAAAGGGCTTAGGGAGCTGACTAAAGTCAGGCCTGCCCCTGGAAACACCCCCTTTGGTGCCAGTGCAAGCCCCAGCACTGGAGATACACTCTCCTGAGGCTGCAGCGGTGCCCATGTGTGGAGCTGCCACATGGCTTCCCAGTGCCAGCGTAAGTGGCCCTGTACCGACATAAATGCCCATTTAGCCAGTGTAACTGGCACTTACGCTGGGGGAGGGGTCATGCAGTATCCAAGCCCCTTTTGCCCCCCCCCCTTCAGGATTGCACTGCAAGTCGGAAATAATGTTACTTCACAGTGGGATGTGGAAGTAGATTTCATGAGACGGCAACAATGGAGAAGCAGTTGTGGCATTTTGGCATCAGCTAGGATCTTTCTACTGCAGGACTTTTCCAGAGTCTAATAACTTCCTCTTCTTGCCCAATTTATAGTGCATCTGCATCGCCATATCTCCTGTCCAGAAATACTAAAAGCCTCTGATATCTTCATCTGTATTGCCCTCTACTTCCCCTCCATCTGTTTTCACCTCATCTAACGCTCTTCCTACCCTACAATCCACTGGACTGAATTTCCTGTGTTGAAAGTGTGACTCCCGAAAGCTCATCCGCTTCCAGTGAAAGGAAGAGTTCTTTCAGAAACAAAATAAAACAAAAGTATAATTCCTAGGTTTAGAAGCTGAGCTAAAGAGCAGTGTTATCATAAGCAGAGTAACACCTTTCAAAGTCCATTGACTTCAGTGGATGTAGACAGCTGTAACTCTGCTTAGGCCTCTCCATTTCATTTCAGCATTTTAAATCCACAGACTGCTGGGCACAAAGAACGTATTATCAAGCTGTAAGTGCTTGATTTGTTTAGAAGTAGCTTGGTAGCAAATTCACAATTAAAATGTATTATGCCCAATCTCATGAGCCTTTCAAAATACCCACTCACCATGTGTTTAAATACTTCATTGAAAGTGGCGGCTGAAGTATGTATTCACCACAAAACATTGAAGAGTTGTAAAAGTTCACAACATTAAAATGCTTGGACTTGCTTTACTGTGCCTTGCTCTATGCACTTGGTTTATCTGCTTTATGTTTTAGTCACATGCTATTTAGCCTGCAAGCCATGAGATTAACCTGTGCTCTCAAGAGAACTGTGCATTGGTAAACAATAGAAGCAAGTTCATGAAACATTGCCCTGTCTCTCTTTACCTTGTTGGCACCTTGCATAGCATATAAAAGATGCCTGGTTTTCTCTCTTGTCACAAGGCTTTGGCAGGCTTGAATAAGTTATTGTATTGTTTTAACAGTATGGGGAGAGGGAAAAACAGGAAAGTTAGACTGAAGGCTTGCATCATGCATGACCAGAGTTCTCTATGTTTTTAAGGTCTGCTTTTTAACATCTATTTCCAGTAGGGTTGCCAGCTCCAAGTTGGGAAATATCTGGAGGTTTTGGGGGGCAGAGCCTGAGGAGAGCGGGGTTTGGAGAGGGGAGGGACTTCAATGCCATGGAGTCCAATGGCCAAAGTGGCCATTTTCTCCAGGTGAACTGATCTCTATCGGCTGGAAATCAGTTCTAATAGCGGGAGATCACTAGCTACCACCTGGAGGTTGGCAACCTTAGTTTCCAGCATATCGACAAATCAAAAGCTGATATGTCAGTCTTTCTTGCCTTACCACTACTGTTGTCCATTCCTCTGTTCCAGCTGAATATGGAACCTACTGCATGCAAAGTCTGAGCTCTGAGTGATTTAAAATAGTAAAATAGAAGCACGCAGATTTGCCCTGCTTGGACAGGATGGTTTGGCTGTAGCAGCACAGGCCTCCCTTTGAGTGGCAGGCAGCTGACAAACTCAAAAGGGACAGGCTGCTGGTAATATTCTGTCTATATTCTTCGTTTAATCTGCTGAACAAATAAAACTGTTCTAGTGACAGTTCAGTAGAGGCTACTGTCGAGCAATGAACATCATGGATTAATGTTGCTGGGTTTTTGGGGTGTTTTTTTTTAGAAATCCAGACTTTCAAATAGAAAGCCATTACTATCATATAGGGACAAAGCAAAACCAGCATGGTGTAGTGGTTAAGAGTGGTGGTTTGGAGCAGTGGACTCTAATCTGGAAAACTGGGTTTGATTCTCCACTCCTCCACATGAAGCCAGCTGGGTGACTTTGGGCTAGTCACAGCTCTCTTACAGCTCTCTCAGCCCCACCTACCTCACAGGGTGTCTGTTGTGGGGAGGGGAAGGGAAGGTGATTGTAAGCCGGTTTGATTCTTCCTTAAGTGGTAGAGAAAGTAGGCATATAAAAACCAACTCTTCTTCTTCCTCTTCCTCCTCCTCCTCCTCCTGAAAGAAGATGATCAATTCATAATAAAGATCTGTGTAGAAATTCTCTAAAACTATTAGTCTTTCCAGCATTGCAGGAAAATGTTGTAAAATGGACCTTTTAACATCAGAAAAGTTTGGGATTCCAAATAATCCAGATAACCTGACATTCTCTTTTTTAAAAAAATAATACTATGTGAGAGGCTGCACTTTCTTTGCGCCCCTTTCTGTGTTCCCCCTTTCCTTTTGCTGCCCAGTCTCTTGAGTCTGCTGAAACAACAGCAGCACTGGGTGGGTCAAAAAACAGGAGACGTACAATCACAAGCTCTTCAGCTGCAGGTGTCAAAATTATTCGAGGTTCTTCAGGCCACAACAGCCTGACAGCCAGGGTCTGTGCTACCATTAGGCAAACTAGGCGGTCACCTAGGGCACAGACCTCAAAGAGGTGCAGAACTGACCTGAGGGGCAATTTTTTTTAAAAAAAAAGCAGTTTCAAGTTTTGTGTTTTTTTTCCCCTTTCTATAAGACATTTGTTTCTGAAAATTGGTTTGCAATGGGGTGGGGGGAGCAAGTAGTTAGCTTCGCCTAGGGCGCAAAAAAGCCTGGCCCTGGCCCTGCTGACAGCACTTACATATATTATTGTCATCCAGCTATTTAAACTGTTAAGTCCACATAAAATTCACAGTCACATTTGTAAGTACCCACCTCTGTTTTGCCATGGGATTCCAACTGGGCTTAGCATTTCTCTTGAAGATATTTAATTGTGACAGACATAGGGTTGCCAGCCTCCAGGTACTAACTGGAGATCTCCTGCTATTACAATTGGTCTTCAGATGATAGAGAATAGTTCACCTGGAGAAAATGGCCACTTTAGCGACTGGACTCTATGGCATTGAAGTCCCTCCCCTCCCCAAACCCTGCCCTCCTCAGGCTCTGCCCAAAAAATCTCCAGGTATTTCCCAACCTGGAGCTGACAACCCTTGACAGACTGACATATTGATGCAGCAATATAAATTATATTTCCCCATCATAATAAGCACACTTACTGGGGAGAACTCACTTTCCTTAATATGAATGACATCTGCCAACATTTACAAAGCATTATGCTTGTGTGATACTTTTGAAGAAGAGTTGGTTTTTATACCCCTTTTTTCTGTACTGTAAATAGTCTCAGCGGGGCTTATAATCACCTTTCCCCCCACACACACACACACAAAAGGCACCTTGTGAAGTAGATGGGGCTGAGAGAGTTCTGAGAGAAGTGTGACTGGCCCAAGGTCACCCAGCAGGCTTCATATGGAGGAGTGGGGAATCAAACCCAGCTCTCCTGATTAGAGTCCACTGGTCTTAACCACTACGTTACACTGACTCTCTTTTGGGGCCACCTTTGCTCCTTCTCACCCCAAGGACCTGCCCTTTGACCTTATATTCTTCAAGTCCAGTGTACCATATCAGAACCTGCATTGCTCCTCACATCCATGAATCTAAGATATGGAAGTAACAAAAATAAAATTATTCACAGATAGAGTTGCCAGGTCCCTCTTTGCAACCTGCTACTACCTGGCAGTTGGCAACCCTATTCACAGAATATTGAGCTGTTTTATATATTTTGGCTGTGTGATGCTGTTTATTGGAATCTCAGCCAGTGTTGCTGAACTGCAAATGTGAAGTGGCTATTAGCTAATGTCCTACTAAACAGGCAGTTTGTTGTAAAAGGAGAAGTTATCTTTTCCTTCAAAGTTTCTAGATCTACAATGTGGTCTTTTTGGCATTAGCTTACTTTTAGCAGTTACTGGAAAGTTGTAATTGTTAGTAGGAGCAAAATTCTGCCGATCCCACAAAAGCCAGAGTCAAGGAGGAAACTTAGGTGTACATTGTCAAAGCCTAAAGCACTTGGCTGGATTATTTCTGACGCTGATCCAAGTCTGTCAAGCAGCTTGAGTTTGCTTTTTCTTCCCTGAAAAGGGTTTTCTGTATTTTTTTAAAAAAAACAACAACTGCAGTTTCTATCCTAAAATCCTAAATGCACTAGTTAAACAACATTTTCTTAAAATTCAAGAACTCTTGCTTAAGCTAAATTCATTCTCGTTCTCCCCTTTTTCTTCTTAATAAATCAGTCCTTGAACTCAGAAAACTGACTTGTGACAGCTGAATTTGTCCTGAAACACCAAGCGCTTTAGCATTAAAGACAGTTGTCAGTGCAGCTTATTCATACATACATACACATCTCACTGAGTAAAATCATATATACATCCAATGGAAAAATTGCAGAACTATATAGTATAATAACTGCTAAATTTAGCTTGTGGTATATAATTTCAGGGCAAGGAAAATAAAATGTATACATATTGATAGAAAATGTGTTAACAGTTCGTTAATACCAGTTTTCCATCAATATTTATACATTTTAGTATATATAATGCCTATGTCTCACCTGTACTAGGCACCATGTTGAGGCAAACTGCAAGAAGCATATATCACCAATAAAGAGCTATGTTGACTGCCAATTTGTTTCCAAACACAATTCCAAGAGCTGTTTTTACTTTCAAAATACTAAACTGTCAGGGTTCAGGTTCTACGGGATTTATCTGTAGATGAGGAGCGAGATGACAGTAGTGAAAAGAAGGGGCAGATAAGTGAATTGGAGGAAAGAATTAAAACGAGAAGGAGGTTTAGAATTAATTGGATAACAGCTGATGTCATTATAGCTTTTTTTTTCCTGAAAAGAAGTATAAGCTTTTTGACCCAGTGCTGCCTATCCTCATTAAGCACTAATAGCTAGATACAACAATCAGCAAAAGTTTATAGGTTAATTACTTCTTCATTTCCTCTAATGTGGCTTACACATGAGATTTTAATGAATGTTAATCATAGCCTTTGTTGTTCTCTTATTAAGATCATTTGTGTGGGGAATGATCTGACACTGAATGACTTCTCCAAGGTGATTGTGGGATAATGAGGAAAAGTGATCGATACTTCTCCAAAATCCAGGGGCAATAAACCTCTGAATGTTAGTGCTGGGAGGCAATATCAGGGAAAAGAAGATGGCTTCTGTGTCTTGTGTACTGGTCCTCTGGGGTAGCTGGTTGGTTATTGTGTGAGACAGGATGCCGGAATAGAGAAACCACTGATCTGGTTCGGCTGGGCATTCCTAATGTTTTTATGACATTAAACACACATGAAGCTGCTGTACACTGAATCAGACCCTTGGTCCATTAAAGTCAGTCCTGTCTGCTCAGACCGGCAGCGGCTCTCCAGGGTCTCAGGTGGAGGTCTTTCACATCACCTGCTTGCCTAGTCCCCTTTAACTGGAGATGTCGGGGATTGAACCTGGGACCTTCTGCATGCCAAGCAGATGCTCTACCACTGAGCCACAGCCCCTCCCCAAATAGCTTTTAGTCCCCAAATGTATTTTTCCTCACAGGTGATACATTCTGATGAGTTGTGTAATCTTTTGATAAACACTAAGGATGTAAAAACATGTAAGCTAAGAGAAGGAAAATTTGTCAGTTGTGGAAGGAAAGAATACCAGGGTTCCCCCCCACCCCCAGCTATGCTCATTGCCTTGTATTGACAGCTATGGCATAGATTCTGTCATTGAGTTGTAGGAATGGGAGGGAGTCAGTGGCTGTCTGGGCACTGAGTAGCTGAGGTAAAAATTCCAGACTCCAGATTTGAATAGGGAGATCTGAATTCAGATTCCTATTCAGCCATGAAATCACTGGGTGACCTTCAGCCAGTCACTGGCCATTTATTCATGGAAGGTTTTGCATTGGATTTGCCACTCTTTAGATTCACTTTCCCCCCATCCATATTCTCAAAACTCAACAATAAGCCACCATGCAGAGTTTTGAGAATTCAGATGGGGGAAATGTGCATCTATAGAGTGACAAATCCAATGCAAAACCTTCCATGAATAAATGGCCACTGTTTCTTAACCAACCCTACCTCAAAGGACAGATGTCAGAACAAATTGCAGAAATGGTGATCCCTGTCTTCCTAACCTGAACCCCTTGTAGAAAGGGTGGGATAAAATGTAATAAACTGATAAATACTACAGTCCTTGTGCTTTGGTCCAACTTGCTCTTGGGCATCTGATGACCGTGAATGCCTAGTAGGAGCCATCCTTTTGGCAAAGCTGTTTAAGTCTTGCTTCCAAGTTCCTTCATAGCCTCTGCTGCAATGACTGCCCTTGGAACTCCTGCATAACCTGCAATCCAGTCAGCAATCCAGGAGAGCCAGTGTGGTGTAGTGGTTAAGAACGGTGGTTTGTAGCTGTGGACCCTGATATTGAGAACCTGGTTTGATTCCCCACTCCTCCACATGAGCAGTGGAGGCAGTGGTGAACTGGATTTGTTTCCCCACTCCTACACATGAAGCCAGATGGGTGATATTTGGCTAGTCACACTCTCTCAGCCCCACCTACCTCACAGGGTGTCTGTTGTGGGGAAGGGAAGGTAATTGTAAGCGGGTTTGATTCTTCCTTAAGTGGTAGAGAAAGTCAACATATAAAAACCAATTCTTCTTCTTCTATTGTTGGGTGATCTGTGGAAGCTGAACCATCCCAGTGCGATTGTTGCAATGTGAGCAAGGAGATAAATGTGACATTTGCCCGGGTCATTGTGCACATTGCAAGTATGCTGCGGTCTGCTGCCTGAAAATGTAATATTTGTTACAAAGCTGAAGGACTACACTGTAAAACAGGAGAGGCTGAAAATTATAATATTGGGGGGGAGGTATGGGGCTAATTGCAGTTATTGTTTTTTCTCTCTTAAGTATTTGAGGCTTATTTATAACCAGTTTACAACATGCCTTCCACTTTGCAAGACAGAACAGAATTCCTGGTTGCCTCGGCAGTAGCCCTTAGGAAGGGGCTCAACTGGCACCAGCCAGGAATGGGGAGTAGAGACTGCACTACTTAATCTTAATTTGGCAGCACCTGCTCTACCCAAGCCACAGATCAGCTGCTTCAACCCAGAAGTCCCACCAGACTGATTTTTTTCTTTTGCTGTTAATAAAAGTTTTGACACTGTAATAAACAAACAAACTGATAAATATAACTTTGGATGCTAAATGGAGAGTATCAGTCTTCTTCTCAATCTACTGTTTGAGAACTGAATAATTATTCATTCTAGATGCTGCAAAGGAGGATATTGTATTCCTAACCCATATATTCCTGAGTTTATTCTCATTAAACTCCAAATGAAATCATTTCTCTGAGCAAAAATGTATCATTTCCCTATAAATTGCAAGAAACATATAGATGTAGAATTACATACACCACAAAGCACCAATTGATTTAATGGAATTAATATCCTCCTAGGATCATTGGCAGAGCCACACAATTTACTTGATGGATAATGTTTGCTCTGGGAGACTTTCGTTAGCAGCTATGTACATTAAAATACCTGCACATACCATCTGTCTAATGACTGTTCATCCAAGTAGGTTGCTGCACTTCCATTCTGCCAGAAAAAGCTGAAAATCATTTTTCACTTGAGCTAGTTTTTGGTTCCTTGTAGTTGAAGAGCCCATACTGAGGCAAGTACTGGACTGAGCCAAAGCAGAATGCTCACTTTCACAACTCTGTTTTCAAGCTATGAAAAGAACCCCCTTTCAGCTAGCTTTGGGTAAGGCCTGATAAACAGGGGCAACATATTTTCCCACAGTGGTATGGAGGATGAAAGAGAGAGAACAGCAGATGGTGAAGCATCAGCATTGTCTAGCAGACATGGCGTTCTTGGCAGCTGTAGTAATCCTGGTGGTGGTGACAGACTCTTTCCCAGCATGCTCTACTTCTCCCCTAGCACATATTCTGCTTTGGTCTCATTTCCTTGCCCATCCAGAGTTATGGCAATGTGATACAGGAACTACTCAACAAAGGAGGCAGATGTGGAAACACAGCTCTTCTAAATATTGTCTCCTTTAAAGTAGTCTCAACTAGCCACTTTCAGTTATGGAAAATTCTTTGAGGTAACCAAAGTTTCTTAGTATTTCCTCAAGTTCAGGGTGATTCCTCATTCACTTCTATTAAGAAATAGATCAAAGTGTGCATCACTTGATGCCAATAATGATGTTCCTTCCATTGAAGTGCTAGGTGCCACTCCGTAAGTGTGCGTTCATGAAACAGAATCTGCTAGAGAAGCAAATCCCCCCCTTCTTAGGTCTTCTTACTATTTGCTGGTCAAGGAGCTGCAGTTTTCTAAAGCTAGCCAACAAGTCTACCCGACTCCTCTCTCCCCTTGAAACACAAAACAGCTTGAAAGGCAGTATTTGCAGATGCAGGTTGCTTTTGCTGCCACTCCCCCCTGCTGGTGAATGAGTTGGCATGCTTTCTCCAAAGCTCTCCTGCTCTCCTCACATGTACAGTGAATCACTTCTCACACTCAGTGGATCTGTATACCCAAGTGGGGGATGACCACCATCCCCCTTTTTTTGAAAACCAAAAAAAGTAAAAAAAAAAAAAAGTTTGTCTTTCTTCCAAGTAAATATGGTAGTTCAGAGGAATAACATCAGTGGTCTCAGCCTTTTCTCTTTATGCTGCTGCCTCCCTCCTCTCCCATGACACAAAAGTTTTTTCCCGATGTGCCGTTTTCAACTCAGGTGATTTAGCCATTTTCCATTCACACAGCATCTTCACACATTGGGTTTGTCATACATGTGTGTGTGTGTGTTAAGTGCCGTCAAGTCGCTTCCAACTCATGGCAACCCTATAAATGAAAGTCCTCCAAAATGTCCTATCTTTGACAGCCTTGCTCAGATCTTGCAAATTGAAGGCTGTGGCTTCCTTTATTGAGTCAATCCATCTCTTGTTGGGTCTTCCTCTTTTCCTGATGCCCTCAACTTTTCCTAGCAACTTTTCCTCAGGTGTCATACATACACCTGTTTTAATTGCATGCCTAGAATGCAGTGTGAAACTGAATGCGGCAAATAGAAGTTTGTAGAAATCCGCACATCATATAAACAGGAATCAGGATAAATGTGGCTTTCAATCAAGCGTACTTCAGTGTTGCCTGTGTGTTGCTTCTGCTCCTCTGGATGGCTTTCAGAGTAGTTTCTAATTCTTTATGACTTGGTTCTTCTGTCCACGATGTTACTTCCTCTCCTTTCTTCCTCCACATTTACAGAATCTCCAGTAAGCCGTCTGCAATGTACTTGTATACAGAATGGCATTTTTGGCTATAGAAAGCTTAAATGAAATGTTTATACAAAACATATACGGGTACGGCTGAATAACTACAGGGTTGTTGTTGTTGTTGTTTTTACAGCTTTGATGGTCATGTCCAAAAGGACTCCAAATATAATTATTATAGTAATTCATGATGACACATACTGAGTCAAATCATTAGCCTACTGAGATCACTATTGTCTCCTCTGACTGGCAAGGGCTCTGAAGGATTTCAGGTAGAGGTCTTCCACACCACCTCTGACCTAAGAACTTTTTAAACTGGAGCTGCCAATAATTCACCTACCTTGGGGGGCCTTCAGCATGTCAACCAGATGCTCTATCTCCGAGCCATGGTCCCAGTGACTGTTACCATTTCATTTAATCAACAGCTTTGTGCAAACACAATGATGAAAATTGAGCTGTTCCCTCCTGACATGAGTGGTGACGCAGGTGTGAGTCTGATGACCCCACATGCTAACGTGGGGCTGGAGTGACTATTTCATGTTTATAGAGCAGTATCATGACAAAGAGTAAAGGCTGCCTTCAACACGTTCTCAGCTTTATAGAATGCTTAAAACTTTAACTGCAGCTATCAATTCCCTGGATTTATAATGCTTAGCTTTCAGACTTCTTTTACAACATCGTTGTGATTGTTTTAAGTTTTACAAGACTTGCAGCTCATAGGAACATGGTTGGATTGGATAACCTTAGATGGTTTTCAATATAAGTCAACCCCTAAGTAATTTCTTAAAGCCCATTACTGTATTTATTACAGGTGAGTCCTTTCTTAATTTGTCTGTGGTTGGTTTTAACCATTTACTTTTATTTATTTTTTCATATCCCCCTCCATATTTGCAGTAAGCATTTGAGGTACACAGTGCCCCAGTCCTAAATACTGTTGCTTGTTTCTTTTTAAATACTGTTGATTGCTTATCTTGGCAAAGCTACCATAATGAGGGCTGGCTTGATTGTATAGGCAGATCAAGTTGAGTGGGTGTGACACAATGGCAGAGCATGTGCTTTGCATGCAGAAGGTCCCATGTTCAGTCCCTACCATCTCCAGATAAGAATATTGGGCACCAGACATTAAGAAAGACCTTTATCTGATGAAAAATTTGGAGAGTCACAGTGGGACAAGCCAGTCAGTCCAGACTAAGTCTTCAATGCTGCAGCTCAAGGAATACATGACTGAAAGCCTGTCAGCAAAATACCAGTTTGGTCTCTTATACTAGTTCAGGCATGGCAAGTTCATTGACAGTAATATTTGGGATGCACACTGACATTTGTTTGAATTGTTTAAAACTTTCAGCCATATAATGAGAGGCCATTTGCTTTATTCAGTCCTCACCCTTTCCCCCAAGCTTCTTTCTGAACCATTTTCTTACAGTACAGCCCTGTTTCCTTTGTAAGAAGCTCCTGAATATTTCAGTTTTGCATAGTTTACAGAAAGCCAGGAGGGTGTGAGCCTTCCTAATATCAGCAGGCCGGCCATTCCATATGGCAAAGGCCACAATGGAGAAGGCACATATACAGGCAGTTGTTGATTTTGCCCATTTTCAGGGTGACTCCTGTAGAAGACCCTAGTCAGATGAGTGTAGCTGTCATGGCAGAGTATAGGGGGAGAGGTGGTCCTATAGATGTTAGAGATCAAGGACAGGAAAGGCTTTGTATGTGAGGGCCAGTACTTTAACTTGAAACTAATGGACAGCCAATGGGGTGACTACAGAATGGGAGTAATATGCATGCTCTGGACATGGCCTTTGTCTACACTGTGACAGAGGTTGTCAACTGAAGCCAACAGGGCCATCTCCATCTCATAGCCTGGCTGGAAACCAATGGTACACAAAAGAAGAATGTGATTCATGTGTTAGTTTCCTTTGAATAGGCTGATGCTAGTCAAGGAGCTAGTCAAGGAGCTGCAGTTTTCTAAAGCTAGCCAGCAAGTCTACCCGACTCGCCATGAGTCAGAAGCAACTTGATGGCACATAACACACACACACACACACACACATGCTAATTAGCAGTAAACGTCCATTCTAGGTTAATGTGAACATCAGAGGCAAAACTTGGGCATGATCCAAGGAAAATTTAGAATTCTTAAATCATACTGATTATGATAGATGGAAATTAAAGACATTGTTGCACTTGAGAAAGTAATGTATCAAAGAAAAAACAACAGATTATTTCTATGCAAAGCCAACCCAACTGTAATGTGTTGTTTTGCTTTCTTGACCTTGATCCAAGGTCAGGCAGTGGTAGAGTTTTGCTGCTCCCTAATATCCACTGCCCGAGGCCATTGCCTCACTCTAACTTATTACAGAAGAGCTCTTATATTACACTGGCATTCCATTCACTCAAAGTGGAAACTCACTAGCTGTGAGTTCCCATTGACCTCAACGGATTTAGAAGATTGTTACTCTGCTTAGGGTTGCACTTTAAACTGTTAGCTTTGGCTGGATCATTCTTGTTTCTAAATATCATTTTCCTGTGTTGATCAAACATAGTTCCCAATAGGACTTGCGATCCTCTCACAGACGCTGGGTGCATTCTGCATTTCTGTGCTATAAACCTAGCATAGACAAGATGAATTAACCTCTGTTTAATATAAACCCACTTGATTAACATCAAAAAAAATGCTTTTGTTTTTAAAAAATACTATCAAAGGATGAGCAAGGAATGTCTGCTTAGTGACTCAAACAAAGCTCGCTTTATCTTACTGCGTAAATAATGCATGCATCTTCGAAGCATCTTTACAGTATCTTCTGTTAAATAATAAAGAACAGAAGCCATTAATACACTGTTTGTGCATGTTTCCCAATTTGAATCTACTCCTTTGATCACTTCCTGATTTTCTTATCAGTCCTGATTAACAGATGAAAGAAGTTCAAACAATGTAATTTAACTACTGTGTTTTTTCTCCTTCAGAGAAGGCACCAGATATACACTTTATTAAAAATTCATTTTCTTGTGTTTATTTGTGATAAGTTTAAAATAAATTACATTGCCATTTTAGTGTACCACTGAGCTACCAATCTCTCTTGATTGCCTCCTGATGAATTCTTTACAGAGTAACACTATAATTATAAACATTTTTGTCTTGGGAGCACACACTCTTAAACTGATAATTATGTGTTGTTGTTTTGTTCAAAATTTGGTCCATTTTAACTAGATGTATTTTAAATAATATGTTTAATTTTAGTTTTTCAATTGTGCATATTTATATTTTGTAGGCCACCTTGGACATTATGGAAAGTCTGGATATTAACATTTTAAAATTAATTAATCAGCAGGTCATCAAAATAGAGAAAAATCACTCTGTCATGATTTTTGGGTTAAGTAGTCAGGTTAAAACTATCAAGCACAGTTAACTGCTTGTTAAATCTCATTGATTTCAGTGACAGAATTAAGCACATACTTAAATCTTTTCCATGAAATTCATGTTGAAAATCATTGATTGAAATAAATCCGTTTAGGAGGGCTTAACTGTGACTGCATTTCCCCATTATTTCACTACCATTGTGGCAGCTATTTTATTAGACCAGCAGAGCTTCAAAGCCCTATTTTCTTCATGTTAGCACTTGGATACTGTCTACATATTAGATTAGTCGGATTGAGTTATCAAGCTACATAGTTTCACAGTATCATCTCAAAACTAATGTGAAAAGTTCCTAATTTGCAGACCAGTTTCTACCTCCAAGGAGGTTTTGTGGCCACTGCAGGGGGAAAAGAGGGCATTTTTAAAACTAAAAAAATGTAAAGGGTGTGGGGGGGAAAAGCCCTATAGAAAAAAGTGAGGCTGCACGAGCAAAACCCTGTGCAGGACCGCTGAAGCGTAAGGGGGTGTTCCTGGCCTGAAAGGGGTTAAGAGTCTGCCTACTGGCAGCTCCGCCCTTTGGAATGCCCTGGGAACACCTCCCAGGACATCGGCGTCATCGAGAGGCCAAGCTGCACTGCCACAGCAGTCTTGGGGGGCTGGTGCAAGTGGCCCCCAAGCTCAGGAATGCACTGTTAGAAGGAGTAAATAACTATCCTTATAATCTTACACTACAACCCAACCCTTGGGTTATTTTCTTAGGCACTGAGCATTTTCTTTTTCTCATTTGACAATGTGCTGTGGAGAAACTCAGTGGCCATGTAAGTTGACTTGTCTAATAGCTACCTCTTAATTGGACTTTTGAGAGATGGATGCATTTTATTGGTGGTTGTTTCTTTTAAACAAATAACAGACTGTCAAAAGCATCTTTAAAATAGTCTCATTGTGAAGACAGAATCAATGGTTTTTTAAAAAAGTGTCCAGATTTTCCAAGTCAGTGCAGATAAATATGAGTGATGTGGCACTTAAATTGAAGGAATGTTATCAGTACTAGTAACATCATCAAAGGAGTGCCCTCAGGAATAGTCAACTTGCCAGCTGGCCGCTCTGGAAATTGATATATTCAATGGAAGGATGCTGTTATTCCAACTGTCTTAAAACATGGCACGAATATAAAGGGGCTGCGCATGACTGGATTCCATTTTAAGGTAATGGGGTTAAGAATAAAAGGATTCTCTGTGACTATTTATACGGGATTCTCATTGAAACTTATTTTAACTCATTTATACGGGAAACTCATGAAATTCAGTTTCTTCAACTTAATATATCCAGTCCTGATACCCATGACTAAATGGAAAAATAAACATATATTGGTGTGCTAGAAAAGGGAAAAGGTAATCTTTTATGAATAACCTTCAGGCTATTTCTGTTCTGGCTTTATCCTCTATGGCAGGAAATCCATGAAAACTGTTATATTGGAATTCAAAAGAATCATAGGCTGTGAAAAACAAGTCAGGATTCCTACCCCATCCCTGCTCAAGACTGATCTGTGTGAAAGATAATAGTATATTGTGCATGTATATGTATTTAGCTAATTTGTGGCACTTGCAAAAAGGGCCTGAACCAATAAGGATGGTCATTAAAACAAAAGTACCTAGGCATTGCTATTCTTCCACTGTCTAGTCTTGGAGGTTCAGAGAGCAGGGGGACCTAAGAGTTACTCACATGCAATATTTATAACCTAAATAAAAGGCCTCCATCTCACTGAGGAAGTACTGTAGGCCTGGCATGACCATTTGGCCTATGACTGCTAGAATGAAAGATTCCTGTGATGGCCTATACAGTGTGCTTGATCTCTCTAGGGCCTGACAACGAGGGGCCGGGGAGGGGGGACTCCTCACAGTGCTGTGCAACACATCTATTCAAACTGCAGATTTGCTTTGAGAGTATGTAAAATGGGAGTCTACTGCCTGCTCAAATTAGAAGATTAATTCAAGTTGGCAGTGCATCCCCTTAATTCATCTCATTGGCTCAGCATGAATGGAAAATGACTTGAAAAAAGGCTCTAGTACAATTATTTGCAAAGGGGCCTTTAAGTTATGGCAACCAATGTGGCCCCCAAATTAGCATGGTACTCGCAGAGATAGTACTGTCCTTCCACTCCGTATAATTTTGTAGATGAAAGAGATTGGGAGAACCATTATCAATGAGCACATTTTCTTTGATTTTATTGGCAGTTGGGTGCAGGAAAGGGGAAAATTCCCACTTATAATAAGTGAATTCCTGTCCATCACCAAACATTTGACAAATCTTAAAGTTTATCACAAATTCAAAACTGGATTGCACGTGTATATTCTTTAGGGTTGCCAACCTCCAGGTACTAGAGATTACAACTGATCTCCAGCCGATAGTGATCAGTCCACCTGGAGAAAATGGCCGCTTTGGCAATTGAACTCTATGGCATTAAAGTCCCTCCCCTCCCCAAACCCCGCCCTCCTCAGGATCTACCCCAAAAACCTCCCGCCGGTAGAAAAGAGGGACCTGGCAACCCTAATGTTCTTGCACTCCTATCTGATGTTCAGGCTCATGTGCAGGTAGGACCTAAGTAACAGCACAGCATTCTGTGCACATTGTGTACACAACACCTTGACTCATGACTGCTTACTTACATCTGTTCATGTTATCATCATTTACTATTAGCAGCATGGCTTGGCTCATGGAAGATGATGCTGTTGATTGCTCTGATCTGTGGATGGTGCCAGGATATGTATCTCCTTTTACTGCAAGCTGATCCCTTCAATTATGATGTCAGAACAGTTTCATTTTATCAAGAAGATCAAGTAAGGGGCTAAAGCAAAATAAAGGTTAGACTTTGGGAAGGTGACCACATATGTTTACATGATGATTTGGGATACACACACTGGGCAATTTTTATTCATTGTTGAGCAACCATGCTTTGTCACTCAGCTGATTCTTTACCAAAAATCTTAATTCAGGGGATTTCTTTTTCTTTGTTATCTTTTTTTAGTCAGCTAAAAATGAGTTTTGTTGTGCTATTCTGTTCCTCTTCCCCAATATGTGAATGGGCTGGTTAGGAGCCTATGTAGTTTAGCTTTTCCTTCCTATGGCAAACAAGAAGAAATATTAATCTCTCAATGAATACAGATTAAATTCCAGCTACTAGCGGATATGGTTTCTGCCATACAGTCTCCCTTCCACACTGAATGAATGTATCTATGCCTTCTTTTAAAAAAGTAAATCTATCCATATCAGAAATCAATCCAGTTATCAGCAACTGTCTTTTTGGTACTCGCATGTTGGGTGGTATTGGGTCGGGTGGTCAGCCCAGCCAGCCTGAGGTGGGGCAGGGAAGACAAAGGTCAAAAATGCATGGCCGTTTAGTCTTGCAATTCTCCCAGGAATGTCGCGATTCTCCCTTGTGTCAATGCCTGAGCGCCTCCTTCCTGCAGGACCCGCCTGCCCCCTTGCGCTACTTTACAGTGTTTTCCCACCCTGCTGGTTTTCCTATTTAAAAAACAGTTTTGCTTTAACACTGTGAGTTTGCAGGAGCATTTGCGCATGCGCAGGTTGAGCTTCCTTCAGGCGTCTCTTCTTTCCTGGCCCATCCGACAGCAGATGGTGGTGTCTGGCTCAGCCAAGCCCTGCACAAGTTAAGGCAGGCAGTGGTGCCCAGCCCAGCTGAGATCAATGCAAATTGAGGTGAAGTCGGTGGTGGCACCTGTTCTGGCTCAGCCAGGCTGGGTACTGCCATCTGCCTCATCTTGTACAAGATGAGGCAGATGGCAGTACCCAGCCTGGCTGAACCCTATGTGAGGTGAGGCATAGGGTGGTGCCTACAATCACATACAGCAACAAACAGATTAGCAGCCAGCCGGGCGCACTGAGAAACTGAACCACTGAATAATTCTATACCTTAATTGATTGCAAATAAGGAACAACAATATATGTGAAGCTATTGGCTGAAGAAGCTGCCTTTGGTAGTGAAAGCACGATTGTTCATCCAGACAGCGTTTCCATTTTTTTCAATATGCTTCCTTCCATGTTCCTTTGAAGAAGTTGATGATTGAAACAAAATTTATAAAAGAAAAGAAAAAGTTATTAACTGAACTGAAATATAATTCATTTTGGTACTATTGTAGCAAAGAGATATAGCTACTTGGTTTCTCTGTCTTTATGTTTTGTATTGTCCTAGTTGTTACACTGTATAGAATTGTATAAATTTTGGACACACTGTATGTATTCACCACATGTTTGTAACAAGTATAATATAGCATTTTGATAAGCATTGAGAGCCTCATACTATTACTTTATACAGCCTAGCCCTATAGTATTGGTGTTTACCTTCTCTAGCTAACTGCTAACTGGAGAAAAATGGCCGCATTTGCAATTGAACTCTATGGCATTGAAGTCCCTCCCCTCCCCAAACCCCTCCCTCTTCAGGCTCTGCCCCCAAAATCTCCCGCCGGTTGCAAAGAGGGACCTGGCAACCCTACTTGGCACAGCTGCACCCCACACAAGGCGAGGGAGGTGCCTAGCCAAGATGAGGGAGGCAGTGCCCAGCTTGCATGAGAGGAGAGAAGCAGTGCTTGCCCTGCCTGAGCCCTCCCTGAGGTGAAGAAAGAAGCACCTGGCCAATTGGTTAGGGAGGCTGCCTCTTCCTTCCTCCTTCCATCCCCCCTTTGGGAGTGAGGGGCAGGGTTCCTCTTCCTCTCTTCTCCCTCTTTTGGGGGTGGGGCCAGGGCAGGCTGGGGAAGGGCCCTTTCCCAGGGGTTTTCACTCCCAGTCCACCCCTGCTCATAGGGTTGCTCTGAGGATATAATGGAGGAGAGGAGGATGAAGTGAAGTGTGTTAAGTCCCCATTGTGCAGAAAGGAGGGGTATAAGTGGAGTAAATAAATAATGCATACAGCTGAAGATGGAGGGGGAAATAGAAGGTTGATGGATGCATGGAAAGAAGGAAACATAGGGGTTGCCTAATGGGGGCAAAGAAGCTGAGACGGGGAAAATGGGTGCCCTTTGCAAGTCCTTGCAGGTTCCCCATTGTGCAACTTTGCCTCCCACCCCAGCAACTGGCACTGCACAACCGGGCCATAGTTTTCCTGGGTTGAGGGTGCTAGGGTAGAGTAGGGCGGAAAACGTACGATGGGGGGAAGATTAAGGTAGGTTGGCTTCTGCATGTGAAGGAAAGGACAAACAAAAACAAGGGATCACAATGTACAAGATAAATACAAAAAAACCAATCCACTATGAAAGAATGCACAATTCATGGCTAATACATATACATAAATTATTGTTTGCGATGGCAATAACCTAATATGTACAATTTTTAAAATCAATTGTTGTTTACAGTGACAAAAACATAATGTATACAATACATAGGAGACGAATCCAGATGTTTTCCTGTTTCGGCAGTCTGCTTCAGCCTCAGCCAATTAACATCACATTGTATAATACTGTAATAAATTACAAAAACCCAATGAGTTATGACATAGCTGGATAGGGGAAAGGGGCTTATCTCCCCAAAACAACACAAAATGTGCATTGAGAAACTCTGCCAGTCTTCAATTTTTAAGACTTTATTACGTCATTGCCATTGCAAACAATAATTTATGTATACTAATTTGCCACAAATTGTGTATTCTTTCATAGGAAAAAAGGCAGGAAAGGGGGAGAGGCTATGGGGTCTTTCAAGAAAGGGAAAAAGGAAATAGTGGGGGAGAGGGAAATTCACCCTGCAAGTCCTTGCGGGCTCCCACTTGTAATCTCTAATGTGTAAAATCTTAAAAGCACAATAAATCAAGACAAAATTTATGGAAACTACCTGTTGGTGCCATTCTTTAAAAAATGAACGACTGGAAAAATAAAAGGAAAACAAACCACAGAAACAAATGTGACAGGTGTAATAGGAAGTAAACATGGCTCTGTTTTTCTTTGCAAAATACACATATTTAATTAGTGGTGCTTCATCCCTCACCCTGAAAGAACATAATGATTCAATTCCAATCAATAGACCAGAGGATTCCATGCCCATCACTACCAGTGTTGTTGTTTAGTAAAGTGCCTTCATGTGTACAAGAAGCTCAGATTAGTTTTTGGCAGCAATAATTATTCAGGAATCAAAACAGTAAGAGGTTAAGTAATTACGTGGGACGTTTTGAGCATGCACCAACATTGGCTAGCAGATGAATGCGATCAATAATGAATACTAAATGTGCAGATACAAAAGCAGCATAATAACTTGATATATTTCAGATTTAAAGCTATGAACCCAATTAATAATGTTAGAGTTTTGGGGGATCAGTGCAGAAAAGGACTTTGCAGATAGGGGCAATTTTCCAGTGCAAGCACTTTGGGCAGCATCACTGGTTCTTAAAGTTAAAATCAGCTTTGGGCTGGGGACAGGGGAGAAATTTCAATCAAGGCTGCAGTACGAGGACACTTAGTTTAATCCCCCCCTGTGCGAGTGTCCTAATAGAAGCTTGATATATGTGTATGGGGGGTGTTGATTAATAGGGGGAAAGTACAGATACAATATGATTGCCTGTCTTTCCCCCCTAATAGTAGCTGATAGTGAATTCTTTTTATTACAGAAACAGCACAGATGGAAGTGTTAAACTCCCCATCTCCCGCCTTGTCCCTCATTCATCTCCCTTGGCAATTTAAGACTAAAAAAATAATAATCAGTAAATCTGGTTGCAGATCTCCCATATTAAAAAGGTAAAGGTCCCCTGTGCAAGCACTGGGTCATTCCTGACCCATGGGGTGATGTCACATCCTGACGTTTCCAAGGCAGACTTTGTTTGCGGGGTGGTTTGCCAGTGCCTTCCCCAGTCATCTTCCCTTTACCCCCAGCAAGCTGGGTACTCATTTGACTGACCTCGGAAGGATGGAAGGCTGAGTCTACCTTGAGCCGGCTACCTGAAACCAACTTCCGTCGGGATCGAACTCAGGTCGTGAGCAGAGCTTGTACTGCAGTACTGCAGCTTAGCACTCTGTGCCACAGGGCTTCCATATTACATGTAGCTAATCCCTTTAGATAGTGTACATCCCTGATACAAAAGCTGCAGCAGCGTTGGGCTCCAAAGAGGCTAATAATAGAGTCACCGCCTAGATCTCAGGTGTGAAAGGATTTGAAGTCCTTCACTGTGAGGGGATAATGAGCAGCCTGAAGGATTTCTCTTTAGAGTGCTTCTCCACAAACAGTCCACTCCACCCCCAAAGTATCAAAAAAAACAGGTTTTTTTTTTTGTTGTTGGAGGGAGAACATTTAACCAAAGCTTCCCCCCATTTCAATACTAAGGTTGAACTTTGATGAGTGCTGACACAAATATTTATTTGTTTTGATGTTTATGCCCACTTTTCTCCCCAGTGGGGATACAAAGTGGCTTAGCATGTTCCCCTCCTCCTTTTTAATCGTCCCAACAACAGCTCTGTGGGTCAGGTTATGCTGAGAGAGCATGACTGGTCCAAAGTCATCTACTGAGCTTCCATGAGGGATTTGAACCTGGGTCTCCCAGATCCTCGTCTTGCACTCTAACCGCTGCATGGAATCAGATCTGTAAATGTCTCCTTGTGGAAGGATGATCAGAGATTCCTTAGATACAGCAGATTTTACTTTTCTTACTGTAATGAAGAATAGACATGGGAATGACAAAAAAAGCTGAGGCATCTCTGTGTGGAGACTTAAAAGAATGTTCTGGGGATTGAACATGTAAGAAATCAACCCGAACATCTTAGTGTAATGAAGAAATTTAAACAACACCTATCCAGAAAGGCAGGAAAACCCTTACTGTATTTTCCCTACAAATGTTTTTTTTTGTAAGCCTGATTTTACTCCAGCTGTTTTCTTTTATTTTTATTTTTAAAATTACAAGTGAATCCAATTCCAAAATTGGGCCCAACATTCAAAAGTAAAACTATAACAAGGAAAACAGGATTAGAAACACTGTGCCATGTGCAGAAGAAGGAGTGCCTTTTTACATTCATAGTGTCTTCCTTTTTAAACAGAGAATGCCAAAAGTCCCTTAAAACCCACCCACTGAGCCTCAAAGACCTTGCATTGGCCTTAATGTGCTTAAAGAGCTCATGTGTCACCACAAAGCCCCTTGCTGAAGTGATAAGTGGCTTGCTGGAAGATCCATCCTTTGCTCCAAGGAGGCTTCGGGAGCTTATGGTTGCTTTGTCAGATAAGCTTGTAAATGCCTTTAATAAGATAATGGCACAGCTGTACACATGGAGCTTATGTGTTATGAACCTTGAAGCAAAAAAGTTAGCTTCATTTTTTCGTTCCATGTGATTGTTTTCCTATTATTATTTTTAATGCTGCCAAACTTTCAGGCTCTGTGTTTGTAAAATGCAGCATATCAACAGAATGTTTTCCACTTAACAATAACCTTATCCACCAGTCTGTGGAAACAGGGTAACAAATAGGGATCTAGCTGAGAGGATCATTAATTCAAATGCAGTAAACATGATACATATTTTGTATATTATAAATACTGTCTGAATGATGCATTTAGACTTCTACGTACTCCTCCCATTTGTGCTGTACACCTTGTCCAAGCATTTCAGTAATTTATTAAAATATTTAGATCCTGCCTTTAGTTCAGAATGCCAAGGCAGTTTGTTGTCACGAACTATCAGCATTATCATATTTAACAGCAAGTCTGCTAAACCTGTCTGTTTCCTTTCTCACACTTTACACAGAACTGAAACTGACAAATTATCATGTGTTGCAAAATCCAGTGAAAATGGAAGGGTGAGAGATTGTTCCATGCTGAGCACCGATTCAAATATTCTGTGGGTACAAGCACTGCTGCTCAAGTGTTAGGATCCCCATATCCATCTTACCGCCTACTCTGTTGCCTGATACATGGATCTGTGTTTCAGTAGAATAATGCCAAACCATAGCATCTCCCTTCCACAGTGAAAGGAGGGCACGAAAGGGCTAGCTACTTCTGTTCCATAGAGGATGAAGGTCGTCTCTTCACAGATACTTGCAGATCTTTGGACTGGGCTGAAAATTTATGTCCATATTGATGCTTTAGCTGTATACTTCCTTCACTCTCCTAGTTAATGATGAGTTGAGACAATAAATATGTATATTAATGCTAGCTTCACATCGTTCCCTTTTCCAAGTTGTGAACAACTCTCTACGGATACCATTTGGGGCAATTATGGCTTGGTTACTATTAGCCTAATGGCTTCATTTTCCATTTGGGAGCTCTCCATTCTTGTATTTCCAGTAAAGTGCCTCCAGAATACTTATCATTTCTTTCCCACCACAATTCAATATAATTTCAGGAAGTGGAATTAAAAACAACTCATCGGTGATAAACACTAATTCAAATTCATCAGCAAGCCCTGTAAGAATATGCAAATATTGTTAAGGTGACTTTAGGGCATGGATGTCTCTGACAAGTGGCTGAAACATTCATGATCTGTTTCAGAACATTTAATATTATTCATGAAGTCATGATTTCTATGGTGCCTTGTTGACCTTTCAAATTTATGTACAGTGAAATTCCTGAGGGGCAGGACAGTGAGTCCAGGTTATAACTGAAGCAAATGCCAGCACAGAGTTTAACTGGTTGAATGCTTGTACTGGTTTTTCACCCTTCATCCCATGTTTTGAGTATTACCACTGCTGATGTTCTGCTTGCCTTTGTGTGGGGAGGGAGGGGAGACCAATTTGGTAAGTGGCTAGTGTACAGGAGTTGCCGTTCCCAGTCTTCTTCCTCCCTCATCTAGGAATAACATGTGTATGAAACAGTCACAAAACTGATTAACTGTGCTGCGTGAAATTTCCTTTGCTTTATTGAAAGCCCATCTGTCAAGGTGATATGTGATTTATTCCCCTCCATCCCTCAGAGTCCTGTTCAAAGATCTGAAGACTTTCCAAAAATATGCATGCAATGATTTTTGTGTGGCAGAATAACTCTGTTGTGAAAGGGCTGTTTGTCAATTTGTAATGGCGTTGGCCTTTCTTTGTCCTCCTTCAGAAATTAGTTACCTGTAGCACTAGGAACAAAAGCCTCACAAAAGCTGAGATCCAAAATTCAGAACATTTCTTCAGGGGAAAATCTGTCTGTGGCTCCTGTTCATTTGGCAGCTGTCTAGCTGGGCATCAGTCACTTAGTTCTAACACATTATGTTGTTCTGTGGGTTTCAATTAAATGAATGAATAATTATGTTTTTTTCCCTGCAACCGATATATTGGTGTGAAGGCACGCATTAGAGTAATCAGCCTAAGCTGCTTTTTCTTCATGTGCTAAGAGCTGAAATTGGATAGGGCTGTTCATCCTCACAGCAGATCATATCCTTTGAAGCATATGGCAACTGGGATATTCACTTCAGCAGCAGCTTTTTCTTTAGCAAATAAAACACAGCAAAAGAAAAGTGAAGGATGCCTTTGGGCTGAAGTTACTCAGTAAGTATGCTCAGGATGCTAAGGTTACAGCTAGAGAATAGGCATGGGGAGGGCTTATAGTTATACTAGTGCTTAGCATTGTTATAGTTAGGCTTGCCAACCTCCCGGTGGGGCTGGAGATCTCCTGGAATTACAACTGATTGTAAATCGCTTACTTATTGTTTGTTTATTTAAAACATTTATTCCACTTTTTCTGGAGAAAATGGCTGCTTTGGAAGGTGAACTGCATGGTGTTATACCCTACCAAGGTCCTCGCTTTCCCAGGATCCACCCTCAAATCTCCAGGTATTTCTGAACTTGGAGTTGGCAGCCCTAGTTATAGCACTTTAGGGAGTCCAAAGTTCTTCACATACTTTATCTTGGTAATCTTTACAGTGAATTTATAAGGTATGCCAGTGCTGTTATTTTAGGTGGCAGGGAAGGGGAGAGGCTAAGCTGAGACAGCTCTTCTCTTTAGCACAGCCTCTCAGCACTAATTGGTAACAATGGGAATTATCTTCTCCCTTTAAGTGCATCTCTTCCCTATACACATCTGTTGTTCATGTCAGACCATGGCATCTTTCAAAAACCATGTGAATGCCATCCTGGTAGCTCTGGTGAGGCCAGAAAGGTAAGATACAAATCTTGTAAATAAATAAATAGTACCTTTATTATTGGGGGGGGGGAATTCAACACATTTTTAAAAAGGAAAATGTCAGGTTCAAAATGAGCCTGGCAGTGTTTATATAAGTACTTGTAGGGTTGCCATGTAGGGTTGTCAACCTCCAGGTAGTGGCTGGAGATCTCCTACTATTACAGCTGATCTCCAGCTGATAGAGATAAGTTCACCTGGATAAAATGGCTGCTTTGGCAATTGGACTCTATGGCACTGAAGTCCCTCCTCCCTTCAAACCCTGCCCTCCTCAGGCTTCGCTCCCAAAATATCCAGGTATTTCCCAACCCAGAGCTGGCAACCCTAACTACATGGTACATGTTCCTTGGGGATGTCCCCAGGATGGATGGAGAGACACATTTTGAAGTTCTGCACATCCCAGATGTCCACAGGTCCGTTCCAGTTCTGGCCTGTGGCACACAGAGAAAGGGGGCTGAGATCTTCCCTCCATGCTGTTTTCCTGAAACACTGGGGATGTGCTATTTGCCCCACTGGGTTTACTGATAAGCTACACATTATATATCCACAGTGGACCCAATAGGATACTGGGAGAGGAGAGGGCTGGGATGCTAGTTTTAAGTGAGCAGAACACACAAGGAGTTGCTAATGGGGATCGTGCCTATTAGGAACTGATGAGAATCAGCAGTAAGAGTGGGAAACTGTATGTGGAGAAGCTAATTTGCCAATGAGTATATGGGAGAGTGCATATATGATTTTTGAAAATAGAATGTTTATATACACTTTTACAACTGCTATACCTATAGCCTCTTCTATCCCTTTGGTCTTTGGTAAGTTCCTAGCATGTCACAGAGGAAAACATGCATCATACAAGACCCTTTTGTATATGTTTGCGTCATCATATCTAATCACTGTGGAACAGGCTGTTAGAGACCCAGGCCAAGGCCAAATCCTCATTCATTCATGAAACATACTGGGTGGCTTTGGGCCAGTCACTAACTCTCAGATTAGCCTACCAAATGTCTCTTCTGGGAATTTAACAAAATTATAAATCACGATGTAAACAAAAAAGTCTTATAAAAATAACTGCAGCTGTTTCTAGCTTAGATGCAGTTTTGTTCTGAATGGTTTTGGATCACTGCTTTGAAGATTAGGTTACTCAGATCAAACATGACATACCCCCCCCCCAATTGTTACTTAATCAACCATGCTGCAGAGGAAAATGTGTTGTAGACGTTATTATTTTATTTAATTGTTGGATTTAGTTTGTATTTAAAATGAAAACATAAGAACTGGTGAGAAAGCTCCAGAATTTGATCTTCAGCACTGTCTATCCCATCTCCAACCTACTGTCTATCCCATCTCAAAGATAAAAATGTCACATGCTAATACTATCTTGTCTCCCTGGGCAAGCCAGAATTTTAATTGCCTAAAAATTAAGACATTTCCCCCTATATTGTTCAAATTTGGTTGGGATGATCCTTTGGGTGGAGAGTGCAATCCATGTTGGAGCATCTTTGAATTGAACCCTGAACTTGATAAAATCCATTCAACCCCTCCCCCAATTTCTTGCTAGCTATCTTTTTCTCTCATTCACTTATGAACTAGAGACTCTTCAAATGTTGAACCAAATAGACACAATTTTCAGTTTTGAACATGAAATATATATTATGAGAAAATTATTGAGTGAACAGATAAAAGGAAGTATTTCTTTGCACAATGCATAGTTAAATTGTGGAGCTGGCCCAGGATGTGGGGATGGCTGCCAATTTGGAAGGCTTTAAGAGGGGAGTGGACATGTTCATGGAGTATAGGGCTATCCATGGCTACTAATCAAAATGAATACTAGTCATGATGCATACCTATTCTCTCTAGTATCAGAGGAGTGTGCCTATTATATTAGGTGCTGTGAAGCACAGGCAGGGTACTGTTGCAGTCGTCTTGTTTGTGGGCTTTGTAGAGGCACCTGGTAGGCCACTGTGTGAACAGACTGCTGATGGGCCTTGGTCTGATCCAGCATGGCTTTTCTCATGTTCTTATATTGTACAATTCTCAAGTCACTGTAAATCAAAATTTCTTTTGCAATTTTGTGCCATTTTTGGAATGACTCAATGGTACTAAAGATAAGATCAAGTCCATACGCTGAATCACATATGCAGGAATAGTCCAGTACAAACTAAAATACCTTGTTGTCTCCTCTGGGTTTCCATAGTAGATAGTCATGGGCACAACTTCTGCTGTTGCTAATGTGAGCAGCTTTACACACAGAGAAAAGCTGTTGGTATTATTCACAGCATGTCAGGAGCAGCAATATGGAATAAGAACAACTTAAATGCACACTCACGCATTAGAGTTGTCAACTGCCAGGTAGTAGCAGGAGATCTCCTGCTAATTCAACTGATCTCCAGCCGATAGAGATCAGATCACCTGGAGAAAAATGGCTGCTTTGGCAATTGGACTCTATGGCGTTGAAGTCCCTCCCCTCCCCAACCCCCACCCTCTTCAGGCTCTGCCCCCAAAATCTCCCGCCGGTTGAGAAGAGGTACCTGGCAACCCTATCACGCATGCATACATGAACACACACTACTGGCACTACCATCTTGCAAATCTGTGTCTCCGATTGGGTATGTATGGACACAAGTATGTAGAGATCTCAAGACGGTGGTGGCCATTGTGTGGACACTCTAGGAGTCAACCCGAATAGTCCTTAGAGGCAATGACTGTGAGGATTATTGCAGGAAAACATAAGCTGCATAGTATGGCTTGAATCAAGGTGGGAGGATGGAATATTGTAGCAATGGATGGATTGAGTATTGCTTAAAATGGGGCACAAAGTGACAAAGGGAATCTATTCTGTATGGATGGTTCAGTGCCTCTCTGTTGACCATGGAGTATCGAATAGAAAAGATACTACCTTTTCCAAACTGCATTTTCATACACTACTACTAATTTACACTGCAGTGTTACACCTTGAGCTTGGAATGGTGCCATATGGATTGGATATGGCTTCAGGGAAGGTGAAAGATACTTTTCCATCTTGCAAAGGAACAGCATATGGTATTTCACTGGGTAATACAACACTTTTATAGTAAAAAAGAGAAGCCCACTGAAAATGAGAATGCCTTCTTATGAAAATTGCTTCACCTTAAACATGACAGATTGATATTGAAGGTTTGTTTAAAAAAATGAATGCTTTTCTCACACATTTTGCTAAGGCTGAAAGAACACAAACTAAACTTATCAACTCATAACCAAGTACTCTCCTAGAAATTTCCCTCATCAGGAATGAACCTTTGGTATCCTTGAGGTCCGAGGGGCTTGGTCTAGTGCTTATCAAGGCAGTTAACAGTGTTCTGGAATCAATAAAGGTTTGCACAAGTTCTTTTTTCAGTAATGAGAATTCTGAGGTAGAAAGAGATTGACAGATGTTCCTTTTGACCAGCTGCTGAGATTTGTAGTGACAGATGTGTAGCTGGGTAAAAGGCAGATTGAGAAATGTAACACAGGCAATCTGGATAGCTGGTCTGAACCTTCTTTTTGTTAGCTGGGCTATGTATTTTCCTTACACATTGAATCCAGCTGAACAATCAACAATCCAGCAAAAGGCAACGTAATCCAGGCCAAGTTTATTTGGAAGTTAGTTAGATTTATTTTATTAATTAAGATACTTGTACCCCAACTTTCTATTCCAAAGGCAGTCCAAAGCTGTTAACAAATTGAGACTACCCAATACCTCTGGATAAACACAAAAACAACAGTAAAACGATTCAAATCCACAAAGAACCATGGTGTTTTTTTTAAAATGGACCCATGCTGTGCTACCTTCAAACCCAAGCAGATGTTAGCCTTTTCCAAAAACCGAGTGCCCAGGCTTGAAGCTGGGCTGTCCACAAAAGCAACTGCTAGTTGTTAGAAACCATTCCTTCCTCAGGTGTCTCTAATGCTCCAATTTCAATAGGCATGCATGTGTGGAGAAAACAAAGCCTTGATGGAATGCTTTCAAACAACTTGATCCACTGCATTCATTCACACAAAAACATACAAAAATTCTACTGAATTCAATGGGACTTTCCCTCATGGTTGTGTTCAGAGGAGTAAAGTTTTTCCACTAAAAGTATCTACAGTGAACTCAAATTCTTTTGCATTAAGTGTCAGTGATTCACAAATCATGCTGATTTGCAATGATGAACTCAAAGTTCTTTTTTTGTTTTTTAGGTTTTTTCTTTCTGATAATAATAATAATTCCTCTTTTATGTTAGGGATTCTTCTACCTTTCTCTACCCGATAATGGTTTATGTTTTTACAAATAATTATATCGAGATATAGATTTTGAGTCAAGGAGGTGGGCTGGAGTCACAGTAAATTTTATCTCCAGCTCCTGAAACTCAGGTGTAAATACTCAGTATGTGCACTTGGTATTTTGACACTTTTCAATTAAATCAAGTTGTGTTCCAAATCAAATTCCTATTTGAACTAAATGAATATTATTTCCAGATACACATCAGTATATTGTCTGAAAGAGCCAAAAATGAATCACCCTTCAGTCCATGCAGATTTATTAGAGTTCTAAGAATGTGATGAAACTATGATAATTTATCTACTAGTGGTCTGGGAGGGATGGGTAGTTCATAGTATTCATTTTGTTCAGTGTACACTATTAGCCAATTATGGCTGAATTAGTGTTTCCGTGTAGCAATTTTGCCATCGCTCTGGCTCACACTGCTAGTAGGCTACTATGAAAAACACAGCCCACTAGCTGGGAACTGTGGTGGCCTGTCAGGTGCTTGACTGACCCTCCCACTTAGTGCAATGCCTCGAAAATAGGGTTTCCAGGTCCCTTTTTACCACCAGCGGGAGGTTTTTGGGGCAGAGCCTGAGGAGGGTGGGGTTTGGGGAGGGGCGGGACTTCAGTGCCATAGAGTCCAATTGCCAATATGCTAGATCTAATGCTAAGTTGCACGAGTGGAATTAGCTCTTTGTATAGGGTTGCCATCCTCCAGGTGGGGGCTGGAGATCTCCAGGAATTACAGCTGATCTCCAAACGACATAGATTGCTTATTTGTTTATTTAAAGCATTTATTCAACTTCTCCTGGAGAAAATGGCTGCTTTGGAAGGTGGACTGTATGGCAATATACCCTACCAAGGTCCCTCCCCTCCCTAAACCCCATCCTCAAATCTCCAGGTATTTCCATGTCCAGAGTTGGTAACCCTATCTTTCACTGTTGGGTCTTCACTGCAGTTCCACATGGGACTGCGCAGACACAGGCCAGCCACGGATATCTGACTGATAAGCTTCTAGAAGCTTCAGAGCACCTGGAGAGCTCCCCCTCTCTTCCGTCCCGAGGGGACATCTGCAAGGCACCACGTTCCTTTAGCATTGTTCCATAGATGTGGACTCCAGATGTGATGCAGTTGTTGGGAGAGCAGTTCTACAATCACTATTCTGTTGACAAGCCCACACCTGCCTCCAAGGTAAACGAACTTCTTACTCTCTCATGTGGGACTGCACCGAAGACACTACAATGAAAACACGGCTGCACTTACCTGTACCTATTGTTCATCGAGTCTCTTCTGTGCAGGCACTCATCCCTCCTTCCTTTCCCCACTGTGGGCTGCTGTTTTGTCTTACCTGATTCCTGTGTCCTCTTCCATGGCAGCAAAGGGAGAACAGAGGGAAGAGAGCTCCCCCAACTCTGTCATGTGACTGTTTGGGCAGGAAATCACCTCACTCTCAGCTCAGGACAGAGGGCAAGGGGAATGCCCCAGGTGCTCTGAAGCTTCTAGAAGTTTATCAGTCTGATCTCTGTGGCTGGCCTGTGCCTGCACAGTCCCATGAGTGCCTGCACAGAAGACACTCGATGTCAGGTAAGTGCAACCTTGTTTTGCATACCATGGAACGTTCTTGGTACAATAGTATCACATGACTTAAAAATGTAATAGTTTTTTGTAGTGCTGACCAGTATGGCCCAGGCTACCCTGAACTAATCAGATCTTGGACGCTAAACAGAGTCAGCCCTGGTTAGTATTTATTTTTATTTATGTATTATTTCATTGGATTTATATCCCATCCTATCCCGGCTGAGGATAGGAGACCATTAAGGAAGTCCAAGGTTGCTATGCAGAGGCAGGCAATGGCAGACCACATCAGAAGACTTTTGTCTTGAAAACCCTATGAGGTCACCATAAGTTGGCTGTGACTTGATGGCACTTCCATCCACCACAATGTAATAGCTTTTATCCTAGTGGAAGTGGTCTGGAAGGTACAGAGAAATAAGTTTCCATAAATGTCCTAAAACATGGTCGTACAATTTAGATGCAATTTTTCCCTCTTAGCAATGGGGTTGCAGCCTGGGCTGGCTGTGCCACAGGTGTCTTCAGGCCTCAGTAAATTTACCTTCCCTGCATTTTTTGGTCCCCATATTGTTTATTTTTCTGTGACATTCTCACAATGGGGAAAAATGAGTCTCTGTTGTAGATATGGCCCTTAGTACTAAAGATATTCCCTTTAGCCTCTTCCAGCTACTACTAATCAGCAAAACCTTCTGAAGAAATCTGCACTTCAGTCACCTTATGGGCTATCATGTTTTCCTTCTGCTGATTCCCCACTGTTTAGCATGCAGAGTAGGTTAAACATGTGCCCCTTTATATATGCCATTGCATGGATTCTAAAATGAATTCCACATGGATGAATGTATGTTTGCCTAGTGCTGAACTGGAGAGCATAAATGGCACAAAAGCATTTTACAGTCCTTTCTGATGCCAAGGATACATCTATTCCCCAGATATCCAGATCGATTCATCCAAAGGACATTTGCTCAGCCATCAAACTCAGAGTGTTGTTGGGAAAAAAAGGTAAATTAAAATGTATTGTAACTGAAGGCAAAGGTAAACGATAAATCCTAATAAAAATAAGGCAGTGTTTTCTCTTCATAATGAAAAATTGTGCAATAGCTGGGATGAGTAATGAATTCCTAGAAAAGTGCTTTTGCTGACTCAGAGATCACAGTACTATACTATGAAACCTAATCTGGTAGCACTGTTTTCAGTGGCAAAAATAGAAATGGCAAAAAATGCAGAAATATTTGAACCCTCCTTTGATTGAAGCATAGTTTGTATGGATATGGGAAATGCCCAAATGCATGGAATTAACAAACTGGACTAACCATGTAAATAAAAGTATTCCTTGAAAGTAAAATGGACCTAATTTATGAGATAATGTAATACAAATTTCGATGGCTTAAACAATATAGTCCAAGATGCACAGCAGAACCCCATAAAAATTATTTGTATGGAAAGTAAAGGTAAAGGTTGCCTGTGCAAGCACCGGGTCATTCCTGATCCATGGGGTGACGTCACATTCCGACGTTTACTAGGCAGACTTTGTTTGTGGGGAATTGATTTGAGTAGATCTGTTCATTAGGTCACATTAAGTCTGTAGATGTCTCGTTCCAAGACTACAAATACATATATGTGAATATGTGATAGTTTGTGAATCAGCAGACGTAGAAAGCTCTTTTTGATACTAGTGACCTGGTCCAGAAGCGGATACAAACTTCAGAATTTTGTATACAACCACATTTTAATGGGATTCTACAAAAGAGTTAGATTGATATCCCTGAATTGTTTTTTTAAATTTTTGTGAAAGTTGTATTTTTTTTAATTTATGTTAACTTGTATTATTTTTTAAACTTGTGTTAACTTGTATAAATCCAGAGACACAAAATGGTTTTAAAAAATAAAAATAGAGGAAATGGGGGAAATCCGCCATTGCCTCCAAAGGGGCTGTGCCCCCCCAAAAGATGGTGCAGCACTGGCACAGCACGAGGGGGCATTCCCCAGGCAAAAGGGGTGAGGAAGCTGCCTAACGGACGCTTCTCCCCCTGGAACACTCCCCCCACACCAGCGTGTTTGCCCCCATGCCAGAATAGGTGCCACCTTCAATGATAAGGTGGCACCTATGCTGGCGTGGGGTCACGCCAGCTCGTAAGGAGCTTTGCCCCCCCTTCTGGAATGGGCTCTTCATCCATCAATTGACAGGTTCAAAGATTTCCATACTTTTGCCATTTCTGTTTTTGTAGCTGTCAGTTGATCCTTGACAACAGAACTGTTAATTGTATTTCACAGTTGCTCTTCCCCAAAATACTGGAGAAGAACATACCAATACAACTTAACAAGAAAACTGCAAAAACTTAGACAGAGCTGTAAGGAATATAGTTCAGTGGAATCCTTTCCCCTCCTGGTTAGCTCCTTGGACATGCACACTGAAGCCATTCACAAAGTGGGAATCCTTTGTATGCCTCCTGAACATTCATTCAGCCATCATTTTTTTCCTCAGAGCCCCAGATTGGTTGAAGTTACATGATCACCAAGGGCAAATACAGTAGAGGAAAGAAAGGGACAAGGATCCATTTCACACTGATCATGTCCTTAGTTCACAGTGCAACACTGGTATATTTGTTTAGCTTGAATCAAATAATATTTCTCCTTGGTAGAATTGGTTCTTTTTATCTAAAGCACACTGATGGCAATTAGATTTTTTTAAAAACTGAAACGCTAAAACAGCTACAGGTGCAGCTGCCTAGTATATCTTTGAGAATGATACTTCAGAGCGAATAGATAATGCCAGTCTAGGATATTATTTTAGAGGTGATTACTTTATGGAATTATAAACATATTGTTAGATTATCACTCAGCATATGCAACATTTTTTTGAAGATAGGCTTAGGGTCAGGAATGTTAGCTCCCAGACTATAAGGATAGTCCCTCAAATTGGAATAAGTGCTTTTCCATGGATGTTTTGGCCTCCTAAACATTCCCCTTAAACTGGTCTACTCAGATTCCAGTCCCCCTTTATTAAATGCACGTACTCCCAGGAAGAAGGATTGCATCATCATTCTACCAGCAGAAACCATATTAGACTCATTCTCATATTTTTCTTGGGAACAGTTCTCAAGTAAACATATATATAATTTCAGCCTGCAGCTTTTATTAGCAAATCTTATTAGTATTATGTGTAGAAAAGAAATTAAGTACAAAATTGGCAGATAAGGGTAATTGGGTGGTATGAAGTAGTGGCTGGAAGGTTGCTGTCATGTCCTTTTCTTCCAACCAAGGAAGAGAGGATTGTGGCTGGGGGCTGGGACATTTTCTAGGGTTGTTTTGGCCTCCAGGCAATCTATTACGTTATTAGTCCATCCATAAGCAGGCCTGTTCAGCCTCATTCTACTAGCATAGGCCATGTTCTTAACTGCCGTTTTTTACTGTCTCTCCCAACAATGTCAGCTCTCGTTGGTTGCTCTTAGGGAGAGGCGGAACCTACCCTGTCCATCACACACTCCTCCTCCAAGACATTGTCGCAGGTTGAGGCGTTCCAAGGTCTCTACTTGTGACAGTGATTTTTTTACCTCCTCGTTGAGGACTATGTACTTGAAAAATTATTAGAATTTGTTCAAATCCATTTAAACTGCACCTTTTCTGTGATTAACTATCTAAGACAGTTAAATGCACATTTATCATACGCATTTCACCAGAATTACAACTTTTTATTTTCCTGGGGAAAAAATATTAGACACATTTAAACCTTACAACAGAATACTTACATGCTATACTCATTTACATAACTGTTCTTCTTCTCTCCCTTCCTGGAGAAGGCATCTGCTGCTATGTTTTCATGTTCCTTTATATGCTCTATGTCAAAGTCCTGGAGCAACAGCAATTTGCTATTGTTGCTTGGAATATGGTGCAACCTAACACAATGGGGAGTGATCCATGCGAAGGGTGAATTTCCTTCCCCTTAGGTATGGCTTTAGTTTAGTTAAGGCCCATACCACGGCTAGGCATTTCTTCTTCACCCATTGTGGTTTTCTAGGAATCAGTTTTCTCTTTAGATAGATTTCTGTTATCCGATAGGGAGCAGTATACATTAATTTGGCCTTGCCCATATATTTATTGGGGCTAGTATGTGGGGTTCGCCCTGGGCTATCTAAAAACAGATCTTTAAGGTGCCCTGGTAGGCCGGTACATACTTCCCCTGCTCCATGGGCACTCTGGTTAGAATGGCAGATAATTTCAACCCCATATCTTGAACTCCACATGAATTTGGGCTATCACACATGGGCAATAACCATTTTTCCTCCCTCTTCTCCACACAAATATTCATAACCAACCATTCTTTACTGAAATACTGTCTCAACCACTTAATATTCATGTTTCTGGTCTTGTCCAGGTTCTTGCTGGTAAAAACAAAAGAGTTCATACCCTTCCGTCGATTTGGGATCTGATTTGTCCTCTTCCCAGTAGATTGATGCTTGCTCCTCCTCACTGGAGGCCACATCAAGATATTGTCTCTTGGTTGTCATTTCATGTCCTGGAAGTCCATTATGTATTGTACTTCAGGTGGTAATTGTGGATCAAAAATTTCTGACTGATTCAGCTCATCTTTCCAATTAGTGGATCCTGCTAACATGAGACCTGCTGCATTCCCTTTGCACACAGGAATGCTCAGCTGCTCCACCATTTCTGCAATTTTTATATAGGTGCATCGTGTTTCCTTTCTCCCATGAGCAACCTGAAAGACAAAGTGCAGCCTCCTAACCCCTTCCTCGGTCTTTATAATGTATGTGTACTTTAGCCACCAGCACTGGGAAAGCAGGTCCTCCCAGCCCTATAATTATGATGGTTTCCCCTCAACTAGGCTTTCTGGTTTGACCCTGAATGCCCCCCCCCCCATAAATGGAGTTTATCCACTATGACTGGTTCAGTGTGATCAGGATTCATGCCTTCCTCTGGTGTTGAGAGTACACATACTCTAGCATGCCTTGTGCTTAAAGTGGCAGTTGATCCTTCCAGTGTCTGATTCTTCACAGAGGCTTCTGAACATTGTAAGCCATCTGTGTCAGTTACTGTTAGCTGTTAGGGGCCATGACAGTCTGTGTTTGTTTGATCACATTTACTTTCTTTAGATTAATGGGACCTGATGATGTGGGATCTTTATTAAAGTTCCTCCTTACTTTTTACCAGAAATCTTTACCTCAGGAGAGCAAATCCCTTTACTAACCCACTCCTTTCACTTTTACTTTCACCATTCCCTTGCTCTTCCAAACCCATTATTGGTTTTATGGCTAACTGTAGCCTCTATGCTGAGCTCCTTTGCAAAGCAGCAAAATTGTAAGCAGTAAATCCATGCTGGCTGGCTATACTCTGAATTCATTAATGAGAACAACAAAAAAAGGTAGACTCTAAAACTCATTCATTTTGGATTTAAACATAGTTGTAGATAAAATAATTATGCCTGTGCAGTAGTGACATTGGGCTGTAAGAGACAACATGCATGCCTGAAAGCTGTGTGTGTGTGTTCCATTGTACAATCCCTTTCCCCAAGAATTATGGCAAATGGCTCCAAGATCAGTCAACTTGATCATCAATAAATCAGTGGCATATTTGCACCTGGTAATTATGAGGCAACCCAAACCCACAGGAGTTCAAGCAACCCTATTGTCCACACACATAAATCTAATCCTGCACACCTTCCAAAGTTTAGCCTGCAGCTGACCCATGAGAAATCAATTCCCATTCTGCATCAACACATAATTTTTATCAGGGCAACCATCAACTTGGTCCTGGGGTGGGTGCACCATTCTTCCTGAGGACAGAGTTGCCAATATGTTAGCAGCAGTGACCACAGCTCTTTCTTGCTGGGCTCCTAAAGTAAAACATCATCATCATCATCATTGCTGACAAACTGGATTAACTACACCAGGATCCTTCACCTTTTTGAGCCTATAGGCACTTCAGAATTCTGACACAGAGGGGTGGGCAGCATCACAAAATGTCAGGGAGCGGCGCTAATAGTAATTCTAACATTTCAGGCAGAAGCTCTGATTAACTTGATGCCTTTTAAAATGAATCGATTGTTTTCAAATATTTTCTTGCATGCATACCCAGTAATGCACTGAGGATCCTTGCGCTGTGGTGGCAGCTGTTGCTGAAGCAACTTTTTAAAAAATCTACACAACCAATCAGTTCTCCAGTGGCCAATCAGCAGCCCTGCTGGGCAAAAGTTCCACCTGTTCCTGCCTACTTTCTAAGAACACTTGGCAGGTGGCAGGAAAGGTGTCAGTGGGAGCCATTGTACCCATGGACACCATGTTAGGGACTTCTGCCCTAAAGGATAGAGTGCAGGCGACTTCTTCCATTAAGGAACCCCTTGCTGCCATCTCTGTGTTCTATGCCTCTATCCTAGGGAAGCTGGTTTTGTTAACATCGACTCCAAGGCTTTCCTCAAGGGCTAGGTAACTTCCTTTATGCCACTGATGTGGATTCCAGGAGTGGTTCTCCCTCTCGCATAATACCAGCTTTTCTCCCTCTCTCATAATACCAGAATGTGGGTTCATCTGCTGAAGCTGGAGGGTGAGATATTCAAAACTGATAAAAGGAAGTATTCCTTCACATAATGCATAGTTAAATTGTGGAACACCCTGCCTCAGGATGTGGTGATGGCTGCCAGTTTGGAAGGCTTTAAGAGGAGAGTGAATATGTTCATGGAGGATAGGGCTATCCATGGTACTAGTCAAAATGAATACTAGTCATTATGCATACTTATTCTTTCCAGGATCAGAGGAGCATGCCTATTATATTAGGTGCTGTGGTACACAGGCAGGACAATGCTGCTACACTTGTCTTGCTTGTGGGCTTCATAGAGGCACCTGGTTGGCCTCTATGTACAAAGACTGCTGGACTTGATGAGCCTTGGCTTATGTTCATACACTTATCAGCATGGATTTTCTTATGTTCTTATACTTATCAGGGTAATTTATTTCTATTTTATATAAATAAACATCAGTCGCTTTCTCCCACCCTTCCTCTAGTGTGAAAATATCACCTGGCTCACTCAAGATTATAAAAAGAAGTCCACCAAATTTTCCAATATGTCCTGTGTTTGTTGTCTGTGTGTCCTTTCTGTGTACAGATTACTGAGGAGAATCCAGGATCTTTAATGTGTTGTTAAAGCTTCTGAATTTTGAGGAGAGTAGATTACACAAATATGTAGATTACTCATTATTTAGAGTGAATTTTAAAGTTTATTTCTCTTCCCTCCCTTGACAAACTAATTTTACCACTACTCTTTGTATCAGTAATTGAAAGTACTTTTCGGTGTATGAAACCTGGCACAGTGGAAAAAGGTAACATATATGCTCCATTTTCCCCAAGGAAAAGTGCGTTCAGATTTATGTCTTCTTATAATGTGGTGTGAAATTGTTAGACTAATCTAATGGCCAATTTTATGAGCTGCTCATATTACCATAGTCTGAAGGGCAATTAGCTGACTGTCATTATAGGTTATAGTCCTGTGCCAAATGCAAAGATTCTTGAGACCTAAAAGAGATCCCTTTACATTCTGGAACCTCATGATAGTCTTCAAGCTCCTTGTTGATGTTCTTGCTTTCAGCGCGTTGTAATTTGCATTATAATCCTAGATATATTTATTAGGAAGTGTGACTTTGCCACCCAATAGGGCTTTGCCAGAAGGGAGGGATAATGGCTGAGAAAGAAAGATCCTGTGATTGGTTCTGCCCATAAAGCTGGAATATCATGTATGTAATTCTGAACTGTTCATAGTTCATGTGACTTAATAGATGCACAAAATGTAGCTAGGGTTAGATAGAGGGGATTTCCCTACAAACCTGAAAAAAGTCCCATGTTTGCAGAAAAAAAACTGAAATCTAAAAAAAATACGTTGGGGGATTAAAACTGTCCAAAATAATAGAAATAACACCTATAGCTTTAAGAAAAGAATGCCCACTGAGCTTTCGGTAGCCATTTTGGAGGTTGCTCGGCAGCCACAACAATATTGCTGAGCTTCCATACCTGTTTTTCTGTAAGGCAAAGCCATGGGAGGGAGTGGGAAGAGGACTTGGATGTCAAAACAGTCCTGTAAAAGTTACAAGCCCCATCACCTATCACATCCTCTGCAACCACTTGGCTCTGCAGTTGCCACCTTGCAGCTGGGCCCACCTCTGGCAGTAGCAGCCACTGCACAACTGGGCCCAGCCCCAGGGGCAGTAGCTACTGCACAGCTGGGGGGACCAGGTCTCCTACTATAACAAGAAACTTCCTGCACCTCACCCCTAGTCCCCTGCTGCTGCCTGGTGCAGCAGCCGGAGAAGGTGGGCCAAAAAAGTGACATTACAGCATCACATGTTGCAAATACTCTAGCAATGGCATAACTTCCAATTATGCAAATGGAAGTGATGTGACAATGCCCCAGAAGCTCCTGGAACTTGGCCCTGGCCCTGGTGTAGGGTTGCCATTCTCCAGGAGGTATAAACAAACAAACAAATGCACCTATGCTGAGCAAACTTGGTTATCAAAAAAGACTGCACGGAGGCTCCAAATAAATGACAACTCTACACACTTTTCGTCATTTTTAACATGCTACATTGATATGAAAATCCATTCATTAAATTCATTCATTTAAATAAACCTTAAATTCAGTCTATCTTTCTACTTACTAACTATATAATATACAAGTGAATATCTCATGAACCACAAATAAACCGTGTCCCCAACAATACACAAACTGGAAAAACACGCAATGCAATGCTATAATCAAGAGAACTGACGCCCGACAGGGAGAGGGGGGCAGCAGCCCCAGACTTTCAGTCCTGCCTGCTTCGGAGAAGCCGCCACAGGGGCTGAATGGTGTCGAGTGTTGCTGCGGGTGGCAACAAGTGAGCAAAGTTCCAGGTGGCAGAAATGGAGAGATAAGCCGCAAAATGCTCTCAAGTGGAATGCCTGGAGAGACAGTGCTCCAGAAATTTGCTGTACTGTGTTTTCCTCAGAAAAAAATCATATAGGATCACACCCTCCCACGGGCTTCTTCACAGGAGCAATGCTCTGAAAAAGCCCAACTGCAAAAAGCCGTAGGATCGCACCCTTCCCAGAAAGTCTTCCCAGAGGTGGTGCTGCGAAAGGGCAGAACTGTGAAAGAGCGCTGAAATCCTAAAGTAAAGGTGGGATACCCCCAATAGGGGAAAAAAGAAAAGAAGCCCAACCCAGACTACACCTCTATGTTGGTGTGCGTTTCAACACTTCTTCAGGTAGTTCGTCTTCATTTTATATTTGTATATAATCCATTTATGTGGGTGAATTGCCCACCATTTCATAAGGGCAGGTCAAAGCCTCTGAAGCCTCTGAAAATAAAATCAACATTTTGATGTAACTGTTATCTACACATATATTTCTTACTGCTTGCCCTCCTCTCTGAATTTTTCTATTTGGTGGTAAAATATCTCTACTAAGGCCCAAATTACTGTATGAGAAACTACCCAGTGTGTGCATACACATCTGTCAGGTAAATAATGCCCAGAACCATCTATGGCAGAATCCCGGAACAAGCCTTGCAGACATATTATTATGTGTCACTTTAAAACTGATACATATAAATTACAGTCTGTGACAGTCAGCTTGGCTTCCTTAGTATATCTAGAAACCTTCAAAATTTCCTTTTCTCTGAAGAACCAATTCAAATAGTTTTCCTCATGCCAGACCTATTATGGGGTAAAAAGGTAAAGGTCCCCTGTGCAAGCAACGGGTCATTCCTGACCCATGGGGTGACGTCACATCCCGACGTTTACCAGGCAGATTTTGTTTACGGGGTGGTTTGCCAGTGCCTTCCCTAGTCATCTTCCCTTTACCCCCAGCAAGCTGGGTACTCATTTGACCGACCTCCGAAGGATGAAAGGCTGAGTCAACCTTGAGCCAGCTACCTGAAACCAACTTCCATTGGGATCGAACTCAGGTCGTGAGCAGAGCTTGTACTGCAGTACTGCAGCTTACCACTCTGCGCCACAGGGCTCTATTATGGGATAACCAGTATAAAACCACTAAGAATGCATAGTACAGAGATTCTCTAAAACGGTGACTTCTGGGTATGTATTTCTTTGGCTATAAATTCATAAATTAGTTAAACAGAAATAAGCAAGGCTATGTACTGTATTTCACTGATGAAAGGACAATCAATTGTATGATGGAGAGGCAGGATTCTAAAAAACAATGTAATCGACATTCTTAATGCCTCCAATCAAATCATTAGGAAAGCGACTGCTAGGCGAATGTTGGCATCATTCTTCCAAGGAGAAACAAATGCTGACATCTTGGGAAAGTGTACTCTGTTTTGTGCTAGACTGTACAGGCTGAGGGAAAGAACATTTGTTATTTGATGAGTCTTAACATGCTTCACCATGTAGCAAAGGGAAATTTCTGCTAGAGGGTGACTATTTTTAATGGAAAAGCTGTATTCACAATGTGAGTTTTCTAACAGATGTCAGGTATAGTTAAGTGATGTATAAATTAGCTCTATTTTTTATTGGCGGTAGTAATGTAGATAGTTATTTTTAAAGTAAGATATGTGCACATTCTTTTCTGTATGTGTGTTTTTCTCAGCAGAATGATGCAGAAGAATTCAACATCTCCACTTCTAAGAAACTGGAATTTATTGGGCACAACCCAGCTTGCTCTGTACATGGAGAGTCAGGGACAGAGGTCAAGAGAGCTCTCCTCTTCCTTCCTTGGCTGCTTTGATGCCTGGCCATTGTTTCTTTCTGCCTATGTGGCATTGCAAACAGATCCTTCAGTTCAAAGTGAGCCCTTCTGTGTCTCATGTTGAAGCATCCACTAGGGATGTAGAAGGGTGCTCCTCAAGTTTGTGATGTTTTCAAGTCATCGTGAACATTTTTCTTTCACCCATTCATCTCGCTAGTGTTCCCTATTCATTTGTGACCTTTATACTATTTGATGCCGTTCTTATCCCATGTGCATTATATGTCATTTATACATCCAAATCCTGAGCAACTTTTACTGAATTTCATCATCCCGGGAGGGGGAGTTGGAAGGCCTCAGCCTCTATGCCCTGTGGTTGGCCCTCCAGAGGAACTGGTTGGTCACTGTGTGACACAAGATGCTGGACTATATGGACCACTGGTCTGATCCAGAAGGGCTCATGTGTTCTTCTGTTCTTAGGAGTGTGAATTAAGTATCTGAGATATTAGCTTTTTGGTTAAGTTTCCTTATCTGGGGAAGGGAGCATGCAAAGGTGTTATAGTAGGCCAGCAGGATTGTTGGTTCTCATGTGCAACTTAATTGCAGCAGCATTCTGTACTTACATGTATTAAACTGCCTGAGTGTTTTTTTACCCCTTGAGCATGTACTGTGTAAAACCTAACATCCCATAGCTACTGATTAAGTGTTAATATTTACCTTAGTTCATTTTCTTTTGTCCTGAATAATCTTCACTCTTGCTCGCTTATAAAAAGTGAATTTTCTCATGCTCTCTCAGTTTATTTCAGTTCTTGGCTTGAGAGGGCTTATATTCAGGCCCAGGTGCTATCACTTTTTTCCTGCTGGGAACCCCAGTGTGGTGGATAGGGTTGCCAACCCCCAGGTACTAGCTGGAGATCTCCTGCTATTACAACTGATCTCCAGCCAATAGAGATCAGTTCACCTGGAGAAAATGGCCACTTTGGCAATTGGACTCTATGGCATTGAAGTCCCTCCCCTCCCCCAACCTTGCCCTCCTCAGGCTCTACCCGAAAAACCTCCCGCCGGTTGCAAAGAGGGACCTGGCAACCCTAGTGGTGGGGTAGGCAGGAAACTGTGTTTTGACTGTAGGAAATGTCCTGAGGGATGATGTCTAGGCCCTAGGAAATCATAGAGTGTTTTTAGGATTCCGGCCTTAGTGCATTACAAACCTGCCTTTCTGTTACACCAAGTGTCATCCTCCTCAGCTTTAATGGACCATTAAGGCTAACTGTTGTCTTAAAAGCCAGTTTGGAATGTCATGTTCGGTTGACTCAGTAGTGACATGAAAAGGTAAATATGAATTTTGCTTGGTGGGATTGAGAAAGTGTGTGCACCAGTAGAATTTAAATTTGAATGTAGAAAGTAGTTTGTATTTTTGAAAATGACTCCCAATACCCTCTTTCTAGGATGTGCTGTTACTTTCAGGGATTGGTTTATTTAGCATCTTTTTATTTCACCTTTTCCAAGGAGTTTTCAATGGTGTACACGACCCTCTCCTCCTTTATTTTATCCCCATATCAACCCTGTGAAGTACAGTAGGCCACAAGAAGATGAGCAAACCAGTTTCACCCAGTGATTTTCATGATAAGTGTGGATTTGAAGTTGACAGGCTGAATTCAACTCTCTAGCCTCTGTACTAGTTTGGCTGTCAAACAAATAAAAAGAGACAAAAAGAACACTATATGTTTCTGATACACTCCCATCATAAAGCAATGCACTCTTAAAAGTTTGGAACTTCCTACTGTTCAGGGAAGTAGGGACAGTGAGCCTCTCTCACCCACCTACCCACACACAGATACACACAAACATCCACCATTGTTCCAGATAATCATCATTTTATCTTCTTCTTTAAGGTAGTTCAGGTTTAAGATAGTTCAGAGAGAGTGGGAGCCAGTCTAGGGAAGGAAGAAGACCTGGGTGCCAGAACCCCCTCTCCTTTCCAGTTTGGAGGCCAGTGGGCCAGACAGCTCCTGTCTTTGGTGGCAAGATGGTGGAAGGCCGGGAGCCTGTCTTGGGAGTGGGGGAGCTAGGGCTGCCAGGTCCCTCTTTGCCACCGGCGGGAGATTTTGGGGGCGGAGCCTGGAGAGGGCGGGGTTTTGGGAGGGACTTCAATGCCATAGAGTTCAATTGCCAAAGCAGCCATTTTCCTCCAGGTGATCTGACCTTTATTGGCTGGAGATCAGTTGTATTAGCAGGAAATCTCTTGCTACTACCTGGCAGCTTGAATAAATTGATACGTGTGCTGTATGAACACTATTAAAGAGAAAAGCAGCACCAAGGCTCACAAACTCAATATGATATTTATATAGGACCTCAATAGACAAAAGGAAAAAAAGATATAACTCAGGTAAGTACTTAACTTGCTGTGGTATTCAAATAGGTTACAGAGATACAGCGTCCCAGTGCCTGGTTACTCCACCAATCAGCACAAAAATTATATACAATTCCACAATCCAGTCAAGTCCATTCATTAAGGTACAGTTCCAAATCCAGTCCAAGGTCCAATATTTCCGAAGTTAAATCAAGTCCAAATCAATTCCAAAATACAGGAAAATAAAGTCAAAATGACACTTCCGGATTCGTGTGCGTTTCGCAATCCGGTTGCTTCTTCAATTGATTAATGTCTCCTCTTAGTTCTATTTCTCCGTCTCTATATTTATATTTTGCATAGGGTACGACGACCTCTGGAACAACACAACGATATAAATGGACCCACACAAAATTTATATTAAAAAATCTAAACATCCTTCTAAATAATGTTCATATTCACTCACAGTGACCAGCCGACCCTCAAGGTTCTAAGCTAATTCCAAAGTCTGGTGTGAATGATCAAAATTTCCTTGAATAAATTTCCCAGTTGCCTCATATTAGGTGAAAAGTTCAAAATACATCTCCCAGGTGTTTGAGGAGGTATACCGCAACTACTTACATTGGGTTTATCTACAAATAATACTTTACAAAAAACTAGTCAGATCAAACTCATTATTAAGTCCAGCAGGGGACAAAGTTTTAAACCAATAAACAAACTTCATTTCATGTCTATGGAGGATTTTAGCCACGTCCTCATGATGATATTTGCGGGGTTTATACTGCCACAGTGCAAAGAAGAGCAAATCTGTGTCAGAATGTCCCTTATCCAGATAATGACTAGTGAGAGGCACTTCTAAAGACCTAGAGCGTATGCGCGCCCGATGTTCACCGATCCTTAATTTTAATTGGCGACATGTAGACTCGATATACATAAGTAAACACGGGCAAATGATGGCGTAAATAACATTTTTGGAAGAACAGTTAGTGAATTGTTGTAAAGTATATTTGAAATTGGAACTCGTAGAGCTCACTTCCTTGATAGGCAAGCTGAATGCTCATGTGCCACACTTGGCAGCTGGCAACCCTAGGGGGAGCCTCACAGTTACCAAGGTCTCATACGCGAATCAACAACAAACACAGGTGCCTTTACTTTTACATATGAGTCAAGATTTTTGTTTGAATCTTAAAAAAGGTTAGGCTTCTGTAAATCCAGCGTATCTGCATAGTGACTGATATCAGCACATTAATGGCAACAATATGATATGATTAGGTCACTTCAGTAGACTTTTAATTATATTTTGTCTGACTGTATGAACAAACACGCAGAGGATAATAAAATATCTGTTTATTGATAATTGCACTACCACAAGGTTTAATCTAACCTTGGACTGAATTTGGTTTATTTCTACAAAAATGGATTCAGTGTTGGTACTGAGCATCAGTCATGTGAAATTATAAGAGAGCAATTGTTATAAAGACCAACTCTAAGAAATAATACAGGGCTACCTGATAAAATCTGCATCCAACGACTACTGGAAGATAGTAACACACAAACTTCGAGATGTGTGGCCGAATTCTGTGCTTCTATCTATAAGGCCAGAAAGGATGTAATGTACAAATAGGTACAATTTGATAGATAAACATTTTAGAAGCTAGTTTGCTTACCTTTTTAGATATGGGATTTTATTGATATATTTTATTTTGTGGACTTTTCGATTGTCTGATATTGTTTTATTACAAATTTATGTTGCTGTTGATTAGATGTCCTACTTTTGGTCAAATGACCGTAAAATAAAAATTGATTGTTTATAAAGACAAAAATGTTTTTCCCCCAGATGACAAATGCCTGTTGGTCTCCAGTTCTTACTTCTCTTTTTATTAATGGACCCTCATCTGGAGACACAAAGATTCACTTGTATATTTCTTCCACGTGTAAATTAACAGTGCTTGTATTCCCAAGGGTATAACCTTATTTTACAATATCGATCCAATGTCAAGCTATTAGAGAATTCTGGTAATCAAGGAGTTCAGTGCAGAAAACAGTTAAACTCTGTGTACATCAGTGTTGCGCTGACCTTTACCAAGAACCACAATCTGCCCTTGACCTACAGAAACTTCCAGACTATATACAGCAAAGGTTTTATTAACTGACATCCACAGGGAATTGGGATTACAAGTTAACCAAGATATGCAGCAGCACCAAGTGGGTGGTAGCCATGCCCAGACCCAGTGGGGACACACAGCCCCCTCCACTAGCACCTTCTAAGCGCTGCGACATCAGCCATGGCTGGAACCAGGCAGGGATGTGCTGCCTGTTCCTTGGCCACCCACTCTTTCATGACAGCAGGTGGTGGAGGTGCAGGCCAGGGGGTCTGCTTGCTCAGCAGCAGCATGAGTGGGTTGTGCCCATGACCAAGAAGTGCTCCCTGCCCCTCCTTTGGCTGCTTGTGTACAAGAACAAGTGGTGTAAGAGCAAGGAGTACTTCCTAGCTGGCTCTTAGCCATGGACACTGCTTGCTCATGCTGCTGCCAAGCAGACAGTGCTCCTTCTTTGCTTGCTGTCATGCAAGAGCAAGTGGTGGAGGAGCAGGGACAGCTTCTTGGCCAGCTTGTGCTGCTGAATAGGCTGAATAGGCAGCATGTATGGCCAAGACCTGCAGCCTAGGGTTGCTAACCTCCAGGTAATAGTTAATAGCTGGAGATCTCCTGCTATTACAACTGATCTCCAGCCGAATGAGATCAGTTTCCCTGGAGAAAATGGTTGCTTTGGCAATTGAGTCTATGGCATTGAAGTCCCTCCCTCCTCAAACCCCGCCCTCCTCAGGCTCCACCCCAAAAACCTCCCGCTGATGGCAAAGAGGGACCTGGCAACCCTACTGCAGCCTGCTCCTCTGCTATCTGCTTTTGCTCAAGAGCAGACAGCGACTGAGCAGGCTGCAGTCCAGTATGCTGGTTAACCAACTCTGCCAGTTAATTTGGTGCCAGATAACTCAGCTTTTCCTGTATTACAGAATTTAGAAGGCACATTGCCCCTAAAGATGTCCTCCAAGATACTGGTCACTGACAGCACCCAGCAGATATCACTGTGGATGAAACACTCCTTTGAATTTTATTCACATTACAGTAATGCCTTTCAGATGGTACTCAGCACATGCCTGTATCTATGTGTGACTATGGATATGGAGTTCAAAGAAGGAGACCAATACTGACTTGTGGCAACACCGTACGGGTTTCAAGGCAAGATACCAACAGAGGTGGTTTGCCATTGCCTTCCTCTGCATAGTGACCTTGGTATTCCTTGGTGGTCTCTCATCCAAGTACTAACCAGGACTGGCCCTGCTTAGCTTCTGAGATCTGACGAGATCAGGCTAGCCTGCGCTCTTGGCACATAGTTTCTGGAAAATACTATCTCCATTGTTTTTGAAAAGCAAGTTGATACCATTTCCACCACTTTCCCCAGTACATTAGTAGAGTGAAGGATGCTCTGCAGGAATCTAATATTATTATGACACATACCTACAAAGACAACCAGGGAGCTTGGAACACTGATATCTCCTTCTTCAGCCATTGTCCTCAGGAAAGAGTTGCTAGAGTAATTATGAGGAGACTTCTACCATGTGCTGATTTGAGTATGTCCTGAAATAAAATACTGTTTCGGAACAAAGATATAACCTGTTACATTTCCAAATGTTCTGTTTGTAAAACCAGCAACAAAAATTGATGTAAAAAAGGCCCTCAGAACAGACATATGAAAATGGTAAGAAATTAAAGGCTCCTCTCCAGAGCGGAATTTGGGTATTGCTGTTCATTACTCCAGTTTGGCTCTGATACAAACACATATTCAAGCCAATGCCTAATGTTTTGCTTATTTATTTATTTAGAAAAGTTATATTTCTCCTCTCCAGAGACCTGCTAAAGGTGGCTTATGCTATCATAAAGTTCTATTATTATTATTATTATTATTATTATTATTATTATTATTATTATTATTATTATTATTATTATTATATTGCAGATTCTGGTTCAGTTCAAATAGTTGTTATAGCTTAAGATGTGAAACATATTCTTATGTGTGTTGTATGGTGACAATATGACTTCCAGCGTTTTAATTGTTTTAAATGTTGTTTTTACATCCTTGTATGTTTTTTAGCTCTGGTTTTAATCACGTTAATTCTGTGTTGCTGTGTTATTTTGGGTTGGTTTTAAAATGTGATTTTACTGTGCATCTTTTCATTTGTAAGGCACCTTGGTGGCCCTTGTGAGGGAAGAAAGGCAGGATATACATTTTGTAAATAAATATGAACATAATCTGACAATAAAGACAAGCAGCAATCTATTTACTTATTCTTTTCTTTCCTCCCCTCACTATTTCCAGAAATTGAAAAGTTCCAGAGTTCTGATGAGAAAAAGGAAGATGAAGAGAAAAAATACCTTGATGTCATCAGCAATAAAAATATAAAGCTGTCCGAAAGGGTATTGATTCCTGTGAAACAGTATCCAAAGGTATTGCAAAAGTATATAATATATATTTCTAACATAAATGGATAAAATAGACTATGTTATTTTAATAGATATTTGGTTTTATGAACATGATTAGATGTTAGGCTCAAAATGCTAGCTCAGAACATGATACCAAAGAAGTTAACTTTGCATTATTTTCAATAAACTTTAGATCAGTCTTTCAGGTCTGACTAGGCTGTCTTGCTCTGGTGGAGAAAGAATCTTTCTGTTGGAGTAAAGCTCCTCACTTAGCAGAATGGAATCATCGGATCCTGCCCATTTAAAAGAGTCCGGCTCCATTTAAATCAACAGAAGTTGAGGATGCGGTGACTTTGAACACTAAGGTGCTGTTCTGACAGAATGTCCCTTTTATGCAGGGATGTTTCCCCGCAGTCACGCCCACCAACTGCTTCGGGGCTTCCTTTTGATTACGCATGCTTTTCCCGACAGTCAGAGGTCACCTTGCTCTCCCCGCATGTTTGCCCGTGTTTTCCAGATGCTGTTTTAGCCAGAATCTGGAAAATGCCGGCAAAATGCGTGGGGAGGCGACCTCTGACAGTCAGAAAAGGCATGCATAATCACAAGGAAGTCCCGAAACAGTTAATGGGGGTGACCGCAGGGAAACATCCCTGCATAAAAGGCCAACAGCATCTCCTCTCATAGAAGTCAATTTCCTCCCCACATGCCCTTTCAGGCCCACCCATCCACAGGACCACAATGCTGAGGGGGGAGTGTACAATGCTGCAGTGGGAGGGGGAGGCAGGAAAGTTGCCTTCCTCTAGCCCAACCATGCTCATGTTGCTTTGAATCCAAGTCATTATGCCAAGAACTGTTGATGCCAAGAACCAAACCCCTATTGTAGCTCGCATTTCATTCTTTTTAGGAACACTTTTGAGGAACAACCTTTGGTGGATTGTCCCAATTGTTACTAAAATAGCTGGTAATAGTAACATTATTTGCAGGGGTTTTTTAGTTTGTTGCTCCATATCAAAGGAGATTCAAATTGCAACCATGGAGGTTTTTGGGGCAGAGCCTGAGGAGGATGGGGTTTTGGGAGGGGAGGGGCTTCAATGCCATAGAGTCCAATTGCCAAAGTGGCCATTTTCTCCAGGCGAAGTGATCTCTATCAGCTGGAGATCAGTTGTAATAGCAGGAGATCTCCAGCCACTACCTGGAGGTTAAGGAAAGTAGTGCAGGAATCTTAGGCTATAGTTACTACAACACAAATGAGTGAGACATCAAAGTGTAATCAATGCATACAATAGTGGAAAGGGACAAACATACAACTATATACAATGGTATTTCAATAATCCTTTGTGGATTATTGAAATACCATTGTATATAGTTGTATGTTTGTCCCTTTCCACTATTGTATGCATTGATTACACTTTGATGTCTCACTCATTTGTGTTGTAGTAACTATAGCCTAAGATTCCTGCACTACTTTCCTTATCCTTGATATTAGTGCAGAGGTGTTGATTTTGGTTTGCTCAACTACCTGGAGGTTGGCAACCCTACCTGAGATGCCCCTAGGATTGCCAACGTCCAGGTGGTAGCTGGAGATCTCCCGCTATTACAACTGATCTCCAGGTGACAGAGATCAGTTCCCTTGGAGAAAATGGCCACTTCGTGAACTCTATGGCAATACATTAAGTCCCTCCCCTCCCCAAATCCCACCCTTCTCAGGCTCCACCCCCAAAATCTCCAGGTGTTTCCCAACCTGGAGCTGGCGACCCTAGGTGTCCCCCTGAAAACCTGAGATTCCCTCCTCATTACAGGCCCCTTTGCCCTGCTGTTTGTTTTTTCATACCTCCTTCATAAAGAGCAGTGTAGTGAGGATCCATTCAGAGCATCCAAAGAAGCAGCCTTTAGGCCACAAAGCTTTGTGTTGGGTAAAACATTGTTAGTCATTAAAGTGCCCCAAGACTCCTGTTTGTTTTCTCTGAAAAAAATCGTTGCAGGTTTTGAGCCTGTACCTTTAATATAATAATCTGGTTTTTTCCCACCTATTTATCTTGAAATCAAAGACAATGTCTCAACATACACCTGCATAACAAAGAGACAGGGAGGAGGTAGTATTTTTCAGACAAAGTAAAATGATGCGGTTTCCCCCTGTGCAGCCTTGTATTTCACACAAATAGTTGTTATACCAGGTTGTATTCTAACCTCCAGTTATCTCCAGTGCAATTTTTCTTACTGATTTATTGTCACATGGCATTTGGCCCCGCTATTAGGTTTGATTACATTCTCCACTTTTCACTTTATTCTTTCATCAGCAATAGCAATAAATTACAGTCGGTAAAAAAAGCCCATCGACCCAAATGAGAGGTATAAAAAAAAGGGAGATGCATTGATTCCAAGTTGGCATTTACCTTCTGAATTGTGAATATGAGATTGATGGAGGGTAATCATCCATATGGTAAAAGGTACAAGAACTGTGCACAGTTAGAAAACTGCCTGCTATTGCCTTGTTAGGTTGTTGTGATCCTTTATTTGACATATTATCTAGTGTTGATGTCTAAGGCTGTGTCTGCGCCAGGCTGTCACATGTGCTCTTTCTGCAGTCTTGAACCCATGCACCCCTGGATCATCAGCTTGTGTTGCTCCCCTCCCCCCTTGATGCTTATTTTTCTCTCCTATGTGTAATAGGGAGGGAAGGTGGCATGGTACAGCTCGATGTCGTCAGATTTTGGAAGCTAAGCAGGGTCAGTACTTGGAAGAGAGACCACCAAGGAAAGCTCTGCAGAGGAAGGCAATGGCAAACCACCTCTGCTTCTCACTTGCTTTGAAAGCCCCTGGCTGGGGTCATCATGTGTCAGCTGTGACTTGATGGCACTTTATACACACACAATGTGTTAATAGAGGCTACATTTTGAATTACTCAGTGACAGCATGGTACAGTGTTTAGAATGTCAGACTAGGATCTGGGAAACCCAGGTTCGAATCACAACTCTACCATGGAGCTCACTGGTTGAGTCACTCTCTTGCAGCCTATCTTACCTCATAGGATAGTTGTGGCAAAAATAAAATGGAGTAGGAAAAGGAAGGAAGAGGAAAGAACCATGACATGGTTTAGGAGCCCACTAGGAAGAAATGCAGGGTATAAATATCTGAATAAATAAGTAAGGGTCAACAATATTGGCTCTGCCCACCAATTAATCTGAAACATAGGCAGAGAATCTTTGCCCCTCACCATGCGAGTAAACAGTAATAATGATCCTCTTGTGCACCTCAACTACTTGCTGTCAGTTCATGTATTTTATTTCATGCAAGGAAAGTATCAGCACATAGGGAAGAAGGGGGTTAAACAGCTTCTCCTATGTCTTGGCTCAGTCTGCGGACATGTTGCTGACCCTTCAGACTTTACATGGGAGGAAACAATTCATGTGAAAAATGGAGTAGCCCCTTGAGACTGGAGCTGAAGTGGCAACCATATTGGGGAAGTCTTTAGTGGCCATCATGGGCCCTCTGGCTACCAGTTGCCTACCTCAAAGGTAGGCAACTGATAGAGATGGTTAGACCTGTGTGAGCTGTACAGCCTGCACTGTTTGCTTTCCAGAACTGCAGCAGGATTGTTTCCAGGAAAGAAGGGACTCGCCTCATCAGCATGCTTCTTGCATTTCAGGTTGTTCACTACAATGCTGGGCCAAGGATATGAGAAGACACCATCAGAATACATGGGAATCCATTCTTAGTCAGGGAGAGGGGCCATATCTTATCCAGTGTCACTAAAGGTTTTGTGTGGGCCTCCAAGCAAGGGAGCTGCAGTAGGCCTCTAGTGCAGGCAAGAGGCATGCTCTTCCTCCAGGAAGAATATGCCCTTCACTCACTTCATTCTTCACTCCTTGATGGTCTTCTAATGTTTGCTTGATTAGTCCATAAAGTATTCATGGGCCCTGGACAGAAGATTTTATGAACGCTGGCCATCTCACAGCTTTTGCAATGCCGCCTTAGAGAGATTCTATAGAATTGCCTAGATTTAAAAGAGCTTTTGGGGTTACTACTGTTAAATATGGTGATTCGTAACCAAGCTTAATGGCTTTTTATAAAGATATAGTCCTATTTGCTAATATTCTAGTTGTTCAGAATACTCTCTGACAAAGAGAACATTATGAGTGAGAATATATTTTGCAGATGAATGAAGTCATCTCTTCAAAAATGGTATCATTGTGTGCTTAAATTAGCTATCATTTACTTTAATGAGGTTTTATACTAATGAGAAATGTACACTACAAAACACTTTTGTCATTTTGAACAGTGTTAACTATTTGCAGCTTCTTGATATATGGTTCTCTTAAGAATGGAGGAATGGGTACTATGTTGGGCAACTCCACCACCTTGTGTAATTAGTGATGTGGTGATAAATTGGTACTTTTACTGGGGGGAATGCAATGAGGACTTTTGGAAGGATTTGGCTATTTTCTTCCAGTTGTAAGTGGAAGAGGAATTGTTGGTCATCATTACAGTGTACTGTTTTATAGAGCAAGTAGATTTGGCTACTAAGCAAAGTTTGGAGTTTAATTAAGGCTAAACTAAGATGAACATCTCGAATTTGGAAGAAACGAGGCAATAAATATGAGTGTAAAGCTTCAATCCTAAGAATACTTTCCTGGGAGTAAGTCCAGTTAATTCAATGTGTACCTTTATAGATTATTTCGACTATTTTCTTTTATGCCAATAAAGGTTTTGATTGATTAAGTCCAGTTCAACACCATGACACTTACTTCTAAGTAGACCTATTAAGATCACTCCCTAAGTCAGTAACCTTACCCTATCTTCTGCTTGTCTCAAGCTGAGAAACCATCTCCATTCTTACCCAGTTTCGAAATCCAACAATGCATTTATTTTCCTCTTTTAAGAAATCTGGAGATTGTGGAGGGGCAGGAAGGGAGGTTCTGCAGAATTTCATAATTTTACTTTGTAGGTGATCAGAGGCAGGCAGTGTCTTCCCAAACCTTCCTGCCCTCCTCCTAGGGTGTGATGATTTGTAATTCTTATTTCTAAGCTCACATTTATACTTATGTCTAAGTAGCATTTATACCAGACTACGAGCTCTGCTGGAACTGATTTGAAGGCTGGATTTTCCTGTCCTTGTTCTGTCCATCTGGGTGAGCTCAGCTAGTGATGGTGCTATTTTTTTTCCAACATCTCTTCCCTTTTAAACTGCTCTCCTTTCTGAGCCTGACAAGTTATCTGTCCTGCTTTCACAGCAGTTGCTGGCATGTTTATCACCCCCTGGAAAGGCATCCAGAATACTTTGCGAGCTCAGGAGCATTTTTAAGTGAGTCTGTGTGAAGAGAAAAATAGGCAGTGGTAACATCATGGAGTTGGCATTGGGAGATTGGCTGTGCTGAGGAAAGTGAAGTCCTGTTGTCAGAATTCAGTGTAGCTAAGCAGAGGCACATTGTAACTGTTTTCCTCTGTATATCTGTTCATAAGAATTAACTAAGACCCTGGCTGAATTGTGCAGATGCTGAAATTCGTTTTCATCTGTCAATCAATCAAACTAGTTTTCGTCAATTAATAATAATTCTGGCTAAAATGAAAAAAGGGGGGGAAGAATCTGCTTAACAAATCTCTGCAGGAATTTTTATTAAGACCATTAACACTTGCCATAAGAAGAGCCTCATCAAATCAAAGGGATAAAATTCAGTCAGGCAGTTTCCCAGGAGAGAGAATTACACACCAAATTATTTTAACTGTTTGTTGCCATTCTCTAATTCATTGTCAAGCTATCAAAAGGGAGATAAGAAACAAGAGAAAGTTTCACTTCACCTAAAACAAGGCACATAGTATCTAGGAAAAAATAAACAATATACAGTCAAGAACATTTTTTTAAAAAAATAAAAAATGTAAACTCAGTACAACTTCCATACTTTTTAAAAAAATTGTGAACCGGCCTCCCCAATGCTCAAAACTAATCACATGTTTTTAAAAATAGTTAAAAGTTGTAGCAATGCTTTAAATGCAACAATTGTGCTAAAACAATCAAACCCAGATCTACAAATATCAATCTTAAAAACCAAATGGGACTTGTTACTCAACCCTACTCTACAAAACAAACTGTCTTTGATTTTCTAACCCTGGAAGACCAGAAAGGTCCTTGGATGAATTTCTTGTGGGCAGCTGTTCCATAACCACAAAGGCCATGTAGAGTTAATGATACCACTGAGATCTGTAGTTACGTGGCTTGAAATATGAATTAGCATAATTTATGCCCGGAATCAACAGTTTCCTTCCAGTAGACAAATTCAAGTTCCTCAATATGAAATCCTAGTTTTAGAAGGCTGCATTCCACAAAATAATATCACTGGCATATTGTATCCAGGAATCAGTGGCTACTAATGGTTTCAGTCCTCCCAAGTCCTCTCTGGCTACCAGATCTAGGAAGACATCCAGTAGCAATATTCAGTCCTGTCTGAAGAAAACTTCAGGTCTCCTGACATCCTGATAAGCATGTCTTAGATATTTACTAGTATTAATATTAAGTTTTTTCCCTGAGATAATAACAGAATTGTGATAATATCCTATGTTAAAAGGAAAATGCTTCTGTAAGTTCAGCACAATAGTTTGTGTAATGCCTTTTGTAGACCTTCTAGAATTGTTTGGGATGGTGAGATACTGCTGGGATGGTAACATGCACTACTCACTGAGAGCTGGTATGATCTGTAGTGGATACTAGTCTTAAAATGAGGGATAGTCTTAGCAGGATCAAATTTCTCCTTATCCATGAATCTCACTGGATGCTGGACTAGCCATTCTCTCAGTCCAGCCTATATCATAGGACCCTTATGATGAGAAAATAAGATGAACCCATGTAATGTACATAGAACTCCTTAAAGGAAAGGCAGAATTTTAAAAATAGGAATGAAAAAGGGTAATGTTATCCATCAGCTTTGTGGAAATAAAGCAGATAAATAGAACCAGAAAGAAGACTCTTAAGAACTCAGTTAAGTATGATTTCCAGATTACCAGTTTTTTCAAAAACTGGTCACAGGAAAATAACTACGGGGTTCTTTTTACACGTTTCTTTCTTTGTCCATAGTTATAACTTTAATTCAGAGTAATGCAAATAACGTTTGTCTTGTATTCCCAAATTCTTTACCACACAAAGCCACAATTAGGAATTCTGTATATAATACAACATAGGCTAGCCTCTCAAAATACATACACAATGAATCATTAAAGCAGAATATTATCTCCCATTTATTTTAATCCTCCCAGTAGTATCATGAGGGCTGGGCTTTAGGATGGACTCGGGCTTGCTGGAGGGTGGTGCAAGAATAGGCCACAGTTTCGTATTTCAAGCATACATTGCCATCTACAGGAGGATCCTTATAGGCTAATTACATGCACAGTATAAAATCACCTAACTGCAGCACTGACCTCCACTCCATTTTATCTTCACAACAACCTTATGGAGGTAGGTTAGGCGGAAAGAGTGTGACTGACCCACGGTCACTCAGTGAACTTTTTGGTTGAGCAGGGATGTAGCTATGGTGTCTTCATGCTCATACTGACACTTGAGTAGGGTTGCCAGTTTGGGGTTGGGAAATACCTGGAGATTTTGGAGGTGGAGTCCAAGGAGGGCGAGGTTTGGAGAGGGGAGGAACTTCAATGCCATAGAGTCCAATTGCCATAGCAGCCATTTTCTCTAGAGGAACTGATCTCTGCTGCCTGGAGATCAGTTGTAATAGCAGGAGATCTCCAGCCACCACCTGGAGGTTGGCAACCCTACACTTGAGCTGTACCTCATACTTATAGGGTTGCAACCTCCAGGTAGTAAAACAAAGGCAGCACTGATGGCTAAATATAACAGGTACGTATTAATGAACAGTAGATTTCATGTATTATAGAAATATGTACAACAATATTACAATAAAATATTCTCTTTAACCAGTTGTCTCCAAGTGTGGTTATTCATAACAATGCATAAGGTATATCAGAAACATAGGACAATATCACAGCACAGTACAAATACCATACACTGTGTTCCAAGGTGTAACAAAAGAGTCCATTGGACTCGGTGGCATTGAAGTTCCTCCCCTCCCCAAACCCCACCCTCCTCAGGCTCCGCCCCAAAAACCTCCCACTGGTGGCAAAGAGAGACCTGGCAACCCTATATGCTTACCTTATAGACAAAGAGGAAAAGGATGGGAAACAATTAGTGCTTGTGGAATGAGCCCATTTCAAATAAGGATTGAAGAGTTCACCCATCTCTAATTCTAAATAACTGAAGAGTGTTAGGAGCAGGCTAACATAATAATACAGCATGCTTCACGTGTACAAAATGTTTCATATAGTTTTAAGACATATTGAAATTTATATTATATAGGAAATCTATAATGTCAATAACTCTTATAATGAGGGTTGCCAACCTCCAGGTGGTGGCTGGAGATCTCCCACTATTACAGCTGATTCCAGACAACAGAGATCAATTCCGCTGGAGAAAAATTGCCACTTTGATAATTGGACTATGGCATTGAAGTCCCTCCCCTCTCCAAACCCCGCCTTCCTCATGCTCCACCCCCAAAATCTCCAGGTATTTCCCAACCTGGAGCTGGCAAAAGGTGATTATAGGAAAATAGGTGCAAGGAAATCTGAGGAAAATGCAGGCCTAGTAGAGAAGAACTCGAAATGGGCTGGGCCTTTATAAAATTTCAGAGAACTCCTGGGAAATTTAGTTCATGAAAGAAGTGAGGTTTGAACTACAGACTGCATGGCTCACAACTCACAGTTATAGATAATACCAGTGTAATCATAAGCAGGGTTACACCTCTATTGGAGCCCAGTGAACTTAAAAAGAGTCCTTTTAGGACTATACTGCACCTCACTTCTGTACAAATCCCATTGTTAACACTTCTTTTCAAACCCAGCTCCCCCAAATTAAAAATAAACAAAATCCTTAATTATATGCATGTTTTTCTGTTTCTGACCTTTAATTACATTGCTGTCTTTTTAATTATGCTGGCAATGATTTATATGGCCTTGGCTGCTTTAATGATACAAAAAAGAGGGGCTCTAAAACATGTTCTGCAACAAAGTGTCAGCCTTTGCAACAAACAATTGCTTGATGTATGGGTATTTCTGACAATAACCTACAGACCGACGAACTCTTCAGCATGCAATGTAGGTTGCATTGGGATTTGATTGTAAAGAAAGCAGCATAGTTATATTCAAATGAGAACATCTGTGTTAAGCTAGTAATATCAAGCTGGGGGGAGGGAGAGAGGAAAAATTTACTCTGCACAGTCAATCCTTAGTTTTTTGAGATGGTCGGTAGTATTTAAGGGATGAGTCAGATGCGATAAAGAACAGAGGCCTCCATTACTTTGTAACAAGTAATTTGCGCCCATGCATAGCTATGATTCAGATGGGGCTGTACAGAAGGGGATGGGGATTTAACACTTGAAGTCCTATTCAGTTTCATCAATCCAAATTTGACTTTCTGTGCCATTGTTAGTGTTTAAAGGGGTGGGTGGGTAAAAGTGTGTGATTTTCCCCTTTTAAAACTTCTGCTAACTATGTGTAAAGTCTAGTTTCAATGAGGGAGGCTTAAAGGCACATCTTCCCTTCCAAATGGCCAATTGCAGCTGTGCAGGCACACAATTTAAATTGCACAGACTGATCCACAAACTTAGTTACAACTGTTTTGGACTTAAATTTAATGCAATTCATTTCTCAATCAATGGTTTCCCAAATATTCTCGATAGAAAGACTGAGGTGCCACCTTGGCTGCATACACCAGTACTAATATCTTAGTGATGCATAGAAGCTTAAAATTCGATGTGGATAAGACCCCTAGAATGCTGTCTTTACACCATGGGACTGGAAGATGTGCAGTGAGGTCTATATGCATTGGCTTCTGTGCAAAAGTATCAAATAGTCTCAAAGAAGCCAAATAGAAATGTTAATTTTGTGTTATAAGGTTCCCTATTGGGACGACAAAGGTTCCCTATTGGGACGACAAAAATCAATTACTAGTTGTTTGCTATGGCTGATCATTTCGATCTTGTTTAATTGCATGATAGGGTTGGTGGGGCTGGTACATTCAGCCTTATTCCATTGAGTTGTTGTTTTACTTGTATGCAGCCGTGTTTCTGCTCTTTTATTTTGCCTTGGATATTTTCACAAACTTGGCTGAATTTTGCCACTAAGGGAAGATATGCATTGATGGCAGCAAGGGAACATCTGCTTTCAACATTGGGTCTGACACTTTTTCTCCAGTATGTATGTGGCTTCTCTCTCTCCTGCGCTTTCGTAGTATTGAGAAGGCTAGGGAACCATCTGGCCCCAAATCTGTTAATACCACAATCTACTATATCCTTTTGCCAAATTATTTTCCCCTTGATCAACAAACCTCAAACAAATAAAGAACACCTTCAGTATAGATGATGGTTTGAAGGCCACATGAGCAGTTTTTGTTGTGCATACTGTATTCTCAATCTGTAAATATTGGGTGATTAACAGTGTAAACCTAAGAACACTTTCCTGGGGGTAATCCCCATTGATTAGACCTGAGTAGGATATGAATAGGTAGCAGCCCCTCAGGATTTTAGCACTCCAAAGAAGAATGTCCTGTGGTATAAAAAGTTGTGTTGTGATGCACATTTGAAAGTTAAACTTCCATTGCTCGCGATCCCTCCCTTATTTTGACTCAAGCTCCCCATATGCTTGCACTGATTAGTTCACAGCTGAAAATGAGCAATACTTCAAGTGGTTTTTCATCTATGGAGTTGGCAGCATTCAGAGTATCAGCTGGCTGGGTAGCCACTGCTGAAATACACTCACAACCTATTGCCTTGCCTGGATTATATGTGACCCAGGACCATTGTGGACAGGTCATGCATGATTTAAAATCAGCTACGTTTTTAATGTATGTGCTGCTTTTGCATCTGTGCAGTCAGCAGCATTAATCACTTGGCTGCATTCATTATGTTTGCACATGCTCCCTACTTTGAAAGACAGTTCCAGGAGGTGGCGTGAAAATGTATAAAGTATTTGCAATCCAGTTGAGAATGCTCGACAGATGCAATTAGCTTTTGGAGTCAAGCAGACAAAATAAGCAAGGCTAGAATTCTAGAGGGACGAGCTACACAGTTTTCCTCCTCCAAGCCAGCAGGATTGAGACGACCAAATAAAGTACTTCTTTTGTAAATTCATGTTCTTTTCTGTCAGGTGGGTTGGGCAGACAATGGAGGTGGACTGCCATGGGAAAGCAGTTCAAAAACATGCATGAATAAATCCTTTGCTATACAAGTTAAAACCATTTTTAGTGCTTGATAAGAAAAGAAACTTCTTCAACTATTTCAAGGTGCTGCTCGTAATTTGCCTTTAAATGGCAATTTGAGCAGGGGACTGATTGCCCTTCATTAGTTAATTAGAGGTAAGAAACTGAAGGTGACCAACAGCAGTCCATCTTAACTACCTGGTCTGTCCATGAGCTGGACTTTCAACCCAGATTTAGGCATAGTACCATATTTTCACTATCACAAAACAATAAAAGCTAGTGCTATGCAGCAGTTCAAGTATCGGACTAGGATCTGGGAGACCCAGGTTCAAATCCCCACTCTTCCATGGAAACTTGACGGGTGACCTTGAACCAGTCACAAACTCTCAGCTTAACCTATCTCACAGGGCTGTTGTGAAAATAAAATGGAGGACGAGAGAACAATGTAAGCCACTTGGGGTCTCCATTGAGGAGAAAAACAGGGTATAAATGAAATAAATAAATTAGTCCTGATCCACATATCCTCACATTAGTATTGCAGTAGTAGTAGTTTATTGAATATAAAGATGTTTATAAATGCAGTGGTGAGATTTTGAATAAAGCCGTTTCTACCAGTTCCCCCAAGGAAATTATGAACTAGGGAGTATAACAGAATTGTAGTCATATTCATATTAAAGCCCACTTTAATCATTTTATTATGGTTATTGCATGTGTTTAATTTGTTATTATATCGTAACTGTTTCCCTTAGTTTCAATGAGAAAAGAATGTCCAGTTATAATTTTGTTTGTTTTCTATCCTATTTAAATGAAAATTTCAGAAATTGTACTTCTCACTCATGAGATCTTCCTGCCAAATACCATTCTGTTGGGAGGAGGTGTTCCCACTTTAAAGGCAGTCAGAGGTACAGCATTTCCAGATACAAATTGTTTCCCTCCTAACTAATTAGGATAAATGCTTCGAGGTTGTATCAGCCCAGGGATCCTTCCTGCCAAACTTCAGACAAATAGAATCACATGCCCCCATTTTATTGGCAGTTAAAACCCTCAGTTTGAAAGCATGCATAGGGAAGCATCTGATACCCCCAGAAAAGCAGGAGCTAAGTCATTCACACATCCAGCTCAGCAATTCAAAACAATAATAAAGTAAAACATGTGACAGACAACCCTTATACCTCAGCAAGGTGCCAGAATGCAAAGAATTAGCAAGCTTCTCTTATTGTATCTGAATACCATTCATTTTGCGGTTCTGATTAATTCCTATGATTATGTGAAAGAATGGACTGTGTTTATATGTGGGTTAATTTCTTTCCAAATGTGTATTTGTAGTCATTGCTGACAGTACTGACCATCTCCTTGTGGTTACATGCCTGGTCCAAATCCAGCAACAAGAAATCCCTGGAATGGTAAATGTTCAGATTCAATAAGCATTTAGAACATGTTGACCATCTTTTCTGGACCTAATGTAAGCAACTACCTTCACTTTCAACCTTGGTAATATTTTATGCTCTGTGCAAGCCATAATCATATCAGTGCTGAGATGAACATTCATGAGTTTCATGTCAAAATGTGCATGTTCAATGACAGGAAAGCTTTAGTCAAACAGCGAAGCAAATTATGAGTAAACTGAAATTGTTTCTATGTTTAATTTTCATGCAAGTCCTGGGGAATACAAAAATTTGCTGTATAAATAATAATTGACATTAAAAACATTATTTAAAATTCAGCAATATTCCCAGAGGCAAATGGATTATAAAGCTTGGGCCTCTTAAATGACTGGAAACAAACCCTGTGAAGGCAAAAGCTAAACTAAAGAACATCATCGTATCTATATATCAAATTCCCACATGTCCCCCCCTGCAGATACCTAAATCTGCAGATAGGGGGCATAATCACCCCAACAGGTTTTTCTGCAGACTTGCAGACTTGAAGACCCCCTAGGTCTTCAGAAAAATCTGAACATTAAAAAACAACAACCCAGGAGTTTAAATCCCTTCCCATTTAAAAAACAGCATTGTCTGCACATGTACAGACAACGCTCTTATCTTTTAAACTGCTGGTGGCAAAAATCCTCTGGGCCTGGCAGCGTTGCTCTTCAGGGAGGGTTGGGGAACCCAGGAGTGTGGCAGCGAACCCCACTTGCCCCCCATTGCTGTAAGGTAAGCAATGGGAGGGGGAAGGGGAGATGGGATTTCCCCCTCCCCCATGAGTTTCATGGGCCTCCCCCTTGTCAAGCCAGCGTGAGAGTGGGGCTGGGTGGGAGGAGGGCGGGAATGCAATGGGGGGAGATGGGAACCCCCCCCTGTGAGGGAGAGATGGAGTTCCCCCCTATGAGTTTTGTGAGTTGCCCAGAGGGAGTGAGCTGCCAAAAGGGAGAGAGAGTGAGAAGGAAAGGCATGCTTTCCCGGAACGGTCTGGGTTAGCTGCTGAGAAGGAGAGAGAGAGGGAAAGGGAGGGAAAGAAAAGGGGCTCAAATGTGGCGGCAGAGCCCGGGAGCCACTGTCACACCTGTCTGGCTGCAGTCGGGCTGGAAGGTGAGCAGTGAAAGGAGATGGGATTCCTACCCCCTGTGACTTTGCGAGCCCCCACTTGTCTTATATTCTAACAGCTAAGTCGGCCAAATATTTGGATAAATACGGTGACTAGAGCTGTGAATGGGCAAGAGAGATCTTTCTACAAGCCTGAAAAGGGTCCCAGGTTTGCAGAAAAATCAGAAATAAAAAACAACAACACAACATTGGGGCTTTAAAAAAACCTGACAATTTTAAAAGGAATGCCTGTAGCTTTAAGCTATGGATTTCCTCAGTGGCTCTTGCAGGCCACCACAGATTCTACACTTGATTCCATTAGTAAAAGGCAGGGGGAAGTGGAAGGGCCCTTTCCAGGCCTATTTTGGCCTTTGAGGGAGGACTCATTTGAGCCAGGCCTAGCAAGGGTTGCGAGCTCCAGGTCGAGAAATTCCTAGAGGTTTTATAGTGGAGTCTGAGAAGGGCAGGGTTTGGCGAGGGGAGATGCTTCAGCCAGATATAATGCCATAGAGTCTACCCTCCACAGCAGCCATTTTCTCCAGGGGGACAGACCTCTATTGTCTGGAGTTCAGTTGTAGTTTTGGGAGATCTCCAGGTCCCACCTGGAAGCTGGCAATCATAGGCCTGGCAGCAACCTCTGGGTGACTTGATACCACCTGACTTGCATGACTCGACCAAGTCTGACTGCTTGCTACTGTTCAACAGCAGCCACCTTATGAAAGCCAGGGAGCTAGCCATTAGAGCTTCAGAATTGGGTCTGGGGGAGAGGAGGGGGAGGAGGAGGAAGAAGAGCATTGCTTTTAATATTAAAACATATTAAATTTTGAAAATTACCTATGATCTCCTCCCCTTCTCACACCCCTAATAGCCTAAATACCAAGGTCCTTCAAATGAAAAGCAAGAGAAAATCCATCTAGTGCTGTGTTGCACTTTAATGTTTAAGTAGCCAAGCTAAAAAGAAAAAAAGCAATAATGTCCTAAAATTAAGGCCTTGCTTACAATGTAAATGCTGACATCAACAGAACTCTATAGCCGTGAATGGTGTCACTATAACTCGGTTAGATGTACCATAGCACAGATCATATTTTAGTATTCTTTCAGCCTCTGCCAAATGAGAAGCTTTACTTCTTTCAGGCATAATTATATTTGTCACATATTTTGAAAATGCAAAAACCATGCTAGCTAGCACAAAAAAGGCAACGTGACTTTCAGAGCAATTCATGTAAATTCTTGACGTAATGTAATTAAGGGATAAGATGACTGATGAAAGCAAGGAAAGCAGAAAACTGCTTTTCCTGGTAATTTGTTTTCTGCTCTTGATTCCCCCCTTTCCCCCACTGATGGATAAGATAAACTGTGGGGATCAGTGAGGACATGGTAAAGAAATAAGTTCTGTATTTTAATATATCCCTTTTCCAAACATGTGGCTCCTTTCCTTAGAAAAAAATTATAAAGTTGCTGGTACAACTTCAATAGTTCCTGGAAAAGAGGATAAAGTGTTTTTGGATAGGGAATTTTTAAGTTTAGATTATTTGTAGTAGCAGTAGTAGCTGTTGTGGTGGTTTTCTTATTATCTGTTGTGGCTGTTGTTGTTGTTTTTTGCTGGTCAGTGACCGTATTAAGAAATTATGTCTGTATTATATATGATGTTCAGCTGTAATCCTGATTTGCAACCTTTTGCTTTAGCCTTCATCAGTAGTTGTTTCAAGCCTTCACTATTTCTGCCGGTGATGTGGTGTCATCTTCATATCTCAAACTGATAGGGAATACTTTCCCATCTTAGTTCTGTGGTCTCCTGTTAGCTATTCAGCAGCATCTTGCCCATTCTAGTTTTCCTGCATTTGCTTTTCTCAAACAGAAATTAGTGTTCATGAAGTTACACATTTGGTTGGCAATGTATTCTAGCCTTTCATAAGCAACAACGTAGCCTTTTCTGCATGTTTTTGTGTGCGTGGGCCGGCTGTTGTCTTTGCTCAACGAACTGAGCAGTGAGAAATTCCAGGTGCAGCACTCGCTGGGGTAGATGACATCAGTGGCAGATCTATATTTTTTGGGCCCTGAAGCTTGAACTGTTATGGGGGCCCCTTTGCAACCAGCAACAATAGGGCAACATCCAACAAGGCCCTGGCCCCAACCTGATGGAATGTTCTTCCAAGTAACATCAGGGCCCTATGGGAACTTCAGAAGTTCTGCAGGGCCTGTAAAACAGAGCTTTTCCACCAGGCCTACAATTGAGGGCAACCACAGGTTGTCATCATTACTGGCCTCCTGCTCCTCTCCCTCGGGGCATCTGATATGAGGATTTGGCTGCTTGGCCGGGCCTCCAATGGCCCTGTAATTATATGAGTACCATCTTGTTAACTGTATTGAATGGTTTTATGAATTTTATTGATTACTTATGAATTTTAGATATATATGATTTTATTATGATTGTTGTTACCTGCTGTCAGGTAAGAGAGAGGAATGGGGATCTTCAGTAGGTTCCACCACTCTGGTGTGAGCCTAACTCAAGAAGGCCCAGAGCACCCTGCCCCTGCCCCTGGCTGCTTCTTCTCCCAACAGGGTATACTCTCTAGGTGACCAAATGAGGCGTGAGAACCCAGGGCAGAGTAACAAACAGTTTATTAAAAAGTAATGATAACTCAACAGTTTATTAAAAAGTAATGATAACTAATATTAATGATAACTCAAGCCACAATAGGATGACCAAACCAGTAAAGGCAGGCAATCGAATAAAAACCCTAACACATCTATCTTTACTGTCCCTAGCCCTCTCCTGGCACTAGGACTCAGGCTAATTCTCCCCTTCCTTAGGGTTGCCAACTGCCAGGTAGTAGCAGGACATCTCCTGCTAATACAACTGATCTCCAGCCAATAGAGATCAGATCACCTGGAGAAAAATGGCCGCTTTGACAATTGAACTCTATGGCATTGAAGTCCCTCTCCTCCCCAACCCTGCCCTCCTCAGGCTGTGCCCCAAAAATCTCCCATAGGTGGTGAAGAGGGACCTGGCAACCCTACCTTCCTGGATGAGGGATCCATTTTGAGGCCATGTGAAATGGGTATTAGTATTAGAGCATATTCTAAAGTCAATATTAAGTACTTCAACCCATTGGCTTATGATTCTATCACTAAAAAACTCCATCGATTTTGTAGAGAAATTCACTCATTAAAAAAAGTTGCTTTGGGGGCCCCTCCAGGATTGGGGGCCCTGAAGCTTAAGCTTCATTAGTTTCACAGTAGATCTGCCTCCGGATGACATGGGGCAATCCATGATGGAGTGTTTCTGTTTAGGAGGTGTTAGCAGAACTGCAGGAACAAGAAATGCATTGCTTGTACTCATTCAGAAAAAAAGCAAAGTGGGAGGAAAAGTAGCAGAGGGTTTGGTCTTAATCCCATCTGCCTTCTCTCCAAGCCTGTTGCCTGGAACTTTCAGCCAAATGTTGAAGATATAATTTGTATATTCTGTAGGGTGGGAAGTGTTGCAATGCCACTATGAGAGGTACCATAGCCCCAGAAAGTGATCTTTCTGTGCCCCATTCTCCCTCTCTGTGGCCCTATATAAGGCAGCCCACCAGATATGCAGAGTGTAAGTTAAGGATTACATCCTCCCAATGGTTAAAAAAAGTTAAACATACGCACAAAGGACCAAATCAGAAAAAACATCCATGATCAGATCATCTCTCTCCATTGACAGATAACCTGATTGTGAATCTGAGATTTTTTTTTTACTTCACCAAAAGCAGCCAGGGGATGGGCCCAATTACACATCAATTCACCCATCCCAGTAGGGTTGCCAGGTCCCTCTTTGCCACAGGCGGGAGGTTTTTGGGGCAGAGCCTGAGGAGGGCGGGGTTTGGGGAGGGGAGGGACTTCAATGCCATAGAGTCCAATTGCCAAAGCAGCCATTTTCTCCAGGTGAACTCATCTCTATCAGCTGGAGATCAGTTGAAATAGCAGGAGCTCTTCTGCTACTACCTGGAGGTTGGCAACCCTACATCCCAGGGGAGTGTGTCTTTTAAAAATAAAAGTCAACTTTACCTTGCTGTGCTGACGGCTTTGGTTGTTGAAACCATGGCCTTTATGCATGGATTGTTTCCATCAGAATCACCCCCCAACTACTCTGGGGCTTTGTTTTCAATATGCACGTCTTTGCCAACCTTTAGAAGTCACTTCACTCTCTCCCTGTGTTACCCACCCACATTTTCTGGATGCTGTTTTTGGCAGCATCCAGAAAATGCAGGAAAAACAAGAGGAGAGAGTGAAGTACTTCTAAAGGGCAGAAAAGACCTGCATAATGAAAACAAAGCCCCGAAGTAGTCAGGGGGGGTGATTACCACGGAAATAACCCATGCATAAAAGGCCTATGTTTTCCTTCCAGTCCCATCTTCAAGTGAAAGTTTAATTGTCTCTGGTTTAGATAGACTATGTCCTATCTTCCTGAAATTTAGTATGGAGGATCCAAGGACATGGACTACAAATCCCTGGAAATCTCATCTCTCAAGAATACAAACAATCTTAATGGGAAAACATACCAAACACCCAAAAAAATTCTGTGCATATCTCTACCTTCAACTCTCATAATATAGTCCGTTACTGAGCTGATTATTATGATAGTGAAAGTGATTCATGATAAGAGCTGTTTCATAATTATTCAGCATCATTCCTACATGGAAAGCACTAGAGCAATAGAGTGTGGGTTTTCAGACAGGTACTCAGGCCACAGGAACTGTAGTGATTGTTGTAATTTAGACACACATAGGAACATAGAGGAAGCGAGTTTCCAGAGGATCCCTGCTGGCTAGGAGGGAGGAGCTGCAGGCAGGAGGACTTAGAGTATTCAGGGAAGCTAGAGGAAAACTGTGTTTGTTTGGCAATAAACTATTCCATTTACTTCTGAAGGTTTATAGCTTCTAAATGTGGAAGTTCAGTGTTACGTGTTCTGGGTGGAGACAGTAGCAGAGGTGGTGGTGGGTAGATAGAGGCAAAAGGAGCAGCCACCACAGGCATCTTCAGGTGGTTCTGTTTGTTGACCTGGCATTGCATCTCCATCCAATCCTGGGACTTCTTTCCTGCTGGGGAAGCTATTGTTGCATGCCCTGATTCCATTCTGATCCTGAGCAAGGCTCTGAGATTACTCAGCTCCAGTGACTTCACATAGGGCCAACTAGACATGACTGCATCCACGGGTGTGCTATGGGGCAACTGCCACTTTAAAGCCTCAGATGGGCGATTTAAAAATGCCTGCAGTGTGGTGTGAGGAGGAACTGTGGTTCCCCACCCCCATGTCTTTTAAAGTGCCGAAACAGCTATGTGGGTTGGCAGCCGTTTGGGCATTTGAAAAGGCACAGCAGCGGTGAAAAAAGAGCACCTTGTCCCACCATGCTGTGGGCCCAGTATTCCATGGTGGTTTTAAATTGCCCATATGAGGCTTTAAAATGGCAGTGGGGCCTACATGTCAGACATGTGGACACTAATCACATCTAGTTGGGCTCTCATTCTCAGGATATGCAGCTTCTGGTTCAAGTGCCAAAATTGCAGATAAAATCTACACTTAAGTCTTATGTTATTCACTCTGCAAAAAAAAAAACTTTCTGAATAGGAAAAATGCAACATATGGAGTCTCCCCAAGATCCATAACCATTGAAGTAACTGCAAGTATCAAAATTACCATCTAAGCTCTTTTGTTTTCAGCATAAAGAAGAACTCACAGCAGTATTACTCCATTAGTGCTGGGACCCAACTTCTGGAAAATCATATTTGCAGAGCGTTGGTTATTTTCACACTCCAACTGGCAAGCAAGACACTCCAAACAAATCACCTTTCATCATGTACACATCCCTTTGCACTGAAGTAGCCAGAAGATGAGCTTAAATAATGCATTATATATTTTTTTTCTGTTTATATTGCCGCTGCAGTCTGAGCAGCGCAACCTCAAAATGCCTATTTAGTCAAGCAAGAAAATGAATGCTAATAACAGGTAGCATTTCTGAGAGGCTTACTATCACAAATAGGATCACAAGGGATATATTAACTAGGAAACACAGGGAGCTATCTTGCGGAAAGGGGAAAGAGCCTAAAGCTCTTCCAGTCATATCCGTCTGACTTTTAAAAATTTAGCACTGAACAAAGTAATCAATCATTGGGAAACTAACAAAAGATTTCTGCAAATGCAGTGGCTGTTCACACTTGTCAAGTTGGACTGAGGAGAATAAGAGAATAAGAAACTCCCATCTGACATGATTTCCCCCTTAAAGGCTTCAACTGATAAACTGTGATAAGTTGCTCTTAAATCAAACAGGAGTTATTGAATAGTGCCTGAAAAAAAATCACCAATTTTTTTTAGAATAAGTCAGACTTAAGTGGGGTTACCAAGTATAAGGATCAGAAATAGAACAGCTAGATTCGAGTCCAGTAGAAACTTAGACACCAACAAGATTTTTGGGGAGTATGAGCTTTTGAGAGTCTGATGAAGGGAGCCTTGACTCTCAAAAGCTCATACCTCCCAAAATCTTGAGAGGCGCAATGTTATGACACAATTACCAGCAGGGTCAAAAATAATAAAGGGGGCCCATACAGGGCTGATTTTTCTTGGACTCTGCTCCACCAGGTCCAGCTTCATTTCTTCCATTCAGGGATCTGCTCTCAAGTCATTGCTCCATATTGCTCAATCAGATGATCTTATTGTATGTGCAATCATTAGTAGTGTGGTCTAAAGGATCAAGACTTGGCTGAGAATTTGAAATGAAATTTCTTACTTCTTGAATGTTTGTGTGGTTGTAAGCATTTTAGCTTCACCTCTGTTGATAATATGGCAGTTCTAACCTCATATTATGGGATACACTATAAATATAGCCACTAATTGTAGAAAGAAAGGTTGTTCTATCTTTGAAAGGGCTGTAAAAATAAATGCTATGATGCCAAATGGCTACAAAAACTATAGTTCTTTTTCTCTGGTACCTAGTGCATTGTGGATCACTGGATCTGGACAAAGCAAGTACACTTTATTGTCTTGCACACATTAAGATCAGTTTAACTGACCTCTAGATAGTCACAGTTCTCTCAGAAGTTTCTCAGCCCATGTTGAGGCAGCCAACGGCAAACCACCTCTAAACGTCTCTTGCCTTGAAAAACCTATGGGGTTGCCATAAGTCAGCTGTGACTTGATGGCACACACACAGAGATAGCAGCACACCCATTTCACCAATGTACAGGGTAACTTTGAACAAGTCAAAAAGTACCTTGTAGTTTTCTTGTTAATATAAAGTAGGATAACATTGGTTCTTGTAGGTTATCCGGGCTGTGTGACCGTGGTCTTGGTATTTTCTTTCCTGACGTTTCGCCAGCAGCCTGTGGCAGGCATCTTCAGAGGAGTAACACTGAAGGACAGCGTCTCTCAGTGTCAAGTGTGTAGGAAGAGTAATATATAGTCAGAAAGGGGGGGGTTGAGCTGAATCATTGTCCTGCAAAAAGTATCAAAGGTAATGTGCTAATCATTGTCCTGTAAGTATCAAGAAAATGTGCTAATAAGGGTGTGGTATGTTAATATGGAACTATTGTATCCTGAAGTGATCTGTTAATGTGTGAAATCCAAAGCTAATCCGCATGGCTATTGTGGACTGTAGTCTTTGTTAGTCTGGAGGTTTTCAGGACAGGAAGCCAAGCCTTATTCATTCTTAAACTCTCTTCTGTTAAAGTTGTGCTGATGTTTATAACCTACAAGAACCAATGAACTCTGACAGTGAAAGCCTTCGACAATATTTAGGATAACATTGATGTACATTTCATTTAAATCTTACTCTAACTTGGTATAACTATTTCCTGTTTGATCCTCCCCAGTAAATGAAACTTACAATGGTTGATGAGTTTAAAACAGGACAAATAATAGATTAGTTCTCCGCTATCCTTTAAAAATAACTTTAACTTACTAGCTGTGGCTCTAGATTTGCAGAGCTTTAACTGTTGTATGGGTTTCTTACATGCCATATATATAATTAAAACCAGAGTGTACCAATGAGTATTATGTAGGACTTGGAATTCAAATTTCTACCTTCCTGTGTTTTCTCAGCTAAATATCCTCATTGCATGTCAATAGTTGACCCCTACACTCAACCACATTTCCAGGGTATCAAATGGAAATTATAATGGGGGGCAGCATATTGCTAGGATTAATAAGATTCTCAATGCACAATGAAAAATGCTATAGAAATGATAAGTAATAATCATAAATGACAATTAAGGTAAATGCTGACTCCATGGTAGGTTTAACTGGTGAGACACAACCTGGATTTGGCCACAACTGTCATAAAAATGTCATAAAAATTCACCATGCAGATTTGCAAATGAGCAATTTCCCATGAAATGTCTCCGCAAGGAGAAATTTTGCTCAGTATTCACAATGTTGTACTTCAATTAGAGCATGAACTGGCAACATCAATTTTAAAATTGAGCAGAAAAAAGCAAAAGTAATTCTACTCTTACATTTTGCCCCTCTGTCCTAAAAACAGTTTGTTGTAATGAAGTGAGTGGGAGAGCATTATCTGGCATAGTGAACTTTGTTGCAACTGGGATGGAAAGTTACTCACAGCAAGAGTTATTCATGTCGGTTTGGCAAAATCAACACTGGTTTCTATCCATTATACCCAGGTAGTGAACACAGCTGATGTGTAAATGGTTCCCAGGTGCAGAAAGATTTCATTCAGTAATATGGTATCAAAGACATTTTGATCTTCCCATTCCATTGACAATCCAGTTTCTTTTTTAAAAAGTTCATTAAGAACGTGGGAACACTGGTTGCTGTCCTCTGTTGCAAATCCTAATTTATTGTACAAGGGTAGAAAAATCTAGCCTTTCCTTGGCTTTGTCTTGTTTTATATGCTTTCAGAACAAAACAAATCAGTATGTCTGTAATATAATGTTAAACCAAAGCCAGAAAAGCGAATCACTGACATTTTAAAAACAAGTAATTTCAAGTGCTGATGTGCAAAAATAATCAAGGAGCAGATGTGAACGACAAGTCTCGAATATGAAGTACATCCTGATCTGGAAAAAAAGGGAATGTTCAAGAAATGGAGGCATGGACGGACCTCTAAAGAAAAGTATCTGCGGGTTGCTAGGCACTGTAGAAGCCAGAACTCAGAGAGCTGAGACTGGCCAGAGAGGCTCACTACAACAAGAAAAGCTTCTTCAAATATGTGAGGAGCAAATGTAAGATAAAAGAGGCAATAAGCCCTCTGTTGGGTGAAAATGGTGAAACTCTGACAGAGCACAAAGAGGCTCAATGCCTATTTTGCCTCAGTTTTGCCTTAAAAGGTTCAATGCCCATTTTGCCTCAGTTTTTCCCCTGATGAAGAGAACAGGCTCATCTCGAGATGGTACTAGGCGTGGCATGGCATCCAGGCTGCTGCTTGACATGGGCAGAGAGGTAGTTGAGAAGCACCTGGCTGCACTGAAGGAGTACACATCCGCCGGGCCAGGTGATATGTACCCAAAAGTGCTCAAAGAACTTTCTAGAGAGCTTGCAGAGCCTTTGTCCATCATCTTCTAGACCTCTTGGAGGATGGAAGATGTGCCACAAGACTGGAAGAGAGCAAATGTTATTTCAATTTTCAAAAAAGGAAGCAAGGATGACCCAGGAAACTACAGACCAGTCAGTTTGACCTCTGTCCCAGGGAAAATACTGGAGCAGATTTTAAAGAGCTCAATCTGCGAGCATCTGGACAACTGGGTGATTCGTGGAAGTCAGCATGGATTTGTCCCCAGCAGGTCCTGCCAAACCAACCTCATTTCCTTCTTTGATTGAGTAATGTGCTTACTGGATCAAGGGAATGTTTTCGATGTTGTTTACCTGGATTTCAGTAAAGCTTTTGACAGGGTTCACAATGATGTTCTGATGGGTAAACCTGAGAACTGTGGGCTGGACTCTAGGATAAACAGGTGGATAGAGCATTTCATCTGAATGGAGAGAGGTGTCCAGTGGTGTGCCACAGGGTTTGGTTCTGGACTTTGCAATATTTTATAAATTATCTGGATGAGGGTGTGGAAGGACTGCTCATTAAATTTACAGACAACACCAAATTGGGAGGAGCAGTGAACACACCAGAAGATAGAGATAGAATTCAATGAGATCTGAACACTCCGGAAAAGTGGGAGAATATGAACAAAATGCAGTTCAACAAGGATAAGGGCCAAGTTCTACATCTGGGTAAAAAAAAATGAGGTAAAACATGCATTCTGGATGGGGGATACACTGCTAGGTATCAGTGTGTGAACAAGATCCTGGGGTACAGGTGGACCATAAGTTAAATATGAGATGCCAGCATGATGCAGCATCAAAAAAGGCTAATGCTATATTGGGGTGTGTCAACAGATGTCATGGTTCCACTGTACACTGCATTGGTCAAGCTGCACCTGGAGTATTGTGTGCAGTTCTGGAGGCCTCACTTCAAAAAAGATGTGGACAGAATGGAGCGGTTGCAGAGGAGAGCAACGAGGATGATCAGGGGCCTGGAGACCAAGCCCTATGAGGAAAGGCTAAGGGACGTTGGAATGTTTAGTCTGGAGAAGAGGAGGTTGAGGGGGTGGACATCATTGCTCTCTTTAAGTATTTGGAGGTCCATCACTTAGAAGAGGGCACGGAGTTGTTCCTGTTGGCAGCAGAGGATTGGACTCACAATAATAGGTTTGGAAAGGTACTGGCTGGATATTAGGAAAATAATTTTTACAGTAAGAGTTGTTCAACAGTGGAATAAGCTACCTAGGGTGGTGGTGAGCTCCCCCTCACTGGCAGTCTTTAAGCAGAGGCTGGACAAATACTTGTCAGGGATGCTTTAGGCTGATCCTGCATGAAGAAGCGGGTTAAACTAGATAGCCTATATGGCCCCTTCCGACTGTATAATTCTATTATTCTGTTATCTTATCAGAACTCAGAAGCTAAGCAGGATCAGCCTTGGTTAGTATTTGGATGGGAGACCACCAAGGAATACCAGGGTCATTATGCAAAGGAAGGCAATGGCAAACTAAATATATTAGTCTCTTGCCTTGAAAACCCTGCTGGGTGGGTTACCATAAGTCAGTTGTGACTTGATGTCTCTATACAAAATATGAAGCACACTCCTCTCCATCTTTAAAGAAAATAGTGACTGTAGAAATTGAGGAATAACCTCATTGGATTGCAATAGTTTGATTCATCTATAATTTTCATTAAACCTTATAACATAGTAAGATTAATTTAAAAAACATAATGCCCTGCTCTGCCTTTAGGGGTAACCAGGATTGGGGGGTGGGGGAAGAAAGGCAATGTATCCATATTTGAGTGAGGAAATCAGGCTATAACTTCGTGGATTACCAAGTCCTTGGCCTTAGCAGGATATATGTAGGATATATGTAGGAAACACCAGATGGTGCTCACAGTGTGGCTACTGACAGTTATCCGCTGGAGGATAACTGAGGGAGGAAATGTATTTAAAGCAAGAAGTTGCAGAGACCACTGTTCCTTCTCACTTCCAGCCTCCTGGGATCATGGTCAGTATTACCATTCTTAAGGGGTAGCTGAAGATCAGTCACACATAACCCTATGCTTTGCTCAACCAAGAGCTAATTTAGGCAGTTGTGATAGCACAGTGTAGTTTATCAAGACAAATTGAAAGGGGAAAACCCCAGAACCCCAGCCAGTCTGAACTCTAGTCAAAATTCCTTCATGGTATCATTAACCATTGGTCCCCCAGCAGCCAAAGAAAAGATGGTCACCAGTTGACAGGAATGATATAAAACACTACTTGGGTAGATGGGTACCTAGAAAATGGCACCAAGTTGTGGCCCACATCCATTGTATATATCCATGGTGAACATGATGTCTTCTCTTTGGTTTGCTGTCCTGTCTCCATTCAGCCTGTTGAAGGGCTTTATGGGACCAGCAGGCAAGAATGGCACAGAATATGATTGCCCTTTGACTTCTGGACCCTTCCCTTATGGGCACTCTGTGCCCATAAGGGAAGGGTCCAGAAGTCAAAGGGCAATCATATTCAGTGCCATTGGAGATTGGAGAGGCGAATCTCTTTTTGCATCCCAGTAAACCTCCCAGACTGCCAAACACTCCTTGCTTCAACTCACCCTCCGTGCCTCCCATCTTGATTGTCCAGCCACACTGACAACTGAATCACATTGCCTTAACCTAACATATTGATATCACAATAACATTGACATATATCTTTATGGAAAGTTTCCTTGTCCTGGGGGAAACCATGTGAAACCCTTAGTGTGCAAGCCCTAAGAGGATAGCAGTAGAAGTAATAGTAACACCCACCTATCCACTGCAGAAAATATTCTAGACATTTTTTGGCTAAATCTCCCTTGGACTATGTGTGCAGTTGCTCACCCTCATGTTCCAGGCTAGAACCTTATGGTGAAATTACTCCTGTTTATGGCCAACAGAAAAACATGGAGTTCTGCCACCCCTTGCTGCTGCATAATTACAATGTATCATTTGATAGTATAAGCAGCATCCATTATGCAGATATGGGCACTGAAGTAATCAATGGCATTTAAGTTACAGAGCTATGTTTTGGATTATACACCTCATTCCTATGTACAAAAGGTGCATGTGTGGAAGCTGGCATGGTGATCTAGCTTCATTAATATTGCTGGGAATTTTGCCACTGACTTCTGCCACAGCCAAAGCAGGCAATACTGCTCTGGCATGTCCACTGCTATGCTCAGGATTGCAACATGAAGATGAAGCTATGAAATGGTAGAGCTGGAGATGTGCACATTTTAGCAATTTTTTTTAATTCAGTTCCCGTTCCTCCCCTTTCCCAAGGAGCTCAGAGAGACATCTGTGCGGTTTATCCTCACAGCAACCATGCAAGGGACTTTGAGCTGAAAAACAGTGACAGGCCTCCCAAGTGCTATTTGAACTCATGTCTCCAAGGTCCAAGGTGAGAACACAATCCTGTAAACTACACTGGCTTTCCTAAACTTAATTCAGAACCAAAGAACACCCACCCCCTTCCCAATATGTATACTTCTCAGCCTTTACTTTTAGCTAAGGTAGGATTAGGGTTTGATGCAAGAACCAGATACCTTCAGATCTTCCTTGCAGTCATTAGTTGTCAGACATAAGTAAATGGCCTGATTTACCATTACATTACTCTAAATTTTCCCTCATTTAATCCCCCTGATTTCATGGACTGTAGATTCTAATGATACTCTTTTTTAAGGTGTGCTGGCCTTACAATGACTCATTGGATTGGAAGTAAAAACGGAGGAATTTATCAGGCAGTTTAATGGATTTTAAGATATATGGGCATGAGGGAAGTGTCGGAGAAATTGCAGTGAAATAAGTGGTGCTTTCACACTCAGCTGGAGATACTGTGGCACCTTCACCAGAGAATTTTCTAACTCGCTGTCATTTTCCATTTCTACTTGAGATACTCTGGCTCTGTTTTCATCCCTATCTGGGTAAGGACTAGCTGTACTTCTAGACACACATTATCTCGAGATGTTTCAAAGCACTGTCACTCAGAAGAGTCAGTCCTCACCAATAGTCTGATTCAGTATAAGGATTTTCATGTGCTTGTGTGTGTATCTGATGAAGGGAGCGTTGCTGTTCAGAGGAGTTCAGGGAGAGGACTGCAAACAAGGGTAGACAAGGAGGGAAGAGATGGAAGGAATGAGGATAGTTCTTCTCTGCCTTGGATTGCAATCTGTGCCAGTGAACAACTCAGCATTATATTCGAAGGCAAAGAAGCCAAGACATCTTAGTTTGGTCAGTCAGATTGAAGAAGACGGGCACCCCAATCCTAACCGGGAAGAGGGAGTACTTATGACAGGCTCAGGAACAAGTAGCAGCACCATTTCCTGGGTTGCTGGCAGCAGCACAGAAGCTAAATAAAATAAAATCCCCCCAAGCCCCGTGAAATTCCTCCAAAGAGCTTCTTTAAAAAAAAAAAAAGGTACTATATTTTGTAGAAAATTAAAAAACACATACTGAACACTACATTACAGAACAGAACACCATACATACAGCATATCAAACCTTCTAAAATGTGCCATATGACAATCCACTCTCAATACCCACACGATTGTTAGAAATATCTATATTAAAAGACCATATTATAAAAAGCTCCAATATCGCATCCACAGAGTTTCATGGGGCTACGCCTGCCTTTTTGCGGGTGTAACTCAGCACCTGCGAAAAGGGGCATTCCCGGGCCGAAAGAGGTTATGGAATGCCCCCTTTGATGCCTGCGCGAGGCCTTGTGCGGGGAAACGCTGCCAGCCAGGCTGCGCCAGCACTCATGTCTCACTCTACCTTGTGCTCCCCAACACCACCATAAGTGCCCCAGCGCCGGTGTTAGTGCCCACTTAGTGTCACGCTGGCTTCTATCCCCTTTCACCCTCCATTAGAATTGCACAGTGCATCAGTTATTGTCTATTACTCATTTGGTGGGATATCGAAGGACTGATAAATGAATTGACTTCATGCTACATTCCTTCTCAGTTTTATTTCAATCCCAAATCTCTCAACAGATCTTTTTCTTCTACTGCATGGATTTATAAATGGACGTAAACCACAAGAATGGGGCATATATATGGTATAATAAAGATAAACCAAATAAAATTTTACATGACTTTAATAAAAAATAACCTTATTTTCAGCCATAACATACAAAATGGACTCTTTGCATATTCTGGAGTGTTTTTTCCTCTCTTGCACACAGCATTTGGGTTTATTTATTCCCTAACACTTGCCACTATAGTTTTTCTTACATGAAACCCTTGTAATGGATTACCCTGAAAGTGAGTTTGTTTACCAACTTTTAAATGAAATTTTCAACACAGAATGTATAAGGTCATCACTTGACATGTATTCTGTTTTAATCTGTAAAACAGTGAAATGTGGTTGTTATTGTACTCATCTGTAGCAACGAAGTGCAATTTTACTGCTTTGGAATAAATACATTTAAGATTATGCACATTTTTCAGTCAAGCCTGACATCTAACTTCATGAATAAAAAAGGCCCTATTAATCATGAATTGATAGAATCACATACATTATATTTATCATTCCTGTGAGCGAATGAGTTGTCTTGTGTTAATAATGTTTTGAACTGCTGAATAGTAATTATGCAGTACAAATAAGCCAATTTAATAACATGCATTTTTAGTGCAGTATGAAGACATTTACTTCATAGAAAACAAAATTGCCTTTAATTTTATGGGAATGTTTGTCACTGTGTGGAACAAAGATAGCAAATGTTACTAGAGATTATAGTAGTGTATTTGCCATTTCAGTATGTTTAAGACAATCCCAAACACTGATCAGTTACTTTTATGTTAAAATGAATACAATTTCTACCCAAGTGCACACAGAAGTCCAAATAATCTAAAAATCCCCTTTCATAAGTTAGCTTGGAAAGAAGGCGGCTGAGGGGAGACATGATAGAGGTCTATAAAATTATGCATGGTTTGGAGAGAGTGGACAGGGAGAGGTTTTTCTCCCTCTCTCATAATACTAGAACACGGGGTCATCTGCTAAAGCTGGAGGGTGAGAGATTCAAAACAGATAAAAGGAAGTATTTTTTCACACAACGCATAGTTAAATTGGGGAACTCCCTGCTCCAGGATGTGGTGATGGCTGCCATCTTGGAGGGCTTTAAGAGGGGAGTGGACATATTCATGGAGGAGAGGGGTATTCATGGCTGTTAGTTAGAATGGATGCTAGTCATGCTGCATACCTACTCTCTCTAGTATCAGAGGAGCATGCCTGTTATTTTGGGTGCGGTGGGACACAGGCAGGATGGGGCTGCTGCAGTCGTCTTGTTTGTGGGCTTCCTAGAGGCACCTGGTTGGCCACTGTGTGAACAGACTGCTGGACTTGATGGGCCTTGGTCTGATCCTGCAGGGCCTTTCCTATGTTATTATGTTCTTATGTATATGCTGCCCAAGACCCCTTAGCTCATACATGTTCTCTGAAACAGCCTTTTCGAGGAAGTCTGGAGCGCCCCATGACTTCACAGGTTCCAAAAGTTAAGTAAGACAGTTCTTTTTCAAATTAACAGTGCATTCCTGACTTCTGAGGACAAAAGTCCTCAGGAGGCCAGGAAGAGGCTGTGCCAGCATTGGGACCCCCCTCGCCAGCATCTTGGCTACTTACACCACAGTAGGTGGCCCCAACCCCAGTGGGATGCTGGTGTGGCCTTCCGCTGGAAAGGCCTGCGCCAGGGTTCCAAGGGGCATCCTGGCATCCCGGGGGGAATTCCCAGGGCTTCCGGGGGGGCAGGGCTGCCTGTAGGCAGCCTCCTGTCCCCTTTCACCCCGGGTATGCCGGCGGGGAAAAGAGCAAGGCTGCGCCTGCTTTTTAGCATGTGCAGTCTCACACTTCTCAATGGGGCAAAAGCCCCACTTAGAAAGAAAAAAGCCACAAAAAAAGGAACTGCTTAGGAAGCGCTGCCGTCGCACCTCTGCCACGCTGTCCCCGCACACCGAAAGCTCAGGAATGAGTTGTAAGTTGGTTGTCTGATTTATTGGATTGATGTTGCAGTTTTCAAACAGAAATAAAAAGAGAGGATATGCATTTTAAAGATAAATAAAGATCAGTCCGCCTCATGAAGTTTCATGATAACGCTTGTGTTTGAATCATCAGTCCAAAAGAATTAGAATTCATCTCTTGAATCCTTTATGAAGCCATAGCAATTTATTATAATTGTTCTTTGTATTTTTGAAAGTAGAAAATAAGGGCCAGAATATAGTGTTATTTTGTAGGGTTTAGGGTTGCCAACCTCCAGGTACTAGCTGGAGATCTCCTGCGATTACAACTGATCTCCAGCAGATAGAAATCAGTTCACCTGGAGAAAATGGCTGCTTTGGCAATTGGATTCTATGGAATAGAAGTCCCTCCCCTCCCCTCCCCTCCTCAAACCCTGCCCTCCTCAGGCTCTGCTCCAAAAACCTCCTGCTGGTGGTGAAGAGGGGCCTGGAAAACCTAGTAGGGTTGCCAACCTCCAGGTGGGACCTGGAGAACCCCCAGAATTATAAGTGAACTCCAGACGACAGAGATGTCTCCCTTGAGAAACTAACTCCTCTGGAGGGGTGATTCTATGGCATTATACCCTGCTGAGGCCTCTTCCCTCCCCAAACCCTGCCTTCCTCAAACTCCACCACAAAATCTCCAGGAATTTCCCAACATGAAGCTGGCAACCCTATTATTTTGAGTTCAGGGTTATACTGGGATAATGTTTCATTTGTATTGATAGGACTAATCCAGATTCAGTTACAGCTAGAGTTATGTTTGACTTTCAAATTTATGTACTTTTTTAGACATACAGAATTTCTTGCAGAATGAATTCTCCTTCAAAACTGTTTAGTCACCCCTTTTGGTCTTACTAGCTATGAGACTGACAGTGCAGTTTACTTACTTCAATGGATTTAGAAGAGTGACTATGTTAAGGATTTATTTTTTATTTATTAAAATATTTATACCCTGCCTTGGCTCAAAGATTGCACTGCGAGATTATACAGAAGACCCATTCTGTGGGCAAAGAAGGCAGTTCTGCTAAATATGAACTTTCATGTTGGGATGCATGAACTCAGAGGGCAATTGGCCATTTACTTTGCCTGAAAATTGCTAACGCTTGAAATAATTTTTGTTCTTCTTTCTATTGTTGCCCATTGAGTAACCCTCCTTATACAGGATGAAAGTTTCCAGGTCATGCTTGTCCATTTTTCTATTTTAAAAGAAACTTTCTTTTTAGGTACCAAAGGTTTTTAATTGATGATGTGACCTAATTAACTTTTTAAAATCAGCAGTTACAGCTGATTTTCATCTGAGAGGGATCACCTTCTCCATGCTCTCATGGATACTTAGCAGAAGTTACCATCATGGGAATATGTCTGAACAACTAGTACCCATTGAGAAAACATCAGCTAATCATTCTGAGACATTAACCTAACAGGGAGCCCAATCCTGAAGGGGGGGACAGTTCTCCGGCAGCTGGGAGTGGTGTAGCTGTGCCATCTCCTTTGAGGGTTCCCGGCCACTGCGGAGGCATAAAAAGCCTTTTAATCAAATATAAATAGAGGAAATTGGGAAAATCCCCCATTGCCTCCAATGGGGCTGCACCACCAAAAAAAGCGATGCACCACCTAAAGGCAGCTGCACCCCCAGGAACATCCCCCCCCAAGCCAGTGTGGGTTGCGCTTTTCCCAGAAGGGAAAGCCCTGCCAGCATGGCTGTGCTGGCAGCAGGGGCCAGCGGCACCTGGATGCCAGCGTGTTTGCACCCCTACTGGCGTAGGTGCCACCCTTTTCCATGATAAGCTGGCACCTATGTCAGAACGGGGTCACACTGACTCCTAAGGAGCTTTGACCTTGCTTCCTTAAGGAATGGGCTCAAAGGCATGGTTAGCCAACATTTCATCAGATCACAATTAGTTATGCACAAACACTTACCATTTTGTATCTTGCTTACTGGCCATAAGTGAATTATTTGCCAAACTATTTAGATGCATCCGCAAAAATGTGGTTGTGTCCATTAGTATGATTAGAATGTTTTATTACACAGTTTGGATACTTCCTTTCATCTGCTGCCCTAACCATTTACCACCATCTTTAATAGTTAAAACTTTTTTAAAAAATCTATTGGAGGTTTTACATTTGAGACTTATTACCTAAAGGTCTCATTGTGTCTTTGGAGTCTGTCTGCCTATGAACTATCCTATCTTGTGATCGCTTCATGAATAGATGCTGCTGACTACACATGAGTGCAAAAAACAGGTAATGCATTCAGCACTCATCATTTCAAGAATACATCTGATTTCACAGGCTCAAACAGGGAACGTGCTTGTGATTTCATGCTTGACAAGTAGGTCACTTTAATAATATAACAAAAGAACACCAGAAAGACACTTTTCCACAATGGGATTTTTTCCTGGGCATTGAATCAGCTGTGTGGCTTTGGGGGGGGGGGGTCTTAAGAGCTAGTTTGGCAGAAGATCAACCCTTCTAAGCTCATTCTAACAATGAACAATGTATCTCTTCACTTTGTCCTGCTTCTTCAAGCCTGAAGAAAGGAGAAATAACTTTTATGGGAAACCTGAAAAACTCTATAAGCAAGATGCATTCAAGCCTTGCATGGCAAATATAGTTATAAATTCCATATATGAACAACATACCATACATGATTATTACTGCTTTCCATGATAGCAAGGAACAATAATGATATGCCAAACTGTAATAGAAAGACTCAAAGACAGTGAAATGATGTTGGGGAAAAAAGCAAATAAAAAAGAAAATCAATTGTAGAAAAGCAAGATGAAAACAAATTACTATAGCAATAACACAGAAATATGCTGACACATCAACAAACCATCATACCAGTTCAGTTGTTTGTATCATGGTACAGAAGAAACTGTTTGAAACACCATAGTTCAAATCAAGCAGGCATATCAATGAAGAATCTAATTTGCACCCCAATCGATTGATTACCAGTACATTCTTATCCTAAACTTCTTCTGAAGGACTGATAGTGGACTGCATGGTTCTCTCCTTTTCCCAAATACCATATTGAAAATAATATCAGCTTTAAAATAATTCTTATTGTCCTGTAGTGGAATGATAGGTAAATTGCTGAAGGATAACAAAAATAGTTTTTAAAGTAGAAATTTCTGTGTATATTTATGCTCAAGAGACAAAACCCACTGAGGATCACAAATAATAGAAAATCCAATATCAGAACTATGCATTTCCCCCAACTTCAGCTGGGGATTTCTAAAATACTCAGTAGTTCCTGTTCTGTTCACTGCACAAATTAACCCACTTGAATTTGAGTTGAAACAATGAATGTGATTTCTTTAAAATCTGTATTTCAAATGTGAAAGCTGCTTCTTCTCCTTCTGCTTTTGATAATGACCCCATAAATGCATGAGTCTTTGTTCAGCCTTTTGTTTATCACAGAGCAAATGAACTGATGCTATGTAATGATGCATAGCATTTGATATCTCCGTGTTTCTGGAAATAAAAGCACATGGGTCGTTGCAGCCAATAGAAAGCCACACAGCACATGGAATGACAATTTGTGACTAAAGAAATGCACAGTGATTTTCAATTGATTAGATGAAGTGAATACTTTGAAAAGGCCAGCATTCAAAATAAGTTGGGGAGGGGGACGGGCATCAGGGCAAATTAAAATGCACCCAAAGTACTATTACACTTAGCAAGAATTGTTATTTCAATTATCTTTGTTTCATTTCTACACAAGGCAGAATCAGAAATCATTCTCAATATAGGTTTGCCACCCAAAATGGCAACATCGGTTTGAGTTCTTCCTTTTTCTCTCTGTACCATTTATTTAGCCCATGTGATTTCCCATGTCCATTGCTTCTGCCAGTGGCAGCCAATGATGTGGAATGGAAAAAGGGAAATGCAGAATGTAATGATATCCTAAGACTGGTGGTGTGCCTAAACATTACAGAAAGAGACAAGGGATATAATGTGCCAAGGTCTACTGTTTGGGGTGGCTGCCCTGCTTCAAGTGTAATCTCTACTTCCAACTTATTCAAGAATATGTCCAATGTTTGGTAAAAGCATATCAATTATAGAACCTGACAGGTGACCAGCTGACCTTGATTTGAATCCTACTATACAATACTGACGGTACAAAGGGCTGGCATCCATGTGCTGCTTTGTTGCCATGTCTGCTGACCTGCAGGTGGAGAATTCTTTTGTAGGCAAAGATAAATAACTACTACTCCCTCCATGTGCCATACTTAGGGTTGCCAGGTCCCTCTTCGCCACCAGCGAGAGGTTTTTAGGGTGGAACCTGAGGAGGGCGGAGTTTAGGGAGGGGAGGGACTTCAATGCCATAGAGTCCAATTGCCGAAGTGGCCATTTCCTCCTGGTGAACTGATCCCTGTTGTCTGGAGATCAGTTGTAATAGTGGGAGATCTCCAGCTAGTGCCTGGAGGTTGGCAACCCTAGCCATCCTCTGGGTGGCAGTCAAAGGGTAACGTTGAAGGATATATTCACAGATTTCCACTCTGAGTGCTTCCTAATTCTAGACTGAAATATCTGGAAAGTCTCTCTCTCTCTCTCTCTCTCTCTCTCTCTCTCTCTCTCTCACACACACACACACACACACACACACACACACACACACACACGCACCCACTCACACACAATCCATGCCACAATAGCACACATACATCTTAAAGAAAGTATCTATCTCTTGTTTATTTGATTTAGCTAGACTTTGTAATGATATGCCCTTCCTAATTTCTTCCGTGGTGTCAATTCTGTAATCCCAGTAATATTGGTTTACTGATATTTCTCAACAGTAGAAGAATGGGAAAGAGAGAGGGATTACAAGAGCAGCTGTAAAATCAATTAGTTGTCCAACTGAAGCTCTCCATCAACCCTCAAGGTGTCCTCTGTAAAACTGCTAACCATGCTGATGTGTCCCGAAAGAAGAAGAGTGGCATTACTTTAATTCCCCACTCTGTCCTTTTTCAGGGTGCTTAAGGGCATCCAGGCATAGCCGTGTCTTACTCCTCTCATTCAGATTTGTAACCAAGCCCTCTGCCGCATCATAAAAATTGTGCAAAATAGTACTGTAAACATGATTAATGAATGACATGAAAAGGCCAGCTTTAAAGATATGTTTGCTGTTTCCTCTTTCTCGCCTGTAAATAACTCATAGCCCTACTGTGGGTAGCCGTGTTAGTCTGTCTGCAGTAGTAGAAAAGGGCAAGAATCCAGTAGCACCTTAAAGACTAACAAAAATATTTTCTGGTAGAGTATGAGCTTTCGTGAGCCACAGCTCACCTCTTCAGATACAGCTAGAACGTGAATCCATCTGTCTTTAAGTAGAGGAGAGTGAATTCAGACAAGCATTAGTATGTAAATGTTAACAGTATGTAAATGTGAATAGCAGGCATGATGGGATTAGGTGTGGTCTGCAGAAGAGTCTGTGATGTCCAGGGGAGAGATGGGTGTGGAGAAATAAGCTACAATACTGTAGAAACCGGTTATACTTGCCACCAAAAATCAACATAATAAATAACAATTAAAATTTTCCAGCATCTATTAAAAATTCAATTCTTAAAACATCACAGAAGTGGGGCAATAAAGAATAAAGGAAAGGGAACAACAATTTCAAAAAAGGAAGGGATATGGATTAAATTCCACAACAAACTGAAGAAGCAGGGTGAGAAATGGAGGGAGGGAGGCCAACCAAGATTATAACAGTCGCTGTCCTCAACCATAGGCCTGGCGGTCTTGTAGGCCCTGCAAAATTCTGGTGACATTTGCGATCTATAATCCAACCTTGTGTTCAGTCTTATGTTCTTTTATCCCCCTTTGTGACACATAATTCCCATTTTCAGAAATGAACATGCTTATGTAGGGACTGTGCTACTTGAACGTTCATATTATAGCTCTCGATTTCCAGATCAGCTTTATTTTTACATGCAAAAATATGTATTTAGAAGAATGACTGTTTATCCTGAAAATAATAACGCCTACGATGCAATTAAATTATCCAGACCTTTTTAATTAAAATAAGAACTTTTAATATTTTGAGGCTTTGATGTTTTATTACAGTGACTGGGGTCTAAAGCTAAGTCATATATGGGAGCCATAGTCTATGATAAAATAATAACTGTATGCTTTTATGGCTTTACAATGTTTTCTTCAATTGGAATTGATTGTCAAGATATGTCTCTGTTGTTCAAGGACATATCAAAGCTTGGAGAAGGTGACACAGGGGGAAATGTGTGTTGTGAAGGAACAGCAGTTGGAGTTTAAAAGAGAGACAGAGAGTGAAAGCACCTTGGAGATTCTCTCTCTAGGAAACTGATACAGGGAATCAGAGCTGGTGTTATGCTTCTCTGCCTTCTCTTATGTTATGTTTACATATTTGTAACTAAAGTAACTAAAACAAAGGCACCATACATCTCCGGTGTTCTCTCATCCAAAGGAAATCAAACCTAGGAAGCTCTACCCCCAGCACCTCAGACCACTGAGCACCAGAAGCCACCAATATATCAAATGTCAGAGTAGGATGGGCTTGCCTTGCTGGAATCCACAGGGTGCTAGTATAGCTGTATTTCCAACTCTGCACTGCTATTGGTTCTTTAGAAGTGATTCCAAGCATACGTACTTGGAATAAGGACCCAGTGAACTCAGCAAGAGTTATATTTACCTATTTAGGAACTGGTTATGCATAAGCTATAGGTGAAATGATTATGGCATTGTTGAAAAAGCCCTTCCAGAGTACATAATCATGCCAGCATAAACTGTGCTGTAAGCGGCTGTAGTCAGTGTGTGTATAAAAGACCAATCCTGGAGCAGCGGTTTAGCATGCAGAATGAGAAACAGCTCAACTGTTTAAAGTATTTTGAAGGAAATGTTTCATAATAGTCGACACATAGCAAGGGCAGAGAAAAATGTAGGAGCACCAAAACCACAGGACATCATGGGAATATTGGACCCAGTTGGCGAACAGAATAGAGGCACTGGAAATGCAATATTATAGAAAATGCTTGAATACTGTGGTATGAATAACAGTAACCAGCGTGGAATGATTCCTGCCTCTCTTATATTTCTGAGGGCTGATTCACTTCACTGACTCCAATCTGTTTCAGTCTAAGAACTCCCATGTAACTGGTTTGTTGATATGGCTGTCTGGTTATTTTAGAAGTGCTGTTTTGGAGTAGCTCTTGTAATCAGGTGCACAGAGGATTCAGTTGCATTCTGTTCGCAATTTAATTTTTTATTGAAGTTCATACATAAAAAGATTTTCTGTATTGTTACAATTTCATAGGAGTTGAAACAGTATGAACCATCAGAATTGAACTGATTGATATTACAAAAAACAATTAACTGTATCCAATTCTTAACAAAAAAAATATTTTGTGTGCATTAATAAACAGTCGAATAGCTAAGACTGGGCTGTGACCCAACAGTTCTTTCCATTATAATTTTTACTTTTTTCAAGTACTTCTTAATGAGCAGACATGTCCACTATAGGTGGAAGTAGTCTCCCTGTAACCCTGAAAAGCAACTCCAGAATGTCATAAGGGGTGACGTGGAGAGGGAAAGAGAATCAGTGTATGTGGGGCAACCACCATTGCATAGGTAGAAATGGCTTTTGCTTGTGCTACTGTTTTATTGGATCCAAGCCATATACCAGTCCAGAAATCCCCAACTTTGTTGAGCCTGTAGGCTCTTTTGGCATTATGAGAACAGCTAGTGATCACGACCACAAAATGTCTACCAAGTAGGGTTGCCAACCTCTAGGTGGTGGCTGGAAATCTCCTGCTATTAAAACTGATCTCCAGGCAACAGAGATCAGTTCCCATGGAGAAAATGGCCACTTTGGAATTAGACTCTATGGCATTGAAGCCCCTCCCCTCTCCAAACCCACCCTCCTAAGACTCCACCCCCAAAAACTCCAGGTATTTCCCAACCCAGAGCTGGCAACCTAACCCTACTACTAAGGGGGACACAGCCAGCTTCAGTATAGCTAACATAGGAGTTGGGACAAATCACAAAATCCTGATAGGTTTCAAGCTAAGTGTTATCTTATGATGGAGACATCTATTTCTGAGTGGGTCCTCCTTGAAGATAAAAAAGGAGTATTCTGAAACACTTCCTGCTCCAGAAAGGTAGAGGAAAGCCAGTACTGGCTCTTTGTAGAAGAGATGTTTTGGGGAGGAGGCAAATGGGCCCCTTGAAACACATCAGTGAGCACCATGACACCAAAGGGTGCTACATTATGAATGACTTCCATAGTCTGTGGAGGTCCTACAAGGTCTGCATTCAGACATCACAACAAGCTCCAATTAAATCAGGTTTGGGGCATGAACATAGCTTGTTGCTATGCTTGAGTGCCCATCTAAACCCTCCCTCCCTTCAGTTTTCACTAGCAGCACTAAGTATTCCCGATATGAAACAAAGAAGGTTACCGCACTTGTATTACCAGCGATGTATTAAGAGTTTGAAAATGTTATAAAAAATACTGTTCGCACTTTCTATGTATTCCCACCGATGTATTAATGAGTTTGAAAATGTTATAAAAAATACTGTTCACACTTTGTTTGGCCCCTTTAGCTGTGAAGACGTCTTCCAACCATTTATAAGCCATGGTATCCAAAAACCCTTTTAAAGCGATGTTTTTTATAACATTTTCAAACTCTTAATACATCGCTGGGAATACAAAGTGCGGTAACCCCCAAACTCCAGTTACCAGTGATGTATAACTGCAGGCACCAAAGTGAATTGGAGTATGTTTAATCCTGGCTTAAATTCCAATTATCCCAGGTGCCTGTATTTATATATAGCAGGGAACCAGAATTTTGTTTCAAACCAGAAATTCTTAATCACATTGTGGATCAGTTCAGATATCATATGATACCATGGTTCAATTTACCTGTGGTTAGTGTGAATGTGCAAATGCTGGCCACTATGCTAATCATGATTAGTTAGGAAACCAGAATCTGAAGATAGTTCATTAACCACAGGTAGTCTTAACTATAGAGAGCCAGTGTAGTGTAGTGGTTAAGAGCAGCACGACTGCCAGAAATTTTGTTAGTCTTTAAGATGCTACTGGACTCTTGCTCTTTTCTACTGCTATTGACAGACTAACACGGCTACCCATCATAATGTGTGTTTATGTGTATGTAAACATAAATTCCATGAATCGGAAGCGACTTGACGACACTTAACACACACACTCAAACATAAATAGGTATCCAAGATTCTGTTTTTTTATATATATCCTGGAGGAGCCCAGTTAGAAAATTAAGGGACATGAAATTGAACACGTAAAACAGTTTAGATATCTGGGACTGAACTTCCACTATAATAATAACTGGACATTCATAGAAACTATACTTTGTCCCTAGCCAAATGCAGCACTGAGGGCGTAACTCATTTTTTCCATGTTCATGGTGGTCAAATTGTTCCTGCTGCTTTATGTGTATTTAAGGATAATCTACGGCCCAACTTTTATACGGAATTCATACTTGGATAAGTGCCTTTAACCAGGACATTGAGAGGGTCCAATCTTTTTTTCTGCGTCACATTTTAGGAGTCCCTGATTGCGTTGGATATGCAGCTCTATGCCTAGAAACCAAGCAAGGATTCTTGGAAACCAAGGCCTGGATTCAGACCATAAACTTTTGGTCATGTTTTGCATTCTCTAACTGAATACCCCAGTTATATCTCTGCCTTAGTCTCAGACTCCTACATAAGTGGCCAAAGCTAATTAATACGAAAATAATATCTAGTGGTATTTCCTTTCACTCTCTTTTGCTGCTTGGGAAAGAGCAGGCCTTTAGATTGCTGTGTCAGCACTTCCTTGATATGGAAAGGCAAACTTTATTCTCTTTAGCATTCAGACATTGTTCTTCCATGTTTCAAGGTGTTGCTCTGGATTATGGCACTGTAGCTTCTTATTTATTTCATTTGAAATCACCTGATGTCTGCAGAGCATTTATGCTTGCCGGACTTAATATTCTTCCATCAGCCATTTTATATAGTAGATACAAGAGAATTCCTCTCAGCGATGGGTTTTGTCCATGTATGTTTGGGGTATCTGAACACTTAATTCATGTGTTATTGCATTGTAGGAATGCTTTAATCAGACCTCTGTTGTCTAGTGCACAGAGCTTCTAAGACCAGCAGTTGGTGAGGTATCTTTTATAACATAGAAATTCTTTTATCACTCAACAAGTAGCCAGATATCTTCTAGTTGCATCAAGAATACGTGGATAGCTTATACGTGTTCCTAGATAATTTTACTGATGTTATTTTAATGCTTTTATAGACTGGTCTTTGCAATTTTGTTTTATAAATATGGTGTGACAAATGCCTAATAAAGGTTATGATGATGATGATGAACATAAATAGGAAGGAGGGTCAGTAAGGGAATGCCGAATGAAATAAAGGTCTTCCCTCACTGGCAGAGGACATTTATAGAGGGGGAACAGAGAACTCTCCCTAGGGAGGGAATTCCATAGTTTTGAAGCCATGGCTGAGATGGTACCTTCTTGGGCTGCCACCCATCTATCCTCAGATGACCATGAAGAAGACCATGGTGGTCAGATAGCTTCATATGGGAGTAGGTGGTATTTAGATATGCTGGACTTTAGAGGTCAATACCAGCATTTCGGCTTTGGCCCATAAGCAAATTGGGAGCCACTGTAGGTTGAACAACTCTAGAGTGAAATGGTCCTTTTGACCCATTCCAAGCTGTATTTTTACTGCAGCATATAGAAGGATAGGAAGGGCAGTGCAGGCAACTGTGCCTTGCAGGACAAAAGTAGCATGCTTCAGCTGCACAAGCAACAAAGGAGTTACCGCACTTGTATTCCCACCAATGTATTAAGAGTTTGAAAATGTTATAAAAAATACTGTTCGCACTTTCTTTGGCCCCTTTAGCTGTGAAGACGTTTTCCAACCATTTATAAGCCGTGCTATCCAAAAACCCTTTTAAAGCAATGTTTTTTATAATGTTTTCAAACTCTTAATACATCGCTGGGAATACAAGTGCGGTAACCCCCCATGTTTGCTGTTACAACCTAAGCTGATGTGAACTATTTGAATCCTATGACCAGCCTGAATAATAGAGGCACAATGAGCTTTCTTTTCAAATGGCATCCAAATAAATCCAAAATAATATCTATTTCCTGAAAGCACAAAGGATGCCTGCAGTTTTTAGAAAAGGTCTTGTCAAAGATTTAACCAATTTTTAGGCTTATGGGAAACTAATTGATAAATTGACTGATGGCTTGATGGATTCTTTTTAGTTTTCTCTTTGTATTCATATACACTTTTCTAAGCAAGACTTCATTCAGTTCTTCACTAAGATTCTATCCTTTCCTTTAGAGAATATTGAAATTAAGTTTTCCAGCTTTCCTTCCTGTCCACCAATTAATATTTAAGGACAACTTGTTTGTGAGACTTAATAAAAGTAAGGCTCGCCACTTTTCCCACTGCAACATTCCAGTGCAAGGTGTAAGACCTGAGCAAATCCTTTGTCTTTACAGATTGTCCATAGAAAGGAGGAGGTATGAACAGCCTAGCACATACTGTGCAGTGATACTTCCACATCTCCATGGAAACAGTATATCAGCACATCTCTCAATGGCCATTATTAAACAAGGACACTGTTATTATCCAATAATAAACAATCATACTCTTCAAGATAGCTGGGGCCATCTGTTAGAATTTGAAGTGGGTGTAAATTTATAATTTGGACATGCTTAGGGAAGCACGAGGAATCTTCTGCTAGACTATCACAGTCAAGAGAGAGCAGTTGCCATATTTGCACTGGCCTTCAAAGCATAGAAAATGTATTGCTGTAGCTGCTCAGCCAAACTATTAACAAAAAATCATATCTTGCCAGTTATCCTCATCTATTTTAATGAGATCAACAATGAAGTCAGAGGACTCTGTCAAGGTTCTCTGGGGATTGGCATCCAAAGTGATGACAGCATAAGGTACCTAAAGGCGGGAGAGAACAAATAGTCAGATAAGCCAGAGCCAAAGGTAAATGTTACGCTCTAAGAGAGACAAAAGATTATATCCCCAAAGAAACAGTTGGTAGTCAGATGGGATAAAGCAGACCAGCAAGCTGTCAGGTTCCTGAGGTAGAGATGCAAGGAAATGTGGCTCTTTTGGTTGATGATAATTGCTCTCTGCAGCTCTCTATGAGCGACAGAATGAGTACTATAGCAGTATTGTGATTAATGGTTGCCAACTCTGGGTTGGGAAATTCCTGGAGATTTGGTGGGTGGAGCCTGGGGAAGGCAGGATTTAAGGAGGGGAGAGATCTTAGCAGGGTATAATGCCGTAGAATCCACCCTCCAAAGCAGCCATTTTCTCCAAGGGAACTGATCTCAGCTGTCTGGATATCAGCTGTGGAAGATCTCCAGGCTAGGGTTGTCAACCTCCAGGTGGTGGCTGGAGATATCCGCTATTACAACTGATCTCCAGGTGACAAAGATCAGTTCACCTGAAGAAAATGGCCGCTTTGGTAATTGGACTCTATGGCCTTTGAAGTCCCTCCCCTCTCCAAACCCTGCCCTCCTCAGGCTCCACCTCCCAAATCTTCCGGTATTTCCCATCCTGGAGCTGGCAACCCTGCTCTAGGCCCTACTTGAAGGTTGGCAACCCTAGCAGGAACTCAGATGGCTTTCTTAGTAGAAGATTGAGAGCAAAGCTTGGGCTGAGCCAGGTGTTTCCTTGGGATACTTGACCAGGTTTTGAATCAGTGCTGAGACATGTAATGTGCATATTTAGCACCTTAGGCAATGTAGCTGGGCTAGTAATTCCTCTAGCAGATATGCTGTCTCAGTGGGTCAGAAGATAAGGAGTCAGAGCATGACCACTAGGAGTTTAAGATCCTAGGCTCAATTATGATGTCCATTCTGTTTATGCCTGGGCACTTTCATGACAAGAAAGTTGAATGTTGCCTGCATGCATTTCACAGAGGATGCCTGTAAGATCAGGTTGTAGCATCATGAACTGAAAAGTGTGTTTCTCACTCCTCTATCTTTTTAACACCCAGTCTGGTGAAGAGTTCTGGTGATTTAGAAAGTTTGCACAATTGTTGTTGTTGTTGTTAGTTTGGTTGGTCCTAATAGAAGATAGTACATAGATTTTGTGTTTGTATTGAACTTTGCTTGGACCAATATTGCAGTTTAAAATGTTTCCTGTTTTCATGACTGTCACCTGATCATTGATAAGCTTAAATATGTGCACACTATATCTGTTGTTCTACTTATTCCCTCACATGCAACAATGTACACACAAAATAATTCATCACTAAAGAATTTTAACAGCTACTTTTTCAGCCGTCTCAAAATGAATTAAAAATGGAAAGGGGGTTGTGGTAAGTATATTACCTGCCAACGTTATTTTTAACTTGATTTAATATTCTGTTAAACAAACATGATAAATGAATCAGAGGGTCTCTTAGGACATGTAAAATCTCTAATGTAGTCTTTTAAAAGAAATTTGATTATGACTACAAGGATAGCCAGAGACCAGCTTTGTAAAAAGCCAATCACATATAAGCAGTAGCAAGTAAGAACTGTTGCCATATAACCCAGCTTTACAAAAGTGAACTTTTTATTTCTATGGAACAGCTATGGGTCAGTGGCAGAACATCTGCTTTGCATGTAAAAGACACCAGGTATCATGTGGTAATAAAATACTTCTCTGACAAAGAAGCAAGCAATGCATAGTTCAGTCAGTAAAGGTGGTACTGGGCTAGGCTCAGCACAAGGTGCTTTATCGTCAATTTATCTAATTCTCAATGTGGCCAGATCTGTGGATACTTAAATCCAGAGACTAGAACCATGAACAGACATGACTGATCTTTCTACAAACCTGAGGAAAGCCCCAGGTTTGCATAAAAATCTGAAAGCTAAAGAAAAATACACTGGGGCCTTTTATGCAGGGATGTTTCCCTGCAGTCACCCCCGCTGACTGCTTCAGGGCTTCCTTTTGTTTATGCATGCCTTTTCCACCTGGAAAGGGATACAGGAGAAACTGAGATGCCTCTCACAAATTCTTCTGGGTTCCCCACAGTACAACTGGGCATGGACCGAGGCCAGACTGCACAACTCAGCCAATTTTCACTGGGAGAGGTTGCCAGGAGAAGGAAGGAGGGAAAATTGAATAAAAGGTGGGAAGGAGAGAAGAAAGCAGAAAAAGCTTGTTTCTCACTTGTCAATATATCTAATTTTCAACCTGGCCACATTTGCAGATGCTTAAATCCACAGATCAGGGCCAAGTGGAGAGAAGAAACAAATCTTTGTGTGTGTGTGTGTGTGTGTGTTTAAATCAGTGGAAAACTGGCTATTCTAGGGTACATGAATGCAGCATAGCAGATGGTAAATGGAGAGGAACCATTAGTAATGTTTAATACATATTTTTATATCAGATGTTGTTCTTTGTTACGACATTCTTATGTCCCTCTTTGGCTGCTTTCACACATTGTTGGATAATGCAGTATAACGATAACTGGAAACAGGAAAATCCAGTTGCAAACGATTTCCATAGCACTGACAGTGATTATCCAACATGTGGGAAAGCAGTGAAATATAAGAGGTCACACATCAATATGTTGCCACACAGCAACAAGAAAAGATGCTCTTAGGTGCTATACTTTTCCGCTTTCCCTTTCTCTCTTACTCCTCTCTGTTATTGCCCAATTTTCTTTAACTTTCTGATGAAATAAACTGCCACATCAAAAAGTGTTTATCTTTTACCCCTCTTTTTTTTTTTTTGCAGAGTTTGAGCTATCTTTTGTTAACAGCATCTACAAGCAGACAGCCTTTAAACTAGTAATGGCATTTGTCCTGAAAATGCACAGAAACATTCCTCCCAAAACAGAAGTGCCCTCACGCATGAGAACACTGCTGGACTGCAATGCAACCAATGCATTTCTGTGCATCACAGGCATGAGGCCACCTTTTGTTTGTTTATCCTGTACATCATCTGTTCTTGCGAAATCAACAAACGGGAGAGGGTCGGAGAATCTCTGTGCAATAGCTTGTCAATGTGTGCCTTCTTGCATATTTCGCACACTTCTTTTATGTCTGCTTTGGAAACTTTGCACACACACACACACACCCAATTCTCCTATTGCATTTGAATTCTGCATCCCTCCTGTAAGAGGAATTTCTGTTTCGATGGCAATTGTAATTGAAGGAAACTAAATGAACCCCCCCTCCCACTATCCCATTTGTCTTGAAGGCAAGATAACCACTTATGCAAGTTTCACTCCAATTTTGGTCACTGAAGCATTTTACTGGTTCTGATTAGTCCCACAGAGTGGGAGCATCATCATCTTGTCAGTTCAGAAGAGTCATTAAACTTGGGTAAGCTGCGGTGATGCATGAGCTGGGGATATGTAAATTCCCTGGTAGTGGGTACATTCTTCATCCTGTCAATTTACTGCTACCTGCTGTTAACTCTCTCTCTCTCTCTCCCTCTCTTTCTCTGTGCCAGGTAAGGAATAAATAAATAAATATCTGACACAAAAGTCGGCTTCAAAGCCTTCATTAAAAGTCTCCTTTGTTTTCTTCAGAAAGCTTTGTGTGTGTGTGTGTGTGTGTGTGTGTGTGTGTGTGAAATTCCCTTTGGAGACGGCCAACAATGACACGTCACACATTCAAACATATATCGGCATTCGCCTTTTTAAACGTTTCCTTGGATGAAGGAGAAAGTAGCTCTGCTTCAGATGCTCAATAGGTAAATAATATTAATAATAATACACACTAGCCAGTGAGGTATCTCTTCGGTGTGCTGCTTTAATTTCTGCAGCTGGCACTCGCGGCATGTGGCTGGTAATCCAACCTGACACTGACCTGGGAACCATTACAGAGGTAGTTTTCACATAATTTTCCGCAATTCTGGGCCAATTATTCCATGCGCACAGATGGAGAGAGAGACCAAAAGGGTCTTCTACTCCTGGTTCATTTATTTTCTTTGAACAAACACTGTTATTGTGCTAAATTCAAGGACAACACTGTTCGTTGTCCCTGAAGACGCTCCTGTCAGCGTTCTCAAAGAAAGAGGGAGAAACACTTTAATATATTACATTGCTTAGGCCGACAATAATAACAAACTTGGAAAATACAGTGCAGATTTATTATGCGCCAGCCTAAAAACCACATGTATAGAAAATATTTATAAGTTCCGATACCATCAATAATAAATGTTTTACTTTTTTTATGTTGTAAAAAAGAGAAATTGGTAAAAAAAAAAAAAAATCACTTATTAAGCCACTCAGTTATTTTGTTGCTATTGTTGCTGTCACTGTTCTCGCTATTGTCATCTTGCTGTGATGTGGATGCAGCAAATGAGGCTACATGAGTAGTCTCTTATATTTTTGAAGGTGTATACATTGGTCTTGATGAGTGAACCGTAACATGAACAAAGTGTCCATTCATTCTGGATAGATGTCACTAAGAACACAATAAACATTTGCAGAATTATCAACATCATTAAGAAGAAGAGTTGTTTTTTATATGCCGACCTTCTCTACCCCTTAAGGGAGACTCAAACCGGCTTACAATCAAACCGGATCCGGCCCCTTGACAGCTCTTATCCAGCCCGCGAACCAGCCAAGGCAGCCACCCCCACCAGTCCCGATTTGGGCTGGCGAGGCATGGCCCGGCCCGGCCAAGTAACATTTATGTCATATCTGGCCCTCATAACAAATGAGCTTGACACTCTTGGGTTAGAGTGTTGCAGTAGAGCCTGGGAGGCCCAGGTTCAAATCCCCAGTCACCATAAAATGCAATGGGTGACCTTGCACCTGTCACTCACAGCCTAACCTACATTACAGGGTTGTTGTGAGAAGAAAATGGAGGCCAGGAGAGAAACATATACACTGTCCTGAACTCCTTGGAGGAAAGAAAAGAGATTACCGCACTTGTATTCCCAGCAGTGTATTAAGAGTTTGAAAATGTTATAAAAAATACTGTTCACACTTTCTATGTATTCCCACCGATGTATTAAGAGTTTGAAAACGTTATAAAAAATACTGTTCGCACTTTCTTTGGCCCCTTTAGCTGTGAAGACGTTTTCCAACCATCTATAAGGCGTGGTATCCAAAAACCCTTTTAAAGCTATGTTTTTTATAACATTTTCAAACTCTTACCCTGTAGAGTAAAACATTACAAAGAAGCAAGAACTTTCCAGGGCTCATGGTCATTCTGGGTCCTGGGGAGCCAGACAATGTACTGCTGGTGTGTAGCTACAAATTCTATGACTTTTTCATTGAGGGAGAGAAAATGGAGAAGTGTGGCTTTGCTCCTGCCACTGCCACATGTGGTTGAGGCCTTTTTTGAGGGCCTTATGGTGGCCCTAACCCTCAACTACTCCATTTTCAATATTTCTGTCAATACTATCTTAATTAATTTTCCAACACTTGTTAGTGATGCAGTCTTCAAGCCTCCTTCCATTGCGCTGGGGTAGTCCCTATCTAATGGGATCTTCTACCACCCTCTTTTTGTATCATTTTGTATTCACATTGGTGTTACTTTCTGATGCTCTGGTTCACATAAAATCTTCTGAGTTTCATGGTCACTATTGTGCTGTATACACACTACTAGTGGGCCAGCACCAAGATGACAAACACCACTCTTGCTGAAGCAGAATAGATCAGACATCATGCTCTCTGCTCAGCATGTTTTCTGTATGCTCATCCTTATGTGCAGGAAATGAAGGAATTGTATCTTCCACAGCTAGGACTTAGTTTAGTGAAAGAATATTCTTTTTGTGGCAAGAGTAGTTTAGTCTGTCAACAAACCTCCAGAGTTTTAGAAAAAGCTTTTTGGCTTTATTTAACCTGCAGGCAGAAATACTGCAGCTCTGAAAAGACAGTCACGTCAGCTGTAAACACAGAAGAAGCCCTGAGTATAGAAGAGGATGAGGATGCTTTATTGTCACACTGGTGTGCTATACATAATACTAGTACACAGGTTAATATGTATTGAATTAAATCCAGCCATCTTTCATTCACTCAGTTCTCATCCTTGTTACATCTCTCATCCCACATGGCTTTGTCCATGCAGGTCCCATGATCTCTTTTGAGGGGGTCAAAGGAGACCCACACACACACTCATTTCCACCAGCAGAAAAGCGAGTTGGATCCAATCCCTTAAGGGTTCCTACAATAGGACTTAATTGAACTCTACTAAAATGAAAATATTCCATGTCACCTATACTATGATTAGACTAACCTGCTTTTAAATGACTGAAGATTGTGCTCATCACGCGATGAAATTATATTAATATTCCAAAGCGAATGGTGGCACTATAAATGCTTATTAAGGTTGCAAGGGTACAAGCCTTCTAGTTCTACATGTACAAAGGCCTTCCACTGGCAGCTCTGCATACATGGAAACATTCCCATAGGCATTCTACTGACCTCCCTTGCCACCTTCCTGCCAGCTGTCAATTAGGGTCAACCTTGCAGTGGGGGGCTGTAGGCAGAAAGCTTCTAATCTTCCCAGACTCCCCAAACTGAATCTGTTCATCCAAATTCTCTGATCCTATGGACCGACATCAGTTGTTTCTGATCCCTTGCCACACACCCAACCATTCTCAACAATGTTAGGATGTCTGCATTTTTTATAGTGATAATTCACAGTGGGTAGCCGTGTTAGTCTGTTTGCAGTAGTCAAAAAGGGCAAGTGTCCACTAGCACCTTAAAGACTAACAAAAATATTTTCTGGTAGGTTATGAGCTTTCTGGTAGGGTATGAGCTGTGGCTCACGAAAGCTCATACCCTACCAGAAAATATTTTTGTTAGTCTTTAAGGTGCTACTGGACTCTTGCCTTTTTTATAATGGTTATGCAGTGCTTCGCTCCATTTGACATGCCTGCGGGCTGCTGTCATAAAGAGCATGACTATGCAGTGCTTGTGTATACTGTATGTACCATATTTATTTATTGAAAACCTTTTATGCCACCTTTCCACCTGATCAGGGTGCCCAAGGCAGCGCACATAAAACATTGGAACAATTAAAAATGGTATTAAACATAAAATTATAAAATAATTCAATAAAAACACGTAAAATAACTCTAGAACCAATAGAAGGCCAATATCTTAGTGCTTGGAGCATTGCATTAATTTGGCCCTATCCTCTCATCCAGTCAACACAAACCATGCCTGTATGTTTCATAAGAAGCTCTTCTTGCAGTGGGTTTGTGGAAGAGCCTGAGCCAACCCCATAGCTTACAGGGGGCATATGGGGGCAATGCCCCTTAGAAAAGTACCTTACTTCCTGTCTGAATCTTCAGCTTTAAAAAGTTTGGTCTCTGGATTTCTGAGGAGTTATAAGAGGAAATGTGAAAGCGATTTTTGTTCAGAATTCCCAAGGAAGAATCGGAGCTGGGAAGCTATAACAGGAGTGGACCTGAGTCAGGAGTGGAACTGTCCCTTTCATGACCCTTTTCATTCTTCCTGGGGTTGTGCCCTTTTTTTGCAGTGGAATTTTGTCTCTGGAACAGGCGGCCCAGTGGGGAGGGGCAGGAGCAGCTTGATATTGGTTTTAAATCTTTATCAGCAATGTTTACAAGCATGTCTCTTGAACAGGGTTACCAGGTCCCTCTTTGCCACTGGTGGGAGGTTTTTGGAACACAGCCTGAGGAGGGCGGGGTTTGGGGAGCGGAGGGACTTCAATGCCATAGAGTCCAATTGCCAAAGCAGCCATTTTCTCCAGGTGAACTGATCTCTATTGGCTGGAGATCAGCTGTAATAGCAGGAGATCTCCAGCTATTACCTGGAGGTTGGCAACCCTACTCTTTAACATGTGTAGAATGCCTTCCCTTACCAATGAATAGCCACTGTCCAGCTCCCCAAAATCTGGGATTAGGATTTAAGGACAGAAGAGGCATAATGCTCAGGCACCTTTAAATTCCAGGGCCTTTCATAACACAAAAAGAAGATTGAAGGGCTGAGGGAGAGCAATATCCAGGTAGTTAAGTCCGGTCATCAATTTGGGAGGATCTCTCTCTCTCTCTCTCTCTCTCTCTCTCTCTCTCTCTCTCTCTCTCTCTCTCTCTCTCTATCTATCTATCTATCTATCTATCTATCTATCTATCTATCTATCTATCTATCTATCTATCTATCTATCAGAGCTTATTTAAATGGGAGATTCCTGTAAATGGATCCATATGGATCAACTGACGTCTCTTTTCTCAGAATTTAGAGACTACAAACACTGTGTGTATTTGCAGCTGCTCTTTACTCACAACACAGAGAACAGAAATATCTCCGTTCGTGGTATAAGGGGATAATTTCTAGGTCGGAGGGAGTGATTTACAGGAATCTCCCATTTAAATAAGTTCTGATTCATTGCCATGTCCCTCACCCCTCAGCTCTCCCGTTTTTGAATTTTACCTTCCAGCCGTATGCCGCTGCAACATGTCTTCAAAGACAGATATAGATGCACTAATTAAGTCAATAATGGACTCATAGTATGATCATAACAATTCTTTCTTTTAATAGTAGGTGGCATGGCAATTACAGATATATGGCTTTTTGTTTCTGTGCATGAATGTTTGTGGTACTTATAACAGGCTCTGACCCTATGACATTACTGCCTAACGAATCTCAAAGTTTAGGATGATTTGGACCTGACCCTGTCCCAATGTACTCATGCCCCTCACCATAAAAATTTCTGTCTACAGGCCAATCCAGACAGATCGTAAGCCCATTCTTCTTTAATTAACAGGGGCAAGAACATGCCAAAATTTCGGGAAAACATATTCCACTCAGACACAACTTCTATGGAGACCTGAGAGGGAAAAGGAATTAAGGTTTCATATTAAAATGTGGTATATAATTAGTCCTTTTTATAAGGAATTATTTATTATCTGCTCTTGAATTTGTGGAGCTATTGTACATTTCACTGAAACTTTGCAGCTCATTAGATCTGTTTTGTGCAATTACGAAAGTTAATGTTTTTATCCATATATTGAATCCTAGCAGCAGAACATTTGGCAACGATCAACAGCCAACTTTGAGAGTCAGGATCATGAAATTTTGTAGGGTGTCTTTGACCATCTTTAGGCATCTTTTGCCTATCTTGAACTCCATGCAATGGTGCTGCCAATGTCTTTGTCCTTCAATGTACAGAAACAGTTGTGCTGTCTACGATTTTGCAATTTTCAAATTGTGGTAATAGAAAATGTATTTGGTATCTGAATGTGCCGTGGAAGGTTTGTTACAAAAATTGACTGTCACATTCACATTATGAACATTTTGCCAGTTTTATGAAGCTTTTTTTATACTTATTAATATTTTGAGCTTCTCCATCACAAACCTCATTTAATTTATCAGTTTCCTACATTCTTGTCACCACATTCTGTACTACCTGCATGAAGAAGCTTCTCTCTCTGTCTCTCACACACAAACACACACACACACACGTACATACACGGGCATCTACCCTTCCTCAGTTTGGCTCCTACACATACCTACAGCATATCAACATTATATAGTTTAACTTTTCCCTAAGCAATCTTGGAAATTGTAGTTCTGTGAGACTTAGGGGTTGGTAACACAGAATTCTCAATATTCGATCAACTACAAATCTTAGGAAGGGAGGCACTGTTGAAAAACTGGTATAAACCCAGTGTACATTTGCAGTGTCCATATAAATGGTACTGACTGCACAGCAGGTGCAGCCTTACTCCTAAGTTTAACTATCCCAGTGGATGAAACTGGGTGAGATATCCTGAAGGTCACTTCCATCCTTATAGCTGGACTGCTGTGATACAGTTAACTTGGAAGTAATATGGCAACACAAACATCACTGGGTGTTAGCTTCAGTGCTCTTTTGTAATATTGCAAGAGTTAGCTTACTTTGTTTTATTATTAAACATCCCCTATGTTTCATTTAACACTGAATATGTGCAGTTAAATCCACAATCTAAATTAAGATGAAGCGCTGAGATGAAAGATATTTTAGTCTGCCCTGATAACCAAAATGCCATGACTGCTGTGACACAATTATTGTAGTCAGTCACAAAATCATCTGCTACTCAGAGCAAATATATCCTCCTTTAAAATGTGTTAATATTGATGCTGGACCCCAATCTTACAAATAAATCTGTGTGTATTTATGGATCCATCAGGGCATATATGGGCTAGACGAATCTATTTTCCTTGCTATTGCTATTAAACTATCAAGGCATACTGTGTGTTTACCAGGTTCCTCCTTATGTATTGCACACTTAAGGCTAAGGTTGCCAATTTCCAGATGGGGCCTGGAGTTCTCCAGGAATTACAAGTGATTCCCAAACTACATAGAGCATTGCCTCTGGAGAAAATAGCAGCTTCAGAGGGTAGACCCTATGGCATTACATCCTTGCTGAGTTCCCTCCCCAGGCTCCATCCCCAAATCTTTAGGAAATTCCCAGCCAAGAGTTGGCAACCCCACATAGAGCCTACATAAAAACTAAGGGTTAATAAATGTGCCTTGCATTCAGTGGGGCCTGTAGCAAGTTGTATCAAAACAGATAAATCTGGAGCTTGTACTGTCCACCCCTAAGCATATTAACCTGGAGGTAATTCTTAATTTGTTCAAAGGAACTTACTTTGGGGTAAATATGCATAGGATTGTTGCCTAATTGTAATACCTTTTATATTGTGAGAAGTAATGTAACCATTGACTGGGTACTACCAATGAACCTGAAAATATAGGATAGGGCCTAAACTTCAAATCAACCCTATCAGGAGTGGGGATTTCACATGCGCACGACTGCGCCAATGCAATTACATCGCTTCTGATTTACACCCAGAAGTGCCTTATTGCAACGGGCTGCTTTACCACTCAAGCCCACCAAAAGCTAGTTTTTGGGGGGTTGAGTGGTAAAGCAGCCTGTTGTGATGCGGCACTTCTGGGTGTAAACTGGAAGTGATGTAATTGCGTCAGTGTGGCTATGCACGCGTGTTCCCCGACCCAGCTCTGCCCAAAAAACCTCTCGCCAGAGGACAGGGTAGACCTGGCAATCCTAATACTAAAGGAACATTGGGCGGGGGGGGGGGATGATTAACCATTATCACTGCTTGGCTGAAGGTTCTGTGACATTTTTAATTTTTTAAAATAGCCCTTATTCTTCCTAATAATAGTAATGTTATTCTGCATTCAATTTGTGAGAGTTTCACTGAGGACAAACAGACTGATTCAGTGCTTCCTGAATAGAATTGCCCCTCCCCTTAGAACTAGCTTCCTTTGACCTCAGTGATGTCATCACATAGCTACACTGATATAACAATAGCTCTGCTACTAGGATGGGAAAGGTTGTTTTTTTTGGTTTTTGGTTTGTTTGTTTAAATGACCCACCAGCTACAGGTAATTGAAGGTTCAGAGCTGACTGCCAATAACAGGGATATCTGAGTCGCTAGTCTCTGTGTTGCAGGAGGGCACAACTCTTGCTGGGCCAAAAGTTATCAGGAGGTCTTCCTAAAATACGGTAGCTCCAAAGGGAGGGTGTGGTTTTGAAGGGGGCAAAAATTATTAATGAAATGTATTTCCTTCAATGCCATAGAGTCCAATAGCCAAAGCAGCCATTTTCTCCTGGTGAACTGATCTCTATCGACTGGAGATCAGTTGTAATAGCAGGAGTACCTGGTGGTTGGCAATCCTAAGGATAGAGTTTGGGCAGAGGTGAGGAGGGATGATGCCACAGAGTCTGCCCTCTGAGGCTGCTATTTCCTCCAGGGGAACCAATTCCTGTATTCAGGTGATCAGCTGTAATTCTGTGAGACCTCTAGGGCCCATCTTGAGATGGGTGACCCTATCTGGGAAGGTAATAACATCATCCAGAGTGGAAAGTTTCACTGAGCCACTGGAATACATTTTCTGTCTCCTCTTCTACCAAGTTTGTCATTACATGACATGGTTAAGCCTGGTGAATATAAATACAGAAACAACTATTAACTCCCTTTCAGGCTAAGTGTGGGTTCTGAAAAGCTGTTCCAAAAGTATTTTATTAATGACCACATATAATGATGAACTCAGGTAGAAGGAAGAGGGCCAGAGGTGACTTTGTGTGCAAAAAAAGAAGAAGGATAACACATGCAATACCACAGCCTGCTCCTGTCCTGATCTCTTAACCCAGCGGTAGCACAGCACTATGCCTGCATCATGCTTAATTCTTCAGTGCCATTTTTTTCACTGTCTGAGCCAGTCAAGTACATTTCACAGTTAGCAGAAAAAAATAATTTGTAGCAAATCTAGCAAAAGTTGTCTTGGTAGCCTTATTTACTATAATTCAACTGTTTAAACCCAGTTCCTCATGCTTAGGATTTTCTTCTTTCTTTTTTTTTCAATTGCTAAAGATAAATGCCACAAAGATATTTATTTATAGTTTGTTCAAAACCTCTATCCCTTAAACCTGATATTCTCTGAAGAGTATTAGGTTTTCTGAGATTTCCTTCTATGGAAATATAAGATATAAGTATTCGTAGATGACAAACAGCATTAGTCTTACTAATGCTTGATATTGATATGGGTCAGTGACTGACTTTTAAAGATAGCTGCTGCAGTCTATTGAGACTGTGCTATTTATGTTCATGTTTGTTAAAAAATTAATTATTGAACTGTATAAATAGGTTAATTATGCCTCTGTGAATATAATTCATTTGGTTACATATCTGTAAGTAATCAAAGTACTTTATGAAAGTAATAGCCCAATATCTTTGATCTGACCTTGGCTACTCAAAGTTAGTTTCATCTAATGACACACTAAATCTTTTCAGTTCTTTCAAGGTGACAGGACAACTCATCACTGTCTGTTGATAGTGCTGCACAGAGTTTGAAAACCAGGGCTTATTAGACCCTACTGATAATGTCAATTATACCTGCAAGAAAGCAGGCATTTTTACAAGAAGCAAGCTGTTCCTTACTTCACCTGAGAAGGGATCAAGAGATCCTGTATCCTAGGTACTTTTCTGTGTAAGTGTAAATCTAAACATGTAAGTAAATCTAAACAGATTTACCTGGTGGTCCATTGACAGGACTACCAGGTAAATCTGTTTAGTCTGGTCCTAAGGCAGACAAGTGAGTATTGGAGATAGGGTTTTACATGCAATAACTCAGAAGAGGAGTGAAAAGTGAAGAGAATGGCAAGCTAAACTCACAGTGCAGTCCTAGGCAGAAGTACCCCAGTCTAAGCCTGGTTTTCATAGGTCTGGACTGGAGTTACCTCTGCATTAGATTGCATTGTCAGCCTCCTGTTGCTGGTTACCCTGACAATAATTTCTACCAATGTTACTCCCTGTGCCTTTAGGTATCTCCTGAAAACAGTGTCCTGAACTATCCCAACTTTATCTGGTTGTTCCTCAAGTGCCATAGATTTCTTTCTTCCCTATCCCTGATACTTCGGCCACCTTCCCAAAATTGCTCACCTAATTTAGGCTACTATTCATTTAGTCAGAGGCTATGGACTGCCTCTATTCATATTTATTGCTTGATAATGGTTAACATCAAGTTATGATCTGTTGTGTGTGTGAATGAGCAATATCAAATAAATTCCATTAGATGGAATGCTTGTATCATGCAGTATATGATATATGATCATGCAATATATAATCTTAAACACAATATTTATCAGTGGAGGTAGTTAGGCCAACTGTTAACAAACAGTTAAGTAAGGAGGCATAATACCTTGGACACAAATATCTTAATCAGCCCTTAACCACTTTTCTCTATTTGCCCAGAATGCCCTTGAAATTATATACGTGTCAAGTTGTAGCAACAGCAGTGGCATTATAATGTTATGATTCTGAAAAACAGAGACTGTATCATTTGTTCAGTTGTGAACAACACTTGGGTCTACTGAAGCATTTCCACATGTAGGGTAGGATACCCTAGGAGGTAGGTTTTTGCTGTTCTCCCTCTCCATAGCATTCCTTCACCCACACTCTATGGTGTTCCTGAGGATTCCCTATCCCCCCAAAGAGCATAAGAACATGAGAAAGGCCCTGCTGGATCAGACCAAGGCCCATCAAGTCCAGCAGTCTGTTCACACAGTGGCCAACCAGGTGCCTCTAGGAAGCCACAAACAAGATGACTACAGCAGCACCATCCTGCCTGTGTTCCACAGCATTCAGGGGGCATTTTGGAGTGCAGTAGAAGGGTACAGCACCAACTGCATTCCATGGACAGACATCCCTTAGTTCTGCTCATGCCTAACTTTGTGATGGATTATGACCAAATGATGTGTTGGATGCAAGTATAAACGTGTTGGGCAATAAAAGGAGCAAAAGTCTGTACAGTAGTTCTGTTTTAAACCAACATAATTGTGACAAAACAACAGTATCAACGTTAGTGCATTAATATATTATTTGATTCAGGATCACATGCTTTTTTATCCCAAAAAATTAAAAGCATGCTGGTGAGTTTTGTTTGTTCAAATAGCTTGGAATTGTGAATGGTGTCTCAAATATTTCTTTTACTTGAAGGATACCTAAAGAAGTAGAAAAAAACATAATTAGCAAAATTATTTAAATTGATTATTAAACAGTAGGAAGGCTGTAGAATATTGAATTTAAACTTGTATTTAACATCTCATAGCATCTGATTGCAGAAAGAGGTCTGGGATATTCATTATCTTGGTGAAAAATTCCCACAGGGAGCAATATATTATCTTCTTTTTCTTCTTTCTGTGGAATAAATATGCATAATTTAATCAGTGAATATTTCATTTCAATTTAAGTATTTCGATGTGATGCCTTTGTATGGCTTCTCCAAGTGTCATATCTAATAGCTGCACATACATGCACTAATAATGAGACCCCAGTGTTTATATGCTGTGAGCTTCTGCACATGTTACTCTGAATATAGTGGGACTGAAAGCAGTTAACGATGTGAAGGGGCCTTTAAAGGAAACCAGAAGGAATAGTGGTATCTTCTGTTTCAAAGAAGAACAGGGGAAAACATGAAAATGTCTTCTCTATTGGGGAACAGTGCTTATTTTTATTAGAATAAACGAGATCACATTATTTGGAATCTTATTCAAAAAGGAAACACTTCAGCAATATACAGTAAGAATGAAATATGTATGCTGGGATGCATATGGTTAAGACAAAGCATTACAACTTATCTTCTCAGCAAAAGAACAGCATGGGTATACTTTTCAAAACAGTGTTGCATGGACTGGAAATGTTAAAATCCAACATTTGCTCAATCACCATCACAGTAGAATGTTAAAAGTGAAACATCTCACTTCTGGAATAAACGCTGCTCCTTGGAAAAATCTAACAATTACCTGTTGAAGATGGAAAGTATCAAAAGAATAAAGTGTTCATTTATTTAGGAGATTTGTATGCTGCCTCTTTAGAGACCAGTTTGAGGCAGTTCACAAGATGGGCTTCTGAGTGTGATGCTGAGGGATAGCTGCTCTGCCCCTTGGCCTCTGCCATTCAACAAGGGTCCATCTTGTCCCCCATGCTTTTTAACATCTACATAAAGCCACTTGGAGATGCCATCCAAAGATTTGGGCTAAGTTGCCACCAATATGCGGATGACATTCAGCTCTAGCTCATGTTTCCAGCAGATCTCAGGGAAGCTGTGGGAACAACCAACAGGTTAGGGCTGTGCAAAAAAAATAAAAAAAATAAATAAATTGGTAAATTTTGGGTTCGGGTTTATTGGACCTGATTGGAAATAAGCCGAATTCCTATACTGGTAAATAAGGGGATTCGGCTTTTTCTGGTTTCCCAAAAAAACTTGGGGTCTAATAAAGCCTATGGGGCTTTCCGCGGCTCCTGGGGGGCATTTTTGCAGGTAGAGCCCCCAAATTTGAGACATGGCTGCAAGAGACTCTCCTTGCAAGAACCCCAAAGGTTGTTAAAGATTGGGTCTGGGGGGGTCCAATTTTATGGGGTCTGGAAGGGGTCACCCCCATCCGATTCTCCTCCATAGAAAAGTTAAGCAATAGTGAAGTGGCTGACTGGCTGTAGTCAGATTCTCTATTATAAACACTGCTCGTATTTTTCTATGAAGGAGCCGGGAAACCCACCACTTTAAACAATGGGCCATTTAAAGCAATTGCCGCTTAAAGTGGTTGGCTATTAAAAGCAATTGCTTTAAATGGCCCATTGTTTAAAGTGGTGGGTTTCCCTGGCTTCTCCATTGAAAAATTCGAGCAGCGTTCACAACAGAGAATCTGACTACAGCCAGTCAGCCACTTCACCATTGCTTAACTTTTCTATGGAGGAGAATCTGAAGAGGGCAACCCCTTCCAGACCCCATAAAATCGGACCCTCTAATCCAATCTTCACCAAACTTGGGATTCTTGCAAGGAGAGTCCCTTGAAGCCATGCTGCAAATGTGGGGGCTCTACCTGCAAAAATGCCCCCCAGGAGTTGCAGAAAGCCAATCCTGAAAAAGCAGGACATTTATCCAGCTTTTTCGGGGATGGCAAATTTGGCTTTGCTATCATCTCCAGCTATAGGGACTTGGTAAACCCAAACCCAAAATTTACTAAAATTGCTTTTTTTGGTATTTTTCCGGTTTGGGTTTTACCAAATGCACAGCCCTACAACAGGTGCCTGGAGGCAATTTTGGACTAGAAGAGGGCTAACAAAATTGAAACTTAATCCCACCCATACTAAGGTCCTACTGGTGAGTGGAAAGTTGGACCCAGGAAATGGAATATCTCTTGTTCTGGATGGGGTTGAACTCCCCTTAAATAAGCAGGTTCTTAGCTTGTGGGATACTCCTGGACCTGGGCATCCTGTTGGATAAACAGGTGACAGTGTTGGCCAGGAAGGCCTTTCACCGGCTTTGGCTGATTGGCTAGTTTTGGCATTTCCTGGGCAAAAATTTTTTTTCTTGCCACTGTGGTGCATACCATGGTGACATCTAAATTAGATTACTGCATATGATCTATTGTAGGGCAACCCTTGAAGACTATCTGGAAGCTGCAGTTGGTAAAGAATGTTGTGGCTAGAATGCTAACTCTGGTGGGTCATAGGGACCATATCATTCCAGTCTTGTTCCATCCACGCAGGTTCCCAATTTGTTTCCAGGATAGAGATGTAAAATTTCAAGAAATTTTGAAGCCACGGGGGGGGGGGGAACAAACTTTCCCCCCTGTTTTGGTGAATGGAAATTTGGGGGGAAATTAAAATATATGCATCATTTATAACCAACTTAGTATAAAATGCATCATTTATAACTTAGCATCTAAAATTGCAAGACTGGACATATTTAAAGAATTTAAAATTATACAGCGCATTCCTGACCTTTAAGGGTGAAAGCCCTTAGGCCAGGAAGGCTCTGCACCGGCATTCAGCCCCCCCCCCCCACACCGGTGCCCGGGCTACTTACACTGGCGTTAATGGCCCCAGCGCGGAGGCCTGGACGCCAGTCTCCAGATGGTGCCGTGGCAGCACCACCCCAGAACGTTGGCTGGACTTTCTGCCGGCGTCCCACCGGTGTAGAGGCCCACGCCGGCATTCTGGGGGGCATTCCAGCCTCCTGTTCTCTTTCAGCCCTGGATGCTGGCACCGAGAATGGTGTTGCTGCACCTGCTTTTTTGCAGATGAAGCCTCGCTATTCTCTATGGGCTTTTTGCCCCATTTTACATTAAAAAAAGCTGGTTAAAGGCTTTTTTCCTGCTTTCAGCATGCAGGGAACTTCTTAGGAGGCTTTGGAATTCCCTCCTCAGGAAGATTTGTCTGTCTCCCTCTATTATTGTCTTCCACCAGCAGATGAAGACTTTTGTTTTGTTTTGTTTGACTTACTCCCAGTAACTGTTATTGGCCTTCTTTGGTTTTGGTGTTATGTGTGTTCATATGTTTTTGTTGAATTATTGCATCTATACTTCATTTTAAAGGTTTTAAATGTTGACATGTTTTAATTTTTTTATGCTTGCCACTTTGGGGACCCTATTTAGGTGTAAAGGCAGCATAGAAATGTTTTACATAAAAAAAATAAAACCATAAAGCCAATAGCCATAAAAATTGCCAATATTAAAATAATAAATAAAAGCAGGAAATAAAAACAAGCCAAGAGTTTGCCAGGGTCATGAAAGGCCAGTACAAATCTCATTATTGGAAAGATGTGTTAATCGAAGTTTAACAAGCTGAAACAAATAAAACAGATCACATTTTTAATCTTTCTCACTACCTTCATACTGTTTCTAACAGAAGGTGAGCATATAACTTCACAGAATCAGAAAGTTGCCAAGAAAGTTAGAGCATTTTGTTTATCATTTTGTGTGTCTCAGGTGCACTAAGAATAAGTATTTTCACACATCTTGTATTGGCAAGACTATATATGGTAGCAGATTTTAAATAGCAAGTTCCCTTCACAACGGTCTTCAAAGATGATGTTGAGTGTAAATAGATGTACGGCTCTACTTAATGTCAAGGACAATTGAATAGAAAACAGTATGAAATGTTTGTCAAGTTAAAGTGAACCATGGGAGAGCTGTTGCATTTCATCTGTGGAAGAGAACCTATTACAGTGCAAATACTATAAAATTAGAATCTTGTGGCACAGTGACAAAGAAAGTAAAATGCCTTCCAGAAACAGGTGCTCCTTCAGCTATTGCTGTATTTCAGATTCATTCTTATTTCCTGCCTCATAAGACTATCATGTTCACAGGATAGGAGTGTCATTAAACCTCTCCTCGTGGTCCTGCGCAACATTCTTCATTCTTTGTCTCTGCATTCTTGCAATCTCTTCCTTCATTCATGGTCTGTCTGATTTTTCTACTTCTCTAGTTGTCATTGCCTGATCTGCGGCAAAGTGTCATGGCTACTCTAGTTCCTGTTAGCTTAGCTGCTCTGACATCACAGAGAGAGGTCCATGATTGAACTTGAAGAGAGTCTGTTTGCCTAGGGTTGATTGCTGGCTTCACCCTCTGCTGTTGCTGTAGAGAGAGGCAGAGGCTGTGAGCCTTTCAACTCTAAGGCTCCTCCTCATCGTTTGCTCTCGCCCTTCAGCTCACTCCAAAGGGTTCTTGGCCTGTGGCTCTTAGCTTGGGGATTGAGCCTGGGGATCCTGTAAAAAGGTAAGAAGTTTTTACTTTTGTATATATGTTACTGTTTTTGGCTTCGATAGATGCTAGGTCAGGCCTGTAAGTTTCAGGTTACATCAACCCATGAAATTCTAGGATGAAGGAATCCACTTGGAAGGAGACTATGAATCCTCAAGGCCCATTCCCAGTCACCTGCAGGTAGGGTTGCCAGGTCCCTCTTTGCCACTGGTGGGAGGCTCTTTGGGCAGAGCCCGAGGAGGGCGGGATTTATGGAGGGGAAGGACTTCAATGCCATGGAGATCAATTGCCATAGCGGCCATTTTCTCCAGCTGAACTGAACTCTATCGGCTGGAGATTAGTTGGAATAGAAGGATCTCCTGCTACTACCTGGAGGTTGGCAACCCTACCTGCAGGGAGTGCACAAATGTTTATTTTCCACCCTGAGGATAAGATGGACTTCACTTGTCAAAAGTGTTTCCTGATAGGGCTCTTAGAAGAGAAGGTTCGGAGCCTGGAAAAAAAGGATTGATACTCTTCATGAGCTCAAGGAAGGGGAGGATTTCATTAACAGAAGCCATAAGGCCCTAATATAATGCCTGTGGGTGTCATGGCACCCACTGAAACTTTTACTCATGCCCTCCAAGGGTTTTTAGGAAGTGGGTGATGCCAAGTAGGGCTTTTGCCCAGCAAGGCTTCTGATGGAGTATTGGAGATTTAATTGGCTGTATAGATTTTTTAAAATGTTGCTTTGGCAGCAACTGCCACCACAGTACAAGGATCTAAACTGTGTTGCTGAAGGTAAGCTGTGGCAATCATTTGTGGCTGCTTCTACATCCTACAGCAGCCATTTTATGGCAGCCATTTTGTTTCTGCATCCATCATGCCATGTCAGAGTTGCAAATGTGCCTACGGGCTCTAAAAGATTGGGGACCCCTGCTTTAGGCTAATCTTGCATTGAACAGGAGTTGGACTGGATGTTCTGTATGACCCCTTCCATATCTGTGATTTTAGTATTCTATTGGAGGGGGGTAAATTAAACTACTCATCAGTTGACGGCTTATTTCAGGATTTTGATCAATACCTTGTTGATAAAGATTGATTAGGCAGATCATGTGTGCTGCTTATGTATCTGGTACGATCCTTCTTTCCTTTCAACATGTATTGATCTTTCCCATGTATGACCTTGCTTTAAGACTAACATTCTGATCTTGTGAATTGCTTTGCTTGTTATAGTGCTAAAACTAAGCTAAAGCTGAATTTGGTACTGGAATAAGACAATAAAAATGCATCCACGGCTGAAGGAGCAACTGTTTCTGGAGGGCATTTTACTGCATCCATCAATCATTACAGAAATGAAATTTCTTTAACTGTATTAAAAGTTCTGTTTAGTGCTAGCCTGCCTCCTGCTCTTTTAATGTTTAGGCTGCTTTTGGATAATAAAAATGTGTGCAAGTATTATTTTACTTGAATAGAATGGTGGACATGAATGAAATCAATAAAATCTGAAAATGATCTCCCCTTCACCTCCTGATCACTCTCTTTCCATATGTTTACTGAATAGGAGCGATGTGAAACCAGCCTTGTTAAACCATCCACAATAATGATTACGTGCTGAAAAGGAGAACATTTTAGTAACTGATCCACTAAAGATGTACTTAGCTCCTGCAAGTAGCTCAGAATGACTTGCATGTTTCTTTCCTCCTCCATTTATTCTTACAACAATCCTATGAGGTAGATTATGGGGAGGGGCTGTGGCTCAGTGGTAGAAGGTCCCAGGTTCAATCCCCGACATCTCCGGTTAAAGGGACTAGACAGATAGGTGATGTAAACGACCCCTGCCTGAGACCCTGGAGAGCTGCTGCCGGTCCACTGAGGAGAAGGCTCTTCTTTGTTCTGTATTCCCAAATCCTCATCACCCTTTTTGCTGCTCTAGGAGTGTCCATGCTAGTCAAGTTTACATCAATTAGCATCATTTGTTAGCATCACAGTTATAATGGTGATTCCAGACAACAGTATCATCAATCCAGTGTTCTCCCATTTGTTCTTCAATATGGTGCTGCTATTTTCTAGGAGTTGGTTTATTGTGATTTTGGGTTTTTTTGGTGCATCATAGAAGCCCAACCATTGCTGTGTATAGATGGTATTTGCACTGCTATTTTGCTACATCAGGATGATGTAGGGTTTGGTGCCTGTTGAAAAGCATAGTTCTGGTTGTTAGCCTCTCAGCTGCTTGCTGAATTCATCATTTCTTTTAATTTTGGAAATTGGCCCTATTATCAGTATGAATTTGCTCCATTTCTACCATTGGGTGATATTTCTGGTGTAATAGTGCTAATCAGCTGAAACTGAAAAAAATGAGGAATGCTCTAGTGATGTGAGTAAATGGTGGTGGTGGGGAGTTGATTCATGATCATAATGCAATCCATGGATGGATGAGAAAATCCAGGAGATAAATTATTTCAAAAGTGAAATATCCATTATATGGATACTCAGTTGTAATTCCACAAGTTCCTTTTTTGAGGCTGTTATTTTTATGATATTAACTGCATTGTTTTACTTTGAGCTACATCCAACATGTCTCTAAAGAGGCAGCATATAAATGTTCTAACTAAATAATGAAGTGAGGCTGCAACACAGAGCCAGTGTGACATAGTGGTTACAGTGTCACACTAAGATCTGGGAACTCCAGGTTCGAATCCCCACTTGTGCCATGGAAGCTTGCTGGATGACCTTGGGCCAGTCACCCACTCTCAGCCTAACCTATCTCACAGGTTTGTTGTGAGGATAAAGTGGAAGACCAGAGAATCACTTCAACTGCCTTGGGTCTCCACTAGAGAGAATGATGGGGACAATGAAGTAAATAAATAAGTGATGAATTGGTAGTGCAGGGCTGATGAAGAGTAACTCACATCACATGACCAAGTGTATACTCCATGCCTATAAGAGGCATTGTAACCTTCATTTGTGATCACCCAATTATGAAAACTAGAAGTGGCAGGTGTTTTGGATTAAAGGTGTGAACTTCTGTTAGTGGCATTACCCAATTTAAAGAGTGATGCTGCGGTATGCATTCAAGATCACATATTCTGGATTAATTACTCCTAAAACATGTTCACCACTTTGTTGTATGTATAATCAAGACAGTTAAAGAATGATAAAAGGATAATTATATAGCATGTGAAACATTTTGTTTGATTGCCTAGAATCTGGCTTTAGATTGTGGAATGATACCAATACCCTTTTACACCCTTGATCCTCACTAACAAGCCAATAAAAATATCTGTGTACATTTGTGGAAAGTGTACTTCTAAATGTGTAAAGTATTCAATAGATAAATTCATATAAAAATATTGTAAAAACAGTTGTGTTTCAATGCTCAGTATGTTCAGCATAGTAAAAACGTTTGAATTTGCTGTGCTTAATAGTGCCAAGAATATATTTTTCCCACAGAGTAAATCTTTGTGTTTTCATTTTTGTGAATAAATTGTTTTCTCCCATAATCTGTAAACATAGGTGATATTTTACTGAATTAGCTTTTGTAAGTATGGTAGTAATCAATATTCAGTAAATTCAGGGTTTCCCATCCTGTGGATTGGGACCCAAAAGTGGGTCACGAAGCCTCTGAAACTTTGGTCAAGCTGACCTGCTTGGAGAAAACTTTGGACAACCTTTTGAAAGTTTTGAATGCTGGAAGCATCTTTGGAACTTAGTAACTATAAATCTGATGCAAGAAACCTTTGCCAATCCTTTTGAATCAAAAAGGCTTTTTGAATGTATTAGTTAGCTATGCTAAACAGTTTATTATTTTCTTGCTTAAAACTTCATGACTTTTTCTTTCCTGTAAACCAGCATAACTCTGATAAATAAATTGTTAGCCTTTAAATGGATTGTGTCTTTTGGTTTTGGGATTCCAAGCCTAAATTCTAAGTGCCTTGTGTGAGTGAAAAAACCCACCTACCGTATATACTCGCGTATAAGCCGAGTTTTCCAGCCCAAAAAAAGGGCTGAAAAAGCCGGCCTCGGCTTATACGCGGGTCAATACGGTAGGATAGGGGAGGGGGGAGCAGGGAGGAGGGAGGAGGGAGGGGGCAACTTACCGCCGCCGCCATCGCCGCCGCCACCGTTGCCTGGCCCATGCAGCTTCCCCCGGCCAGGAGCGCCCTGTGAGGGCCTCCTGCGGACGCTGCAAGGCTGCGCGGCTGCCACCGCCGGGTGTGCCTGGCTGCCCCCGCCCTGGAAGGGACGGGGGAAGCCTGCTGCGGCCTCTAGAAGGCCGTGCGGCTGCCGCCGCCGGGCGCGCCTGGCTCCCCCCGCCCTGGAAGGGCCAGGGGAAGCCTGCTGCGGCCTCTAGAAGGCCGTGCGGCCGCTGCCGGGCGCGCCTGGCTCTCCCCGCCATGGAAGGGCCAGGGGAAGCCTGCTGTGGCCGCTGCAAGGCTGCGTGGCCGCCGCCGTCAACCACCTGCCCCCCCCGCCCTGGAAGCCTCCTGCGGGGGGCCCGCTGCCGCCACCACCGCCTTTGCCGGGAGCCCTGTCAGGTAAGCCTGCGGGGGGGGGGAGGGGTTATAAGCCGACCCTTGGCTTATACGCGGGTGCCTAATTTTTCCCCATTTTTGGGGAGAAATTAGGCACCTCGGCTTATACGAGGGTCGGCTTATACATGGGTATATACGGTACCAGAAACCTAAGACAGTTTTGGGAAGTGTGAACAGTCCTAGCTAGGTCTCACCCTGGCAGGAAAAGTGTTACACTGAATTTGGAGCTTGGCTGGAGGTACCCTGGACTCCTTGCCTGGAGGCTCACCCTTTGGAGCCCAGGGTTGGTGGCAGCTATCCATTAAACTTGGGGTGAAATCCTGGAGTTTAATATTTTGTCCCTTTTGGGAAACCTTTGACTAAACCAAAGCAGCTCCAGCTGGTGGAGGCTGGTTGGAGCTCTTTGACACAACCCCATTTTTATATATTTGTGTGTGTGTTTTAGCTTTGCTTTATTTGTTTTAATGATGCATTTTTGTTTGATTGTGAAGTTTTTAATGTGTTTTTATTATGCCTATTTTTTAATGTTTAGCTGCCTTGTTGCCCTCGATGAAGGCAGAAAAGGCAGGGTATAAATTTTCTAAATAAATAAATAGTTTACAAAAATCATCTTGAAGATTTCTTTAGGGCATTTTCTGGGTGCTTGTTATTTTGAAGGGCAGTTAGGCCTAGTGTGGCTTACTGTGTTATTTCCCCCTTGATTTTCATTACAGCATCCATTATTCCATATTGTTTTGTGCAAGATGTTGCAATGACTCAGCCATTAGGCTGATCCAATAAAGATGTCCTTAGCTCTGATAGTAACATGGTATTTTATTCAGTGATGCATGCAAGAAATATGATAACTTCACTGAGCAATGTAGTAATTTTCTGTACTGGAATTTACATCAAACATCATTAACACATTTTAACTAAACATGAGATGTATTTAGGAGCAGGAAATAACCTGGTTTTATCCCATGACACGCTGTGTAGAGTAAGGATTTTAATTATTTGCAGGCCTTGAAAGACTATGCAATACATAGGGTTGCCATCCTCCAGGTACTAGCTGGAGATCGCCTGTTATTATAACTGATCTCCAGCCGACAGAGATCAATTCACCAGGAGAAAATGGCCGCTTTAGCAATTGGACTCTATGGCATTGAAGTCCCTCCACTCCCCAAACCCCACCCTCCTCAGGCTCTGCTCCAAAAACCTCCCGCTGGTGGTGAAGAGGCACCTGGCAACCCTATCCCACTGGTAGTGAAGAGGGACCTGGCAACCCTAGCAATACATCTACAGTACCGATAAGCAGGCACTAACTGAGGCTCTCCTGAGAAACTGACTAGTATTTTCAGCCTATGCAGCTGTTAGACAGCTGTACATCTTTCTACAAGAGGAACAAGGTAACAGTTACTTTTATGGAATTGCAGCTGGGTCATACATATCTTGTTACTCTAGTATCCCACAGGACTTACTGCTAAAGCCCTCAATAAATAAATGGATGTTTGTATGGAAATTCTGTGCAGCAAACAACTCATGTTTCCAAACCACTTCCTGTCTTTTGTGTCTGCCTGGACTGTAAAAATTAGAATTTGGTAAACATCTGGGAGCAGGCCTGGATACAGTGTTGTGGGGCCTGTGAGGATTTGACAATTCGCGTAGCCCACTGAGTGCGTAGAACCTACTTACTGGGTCACAAGGTGAACAGGGCCAGACATCATGCTTAAATTCAAATTCCAAACATTTACAATGTGTAATGTTGAGGTTGTGATTCCAGTGTCCTTCTACAGAATTCTTTTCAGCACCAAATACAGAGCAAATGAAACTGAAAATACTGATAAATCATTTGTAAGAAGTTCTCAAATGATACCATAAGCGGGAAAATATGATGCATCATATTCCTTCCTAGAAATACTTGATAGCTGAGACAAAGGAAATTGTATATTTGTGTTTCAGAAAGCTACATTTGTGGTCGAAATGTAAATGTCATCAAAATGTCAGCACTGACAATGACATCGGTTTAAGTCCACACACAGATTAGAAAGCTAACACGTCAGATTTAGAGTTTGAAACTACATTTAAATCCCTATACCATCAAGGAGCATGCACCTTCTTTTTAGCACCAAGGGACAACCTGAAACTAGAAATATTTCTGTGCAATGTGGCTCTTCTTTAATTGAATAGGTTATACTTTGAGTTCTAATCACAAGTGGCCAAATAAAACTGCTTTCCATAGGGATACTTTCCATAGGGATCACAAGTGGCCAAATAAAACTGCTTTCCATATACGGTTGCCAGGTCCTACCTCTCCTCTGCCGGAAGACTTTTAAGGCACATCTCGAGATCGTGCTGCAACGCGTGGACGCGGCAATGCATGTGGACATCACTTCCTGTTTACAATCGGAAGTCCAGCCTCGCGAGAGGCCTTATGCCACTCAAACTCTTAGTTTGAGTGGCATAAGGCCCCTTGTGAGGCGGAACTTCCGGTTGTAAACAGGAAGTTACCTGCAGCGACGTGTACGCGCATGCACGTTTGCCTGCCGACCGTCAGCTGGTCGGCGGGCAGAGGGGCAAATTGCCGGGGGTTTGCCCACCACCACCGGGCACCTAGCAACCCTATTTCCATAGGGATAGTTACCATAATGTGCATACTACTGGGTAGGGACAGGAAGGGAGATAGTATTCATAGACAGGTCAGTAGAATCTCAGTTGGTTTTATTAGGGGATGAGAAGAAGAAGTGATGGGTGAGTGGTATGCCATTATCAGGAGAAACAGCTGTGACAAATTTAGGATGGCTCTGAACGAAGAGCCTTTGAAATTTCATGGCAGTGATGACAGCAAAGATGTCCTGCATTTCAGCTACCGCTGCAGAGGCGCAGTCTTGTCCTGCAGATATTTTGCCACTGTGACAGTTTTGCTGGAGGAATGTGTGTATAAAATGGCTCACAACCAATAATACCATTGAGACAAAGTTATTGTCATTTGCTGCACAATGAGATCTTGTTATGGAAACTATCTTTATTGGACTTAGGCTATTTTTTAACAGCAAATTTAGTATTTGGGTAGCACCAAGTTTATTGATTACATCATATTTAGAGATGTATGATTATGCAAATATTTTTGTCTCTTCATTTTTGTATGGTGTTAGTTTTTACATGTTGCCCATTTTTATTCTGGCATTCTCTGTTTGTTTCTTTTGCAGCATTTTTATGCCACTTATATATAAATATTATATACCATTTATATGCCATTTATATGTAACTGATATAAAATAATAATTGCATAAATTCACCCGGAAAATTCAAAGAAATGGAAAATGGCATGACAATTCATAATTTTGCTTTGCATGAGGGACAAACAACACACAATGAGATGTGACTTAGGCTTCATTTTACTTAGGTGACTCCCAGATATGCAGAAAAATAAGTTAGGTGCAGGGGGTGGGAATCCCCAAAACATCCTAATGAAGACTGAGTATCCTTCAGGAGGTATAGAACATAGTGAAGGGGGGAATAGGTGAGGAAAATTGCCTGGATCAGGTCCAGAGGTACTTATAGTGGTTTGGCTTGGATGTGCTTGTAGAAATGTCCAAAATCTGCTACATTTTTGCCTATTTTTCCCCTCAGAGATTCTTAGTTCTCTGAAAATTTGACATTCTTTGCAGGCAGTTGACCTGCAATCCTAAAAACTTGGAATTATTGCTGAGTAGGCCTGCTTAGTGAGAAATCCATCTCAGGGGCAACCAATGAAGGTAATGAGCAGTAGATCCAGGACATGCTAAAAAAATATTACTTTACTCAATGAGTATTTAAATTGCAGAATTCACTACCAAAGGATGCAGTGATAGCAATGGACATAGATGGCTTTAAATGAGTTTAGATGGATACATGGAAGTTTGGTCCACCAATGGCAACTAGCCATAGTGACAAAAAGGAATGTCCATATTCAGAGGCAATAAACTGCTAGGAGACAACATCAGGAGAAGGAATTGGCCTCTATCCCCTGGATGCTGGCTCTTTAGGGCTTCTGGTTGGTCACTGCATGAAACAGGATTCTGGAATAGATGGACCACTGGTCTGATCCAGCAGGGCCCTTATGTTCTTTTTATCTCTCTGTCTTCATTAATACACAAGTAGCGTAAACTTTCTCTCTCTCTTTTTAATTCAGTGAACCACCTACTTTCATTTGAACGGGAAAGCAAACATTTGTAATAATTTGATTTGTCATGAAAATCGTGTTTCTGTAATGGATAGAATGAATTTAATGAAGTATTTAATAGGCTGCGCTCTATTTGAGATAGGCAAGAAATATTTTGATAAGCTTAAGATATTGCAGTTGTAAATCCAGACACTATTCCATTAAGACTGTTTACTAAAAATAAAATTTCCTTCTTAGAAGCCACATTAATTCTATTAGAAATCCTCACAATACGTTTGCCTTTGTGCTGCGTCTCTATCATTATGTTAATCTGAAACACAAAATGAGCTTTCCATACAAAACTGCAGTTGCTGATGCTCAGGTCTTGCATGTATTCTGATCAAATACTCAAATATTGAGGGAAAGCATCTTGGAATGAGACAACATGAGGATACATAATTACAGTTACAAGTCCTAGCTAGTATTAGAGAAGGGACACCAGTGGTTAAGGCAAATCAACCTTTGCAGTCTTCCAAGATATTCACTTCTGGAGCTGAAATTCTGAATATTTTACTGTTGTGATGCTCTTTCTCTCCTTTAGGCAGCAATTGAAGGTTAGGGGCTAATATAATTGCAGTATTATGAACAGTTCCTGAGAAATGCTATGGACACCTTTCAGCAATAATGAATAGATGTTGATTGTGTTCGCTGCATCCTGGGAGGCATTAAGAACATCTCTGAATTGAGCCTCTGAGACCTGCGCCATTGTTTAAAAAACCCTAAAAACTAGTGATTCCAGCAAAGTTCAAAATGGAGGGGGAGGTGTGCTTGTTCCTCTAATTCAGAAAGTCTAAGTGAATTGAGAAGAAGACCCAGACCCCTTCACATTTTCACTGGGGTTGTCCTCTATCACTCTGCAAGTTTACAAGATCTCCCTGCTATCCCCTTCTATGACTTCTACCATAGAACATTTGCCCAAATACCAGCCCAGATAGCCTCGTGCAGGCCCTCATTACTGCCGTCATGGTGGCCGGCCATGGGGTCGAGGTAATCCAGATGAGATCACCTGTTGACACCTTGGCCCACATACACCCAGTATTCCCCTCATTCCTTCCCCTGATGGCTGACCACTTTTTCCCTGGTCCTGAAGTCAGCGCCTTCCCCCTTGGAGACCTTTCGTTGAAGGGAAGCTTTGGTGGTTCAGAGTCAATGTACAGTCTTGAGAGCAGCTCACCCTCACCACACACTGCCTGACCTGCTGATGGTAGCAAGAGAGAACTGTCCCTGCCCATGTTGCCTGGCTGCTCCCATGAGATCTCTGACACACCAGCAGTTGGGGGGGGGGGCAGGGGCGGATCCGTGGAGTTGCTCATGGATTTCTCCCTTGTTGTCATCCCAGGGGAGGCCCCCACCATGGCCCAAACTGACAACAATGGTAAGCTCGGCCTGATGGGGATGGCTAGTCATTTCCCAAAGGGGATGGCTGCAGCCACCTCTGAAGGCACCCACGTGTTTTTCAGCTGTCACACCTGTCACCATCACATTTGAGGCAGCCATGATTCAGCACCTCTGGAATCTCCATGCTGTGGAGCAGAGGGCATTGAATGCAACAGCTGTGCTCCAGTCTCTTGGCCTCCCCTTGTCTCCCAAGATGGCAGATGGAGAGGAGCCGGTGGCCCGGGCTGACTCGACTTCCTACAAGCAAGCCACAGTTGTACCAGCCAAAAAAAGGGGGGAGGAAAGACCACCATTTCTTAGATCAGGGATGGTCAATATAAGGTCCAGCTCAAAAGTCCAACCCGGAAAAGCTTTCCTCATTCTTTTCTGGAATAAATAGTCTGTGAGTGAGTCACCTGTGAGCCTTATACTGCCTGCTCCTCTGCTATCCTGCACAATATTGTGCTTAGATTTCACAGGGTGTCGGTTTCATTCTCGTTCATTGCCTTGATAGCCGTTGTCAGGCTTTTTAGTGTACCTCATCTCTCAAATCAGCACTGGCCCATGGGTGTTTTTTTTAAAGCATACAGACAACTTCTTTGTAACATACTCTGTATCTTTCATGATTGTATTGATTTCTATTGTCTCACTTTTTCATCTGCTGTTTTTAAAGCTCATCCACTCAATTCATTTTACCTTCTTCTAGCATGAAAGCTGCTCTGTGACCCAGACTGCTGTCCTTTTCCCAGTAGTAATGCTGCCACCTTCACCTTCTCTTTCTGGTTCTCCTCAGAATTTCCATCTGGTCCAGAAGCTTCTGGTGGCTTTTTTCCTCTAAAAATGGCCATTTCCGACATATATGTATATGGTGCTAATGACAGACACATTTGTATTTCAGCTAGTCTCCCTCATTGATCATCTCTTTCAGAATTTTTGGATGGAGGGTCCTGCAGGTTTTGTGACTGATCACAATTTAATTTCTTATGCTTTTCCCAGGATTAGCAGCAGCTGTTGCATATTTTAAAGCATCAAATCAGAGGGGCCAGTGGTGTGGATAAAAAATAATGTTATTATCACCATTTCCATCCTAAAATTTTTAGACATCTTTATTGGAATTGGGTTGCAGTTTTAAGTAACCTGGAAGAGGCTGAGTGCAAAGTCACTTCCTTCATAGTCGCAAGTCTTGTTTAATACCTAACACATTTTTTATTCCTGCATAAACTTGCACCCAGGCTCTAGTTCATCAAGTTTATGCTGGAATAAAAATGCATTTGTCTATTTAAGATGCCACAAGATTCCTCATTTTTTTTTGCAGCAATAGATTAACATCTATTTCAGATAGCCATCTGAAAATATTATTAGAGCATTCAATGGTAAGCCAAAAAGAAACACTTTTCTGAAGAACAAAAGCAAGGTAGATGATTAAACATAAGCACAAATACACACACAGAGAGAAAGCAGCTGTGACAATAACACAGCTGTGTTTTATCTATAACCTTTCTCTGGCATGAACAGAATTTGTGTGTGGCAGGAGAAATTTGATCAGAGCAAGAGGTGGATTGGCCATAAAGCTGCCAGAAGGAAGGATGAAACAGGGCTAATCAGTTAATTGTTAATGAATTGAAGGGTGGAGATTTGCAATTCTCAGGCCTAGTGAAATCCTGCCAGTTGGGATACATTCCAGAAGACTAACTGTGTTAGAGGACTCTTGGTTATTTTTCTGCTAATTGGAATGATGCATAATATTCCTACTATACACCCAACATTTCCAGTGAAATGGTAATGCTTCAATACCACACATGTTTCTTTTATATGTGTGTGTGTGTGTGCGTGCGTGCACGAGCAAAATGCATTTATTTCCCTTTCTTAGATTCTAAATTCAGAGAGCCAAAGTGCTGTAGTGGTTAGTGTGTCAGATGAGGAACCAGGTTCAGAAGCTGCTCAGTCATGAAACTTTGGGCCTGTTACTCTCTCTCAGCGTAACCTAACTCAGGGTTTTTGTGAGGATGAAATCAAGGAGGGAAGAACAATATATGCCACCCTGAGCTCTTTGAAGGATGGATGGGATATAGTTTCCTGGGCACTGAAATGGATTTACCTTGATTCAGAATTTGGAGGGGAGGTATGTCTGTCTTAATAGCCTATCTCAACTTTGGATGAGGAAATTAGATTTCTTTTCAACCAAAGTTGACCTACAGTTCAATCCTAAACAGAGTTACACCCTTCTAAGCCCTATGATTTAAGTGGATTTAGGAAGGTGTTTAAAATCGCCTTGCTAGACAGTTTGGAATAATCTCTGGGGAATATGGTTACAACCTAAATCCCATTAAGAACCCAGCCTCAGATTCCTGACCACTGTTCACATCTGATCATAAATTTATGCCAAATGGTCTTTATGTGCTGGATAAAATACTGTAAACATGAAATATCTGTGGGCTTTGATACACCATGTTCTTGTGAAAACACCATCCAGGGCTGAGAACTAAATTTTTAGCCCAATAGTTCACTGAGCATTGTTTTCAATAGACTGAGATTTTATGGAAGAACTGAAATGTCATTGATTAGCTCCTCTGCCTCTCTTCACAAGATAGTGGTTGTTATTGGCTTATTGTGATACACTTGTTAATTATGCAGCACAGATCCAAAAGTGGATAATGAGAACTACAAATATAATGAAGGGAAGAGGACCCTTACCTAATCTAGTGTACAACATAATACTGCAGTTCCTACGTTTTGTTTTATTTATGAAGCTGAAGGGGGGAAATGAGTTATAGGAACCCATTTTATATACAATAGACAGATATTTATGAGTTCTAATAAATTATTTTCCTGCTTAGTCTCTGATTTACAGGATATGTTTTCAGATATGCTGTACTAAATTTTGCTGGGAGACACTGGGACATTGATTACCTTTCATTGGCAGGTCAATCGGGACTGTGTTCTGCTTTCAGAGAAATATGAAATTCCAGTAAAGCTTTCATTGAGGAAAGGATCATTTTAAAATGTACCTAACTTATTTAACAGTGTGAAACAACACACAAACATGTTCCCTTTTAGTAGCAAACGGAGAGGGGAACACATGCAGATGTCATAGGAGTGCTTTAAAAATCTTTTACATAAGGCTTAATTTGAGCTTGCCAGCTACCTACTTTATTAAGGTTCAGTCCCAGAAAAAATATGAAATGGGATATGATCATATAATAACAAATATTATATCAAGCCGATCAAATATCAAGCCACCAAGTCCAGGATATTGTCTCTTGACATTCAGAAATATATACCTTCTGAACGTGGAATTTTGACCATTATTTTTCATGGCTAGTAGGCTAGATTCTTCTATGAATCTGTCTGAGTTTCTGTTCAACTTACCTAAAGCCTACTGTATATACCTCAAGTTTTACAAGGTTACTGCCACCTTCACGGTTGCTGCCATAGGGGGTCTTGGCCTGTATAAAGTCTTTCACCTGCCTCTCTCTCGTGCACTAACATTGTAGTTAGCAGCCACATAAATAATATGCAGAGGCATATGTAAAGGGGGAATCTAACTCCTTAGATATGCCTCATTTGTGGTTTCAGATGCTTCAACAATTGCTTCCGTACTCATAAGAGTGGCTTCCTTTGACTTTGTGGGTAGCTACCATGTCTGTGATTTCCACTGAAAATATGACTTTTACTTACATGGTTGATACCCATGCTATAGGGACAACTAATATGGACTGAAGTCATTCAGAGAAGGCACTGGGCAAAAATGCATGATCGCTTAAGCCTCCTTTATTCCCTGTTTCAGCCAGGATTCAGCCAGGATCGAACGCACGTTCGGCGAAACGCATGTGTTGAATCCTGACTGAAACAGGAAATAAAGGAGTCTAAAGCGACCATGTGTTTTCACCCGCAGTGTGATGAGAATAAGATCAAAGGCCAACTCCTAGAAGAACAACTGCCAGCACCCTGGCAACACCCATTTAGTAGAAGAATGTCTAAAACGAGTCAACGCTAGTAGCCATCCTCCACATTTATTGTGACAACAAATTCCTTAAGTTGTATGATGCATTTTCTTCAGGCTGTCCTGAAATTATCTCTTGCTATACATAACCTCCTTTTTATTTGTTTTATTTGTATAATTCCTGGCACCACTGGCTGTGTCAATAATTCGAAGAAGGACTAAATTCTAACACTTCTCAGTTTCCAAATTCCTTACTACGGTAGTTTAAACTAGCAGAAGTAAGAAAACCCATGTGTGCATTTATGTTCCCATTAATGGCATATTTTTCCAGAGTTTACAGGCAGCTGGGATTATGTAAATTAAGTGGTTACTACAGTTCTACCATGCTTCTGACAAAATTCTTGACTTGCCATTTTCTTTCCCACTTACTGCAAATCTCTTGCTATAAACAATCTGTTGTTATCTTTTTGTTGCAGCTCTTCAGTGTTTCTTTTCCTGCCTCTGTAATACTGTAGAAGGACAAATTATGCTGCTTTTGTAGTGTGATAATCAGTTATTCATTGGAGTAGGACTATTGCCCAGAAACAAGTGATCACTGAGGAATTCTCTGGCTAGCTTGAGCCTGAAGCTGATGATTGTGTCTCCAAAGCTTATAATGATAAGAAAAATGACCAAGAAGTCTGTTAAATAGCTTAGCATTCAGAAAAACATGCATTATTCCCATCTCTGGCTTCCTGCTGAATGGGTTTTTGTCCTGAGTGTGCATGATGCTTCTTAATAACAGAGTAATAATGAAACATTGTAAATAGTATTTCTAGCTGGGAAAAGCCATTTCCGTAATGAATCATTTATTTCAATTCAGTCATGGGAATCAATGCAGATTTGTAGGGAGGGCTACGAGGAATCTGGAGGGCAACTCAGATTAACTCAATTATAGTGCTCACACAAAAACCCTTATTTAGGAAGAAAAATGAGAGGATTGCTTTTTTCATTCTGTCCAGCTTTAGTCATGCATATAAAAATATTTTTCCCCCTTTGGACATCAAATAATGAAAAGGAAGCATAAAAGTCAAAGAGGGGAGGCATGCCTGGCCTCTTCTCTACTTCTCCTTCATGAAGCCCCTTGTTACAAGGGACTCACGGGTTGGCCTATCTTGTCCCAATTGTCCTTGGCATCCAGGAGCAGCTTGATGGCTAGAGAAGAGACTACAAAGTTCTTTAGAATTACTTGAGACTCGGCAAGGTGGAAGAACTTGGAGTTCTCAAATGCTGGACTCCAGGAGTTAATTCACAAATTACTCTTACCAGAAGGATTTGTCTAAAAGCAGGGCCATCCTCAACAGTTATACCCTTCTAAGTCCATTCAACTCAATGGGCTTAGAACAGTCTAGCTCTACGTATGACTGCCCTGTGCGTGTTTTTTTTAATCACATATAAGTAGATGCAAACAACTCCCTCCCCTTTCTAGACTTCAGGCTCTACCTAGTGCAGTAACTGGAGGACATTGTTGACCAGGAGGGGTCCCCCAACAATTCATGTTTTGTTTTGTTTTTTAAATCGGGTGAATTGTGGGCATCTGCAATGAAAAAGGGAACAGAAGATTTTCCAGATTGACCATCCCTTCTTTGGTTCTCTATAAAGTTAATGCACATCATGCATTTATACAGGAGACTAGAAGGGGCTATTTTTAAAAAGCCTTATGAGGGACACACCCACTGCTAAATACTGCATGTGTGTGTGTGTGTGTTAGGTGCCGTCAAATCGCTTCCGACTTATGGTGTTGGTGATACTATTAATTAATTCCTCTTAAACATCCTACCGTTAACAGCCTTGCTCAGGTCTTGCAAACTGAGAACTGGGTAGGGTTGCCCGCTCTGGGATGGGAAATAGCTGGAAATTTGGGGGTGGAGCCAGAGGAAGGAGGAGTTTGGAGAGGGGAGGGACTTCAAAGCCATAGAGTAAAACTGCCAATGCAGCCATTTTCTCCAGGTGAACTGATCACTCACCAGGAGATAAGTTGTAATCACGGGAGAGCTTCAGTGAGCACCTGGAGGTTGGCAACCCTAAGACCATGGTTTCCTCTATTGAGTCAATCCATTTCCCTGCTGCTTTCAATTTTTCTAAGCATTATTGTCTTTTCCAGTGACTCTTGTCTTCTCAGAATGTAACCAAAGCATAAGTTTAGTCATTTTAGCTTTAAGGAGAGTTCAGGCTTGATATGATCTAGAACCAACTTATTTGTCTTTTTGGGATCCTCATATTATTGCCTGCTACCAGTAGTGAAGCATCAGAAGTTATTGTTATTTGTCAAATAACTAGTTGCATAAAGAGAAAACTCCTTCAGGGTGAGAAAACAAATGTGACAGTAATTCTAAATTCAGTGCTATCAAGTATAAATTTCAAGGAAGAGAGAGGATTGTTATACCAAGGAAGTGAAGCTCCTATTAATGTCATTTTAGAAGCCAATTGAGTATTAACTGTATAATCCTCTTAGAAACTAAGAGCCAAACACTAACCTTTGATATAAAAGTTGCTAGTGGAAAAGTGCTAGCCTATACTGGATGTTATTAATACAGGGCTTTCTTTTTTTCATATATTTTCCCACTGCTATTCTAGTTGAACAACCATAGTGTTTGCTCCTGGCCTGGTTTCCCTTCTGAAATCAGGAGAAATTACCCATCTAGTAAAGTGTTTTCCAATAATTTAACTCGAAGAAGAACTAACAGATAGATTTTTCCATGCTCTGTCCTGACAGGACTGAAGAGCTGCCTACAAATATATGAGTATATTATAGGATGCATACTAGTACATGTCAAAATAGTCACTAAGGAACACACACAAAATATGGAATGCACACACAAATAGATGCTATTAGGGATATTATTGGTTCTCCCCTTTTTTGTTATACTTTGACTTTTTTGAGGAAGAGAAACACATAAACATGTATATACCTGTACATATTCAACCCGATATACAGTTTTTTTTCTCGTTTTCTATTTTCCTCCACAATTTAACCTTTTCCTGTTACATCCATCTAATTTTCCACACATATACCCAGCACTTATCCACAGATTTCCTCAGATCCCTGCACTTTGTTCCAATCAGATTAAAGTATGAAACTCATTACATGAAGGATTCCAGAGAAGGCAACAAAATTCTGTCTTGTGGTTAGGGTTGTGCAAAAAAATAATCCAGAGAAGGCAACAAAATTCTGTCTTGTGATTCAGGTTGTGCAAAAAAATAATTCAGTAAATTTTGGGTTTATTGGGACCAGTTTTTTTTGTAAACCCGGACTAAGCTGAAAACCCATACTAGTAAAGGGGTATTTCGGCTTTATTTCCGGGTTTACCCCAAAAAATCAAGTCCATTATAGTCTATAGAGATTTTTTCCGAAGCTCCTGTGGGGGCATTTTTGGAGGTAGCACCCCCAAATTTCCAGCATAGCTGCAAGGGACTCTCCTTAGACAGACACCAAAGTTTGGTGAACGTTGGGACAGGGGGTCCAATTTTATGGGCCAGAAAAGGGGTTGCCCCCATCCTCCATGCATTTGAGAACTGAGTTGTCAAGTTTTCAGGTTTAGAAGTTGAGCGTTGCCGAGAACTGGTGGAAGCACGCTGGTGCTTCAAAGTCTGAGGGCTCCGTTCATATCTGGGGCGCATAGCATAATGCCCATGCAAATTAGCTTCCAAACTGAGGGAAACTGCTTAAATGCAAATAATAATAATAATAATAATAATAATAATAATAATAATAATAATAAGGCATGGGAAACATTTCTTTTGGTGGCAAATGACATCCTGTGAACAGTCCTTTATTATGGTCATCAAAAATCTGATTTCAAGAGATGGTCACTGTGTGGGCAAATGAAGCCTCTGCTTGGGGACAGCAGGTTTTCGGGGGGGGGGTGATATCGGAGGTAACTGAAGTCTCGACCATGGGGACTGTTGTGAAGGAGACTGCTCATCTGCGCAGGGGAGGGAGTCTCCTTTGGAAGCCTGGTGGTGTGAGCAGCTGTTGAAGCTGGTTCTTTTTAGTTGGAGGGTATATCCCTCTGGATGGGACTTGGTGAGCCCTGTATTTTAAATAGCCCTCATGCTTGATCCAGATTAACCCACTGAATGGTTGGTCAGACCACATTGGCTCCACTTATGGCCCCGACCTCAAAAGAGAGGTGGTTTGGAGTGGTGGACTGTAACCTGGAGAACCAGGTTTGATTCCCCACTCCTCCACATGAGTGGCAGATGCTAATCTGGTGAATTGGGTTTGTTTCCCCATTCCTTCACACAAAGCCAGCCTGGTGACCTTGGACTGGTCACAGTTCTCGTAGAGCTCTCTCAGCCCCACCTACCTCACAGGGTGTCTGTTGTGGGGAGGGGAAGGGAAGATGATTATAAGCTGGTTTGATTCTTCTTTAAGTGGTAGAGAAAGTCGGCATATAAAAACCAAGTCTTCTAAAGCCCTTGCATGGTACAAATAGTATTGTTTTCACTTTATCAGACCCTTTCCTCTTATTTCAGTGGAAGAGTCAAATTCATATCCCTGCTTAGCCACAAAGCTCAGTGGTTGATAGGCCTAACCTCCATGGATTTGTCTAGTCCCCTTTTAATGACAGCTAACCAACCGACTATCATTATATCCAGCAGCAACAAATCCCATAGATCAATCACTCTTTGAATGAAGAAGTATTTTCTCTGGTCTGTCCAAAATGTACTGCCTATCAGCTTCACTGGTTGCCTGTAAATTCTAGTATTATAGCTCATTTTCAGGTTACTTCCTTATACATATTCTCATGTTGGACAATGAGGCTTTGTAAGTGGCAAGGGATTTAAGCAGAACTGCTTTAAAATAAATACTATCTCTTTAAACTGATGTTAATGAGCATGGGCACATCAGTCAAATTAAAATAAGTGCTTTCCTTTGAATAAAAACATGACTGGAATAAGAAAATTAATGTTTGCACTGTGTTATGAACATGCAAATCACTATGTAAGTGCTGCCTTAATTATAATTGCTATTAATGATGAAATCAAAATTCCAGTGAATTATAATGCATCCTTTAATTAGATTTTGATATACAATTTCTGAAATAATTAAGTCTCCTCTAACTTGGATGTCATCCAGGTTATATATAATACATAATACAGGCTGATCATGTAATTAAAAATGTTTCATAAAACCATTGATAGACCTTGCAAACACAACATTCTCCATTGACTTAAAATAGTATGATGCTGTTTTCTTTCATCAGTGAATTATTCTCCAATACGGTAACATGATTGATGCATATATTCATATGAGGCTTAGCTACCATATTTGCAAAGTGTGGTATGTATGTCTGTGCAGCAATTCTTTTGAAGTATGTTTCTATATAATTTGCTAGAAATTTACATAAGAAAGACTAATATAAAATATGGGTGACTGAAAACGACTCAAGCAAACTGCAAATTATTGTTTGGGTATATGTAAAGCTCCATCCATTTGTTGCTAGTTTTTTGTAAAATTTGAGCCATTTTGTTCAAAAAATGTTTGCAATGTTTGGGACTTTATTCTGTTGGTTCTTTTGGGGAATGAGCATGGGCACGTTCTCTGAAGCCCTCTTTGAAATGTTTTTTTTTTTTTTTATGGTCACATAATGTTCAGTAGTGGTATAAGAATTTATCAGAAGGCGCATAAGCACTGACTACAGACTAACCTTGTCAAAATGGCAAGTTCAGAGGCAAAAACTGAAACTCAGAAAATTCCAGCCAAATCCTGGGGAGAAGCAGTTTTGTTCCTGCAACTATGTCCTACATAAGCAGCTGCCAATAAAGGAATTTTACCCCCTGTGTTGTCACATTCTACCAGCCCTAAGCATTCCATTCAGCATGCACATCTATCAATTGAATGCCAACAGATCCAAGAACCATGGAGGGCAACAACAGAAATTTATTGGCTTTCAGCGCTTTCCTGAGAATTGGTGTAGGGGAACGACGGGGAGAAGGCGCAGGTGAGCCTCCTCCTAAAACTGTTCCGGCTATGCCGATAAACAAACAAACAAAAAAGCCTTTTTGCTGCTTTTTTTTTTGTTTGTTAAACGGGGCCTTTTGCCCCATAGAGAACAGCGAGGCTGTGCCTGCTAAAAAGCAGGCGCAGCAACACTGTTCTTGGCGCTGGTGTAATGGGGCAAAAGGGAACAGGAAGCCGCCTACTGGCAGCTCCTCTCCCCACCCCGTCCTGGGAATGCCCCCCCATGCTGGCACCGCAAGTCTCCGCCATAGTCTGCGCCACAGGGAGACCACGCCATCCTTGTTTAGACGCCATGATTAGACGCACTTATGCTGGCGGCGAGGTCACACCTCCTCCTAAAGAGATTCAGCCAGATTCTCAGGAATGCACGGTTACAGCAGTGCTTTTTTTGTAAACAAACAAAAAAATACTGCTATTCATTGTACTGATTTCCACTAATTCCCCTTCAGGTGTCAGTACTAAGTTCTGGTGAGTACAAGAAGTCCTGACTTAGAGTAAGGCCAGTTGGTCAAGGGGTCTGACTTTGCAACAAATCCCATGAATCAATAATAAACCCGAACCCGAAATTTACTGAATTTTTTTTGCACAACACTACTTCCCTCTGAGCATGTCCCAGTTGTTTTTGAGTGTACTGAGAAGTGCCAATATGTGGGTATAAATCATGAATTATGAACCAATGCCACTTAGGAGGAAGGGTGGATATTGTATGGCAGAGATACAGGCAAAGAAGAGAGATGCTATAGAATTGTGCCAGGTAACACAACTTAAAAAAAATATGGAGATCATTATGGTTTTTCCCAAATAATTTCCAAATATGGAACCACTCTTCTGGAAATAACTGTCTGGACCATGACAACATGTATTGTTCCATATATTTTCCAAAGATTTGTTTTCCAGAAAGTGGTGAATTTTGGGCTGAATGGACTAGAACTACCCTGTTAACACAACAACAAATGATATTTTAAGCAATTTTTGGCTTTAAACAACTCTGGTAAACCAACTGGAACCACTAAGTGGTTGGGGGTGGCAAGCTCCATGATCATCTGACTGGGGAGTCATGCCCTCACACCTCTTTAGCCAGGCCTTTTGTACCCACCTATCAGTTGGGTTACACAAACTGTTTTCACTCCAGCTGACCAGGGAGTTGGGACCACCTTAGCATCTGCCGCAACCTTTGCAGAAAGAGTAAAGGAGAGCCTCCAATCCTTGTGTCATGGGGCAGAAAGCAACTCTGCAACTCATCTGATGGATGGATTTTCTGCCTTCACATTATCTGGCAGAGACAGATGGTGCAGAGGAGAGGGGTGAGCCCCCCAAATCAGGTGGATGGTGGGGCTGCATTTTGTTAATAGGGGTTGTCTAAAATTCTGCATCATATGTTTTTGTATATAATCTTCTTTTATGTGTGGGGGTCATCTTACATTCAGTATTTTCTTTATGGTAGGTGTGTCTGTAAGGCAGTGTTCACATACCTTTTCATAAATCCTTCTTTGCTATTATTACTGCTACTATAGGTGTTAATACCACTAGTACAAATATTATACTAAAGTGTGAGCCAATCTTGCCCAGGTTTACAGTTTATGGGGCCTATTTCCAAATAAGTCTGTAGGACAGTAGCAATAATTTTGATTTTGCAGTAGCCAAGTCTTGGTTTTGTGTACAAAACAGGTAAAGATATTTCTCAGAGTCCTACAACAAATAAAAGATACAGGGTTAAGGAAGAAAGTGGGGCTTCATTAAGAGGAAACAATGATGAATGAAGAGGAACTCAGCTGTCCAGGGTGGGAATATAGCCACCAGGTGAGAACAGGCAATGATGAACAGCAGACATAATGGATAGGTAACCAGAGAACTGGGTTATGGATTCCTTCTGGGTGGGATAACATTACCTCTCTCCCCCTGCAAAAATGTCATGTCACAGAGAACTACAAGCCAGGGCAGATTTTCAGGGGGAAAGTGGATTTTCAGATAGTATTAGTGACGATAGCTTTACTGATGATAAGGGTAAAGCTGTTTTTTGCTTAAGTAGAACCGGTTAGGAGACACAATGCAGGAATGGAAAAATAAAAGGGAGGGTTCCATATGTTACTCTAAAATTGCCTTTTGATTTTCTACATCTTTAACGGGAATGTAAAACCTGGGATGGGTGAAATTGAAATTGATTCTCCCTGGCTTTGGGTCCTGCCTGAACAATGTACATACATAAATCATGAAAACTTAGATGTGCTTTTATGATGTAATCCTATATGTATTTACTCCGGAGTACATATCATTGAACTTTAGAGGCCCACAAAGTTTTTAAGGTTAAATGCTTTTGAGAGTCAAGGGTCCCTTCATCTGACAAAGAGGCCTTTGAAACTTGGAAGCTTATACCCCTAAAATCTTGATAGTCTGTAAGTTGCTTCTGGACTCTAACTCAGGTCTTCTACTGGAGACCAACACTGCTACCCACCTGAAACTATCACAACTATAACTCTGTGGATTTTATTTCTAACTAAAAATGCATAGGATTGTGCTGTTCATGTTGTGAGTCAGCACATAAAGAAGGACGCATAGCATACCAAGACTGTTTCTAAGGCAGTCTTAGGACATACTGCTAGCCAGTCAGAGGCAGACCAGGAAGCCAAAATGGCCTTGGAAAAGATCCATGACCACTTCTGCTGCCACACACTCCTCATAGCGTTGCCAACCTTTAGGTAATAGCAGAAGATCTCCTGCTATTACAACTGATCTCCAGCCGATAGAGATCAGTTCACCTGGAGAAAATGGCTGCTTTGGCAATTGGACTCTATGGCATTGAAGTCCCTCCCCTCCTCAAACCCCGCCCTCCTCAGGGTCCACCCCAAAAATCTCCCACCAGTGGCAAAGAGGGACCTGGCAAACCTAACTCCTCACCTTATGAAGGGCTAGACAGCCCACTGAAGAGAAAGGTGGCACCACTGCACTCCTTCTTGCCAGCCACACCCCACCCAAACTAGTAGGGTGAAAGAAGGCACTGCCATGTTTCTTTCTCCAGATGCACCATCCAGGTGCTGCTCTACCTGTGCTCTTCATTGCTGGCCTGGCCGTGGTGGGGCTAGTGAGGGGGAATACTGTTGCTGCTGGCATAGGGTGAAGTTGAGTGCTGCTGTGCTTGTGCTCCTCTTTGCCATCTTGGATGAGGAGGAGCATTGGCACAGAGGCTCCCTATGCCAGTGGCATGCATATTCCTATTCCTCAGCCCCACAGTTGGGACGGGCAGTGGTGCTTAGAGCAATGGCTACGATTTCCACCGGGAAAGCAAATGGTCAGTCTGCCCCTATAGCCAGCCACTTTTTGCACACAGCAAAATAGACTAATAGATAACTACATGTAGGGCATAACTCCATCGACATAGAGTGGTGATAATTACATCTGTGTGCTCATACAGTTAAAATTAACAAAGGGAAGAACTGGGAATTTTAGCAAATAGTTAAAGAGACTTTGCATTTTTTCCAGTCTAAAGTTTTCGAATATACAGTCTATTCTTAGCTTCTTCTAATTATCTGAATAATAATGAAAAGCATCACACAATACCGGTATTATTTTCAGATTGGAAGGAAGATCATAAATAAAAAATGCTAATAGATGTAAGAGGGGAAAAATAACCAGGCAGTTTTCCACCAGAAGGCCTTCATTAAATTTCCCTGAATAAAGATACATTGGAGACTCGGCACAATTATTTTTTAACCAGGAAATGTATTTTAATGCTATGACTCTTTAAATTTCCTTTATTTACATGCCACAACTTGTTACCAAATTCTGACAGAAAATTACTAGACTGCAAACAGAGGGAATAGCTTGTTATATCCGTATGGACTTGTACTCTGGAAGATGTTTGCTTAGAGTTACTGGCCATCTGCTCGATGGAACTGTGCCAACCTATGGACTTTCAGTGTATGCACTTGTCTCGAGATTTATTGGTGTGAGCCAATGAATAGGCCAATATTGCATCAGTCTGTGAGGTAAATATGAGCGTCTAGCTTTTTGGAGGGGATTTTTTTTCTTAATAAAATTTTCATTGATTTTAGAAATTGAGGTGGATATAAAATGCAGACGTTCTAGTCAGTTTTAGTCCTTCTGTAGGCTAAAGCTGCGAGACGATTTTTGATACCATGGAAGATCAGGTAAATAGGCAGACAGCACTGCCCTTGATCATCCAGTCAGTTTAGCACTTGTATGGTGGTTAGTAGTTATTTCTCCTGCTTCTGGCCTTGACAATTACAATTTCAAACCTTGTTCTACACCCCTCCACACACACACCTAGGGCTGCCTCTTTGCCACTGGCGGGAGGTTTCTGGGATGGAGCCTGAGGAGGGCGGGGTTTGGGAAGGGGAGGGACTTCAATGCCATATGGTTCAATTGCCAAAGCAGCCATTTCCCCCAGGTGAACTGATCTCTATCGGTTGGAGATCAGTTGTAATAGCAGGAGATCCCCAGTTAGTACCTGGAGGTTGGCAACCCTACACACACCTGACTGGCCCACACAGTGTTGGAGGTGGTTTGTGCATATCATCTGGGCGTTCTTTCTTCTTTGGTTGCTGTTGGGTGCTGGTAGGTGTGAATTAGGAGTGCTGCCAGCTCTGGGTTGGGAAATATCTGGAGATTTTGGTGGTGGAGCCTGAGGAGGGCAGGGTTTGGTCTGGGGAGAGACTTCAATGGGGTATAATGCCATGGAATCCACCTTCCAAAGTGGCCACTTTCTCCAGGTGACCTGATCTCTGTCACATGAAGATCAGCTGTAATCCCAGGAAATCTTCAACCACCACCTGGAGATTGGAAGTCCTAATTTCCAGCCATCTGTTGTGGGAAGAACACATACAGTCTGAAATACCTGTGTCCTTTTGAAGAAAAATGCAAGAAGAAACTGCACAGGCTGTTTTTCTTGTTGTTGTTTTGGTGTGAAAAAGGAATTCTATTTCCCTGGTTCGATTCACCAGTTTCAGAAACCTGAAATTTCAGCAATTTATTTTAAACAGCAAAGTTATTTAATTCTGAGAGATTTTGGTCAACCTAAGAATGCATACACGAGAGCCCCATAACAGAAAATTTTAAAACTCTCTAGTTACTGTCTGCACTGTAATGACAATGTTTAAAATTCCCTACCTACATATTTTATGCAGCTCAATACTCAGCCATGCAAGAGCAATCCCTCTAGAAAGAATGTACTGGGTAATTAGTAGAAAGTTTCTAAAGTATCTGATTCTAAATATAATAGAATTCTCTAAATGCTAGTCTCTTCAGACAATGAGTATATGTCTATGGTTTGATACAAATTAACAAACTAAAGTTGATCCCTGATAAAACAGAAATATTGAAGGATGGGAGCCCATAAATTCAGGGAAGTGTTGCCTTATGGGCTACTGCTGTCATTTTGAAGCAAAAAGACTACAGGGAGTAGAAATAAGCCATCCCTTCAGATTCATTATGGCACTCTCCACTTACTTTTTAAATGCCTTGTCCAATATTGTGCCCCTACCTCGCCTCAACTGCCACTCAACAGATTTTATTTAATAACTTGAGAGCACATTTTTAGGAACATGAACTAAATGTTGAAGTTACACATTCAGTGGCATTGTGTCAAGCATGGGATTTTGACCCAGTGCTACCTTGCCAGAGCCAGTGTGCTTCCCCTTCCCCCTTCCTTCCTTCTGCAGCTCCTTGTACCTCCTCCCCCAGAAAGAATCAGGGGAACAGAGTGAGCTGTCACTCAACAGGAAATCAGCAGAATTCACACCAACACTTCTGTCATTTGCACAAGCTGTTCTACCAACACAGCAAAAATGAAGGCAATGTCTGCTGATTCCCCTTCTTGCTGCAGCCCCCCTTCCACCCCTTCCTCATCTTTTTCTAATGGTTCTCCAGCTATCAGGAGCTGCTTTGCAGGAGGTTACAGACAGAATGTCCATTTTGTGAACTCCTTCCACCCTCGGTTATTGGATCCAATGCTCTTTGTTTGCTACTTAATGTAAAGTTGCATGCCAAGTTTTTCCAAGGGTTTTTTCTAAGATATTTGACCTAGCATTTGCTGTCCTTCCAGAACATATCTTTTAATCACTATCGTAAATATTCTGTTTATTTTTCCAGTTTAATTTTGTGGGCAAATTGCTTGGTCCAAGAGGAAATTCCTTGAAAAGATTACAAGAAGAAACAGGGGCCAAAATGTCTATCCTGGGAAAAGGTTCTATGAGAGACAAAGCAAAGGTATTGTATCCAAATCTGATTTTCCATAATGTGCAGTATATTTCAATATGTTTTTCCTCTAGTGGGGAAATGTAGTTATTGGAGTTATTGTATCATTTTTGAAATGGTTAGTAATGTGATGACAGATCCTTCTAAAGCATTACTGGCTGAGGCTGGAGAGCAATTGATTTCCCCTCTCTTGCCCGTATACTGCAGAGAGAGGAAAACGTTTTTAAAACTAAAGGTGAAGGTTTTGTACAGCCCAAGCCTCCACATTAATATGGAATGCTGCTGGCAATGGACATTGGCTACCACCTTGCTGAACCCCCCCCCAACACATTTGTAAGGCTGTGTTCTGATTTGATATAAGACTCATGTTGTGATGGAATCTGGAACAAGGCCTTATTATTTGGGCTGATCAAATACTGAATAAATGACACCCAGAAGTAGGCCCTTCTTCACCACCAGTAGGAGGTTTTTGGGGGTGAAGTCTGAAGAGGGCGGGGTTTGGGGAGGGGAGGGACTTTAGTGCCATAGGATCCATTTGCTAAAGCAGCCATTTTCTCCAGGTGAACTGATCTCTGTCTGCTGGAGATCAGTTGTAATAATGGTAGATCTCCAGCTAGTACCTGGAGGTTGGCTACCCTACCCAGAAGGCCAGGAGCAACCACATTTCCATATCATTTTTTCCCCTTGGGTTGATTCTAAAAGACAGTTTTCAGAAGCAGAACTCCACCCTTCTGAGGGCAAGACCAGCAGGAACCCTAAGATGAAAGTCAATACATTTATAGTCTCAAGGACTTAGAATGAGTTTTCATGTGAACATTTTATGGTGGGTTTTGCATTTATCCTCACAGGTTGGGAATGGATCCTGCATACCCCCAATGGAAAGTGCTGGGCATGGGTAAACTTTCCCCTTTCCCTTGAGGCCACTTGAGTTACTGCTAGTGGAAAAAACAGGAGAGAGTATTTCACCTACCTCTCCTTCTTTCTTCAGCGACCTGGGTTGCTTGGCTTTCCACCCCCCAACCCCTGGCCATTCTATTGCCATTCCCATGCTCATGGGGCTGCCTCTGCCAGAACCTTAGCCTGATAGTGCATAAAATTCAACCTTATACTGCTTCCATTATTAGCTGCTTTGAGTGCTTCTTGTGAAAAAGAAAGGCAGCGTATAAACTAGATCAAATAAAATAACATAAATTCAGGACGAGATCTATAACATTTAGCCACACATGTCTTACTTCCACCTGGAACTTATATTAGGTGAGACAGACTTTAGAACCCAGTAGCAACATCTTGAAGTTGGCTTTTCATTGCAATTGATTTTTTTTTCTTGGTTATATCATCACACCTATAGCTGACTGTATAGAAAAGGATCAGTTCAATCCCAACAACACTTTCCTGGGTGTAAGCTCCATTGAATAGACCTGAGTAGGATTGTGAGTAGACTTTTTTTTTTTAGGATTGCTCTCTAATGCAGAATTGCTTTAAATTTGAATCAGTGCCTGGTTTCGTTTATTGATTCCAATCAGTCTCCTGTATAGTTATTTTTCCCAGGCGTAGAATATTTATCAGTTCCTCTGAGTTATTTATGACACTGTATTCTGGAATCCTGGTTTACTTCTATCTCTCTGTCACCTCTGTCATTCATCTCAGCAGTTAAAACAGCAGAATGGCACAGCAAGTAATCAGTTTAAGATAGAAGTGGATCATTAAGTTGCCATTTTATGCAGCACTGTCACTCTATTTGATGCTGTATTGGTCTTGTATTGCTATTGTATTTAAACAAAAACCTACTTGTTAAAATTGTTTGTGACTAAAATGAATCAAGATTATCCTATTTCTGGCAGTAGGTGTTTAGTGGTTGTTGACGTGTTTCCCTCCCTCCCAAACACAAAAGTTCTTTGATGTCAGGATGCAACAAAGTGTTGACCCACATCAGCTGACATATGTGGAGTAAAGGTAACTTATTGGGCACTTACATAAATCCTCCTTGAAAATCTATGAAGTGTAACGGCCTAAGGCATGACCTGTGGATGTTACCTCGTAGGAAATTCTAGTGTGCAGGACTCATTTAAATGGATAAGGTTGCCAGGTCCCTCTTCGCCACTGGTGGAAGGGTTTTAGAGCAGAGCCTGAGGAGTGTGGGGTCTGGGGAGGGGAGAGACTTCAATGCCATAGAGTCCAATTGCCAAAGTGGCCATTTTCTCCAAATGAGCTGATCTCTATCGGCTGGAGATCAGCTGTAATAGCAGGAGATCTCCAGCTAAAACTTGGAGGTTGGCAACTCTATAAATGAACAAGAGATGTGACAAAGCAATAAGAGAACCCTCCACCCTCATCTCAGAGCTTCAATTATCCACCCCAAAACCTTCATCTTAATGCCAAATTCACACTCATTCAAGAGCTTATTCTCTAGGTAGCAGGGCAGATATGAGAGAAATAGTTTTAGTAATTTATTATTTATTTAAATGTTAATATCCCACTTTTCTCTCTAGAGATCCTAGAGATGTGTCAGATAACTTCTGGGTTTCCCCGGAAGTGACATCATGCAGTTGCCAACAGCCACACCCCCACGCACATCTCCACCCCTCCTGGTCTTTCACTGGTTGCAACCCCTTGGCTCTTGCCCATGCTTTGACCTCTGGCTACTCCCAGCCCTTAGACCTGCATACAGGAAGCATAAAAAGGCATAGTGACAAGGTGTGCAACAACAGTTCTTCTCCCTGCCTCCTGCCTCCGGAAGTGTGCTGCACTTCCCGGATGGAAAGATTCCCCCCCCCCCTTTTTGGATGGCCTGGAAATATGTGACTACATGTAAAATGTTGCTCTTTTTAAAAATCACTGAACTTCAAAACTTTCAGTGACTAAATTGCAGAGTGTATTTTTTTTAAATCAACTGTAAAAGTTGTTTGCTTAACGTAATGGATACTGGGGGGAAATGTGCCCATCTTAAGATAACAGCCAATTTCACTGAGATCTTATGACAGGTGGAAATAACAGACTCTCCATCTTGAGAACTCTGATTACCCTGCTGTCTCATATGATGCCTTTAAAGCTTGTCATTCTTACACTGGGCTGGTGGCTCAAACATATAATAACGTCGTCCTCAGGAGTTAAAGCGATAGGATTAAACACAGTCATGCTAAACGGATCACCTCACAATTCTCTTTTTTCCTTGGCTGCCCTACCTTCCCTTCTTATCATTTAAAAAACAGTTTCAACTGGCCTGGAAGAAAGTGATGAAAGAGAGCAATTAAAATCCTACAGACAAGTGAAATTTGATTACAAGCGGAATTATATATAGGCGTTGATTCTCAGGAACTTCATATGTGATGTACCCAGTTAGCAATCACCAGTAATTATGTTTGCAACTACCTCTTCCAAGATAAAACTTTGGTTACTAATTATGTGTCATTAAATACATGCTTATGCATGCAAATAAATAATTGTTTTCATAAACTCTGCTAAATGAGGTTGTTGTGGCCTGCATATACAAGACACTCTGGATGGTTAAACTCTGCTATATTGTACACTGTCTTCTGACAGGAATAGCTGTGCTGGTTGGGCATTGTGAAAGGCTTGCAATATAGGGATGGTAAGGGGAGCAGCCCATGTGTCCTGGGTTTTAGACTACGCGTGGCTTTTTCTCAGGAGCCCCTGTTGTCCCGACCAAGTTAATGATGATGCGCATGAGTGTCTATTGTTGTATACAACTAAGTGGGCCTTTGTACTGAGTTTGTTTTCAGTATTCTCTTCTTCTCCTCATCTGAATTTTGCTTTGGGTGTGGGAATTCTGAGTTCCTGATCTGGTTTCCAAAGTGGAATCATTTAAGACATCATTAGACATCATCCATTGTTCCATGTTCCCCTGGCACATTTTATATGGAGTGTGGAACATGTACAGTTTGCTGCAGCTTTTAATTCCTTCATGTCTTTCCCACCATTTCAGTAATAACACACATATGAACCATAATAAAACAAAACAATAGTGTATGATTGCACATTAATTCTTTTTATATAGTGTTTCACTTATGTAATGTATACTAACTTGTATTGATCAAACACCCCAAAATGAAATGGTTTGGTAAGTTGTATCAGGATTCTTTTTGCATGGAGTTTTCTTAATGTACTGGAGAGCATGTGCACATCAGCAAAGCATCACACAAAGGGATGCGATCATTTGTACAATCAAATCAGAAGTGTGGGTGGTCTATGATGAGCTTGTGCACGTACGTTGATAAGAAGGGATACGAATCAGCTGAAGGAACTCAATGCAGCAGACAGTCTAAACTCCAAATCTCAAATTAAGTTTCTCAGTTCTCTTACAGTGCATTCCTGAAGGGGGGGGGGCGAACCGCAGCAGCCTGGACGGTGCAGCTGAGAATCCTCCTCAGAGGCTTCCCAGCTGCCACGGAGGGGGGGGGAAGCCTTTTTTCCAAAATAAAACCAGGAAAAAAGGCTTTTTCCCCCATAGGGAAAAAAAGGTGGTGCAGGGCCGCTGCCATCCTGGGAGGTGTTCCCGGGCTGAAAGGGGTTTGGAAGCTGCCTAACGGTAGCTCCCCCCCCCCCCCAGAAAGCCCTGGGAATGCCTCCCAGGATGCCGGTGCGGGGACTTGCACTAGGAGAACGCTGGTGGGATGGACACTGGTAGGATGGACGCTGGTGTAGGGGTCACACCGGCATATGGGTCATGCCGGCTCCTGAGAGCATCCCCCCCCCTTCAGGAATGCACTGTTAGTTAACAATTCAGAAGTAGAGTGTGTAGGGCAGAATGAATTTATGGAACAAAATGAGGGAAATACTGCAAAGTATAAGAAAGGAAAGTAATCACACAAAATGTTCTTTAATGGTCTTTAGAACACCGTGTTTGCATTTTGATCTAAAATGGAATTTGGATTTTGCTGAGCCTTGCTTTTTTATTAAAATATGTTTGCATCTGCATCAGAATCTAAAATGGAGTCTCCACATAAGGTCTGGAAGAATTGTCTCACTTGAAATCCTGTGTGCTACGATTAATGATTCTCAGAGACTGGATTAGCAGTGCTCATCAGATTCAAGGGGGTAGGAGACAAAACTTCAGTAGGTGTTTTGTCATTCTACTCAGCTACTATAAAATAAAATTGTTCAATGCTTTCTGAGACCCCAGGGACTTTGCTTTAGGGGGGAAGTAAAAAATTCTACAAGATATCCAGATGATGACATTAACCATGACCTCTTGTCTTCATAAATCTTTGTCTGTGAAGCGACATTGAAGATATTTGGATTGACATGCCAAATTGCCAGTTATAATACCCATAATGGGTATTGTGGCCATGTTAGTAGGGCACTTTATCCAACTGACTCTCACTTTACATGTGAAGCATTATATAAAACCCACCAACTTCCCCCAGTTTCATGCTGGATTGGTTTTTATAATGTTCAGTTTTGAGTAACAAAAATGAAAGTTCAATAAAGAGATGGCAGACTTCATTAAATCAATTATATTTTGGAGAAAACATAGGATTATTACCATGTTTGGTTAGAAGACACATGTATACATACTCGATACACTTTGATGTGAATGTTGTCTTCTTCCTCTGCTGGCTTTTTGCCTTTTGTCTCCATGATGGACAGAGATAATTTACTGCTTAGGTAAAACCTAGAGGCAAGCAGATCTCAACACCAAGATCGAGGTGGGGGGGATCATAAAAAGGAAGCTTCTTTGCAGTACTCTCGTCTGCTGAGTCTTCCTCTGATGGAGAAAGAATTTCTTTGTTAGATGATATCTTTCTCTATTGCAGAAATGCTTGGCAGGAGGGCATTGTAGGATCACATTTGGCAGGATAGAATTGTAAAATCCAGCCCTTAATCCTGTTTTATACTTCTGGGGAGTTTTGATCTGAATTTTTCAAAACCATCCAGTAACGATGTCCATAGTCATGTTTTGTATTCCACAAAAATGAGTTTGTAAAACTACTTGTGTTGCTCTGCAATAGATTTCCCTCTGTGATCAATTTATAAGAGGAAAGTGCCATTAGAACAAAGAATTTATTTGTTCTCCAGCAACTTGAATGCATAGGTTCTGTTAGACATAATACTAAACCATTGTACACTCTCCCCCTCCATCAAGCTCACCCTGTTTGGAGGCAGAGCATAATTGGCAGCTGCAGCCAAACTGTTTATACTATTCTTTGCACTTGTCCTTCAAACCAAAATTGCAAATCTTTTAGTGCAATTCTAAGGGTTGTCTGTGCTTCAGCAGCTGGTTGCTGGTCTAACTGTGGCATTGCTAGTATGCTCCCTAAGGGTTTTGCTAGTGAGTGGCCAGCAGGAAAGAGTGTGTAGCTGGGTTTTCGTGGCCGCAACTGCATCAGTGTTCCCAGCAACCACACCATAGCGTCCCATCTGGACGTTGTGTTGCAATGGCTGGGCAGTGACTGACAGGGTAGGCAGAACCAATCAGGAGCCAGCAGAGCTGGGGGCGTAGCCTGGCATATCTCTGCCCAGGAGTGGGAAGGGGCATGGCTAGGGATTTTGGCACTGTGTCCCCCTTAAAAGGACAAAGTCCTGTCACAAGTCCCTTGGTAGCTGACAGAGTTGGCAAGAGCCCCAGCAATTCCCCTCCCATGGATGCCCTTGGGTGCCCTCACCTCAAGAGGGGCACAGGGAGAGTGTACCAAGTCTCTGTCGCTCACCTGTGGGGGCTCCTCTTGGCAGCCCAGACATACTGCTGAGATCACCATATTCCTGCTCAGTTGCCAGGGCCCCAGCAAGGGCTCCAAGTCCCCTCCCAAAACCCCGCCCTCCTCAGGCTCCACCCCAAAAACCTCCCTCCGGTGGCAAAGAGGAACCTGGCAACCCCATCTATGACCTTTGCTTCCAGGGTCCAAATTGATTGAAGCTGCTTCCTTTAATCCTTTTAATAGAAATAAAATAAAACAATTAAAGGAAAATGACATGGGGTCACACTTAGACTTTATGCCATGCAGGTGGCTTGTATATGCTCTTCATACCCCTGCCTGTTACCCAGTCAGAGGCAAATGTGATCTTCAAGTAAGCTGCATTTTAAGTTCATTCAACTGATTTGTGCTCATGAAGTGAAGGTTCAAAAACTCATGGCTTGTTGGCAATATTGATATGTCTTAATTTAATAAATTTCCTTGTTTTGTGGAAGTAATGTTCAGGGGTCTCCCACTTACAGCTTTGTACCTAGCTGCCTAGCACAAGTCTGTGCTTAGCACTTGCTATCTTAGAGCTAAACTAGACATGGTGGTGGCCATGGGGCCAACCCTTGGCCACTGACACCATTTTAATGGAGAATTTAGCTGTTTAAATATTGCTGTGAGGGCCAATCCTGATTGGGCCTGTGGTATGGCAGCAACAGGCAATCTTGCTCCAACTGTCCCTTTTAAAGTGCCAAAACAGACAAGGAGGGGAGGCTGTTTTGGCATTTTAAAAGGCATGGGGGGGGGGGCAAGATTGCCCGCTGCTGCCACATCCTTGCTCAGGCTGTTGCAGCAATTTTTTAATGGCTAATTTGTCCTCTAAAACGGTGTTAGTGGCCACAGGTTGGCCCCCTGGCTGCCGTCACATATAGTTTGGCCCATAGGTATTATGATTCCTTATGTTATTAAAGTTGATAGCCTCCTTCAGGTGACACTCAAAGCCTATGGACTGTGAACACATTAATTCATACTTAATTTTCCATTATATTTCCCAAAGTCAAGAGTGGTACTATCAGTCTGTTTTTTAGTACTAGCTACAACATCAAGGAGCTGTCTGTGAGGTGAGGGGGAGCACATTTGCCTGCATTCATGGAATATATGTGCTTTGCAAGTTGCATTACATGAACATTGAGAACATTGAGAAGCTTTGTGACTGTTTACTTCAGAACTCTGCAGCATCTTTTCCTGGGGATTTAGCAAAGCCAAGCCTGAGCGTCTTTCAAAAATGTTGTAAGAATTTCTTGATTGGTATTAGGATACAGGTATTAGGATACAGGTATTTCAGTGTGTGTGTATGTGTGTGTGTGTTAAGCCCCAACAATGTGTTATCAGGTAGGCTAAAACCAAATAGATATTTCCCCCCTTAAAATTCAAGCTGACGGGAGCAGATGGTTTTTTTCTGTCTCCAACATGTCTTAGCATCAGTCAAACAATAGAATAGAGTGAGTTTTGTACCTATGTTGTTTGTGGTTCTGTTGAAACATTGTACATGTTTAGTCGTTGTCTCCCTTGGCTATAAGGAGTTTGTTATAATAGATCTTCCTGGTTGCTGTCTGGAAGATGGAACATCAAGTGCCAACTACACATTTTGCCTTTTAGCTCTGGGGTCCTAGAATCCCTGTTGTACAGACCTCAGTCCTGCCTATAGGGTAGGTTTTTAAATTTGTTGTGAAGATTAAACCTTCTGCTTAACTTTTAAATGTTAATTTAAATGTTAATTTAAATGTAAATCCTTCCAAAATGTTTCATGAAGTGGCGTAGTATTTCAGGGAAATTGGGGTGGCTTTTTCAAAACCAAGGAACAAAGAGGGCAATTAACCTTCTTTAGAAAATTACATTGTTTTAAGGTAAGGTTGCCAACCTCCAGGTATTGGTTGGAGATCTCCTGCTATTATCACTGATCTCCAGGTAATTAAGATCAGTTCACCTAGAGAAAATGGCCGCTTTGGCAATTGGACTCTATGGCTTTAAAACCCATTGAAGTCCCTCTCCTCCACAAACCCTGCCCTCCTCAGGCTCCTTGCCTAAAAGTTCCAGGTGTTTCCCACTCATCTGGCAACCCTATTTTAAGGGAATACTTGGCAAATAATTGCATCAGGCTTGGAACAGGTGCTATGAAAAATCTGCTGTCTTATTATGGGTGTGACAAAACAGGGATAACTGAAGTATCCATTTCCTGATGTTTGAATAGACTGTCATATTTCTGAATATTGAAAGGAAAGCTAGGATAATCAGGCTGCTGTTCTAAAAAACAAAGACATAAGAGGTTTGGTCTTATAATTCTTACCTAAACTTTATACTTCATTTATCATGACATATTGGTAAATGCTTGATGATACCAATATTGCCAAATAAATATTTAGATCAACTATGTGGCACTGGCCAGATCCCATGTCCATATGCAAAAAAAAAGGTCTAAATCAGACCTTGAGACATAACAAATTCTGATAATTATCTGTATCTGAAAAGCCTTAAAGTGCCCTCAAAAATATCCAGTTCTACCAACAGTTCTGTAGTTTACCAATAAAGTTTGGTATATCAGAACTGGCTGAGAAAGGTTCACATTTCTAAAGTTTTCAAGTTGATCCTTCTTGTCAAGACTGATATAAAAATATAATAGAAAACACATCCAGAATAGTTGATTATGACAAACTTGTGAAGGTACTGTCCATTCATTAAGCCCAATTTTAGTCCCAGTTTTTTTTAAATATACTATGTATATGACTAAAACTTGCCAGTCAAAATTTAGAAGAAGTAGTGACATATTTACAGTCAAGCCAGGAATCAGTTCCTATTTTCAATGCTAGGGTTTTGCTCTGGGGCTTGTAGAGTAGTAATGAAGAAGAATACCTCTGAGTATATACAGACAGAAGAAAATTGAATATGTTTGAGATCAGGGAGAATTGTTTCAGAGCAAAAAGAGCTACTTGCTCAAGGTAGTCTTGAGACCCAGCTTCTCTACTTTTGGAAACTAAACATTCTGACATCCTGACTGTTGGTTGCAGTTAATTTTGCTTACTCTGCTACTTTCACAGGCTGAACAGGCTCGGTGACATAATTGTTTCACTACTCCATTTGTATTGTTTATAACAGGGATGCTAAAAACATGATTAGATATTACAAATTGTTGTGGTCCAAAGGTTATCTGACTATGAAAGCAAGGTCGCTGTAGAAACAGACCATAAAAGATGGCTTTGCAACCAGTTACGCTGGGAACATGGTTTTCGTTGTAACTAGTTGAATCCAAGGGATTCAAGTATGAAGAGAGGGCAGTTGAAGGTTTAAAGGCCTAATCAGTGGTCAAGCTTCCTTCACCAAGTTCACTGAGCCTTCAAGAGTAGCCGAATTGAAACTACAGAAATGTAAATAATGTCTAGCAAAGAAAAAACGAAAAGGTAATATTAGAGACAAAATGTGAAATAGAGATAAGGTTGGGTATGCTATGATGCTGGCACATTTACCGGAGTATCTTGAGAACCATCTCTCTCCCCCACCCCCTTATGGTCTTGCGAACCCATCTGCATTTGTGCAGAGCAATGATTTATCGTTCAGAATGTTTTATTTATCTGCATTGATCTCCATGCAGACTAGGTTTTGATACTGCTGTGCATTATTTTATTATTATTGTTTTTGGTGTTTTACATATATATAAATGCAGAAAGGACCGTTCTGAATTATTTGCAGCAATTATGTTAAATCCCAGTTTCCCCTGCACAGTGATTTTCAGTGCTCCCAAGAACTATGATAAATACTTTTAATATGCTTTAATGGGTTACTGTTACAAGAAATTGTTGTACTTGCCACTACAGAGGCAGCATTACATTACATTACAGTGCAGACAATTAAACGGAACAATGAAAAAAATGCCAGGCTTGAAACAACAGCTCTTTGGAGCTCTGTGCGATTCAATTCTGTGATCAACATAATAGGGGAAGATAGTGAGTGAAATTTAGATAGCTCAGCTAGATATGATTGTGTTTGTAATATCTCCATCAGGGATTAATGCTCCCTTATTCAGAGAGATTGATTAGCTCTTGAATTATTTTTCTGATTGATTACTATTGTACTGTAACATCCCGTCTTCATATATCTAACCAGGATCAATATAACTTTATTGTTAGAACTTCATATTGGCACAGTTATGGTGCAATCAGCAGTAATTTGTGGTTCCTCAATTACAATTTTAAAGGGAATCTGCTACGTCTGTTACTTTAGCTAGTAGCCATATTTAACGAGGAGAAAATTAACTTCCTTGCATCATGTCTGAAAGAAGTGTAGCATTAATTTTACATATGCTCCAACATAAGCATTTTCCTCAGTGTATTAGTTATAATTTCATTTAAGAGAATGTGAGAAAAATTAAGAGTTGCAAACTTAGCCAGCCTTGTGTACAATTTATATGGTGATTCATTTGTATAAAAAGGAGTTGCTTACTAGGGATGACAGACTCCAGGTGGGACCTGGGGATCCTCTGGAATTACAGCTAATCTCCAGAATACAGAGATTGGTTATCCTGGAGAAAATGGCTACTTTGGAAAGTGAACTCTATGGCACTGCAGCCCACTGAGGTCCCTCCTCCCACCCCGGGTACTATCCCCAAATCTCCATGACTTTCCTAACCTGGATCTCGCAACCCTATCCCCTCTCCTCACCCCCCACTAGTGGCCAGGAGGGACCTGACAACCCTAGTGCTTACACTAAAGCCTTCCTAGGAGACTTATTTAATAAACAATTGTGTGGGTCTAAGCTTTAGTCACTCATTGCCAGAGATAAAACACTCCCTCAAAGAGACTCTTTTTATTATTCATTAAATTCCAGGGCTTAGCCCAAAATTGAGATTTGAAGCCTGATCCCTTAAATCAGCGGGCCCCAACCTTGTAGAGCCTGCGGGCACCTTAGGGTTGCCAACCTCCAGGTGGTGGCTGGAGATCTCCCACTATTACAACCGATCTCCAGGCAACAGAGATCAATTCACCTAGAGAAAATGGCTGGTTTGGAAGGTGGCCTGTATGGAATTATACCCCATTGAAGTCCCCTTCCTTCACCAGACCCCACCGACCTCAGGCTCTACCCCCAAAATCTCCAGGTATTTCCCAGCTCAGAGCTGGCAAACCTAGGGCACCTTTGGAATTCAGACACAGCTTTGTGAATGCAACCAGACAATGTCTGCTACCAATTGGGTGCTGCCACAGCTTACCTTCAGTCACATTGTGAGGCTCCTTATTCTGTGATGGCAGCTGCTGCTGAAGCAAGATTTTTAGAAGTTTGAACAGCCAATCAAATGTCCAGTAGCCAATCAGAAGCCTTGCTGGGCAAAAGTCTCATCTGGCCTCACCTCCTTTCTAAAAACACTTGGTGGGTGCCAGGAAAGGTGTTAGCAGGCACCATGGTGCCCACAGTCAACATGTTGGGGACCCCTGCCTTAAGTTCTGGTGTCCACCATTGATTTCACATAAATTAAGCTAGTGACCCATCTGGTGGAACACAGCCTATGAGCTGCATAGGTCAGTTCAGCAAATAAACCTTTGCTGCCTTGAGCTATAAAACAGGAGGGAAATGTTTGGCCTGCTAGGTCAAACAATATAGCTGATGAGCTGTGTTTGGAGTTAAGCTGCAGGTACTGATTTAACGCGCCCCCAGCCCAAAAGCCTTTTAATAGAACTAGATGGTGCTGAGACCAAGTCAAGCATCAAAGGCACGCCAGATGAGAGACTTTCAAAAGAGCAGCTTGCATTTTCAATATTAGTTTTAAAGTTTCTGGGCACCCAATTCAGTTCAAGATTATGGCATTGAGGAAAGCTGAGTCTAAGTCTTCTCTTGCACCATTTTCCTGGTCTGAAATAACTCTGCATAGCAGTTTTTGTCCTATTAGGGCAAGCATTCAGGTACCCCTATCAGTACCTATATCATGGCTACTAGTTTGGAGCTTAAATCTCCACCACAACCGCCTAGGGATGCCAGGTCCACCCTGGCAACCAGCAGGGGATGGAAAGGGGGGGACTTACCAGCTATGGAGGGAGGCCAAGGATGACCTCACTTCCGGAAGTGACATCATCACATCGGCAACTAGGGTTGCCAGGTCCGGGTTGGGAAATACCTGGAGATTTTTGGGGTGGAGCCTGAGGAGGGAGAGGTTTGGGAGGGGAAGAACTTCAATGCCATAGAGTCCAATTGCCAAAGTGGCCATTTTCTCCAGGTGAACTGATATCTATCAGCTGGAGATCATTTGTAATAGTGGGAGATTTCCAGCTACTACCTAGAGGTTGGCAACCCTATTGGCAACACTGAGGGAGATGGTCTGGTATTTGGATAGAAATCCTATGGTAGAAGCTGTTTTACCATAGAGTTTTGCCCAAATACCAGGCCATCTCCCTCGATGTTGCCAATAGGGTTGCCAACCTCTAGGTAGTAGCTGAAGATCTCCGCTATTACAACTGATGTTTGAGAAAAGTTGGTTCATGAGCATTCTTTACCAGCTACCAAACATGTGCTAATGGTAACACACACACCTGTTATTTCATTGTCCCTAGACTAGGGGCCCCAACCTTTTTGAGCCTATGGTCACCTTTGGAATTCTGATACAGGGTGGTGGTCACAACAACAAAATCGCTGCAACAGTAGGTGGAGCCAATCACGAAATGGCTGCTCCAGGTGGCGGAGCCATCTACAATAAGTCAGGTTATATATAACTCTAATAGTAACTGTTTACCTTTCAGGCAGAAGCTCTGTCTAATAGGATGCCTTTTAATCTACACAGCCAATCAGAAGCCCCACCTGGCCCCATCCACTTTCTAAAAACACTTGGCAGGTGCCAGGAAAGGTCAGCAGGCACCATGGCACCCATGGGCACCATGTTAGGGACCCCTGCCCTAGACAATGCCTGTAAAAAAAGTTCACATAGTATGAACCTTTTAAAATTTAGTATATGTGTTTATTTCAAGGGGACTGCGATGAATAATTCCAGCAAGATCTGCATGTTATTTAGACAGAAATGTACTGGTTTGTCATCAAACTGTTTGCTTAGGGCTGTTTTGACAATCTATGTCAGGATAACAAATCATACCAAGAATAGAATTCTCTTCTTCAAAAAGGAGCAGCTAATGTGAGACAAAACATTAATTTTCACCTAATGGGTCTGAATTCCACCAAGGTGCTTACAATTCACTGTTATTTCAGGTTTCGGTCTTTTTATATAGAAACGTGAAGCAGTTGATTCCTTATAAAGACTAGTACATTATTTTTTAAATCTTTATTTTGTGTTTTGTTACCATAAACTAGACCCCCTTGGTTAATTAAATAGATGTCACTGAAGGAGGACTCTTCTTTAACCCATATCGAGCAAACATATGAGCAAACATATGTTAAAGTTCCATTAGATATCTGGATTTGGCCCAAAAAAATGAGAGGAAGAAATTTTACAGTCATAATTTCACTATTGATGCACTGTTGCATTCCTGGTCACAATTTGGCCAGAAAATAGCACCTTCTATCTCTCCATTATCTTCAGTTATCAGATATATTCATTCATTCATTCATTCATTCATTCATTCATATAATCATACCATGACCCTGATGACTTTAAACATTGGGAACACTGTCAATGTGACAGGTACCACACACTAATAACAAATAACATTGTTGCACCCTTTGAAGTTATGATGGAAAAAGGAGGCACAAATATTTCCATATTTCAATATTTATAAATTAAAAGCTTTCTTATGGCACAGTTGTAAAGAGTAGTACAGAATTTAAGGAAATTCACTGGGTGTATCTATAATTATTTGTCATCTTTTAGAAAATCTCTGTTCCTTCAGAACATTATGAAATTAGACCTAGAAGTAGTCTGGCATTCAGCTAAAGATATGTGTAAGATTTATAGACCCCTTCCAATCTGGGTTTAGGCATGGTTATGGGGCTGAAACAGACTTGGTCACTCAGGCGGACGACTTGTGCCAAGAAATGGAATGAGGGAGTGCAACTCTATTGATACTCTTGGACCTCTCAACAGCTTTTGATATCATTAATCACAGTATCCTTCTGGAGTGCCTATCTGGACTGGGATTGGGAGTCATCTGGGAGGCATGAATAGAGCCTCTGGAATGAATAAACTGAATAACAGCAATTTTTTTTTTAATTCAGAAGGTTTTGCCTACTTATACTGAACACTTTCTTTAAACAACACCTTTACTAACCCTGCCAGACTCTCAGTCTTGGTGGCTGAAAAAGAACTTTTAAAAGGAGAAATCCACCTCTGCTAAAAAAAAATTAGCCCTAATTAGCAGGTATCATATAACAAATGAAAAAAATCTGTTTCTTTAAAAAGTTGTTCGGTGGGATGAATCAGTGCTTCAAGAAGGATGGTGCTGCTGCTGGCCCAATACTAGTCCCATAGAAGTCCCAGTTTGGGAAAAGAAAAGTTGCCTGGCAGAGACCCAGCAGAACTTAGGGAACAGAAAAATGTTGCTTTCTCAGTGCTCACTGTGAAAGAACACAACATTTGTAATAAAGCCTTTGCTGCTTATACCTATTGATTCCTTCTCTTGTATGTTTTCCTAATCTCCAAGAGTGAGAGCTGTGGGAACTTGTCAGACAGCCCCCCTTCTTAGTATATCAGCCCATTAGAGTTTTTTTGCCTTTATTTTCTCTTTCTATATTACACAAATTATAGTACAAAGTAATCGTCCCTGTCCAAGAAGGATAATCAGGATGCAGAGACAGGCTGGCCCGTTCAGATGAAATCCATATGTGAGCAAAGAGTGATGCGTGGGGTCAGAACTCCTGCATTTAGGCGTGGGGTCAGAACTCCTGCATTTAGGATTGTGGAATGTGAGCCCAGTAGCCTGAATTTTGTGAAAATGGATTATAGCCAAAGTCTTTGGTGACAATGCTAATTACCTGTTGGGTTGGGAAAGAAGAGAGACATTCCAGACAGTCTCTGTTGTCCTCGTGACGCAGACCATCTGTTCAGCTGGAGAGATCCTTACACATAACCATGGGAATGCAACCTAGATCAGGGCCAAGTTGCTTTTTAAAAAATCTTATTTTTAAATGATTATGGAAATAATTTTCTTTCGGTTAGTATTAAAGAGTATAAATGGACCCTCCAAGCACCTCAGTTTCTCTGTTTTTACCATCACAGTGTAGAATATCCTAGGAATGAGCTATGTGACTTATCTTATTTTTTGTTTTGTTTTCTTTTTCTGTTGCCACCTGGCTTATATTTTCCCTCAAGAAATTCCTTTGATCAAATCGCTATCAGGCAATTTAAGAAATGTTATTTGGTCTCTTTTTCCCTTTTAACCTTTAAGTACTTAAATGGTCATGACCTTCTCATCAATTGATGGACTAGATTATTATGAATGCTTGAATAGTGCTTCTTTTTCTAAAAAAACAACAACATTATTTTCAAAAGGCTACCTCTCAAATATTGGTGGATTCACCTTTAGGAGAAGAACATAATATATTAATCATGACACTTTCAGCCTTTAAAAACACAAAAAGATATCTTATATGGGTCTAGGTGGTATTTTACTCCTCCAATTACGCATTGCAGATTACAGGATACAAGAGAGGCAAAAGGTTATATCTCTGCCTTTTTAACTCAAAACATTTTCCCTTTCTCCTACTGCTATTGCAGCAGGACTAACCATGCACAGTGGTGACATTTCATGATCTGTAGTTATGGCTGCTTTATACATTATAACTCGTACATGGAGACCTCTGAAAGTTGCTTTTCAATGATTTTAGCAGGGCTTCTAACACTTGTAAGCTTTCAACCACATGTCTAAGCCCCTCACAAGCTGCATGTACCTAATCATTGGCCCTGGCACAGTGATTATCAGTTCAGTTGAGCTGACAAGCATGGTAAGAAGTTCAGAATCATTACTTCTCTGCATGCAGCATAAGGTAGACCTTAAGCATTGGCAATATCACTGAACAGGGCACTCCTTGCTCATCCGGGTCATTAAAAGTGTGCCAAAGACCATTTTCCGATCATACTAGTGATCTGGAAAATCAGGATCCAGGAGAGAGAGAGAGAGAGAGAGAGACAGCCAGCCAGCCAGCCAGCCAGCCAGCCAGCCTACCAAGGGTGATGCAGGAATCAAGCACTACAAAAAAAAGCTTAACTATTTCAAGGCTTGTGTGGTAGCTTCTAATCTACTTTCCCCCCTAGATTAGGAAGTTTCTGCATGGTGATGTATCACCTTTATAAGGGGCTACTCTGTGTGAAGTGGCTATTTCCATCGACCTTTTTCTCTTTAATAGTCATGGTAAAGACAATAATCCTGTATGGAGCTAGGTTAGGTGAATAAGATTCTCAGTCATTGTCTCTTGATACTAATTTCATTACTTTTGAAAGCCTCAAGGAAAAATGCCTCCAGCTTCATAGAGTACAGTAATATTTGGAATGGCTAAGTATAGAACTAGAATTTATTCTGTTTAAAATGTTCCCCAAAGGACTTCGGAAAATAGCACCTTGAAAATTTATACAGTTATTTATAAAGACTGTATAATTTTATCTGAACAAGAAGGAACTTTACTTTGCCATATGCAGTAATTGTGCAGTTCTGATAAAGTAATTGCACAATGGAATTTATGACAAATTACATATTAGAATTAATGTATTAGGACGACTACTAATATAGTTGGAATTGTGCCTGTTCATTCATTTGCTATGCCAAATTTTTTTTGCTTCAGTTCTAGTATCTAGATTTTCTGTGTTCATACAAGATTAAATATAACCTTGGTTTGAGGATTTATTTTTTTCTAATTGCCTCTAAAAAGGAAAAGTGTGGCTTCCAAGGCCCCAGTCTTCTATTTTGCCATTGCTTTGTACCTTGAACACTTTCATACCTAATTAGCACGAAGAGTAGAAACCAATTTACAGCTATTTAGAGAGAATGAGATGTGGTGTCAGAGGTTATTTTTCTTGTGGAAAGGCAGTTCATTCTTTTACGACAAAGGATGTGATACACTAATATCAATATTCATCTCTTTAATGTAAAAGAATTTTTCATTGATGCTGAATTCATTTAGGGAAAAATTGAGATCAAACTAACTTGGGGAACTGAAAATATGAAGCTAGGCCCATCGACTAGATCTCCACTAATTAAGAGAATTTTTAAGAAAGTTGAATACTTTAGAATAGTGAAATGCCACTTCATGTTACGGGGGGAGGGGGAGTTAAGTTCAAGTTAAGCTTAGTAATGCCTATGAAAAATAATTGGTATCTGATATTTGGATATTCAGAGGCAATATAGGTGTGTGTGGGGGGGGGAAGAAAGAGTAATTAGGGTTGCCAACCTCCAAGTGGGGGGATGGAGGTCTCCTGGAATTACAACTGATCTCTGACTACATCGATCACTTGTTTATTTATTATTTATGTATTTAAAAGATTTGTTCCTCTTCTGAACAAAATGGCTGCTTTGGAAGGTAGGCTGGATGGTACTATACCATATAGAGTTCCCTTCCCTCCCTAAACCCCACCCTCTACCCTCAAATCTCCAGGTCTTTCAGAACTAGGAGTTGGCAACCCTAAGAGTAATACTATGTGTAGACATTAGTATACAACATAGATCTTTAACAAATCCAAATTCCAAGTCCAAATTCCATTACGCAACCAGGGTTGTGTAATTTTTAAAATTCCATTTTGTTTCAAAAACCTTTATTGTAAATCCCTTTACAGTTATTTTCTTTTTTGTTTGTTTGTTTCTGTTTCAGTGGGAAATACTTTTCTTCACTGTAACTTTTCTTTTTGTTTCTTCCAATTGGGATGGAATTTTCAGCTACTGTACCCCTCTAGGGCTGTTGAATTTTAAAAAATTCGGTATAGTTCGGATTCGGACGAATTCAGCCCGTTTAGATTCGGGATATGCCAAAGTCCAAACTCCCCCACTTCGGATCCGTTCAATTCGTCGGGAATTCAAAGTTCGGAAAATAAATTCGGCCGAATAAAGCCATTAAAAACACAATCGCTCCTTTCCGCGGCTCTGGGGGGGCATTTTTGGGGTTAGAGGTCCCAAACTTTCAGCAGAGCTTCAACGGACGTTTATTGAAAGACTCCCCAAGTTTTGTAAAGATTGGGTCAGGGGGGGCTGAGATATGGGCCCTGAAAGGGGTCCCCCCATCCTTAATGTGCATCTCTCAGCAGAGCTTGCCGCCCACGCACAAAGCTCCCAGCCCCGACAACAGTTTGCAAACAACACAACCTTGTAAAACAACACCTTTGCAACAGGGAAAACCAGAAGACACACAACTGAAACCTCCCCCCTCAAACCAGGGAGCGAGAGACTCGAGGGGGAACACACACCCCAGGCAGAACCGACAAAAGCCCCTTTGGCTTCCCCCCCACCCACAGAAACTGCTCCCTCCCCACACACACACAGACTCTGCTTTCCCCCACACACACACACATACACAGGAGAAAAATTATAGATTAAAGCCCCCAAAGGGGTCTTACTGTGGCTGTCTTCTGTTCCATCAGGAGGGGCTGGGGAGGACTTGTAATCCAAGATGATTCCAATTAGGCACGGGACGTTTTGCTCTGGAGAAGATGCACACAGGATCGGCTGATCCATTCATCCCAATAGGGAAAAGGGGAAAGGGGAAAGCCCATATCTCAGGACCCCCTGACCCAATGTTCACAAAACGTGGGTGGTCTCTTAAGAACACTGGTCTGAAACGCCGCTCAAAGTTTGGGATCTGCACCCCCAAAAATGCGCCCCCTGCAGCCACGGAAAGAGAAAAGGGGGAGGCGATATTTCTGCTCCCACTGAACCCATCTTTACAAAACTTGGGTGGTATCTTAAGAATAATTGTCTGAAGCTATGCTGAAAGTTTGGGGGCTATATCCCCAAAAAAGCGCCCCCTGCAGCCACATAAATGGAAAAGGGGGGAAGGAAAAGGGGGAGAGCCCATATCTCGAGACCCCCTGACCCAATGTTTACAAAACTTGGGGGGTATCTTAAGAAGCTTCATCTGAAGCTCCACTGAAAGTTTTGTGTCTGTACCCCAAAAAATACACCCCCTGCAGCCACAGAAAGGAGCAAATGTGCACAAGCACCCCCCCACACACACACACGAGGATTTCGCTCTCTCTCTCTCCCTGGCCGGGCCGCACATCAGCTGATTCCTCCAGTACTCAATCCTGACTGATTGGCCAGAAGAAGACCCAGCTTGGCCACCGATTGGCCGGGGGAGGAGAATGCTGCTTACTGACGATTATGCTGCTTACTGATGGCCCCGAATTTGCCGGATTTATTCGCGAACTCCCGAACTCGCTGAATTCGGCTCCCCGGTTGCCCGCCAGTTTTGAGTTCGGTTCCTCCCGAACTAAAAACCACCGAATCAGGGGAAATTTGGCTGATTTTCAGTTCGGGCCGAACCGAATCAACAGCCCTATACCCCTCAACTATGGAATCCCATCTGCCAAATTTCAGACAGTCAGCAGAAAATGTTCCCATTTTACACACAGTGAGGGCAGAGAGAAGCATTTCTCAAGAAAGCAGATAAAATGGTGGACTGGCAATAAACAATATATAAATAGTAAAGAAAATGCTGTTGGGTGCTGCCTTTTAACCAGTGTTTTATTGGGGGGGGGGGTTTCAGGAATGTTGTCAGTGGAGTAGCAGTTTCAAGAGGGAGAGTGACACAGGAAGAGGAAAGAAGGGCTTTTACACTTTCTTTCCCCATGCTGATGTCCTTTTGAAAACCACCACCTCAATATGTTTTAACCTTTGCTAGGAAAATCTTAGAGAGCCAGTGTGGTGTAGTGGTTAAGGTGTTGGACTAGGATCTGAGAAACCCAGCTATGAATCCCCACACTGCCATGGAAACTTGCAGGGTACCTGTGCTAGCTTGGCCTAGCCAGAGAGTCTCAGGTTACCAAAGGCTGGAGCTTACAGGAGGTTGAATGCAGGCACTGGAACCAGCTTCTGGTTTGAGGCTTGCCTCAAGCTAGGAAATAGAGTTAAAGGATGGCACACAGAAGCAAGGCCAATAGTCCAGTCCGAGAGTCTAAAGTCTGGGGTGTTGAGTCAGAGAAGCATTGGTAGCAAAGTCAGCATGCAGGAGCAAGGCCAGGAATCCAGTCTAAAAGTCATAAGTCCAGGGAGTCGTCTCAAGGAAGTATCAGCAGCAAAAGTCGATAGCTCTTTTGCAGAGTTGTTTTCACAACGCTGGTGTGTCCTAGGGAAGGCTTTAAGCTGGTTTCCGCTCATTGCCACCATCCTTTGATGACTCGCAGTCTTCCAGCCATCTCCTTAGGGCTTCTAAACAGGCACTGTGTCTTTTAGCCTGAAGCTCTGCTCTGCCTCATTGCCTATGATGTTCAGCTGCTTCAGGTGAGCTGGGTAGGTCATGGCTCTGCTTAGTTACAGCTGAAGCTGAGTCATCAAAGCAGCTGGTTCTGCATCTACTCTAGTATCCTCAGCAGGACTGGTGTGTGGTTCTGCCTGTTGGGGTTCAACTTGGCCTGGACGCTCGGCCAACTGAGGTTCAGGGGAGACTGATTCTTCCTGGCATGGCTCTTCCTCTGATGATTCCTTATCCCAGAGGGATACAGGCGGAAAATAGTCATGAGGGTTAAACTTAGGGACCAAAACTTGACACAGAAACAAGATAGCATCCCAGTACAGAGGAAGCAAAACTGTGCATGGATGGAACGTTGGATGTGGGATTTCTGTTGCCACTTTAGGCTTGGATTTGGGGGTGGTGGCTTTGAGCGGTAGCAAGAAGTATCAATCTAGGTTGCAACATTCAGGCTTAATTTACTTAATATAACATTTCACTTTGTTTGGATGAATAGCTGTAAGATTATTACTGATTGTTACTGAGACCACTAGCCTTTCTCCTTCACCTCAGTTGGATTATTGCCAGGAACTAATTAATGCCACAAGTCTGCAATTAACAAGTCTTATTGTATGAATTTGATCTATGGTTTATATTGGGGGGGGGCAAGTCTTAAAATAATTGCCATGATCTGCATAACTATGACTGAAGCACAGCTACCAAATGATGCAGGTATTATAGCCCTCAAAATCACTTGAATGGCTGTGCCCTTTATATCCGTTCAGTACCATCAAAGGGAGTAGTTTTAATTATGAAGGATGATCTGGATGATAATTGGTAATGCTTAGTGCACTAGTATTCACTGATTTAACATCCACAGACTGCTGATACCTAATTTTCTTTATTATGTTCTGGGGGAGTTTTGGGGTGCTTCTACAAGTATTTTAAAGCTCATAGCGCAGTGTTACCAACATTGAGCAATTTGGGTACCACTAATTTTAATGGGGCCCTGACCTGGATGGCCCAGGCTAGCCTGATCTCGTCAGATCTCAGAAGCTAGGGTCAGCCCTGGTTAATATTTGGATGGGAGACCACCAAGGAATACCAGGGTTGCTGTCCAGAGGAAGGCACTGACAAACCACCTCTGTTAGTCTCTTGCCATGAAAACCCCAAAAAGGGGTCGTCATAAGTCAGCTGCGACTTGATGGCACTTTACACACAATTTTAATGGGAGAGCAACACGCCCATCCAGGGAACCTAAAAATGATACATTCTGGCTCAACCTCCTGCCTAACCTTGCTGTAGTGAAGACTGCTCAGTTTACTCAAAAACAGAAAGGCCCATCAATTAGACTGAAAGGTGTTTGTAATTTCCAACAATTAATTAATTTAATTTGTTCTGGGTCAGTCCTGACTTCTACTTTTAAAAGAATAAACAGCAGGAAAGTAGCTAGATGCTTCGGTCCTGTGAGGCTCTTTCCACACCTGCCCGGTCCAACCATCCTCCACCATCTTTGCTGGGGTCAGGCAGAGTCTCCTGCAGGCCTCAGAATGGAGAGGAGTTTCAGTCACCCAGTTCCTCTTCCTTTCCAGGACTGGCTCACTCTCAAACTCTTTCTCTGTCCTGCCTCGTGTGCTCTGTCATTCCTTCCTCTGTGGCCTGGTCTGAGAGACCCCCTTTTATGAGACCCCAGGGCTCACCTCCTTGGGTCTGGGCCCAATCCAGCCCTGGTACCACCTGTCCTGAGGTGATTAAAGGAGGGAAGACAGGTTCTGGCTTCCTCTGAGCTCTCCCTTCTCCTGCTTGCTTACATGCCAGCCTGGGGCTTTGGGGAGTGCTCTCCCCCCACCTCTATGTTCAGTCTGCCCACGCTCAGCCCTGGCTGAGCAATTTCATCACACCACTTGTTGCCATCAGGCTGCCTGGGCTCCTTGAACATATGAACACATGAAGCTACCTTATACTGAATCAGACCCTTGGTCTATCAAAGTCAGTATTGTCTGCTCAGACTGGCAGTGGCTTTCCAGGGTCTCAGGCAGAGGTCTTTCACATCACCTACTTGCCTAACTCCTTTAAATGGAGATGCCGGGAACTGAACCTAGGACCTTCTGCATGCCAAGCAGATGCTCTACCACTGAGCCACAGCCCCTCCCTAATGCTGTGACAGTCTCCTGCCCTTCTGGCCCCAGCAAGGCTTCTTCTTGGCTGGCACGGCCTGCAGCAAGCCATTGCCAGCTGATGTAGGGTTGCCAGGTCCCTCTTCGCTATTGGCAGGAGATTTTTGGGGCGGAGCCTGAGGAGGGTGGGGTTTGGGAGGGGAGGGACTTAAATGCTATAGAGTTCAATTGCCAAAGCAGCCATTTTCTCCAGGTGAGCTGATCTCTATTGGCTGGAGATCAGTTGTAATAGCGGGAGATCTTCTGCTATTACCTGGAGGTTGGCAACCCTAAGCTGATGACATCAGCAGCTTCCCCATGGCTGCAGCTGCCTCCACCTGCCAGGGCTTGCCACCACCATTGTCAGTGACTCCCTAACTAAATTCCTCACATAGCCTTTTCAGGAATCAGAAGGGGCTGCTAGGGAAGGAGAAGAAAGCAAGGAATGGTCTGCTTCCACCAGCAGTAAACTGGTAGAATCCAACCTGGTAAAAGTAGCACTAATTTCTCAAAGCCAGCCTTAAATGCTTAGAATCTAAAAAACACTTCTCACCATATGCTGACACAGATCCAGATCTGGAAATTCCTTCATGAAAACCCTTGCCTATATCACTTGCTGGTTCAGCAATTATCAGCATATAATCTGGTGGGCATTCAAATATCTGTCTGAAGGCATGTCTGAAGGCATGTTGTCTGCTGTACACTACTTTAATTGTATGTGTTTTCAGATATACATTCCCATGCATGTTAATAGCCACATGTAACTAGATTCAAGCCTGAAGTCTCCCTGGAAGCTAAAATGACTAAACCAAGGCTACCATTCTTTGGTCACATTCTGAGAAGACAAGAGTCACTGGAAAAGACAATAATGCTAGGAAAAATTGAAAGAAGCGGGAAAAGAGGAAGACCCAACATGAGATGGACTGACTCAATCAAGGAAACCAGGTCCCTCAGTTTGCAAGATCTGATTCTGAGCAAGGCTGCTAATGACAGGATGTTTTGGAGGTCATTAATTCATTGGTTACCATAAGTCGGAAATGACTTGACAGCACTTAAAACACGCACAACTACATTCAGTGAATTGGATGGTGTTATGGATGCCATTTGGGTGAAGGAATTATACCTGTACTAATTAACTTGTTACACTACGGTTGTATTTGATTCGTAGTTTACATTTCTCAGGCCAAGAACATTACAATCTGCTGGTAACTGAGGAGGATTGCACATACAGCTCTTCAGCAGGTAGCTGAAGCATTTTTGCTTCTCATTTAAATAAATTTCTGCCCAAGTGGCATTAGAATTAAGCTGAAAAGGTGATGCTGTGGTGCTCTAGCAAACCAGAAGACTGATGGGGGGGGGAATGATTTTTTTTTCCAATTCTGAGTATCTCTGAGTTGCCCATTTCATTATTTTAAGGAGTTTCCTCGGGGAGTACAACTGGAGTAATCAGTTCCTGAGTAAGAATGTCACAGAAGAAGTAGAACAGATCTATTGGCAATCCGGTGGGAAAATAATGTGCCACTTCTGTAGTATGAAGAGTTAAACAATAGCATCAGACTCGGGCTTTGTTTCATGCTCCTGCTCCAGATTCCTAACTGAAGGACTTGCTACTTTTATAGGGTTCATCAGACACACACCATCACATTATCATTCAGAAAGCTCTGTCACACATGAATGCCAGCAGAGCAACGGACGTAAAAGATGAGAAGCGGTAAGCATAGCTCAGGGCAATGTTGCGCTCTCACTCTCCTCTCTACACAGCACATAGTTGTTACTCCCAAGTTCATAACTAGAAACATCAGCCTTCTGGAGACTTTTAACTCCCCCCCACCCCAATACTTTGCTTTTCTCCATCCAATAACCCACTCGTAGAATGCACGGTTGCATTTGCTGAAGTCATAAATGGTTGTCTTGAAGTTTCCTCTATGTTGGATGACTTCCATGTTAATCACGGCCAGTAAACACACATAAAATTACAAGGACACTGTTAGGAATAAATTGTATTACATAATATGCATGTGACCCTGTTGGTCTTGATACACTGGCAATGTTCCAGGTGGCAGAAAAGAATATTAGTAGTATAACTGTGCAATTGACCGTAAGCAGTAATTCTGCAGACAGCTGAGGAATCTGATCTTGTTCATGTATTTATTTATTTGCTGATCTTGCTTTTCACGCTTTTTTAAAGAAAGAAAAAACAAGCAGCACATTTTATTACCTCATATAAAGTAATGAAAAATGTCAAGCCATCTCAGTAATTCACATGGGGGCGGGGGAAATAAAGTCATGTGATTTTGTGGTTTGTGGAGAGGAAGGAAGACCTCATGTATTCATGATGTAAAGGTATGTGTTTTCAAGACTGGTTGACTGGGAAGGCAGAGTGAATGTGTGTGAATGTGTATGGGTGTGCATGGGCCAGTGTGTGCATATGCATTTTTAATTGGAATTGTTTAGAACTTCTAAGTCAGATCCTAAGACTCTCTACCCGCTATGTTTTCAGACACATATTCAGAACACTTAGCGTAGGTGAATGACTCTGAACTCTATAGTTCTTGGTGAGTCTGGAGTGTTGATTACCCTGATGCAGCTGGTTGAGTTTCCTTTGTTCTGCCATCAGAGAAAGGACGTTTTTAAAAGACCTAATCCCAAGGAAATGAGAGTATACCAACAGCACAGGAGTACATAGCAACAGACACATAGCTGACATCCACCCACTACAGAGAAACAAGTTAAGCTGAAGTCAGGGGTTTAGTCGCTGTCCTGACAAGATGACCTGATCAGAAGGCATAGAGAGTTATCCTGGATTATTTGTATTATTTTATGTAAAGCTTTAGCACTGTTTGCTTTCCAAGTCTTAGACCTCACAAATATATCATGTCTTGACAGTCTACTAGTTTTGAATGGACAAGCCAGGGAGGCAGCTGTGTTATGTTATCTCTGTATGATTTTTTTTGTCACACCTGAAGTCTCTGAATTTAACAGAATATAGGCATATTCTTTCCTGCATTTTCTGTTCTTCACATGGCCCACTGGATAAATTGGTCTATATTGACAACTCAGTCCTCAACATGTGTCTTCAGAAAGAAGTCTCCTCTCAATATGTTCAATCTAGTGAGTTATTCCTTAGTAACCCACAATGTAGAGACTCTGACTTTGTGGATAATGAAAGGGCCATCAAGTCTTTAGGAAAAGAAATGCCAAGACCTCTATTGAAAAATATTGCCTTGTGCAAACTGGCAAAGGATTCAGGTGTATATGACTTGGGGGTTCTCTTGAGCCTCTGACCAGAATCAAAGAAAAGTATGATTATAAATAATTGTGACATTTTCCTGAGACTAGGCACCACCGCAAGGGATTTTCCATCACAAATTCCTGTTTCCTCCACCACACTGTAGAAAGAAACAGGAATAAAAACATTCTAGAAACAGAATCTGGAACTGGGTATAAACACATCTAAGTCTGGGACAAAGTGGCAAGCTTAACACAACAAATGTCAAACCAGAGAATCCAAGCCAGTGTCAAACAGGAGAATCCAATGCAAATGAAAAAGCCCATTGCAAACCAATTTTCACAAATAACACAATGTTGCAAAACCCACAAAACCAATTTCAAAGGGCAGAACCAAAGCCAACCCAACATGGCAAGCAAATACCAAGCCCTGGCAATACAATATAGTAAAAATAAAGTAAAAACATTTCTGGGAGCCTTAAAATGCTGGCTGCTGGTATTCTGGTTACTGCTGAATATTGCCACGATTTTCCTGGATCCATTTCCTGGTATCTCAAAAAATCCCAGATACCATCTGGAAACCCAGATATATCTGGAAAATGCTGATACGGTATTTTTCAGATATATATTTGGACCAGAATATCTGAATGCACATCTCTAATCTAGACCCGGCAGCAGATTCAGCTGGGATGCTGTAAAGTATTTTTAAGCTTAGTTACCCAGAGAAGTGAATTTAACCAAAACACTGATACTTTTCAAATGAAACAGAGATTGTGTGTACTGTGACAATTGTGTGTAGTGCATTCTTGTCATACACATGGTAAAACATAAGGGGCTACAGAGAGGACCAAGTATTAGTTATTCATACTCTGAGTGGAGGGCTAGAGAGCATCTTTGATTGAGGTCCCATGGTCATTCTGTCCTGAGTTTTACAGGTGTAGCCACTGCCTGCGGTCTCTTCTTGACCAGTTTTATGGAGCCACTGAGTTAGAGGCAAATGCTCTAGGTGATAGCTAGTCATTTAAGTTATGAAGAGATTGCACTATTTCAACTAAAAAGAGCATGGAAGAGAAGAATTGGTCTCAGAAGATGCATGTATTGATTACATTCTCTCAATCCCCTCCTAGGACAATTTGTAAAGGGAGTTGAAAGGGTGGTTGACACATCTAAATACTTATTTAAGCATGTACCACACAACATGGATTTCATCTGAATGTGCATTTGAATACATATTTCTTTATTAAAACATATCCTGCCTTTCTTTGTGGTTCATAACAAAGCAATGTCAATAAATCACATACATTATAATGTGCATTTGGATGTACTCCTCTAAACAACTGATTTTTTTAAAAGAGTCTATACTTCTCAGTATCAATAATCAATATAGGAAGATTAAGCATGCTTAAATCCAACTGAAATCAATGAGAGTTAAGCACTGATTTCGGTGAAATGTCCACTGAATATTTTTTTGGATTGCGCTCAATATGTGGAGGCACTGTGGATGTGCTGAGAATTTATTTCGGTCTTTAAAAGTCTACTGAAATGGATCCTAAACAGTGCAACTAGAGTTGTGCTAGAGAAAGGCAACTTCCCCACCTTCCCCACTGAAATTATGGTTTTTAAGATTTAGACCCAAAGGAAAAATGAGGGAGGAGGCAAACTGGGAATCTGCAGCAGGTTTTTGGTAGATATCACTATCCCCTCCTCTGCAGATGGAAAAGCTGTTCCTTTGAAAAAGCTGCTGCTGTACTAACAGAATAGTTCCAAACCATTGGGTTAATATGCATTATTCTCTCACAAAAAATATCAATGACTATGTTTTCTTAACTAAGGATATCTTTTGTATTTTTTTTTTTTAAGCACAGGGCAGAAAAATGATTCTCTGGGTCAGTGAGCATTTTCTGGTTCTATAGTTGATATTAAATGAGCTTTCTGTTCTTCGTTCTTCAATTACTAAGTTTTCTTTGGAAAAAGAAATTTTCCAAATAGCACCTCTCAGTTCACAAATGTGTACTTTTGGGGTACATGAAATATATTTCAAACAGGAGTATGAGACAATGTGGAGAAAGTGATAACAGGGAAATGGGATATAAGATTAAACAGTCTACCATTAAAGAACTACTATATTATAAGGAAATATCTTTGCACATTTAAAATTACCTTTGTTTAAAACTTGTTTCCCTTTTTCTTCCAAAGGTATTTTGCGTGTGTGTGTGTGTGTGTGTGTGTGTGTGTGTAAATTGCCTTCAAGTCACAGCCAACTTATGGCGACCCCTTTTGAGGTTTTCATGGCAAGAGACTAACAGAGGTGGTTTGCCAGTGCCTTCCTCTGCACAGCAACCCTGGTATTCCTTGGTGGTCTCCCATCCAAATACTAACCAGGGCTGACCCTGCTTAGCTTCTGAGATCTGACAAGATCAGGCTAGCCTGGCCCATCCAGGTCAGGGCTATCCAGAAGATACAAAACAGAAAATAGTTCTCCATGCTGTTCATTCAGCATTGCAGCTTACTACTGACTGGCATTGATTTTAGCTTGTTTGATTATATTAGAATTTTAGGTGCTGGAATTTAGGTGCTGGGTTTTCTGTTTTATTGTGTAATCATTCTGACACCTGCTTTTAAACCTATTCTGTAGAAGTGTGTTAAATAAATGTGGAAATAAATCTGTCCTGTGGAAAAGCAGCACCTTTTTTCTCTTGGAAACCTCCACCACAAGAGGCAGAACCTTTTATGCTGGCCTTCACACTACATTTTCCAAATGGGGATCCATGTAGGACAGTGGTTCCCAAACATTTTGGGCCACCGCTCCCTTGGTTCCACAAACTCAACCTCAGTGTCCACTACCCTATCCAACAACACAGTTGAAGGGGCCCACCTCTATCACCCCCCTGCTGCCCCCTTTCCTCTTAGTGCCCCTTTAGGTAATCCCACCGCCTCCCAGAGGGTGGTTCTGCCCACTTTGGGAACTACTGATGTAGAATATAACTAGACTGAGAGGATAACAAGTATTGGAATTAGACTAATCTAGCTGAATATTCATGTTTACTTATATGGTTAGATCACTTATCATGAGGTTGATGAAGATGAAGTTCTACAAACAATTCTTAACTTTGGGATGTTCAGTTTTCAAACCAGAAAACTAGTGTAGTATAGCAGCAAATATACTTGGAGCCAGTGTGGTGTAGTGGTTAGAGTGTCTGCTTAAGATTAGGGAGATCCAGGTTCAAATCCCCACTCTGCCCTGGAAGCTTTCTAAGTGACCCTGAGCGAATCTCGCACTCTCAACCTAACCTGCCTCACAGGGTTATTGTAAGGATACAATGGGGAAGAAGAGAATAATGTAAGCCTCTTTGGATCTATTTTGGGGAGAAATGTGGGATATAAATATTTATACGTAAATTGAACGTAGAAAACATTGGTCCAAATACTTGTTGATCTGTCTTTCAACCCAGATTCCCATGTCCTGGCACTCTACCACTCTACCACTTTCCTTTACAATATCGTGCAATGTCCATCTTGCTGGAAACATTTTGACATATAGGTTGTTAAGTTTCTGCCTTGAAGGGATCTCTTCTGTTGTGCTGTTTATGATAATGCCAAACAGCTGTTAAAGTGAGAGGGGAAAGAAATCCCGGATCTTCCCCCATCAAATGATCTGCACTATTGTCAAGTGTTTCGATGGCTTTTCCCCCATTCACCACATGATCTTACACCACCAATGTCCATCGCATGTGAGATCACATCCTGAAGGCTGTATTTCAAAACCCCTTTACTAACACATCTAGTTCTCTGAACTGAAGTAATAATCTCCATATCTTATTTGCTGAGTCCATAGTGCTACTTGCTCTGGAAAAAATCCGGAACCTTTGCCTTTAAATGTAAGTTACTACATTATAATAAAATTTCAAAGCATCCCTGAAGTATTTAATGTTTTTTCTTTGCTGATTAAAATCTGTTGTAGATGATTATTCTGGTAATTATGCTGGTTTTTATCACTCAAACACTCAAAAGTGATTTTCAGATCTTCAAGTAATTTATAGCAGATTTTTGCTTCTCAAAGGGTCTTATTTTGTTGAAAGTCTGCCTAGATTATGCCCTTTTGTTGTATTCGCTGTAAATGCTAAATCAATGCAAAGTGCATAGATTTCTATTTCTAAAAATATGCTCTTCCACAGGAAGAAGAATTAAGGAAGAGTGGGGAAGCCAAATACGCACACTTGAGTGATGAACTACATGTATTAATTGAAGTGTTTGCCCCACCCGGGGAAGCTTATTCACGGATGAGTCATGCCTTGGAAGAGATTAAAAAATTCCTTGTTCCAGTAAGTTGCTTGTAGCACGTTTACAAATATACATTTCAATTTATTGTCCAAGGCTTTCACGGTCCAAGTTCATCGGTTCTTGTAGGTTATCCGGGCTGTGTGACCGTGGGTATTTTCTTTCCTGACGTTTCGCCAGCAGCTGTGGCAGGCATCTTCAGAGGATAACCTACAAGAACCGATACATTTCAGTTGTTCTGATGCACTGTGTGAAGAACTTGAAAAGTGTAACCAGTGTTGCTTGTGGGTTTTTCTAACTGTAGGCATTTTTTTGAATGCAGGTTGAAGAATATCACATGCCTACACCATGCTTCCACAATCCTTGGTTGGCGTATTTGACACTGTTTTTATGGCTTGTCAGGTGACCAAGGGGTACTGAGTTTTGTCCTACAAAGCTCTAGGTGGCTTGAGTCCCACTTCAGATATCCAAACAATGGGTACAGAAGGTCCTAAGTTCAATCCCTGGCATCTCCAGTTAAATAGGCAAATAGGTCATGTGCAAGGCCTCTACCTGAGTCACTGCAGAGCCACTGCCGGTCTGAGTAGACAATGCTGACTTTGATGGTCTGATTCAGTAGAAGGCAGCTTCATACAGGTATGTTCATGTGACACAAAAGTATTTCTTCCAACTCAGCCTAGCCCAGAAAATGGCCCCGTGCCTTGATATGCCTGATGTGGCCACCTGGTTCCATGCCAAAGTAACACTGTGACTAGACTACTGTAATGCACTGTACATTGGTTTCCCCTCAAAATCAACTCAGAAATTCCAATTGGTCCAGAATGCTCAACTGTTAGCGGAAGCTAGATGGAACATGCATATTACTCCCATTTTGCAGACCTCCATTAGTTGCCCATTTGTTACTGAGCTCAGTTTAAGGTGTTAGCGATCACAGATAAAGCCTTCTGTGGTCTTGACCACTCTTATTTACAGGACCGCCTCTGTCCCTGTGCTCTGCCACGAAAGCTCTGCTCATGTCAGCCAGGGGTTTCTGCAGGAACCAAGCTGCAAATGGGCAATATCAACTGCCTGCACATGTATTTTCTTGCCTTGTGGAATTGCCTGCCCAAGGAAGTCAGGAAAACTTCCACTCTCCTGGCCTTCCACAAACTATGCAAAACCGAACTATTCAAGAGGGCTTTTCTGCTCAGTCCATAAGGCTGCACAATACAAAATGGCTTCACAAACTTACTTGGATAAATTACTGGGACTTGTGGTCTTTACTACTGTACATGGCATATGCTCCTAGGTGTGTTGCTGGTGTTGTCCTTCGTTCCGAGTTTGGCCAAATGGTTGTTTGCCTTTAAGCTACAATTTAGACTTTTTTTTAAAGCACTGATGGATATCTAGGTTTTTTTTATATTCAGGATTTTGTTTTGTTGTGTGCTTCTACTCCCAAAATGTCAGAAATGAAAAAGAAGCAAGAGATTTGATATCAATCATATCTAATCTGAACTGAGAAAATGGAGATATAAAAATATGTTGTTTAGAGCATTTTTAGTCCACTTTAATTGTGGGTGATTATTTGAGTTTAAAAATATATTCTCTGCGTATTTCAGGTCCTTTTAGGTATGAGCAAAAGAAATGGATTTGACATATTAATATACTTCATGCGAGTTGTTACACCCACATACAGAATAATATTGGTATATTAGGTTGTTTTTCTAAGGGAGCTTGGCTGTAGGTGGAACAATATCCCCTAGAAGCCTTGTCTTCCCTTCCTCGGATGCAGGATATGGTAATGGGTTCTTTGATGAGATCATAATATGCACTGACAAAGAACCTGTCCTTTCTGCCAGGTGACTCCTGGAAATTGTAACAGCAGTACCCACTGCCCCATGCTCTATCCTTAGAATGTTCTGCCTCTGGTACAAGTCACATGTGTATGCCTGAGGAAGGGTGTAACAGCATAAGGTACTAATACGTCCCTTGTAACAGAAGTTTCAAGCATTCTCTGCTGTTAAGTCACATTAACAGTAGCCTCTTAAGCGAGCCTACACAGCTTGATACCCACCAGCCATATATACACCCCACACACCACCAGTGGTTTGATAAGCTTGCAGTTTTTTGCTGCCTGAATGTGGCTGCAAAAAATGTGACTGAGTTATCATTAAATGTCAAATCACAATATGTGGCCTACTGGGCTGCATTTGACTTGGATGACTGAAAGGCGAGTGAGGTTGAACCAGTCAATATTCCAGTCTACTAGGAGGTCTACACTACTTGTCTTTACTTTTAGTAGCCATAAGTAGTGTGTGTCTGCTGTATCCTGCTTTAAGGCCAGTATTTCTTTTCGTTTAAATCTGCTGCAACAAGGGGAGAAAAGAATAGTGTCTGTTTTAAAGACCCAGGGTCTCCATAGCCTGTGATTTGAGTATCTTTGGATATTTGTACTTTGTAATATAACAAACACTGGAAAAAAACCCTCCCAAAGTTGTTATTAGGTTTAGGATCAGGTTTACAGCTTCAATAATCACTGGGAACAAGTAGCAACCTTATTTTATGACTTGTTTGTTAGCTTTATCTCTTGCTGCTTCATTTTAGATTTATAATATAACTAACAGAGCCATTATTAACTGGCTTGTTAAAGTGCAAGCCGAAGGGTCTGGACTGCAGCTTGTGCTTGAGAACTTGGTCTTTGTTTTCTCTCTCTTTTTTTACAGGGCATCTTTAATTTGTTTTATGGGGTCCCGCTGTTTATTTTAAAAAAATCTTATTTATTGTGGCAGCAAGTAGATCGACTTCCATTACTAAACTGAAAGGCTGTAGCCTTTTTAATATGCTGTGTGGATGAGAGCCACTTGCTGTAATAGACTGGACAGCTGGAATGAGACCTTATGGGAGATCTGTGGCTGCTGCCAGACGCAAAAGTCCTGTCTCCTTAGTATTCCCCTCTAACGTCTAGAAATACGCAATGTGTGAACTGGCTTCCTCCTACTCCTGAGTCTCACCACCCTCATTCCTCTTCGGTGGCAGTTTCTTGTAGGCTGTGGAAGCTCAGAAACGCTGCTGATGTCATGTCTGCTGTTTTCTATTACTGGGCATTACCAGGAAAAGAACGAGAGGCAGGGCTGCTGTTTTCAGCAGCAGAACTGCACCTGAGGAAGAAAAGTCTGTTCACAGAGGGGAAAGGGAAATTTGATCACATGCCTTGCTTACAAATGTGAAGGAGATGTTGCAGGTGTGGATAAAATTATGGCCAACATTTCAGAGAGAGATCATGAATAGAATAAAGCCTGTTTAAAGTGACACCCTTACCATTTTTGTGTTTGGTGATGTGGTGTCTGGCATGAGTACTTGCCGCAAGCATTGATCATTCCAAAAGATAACAGCATGTGATGTGGTGTAAAGGATTTTTTTAAAAAAAGTTTCAGTAGCAGTGTATTACCCCCCTTCTCCTCTTTGGAGGTTTCCTATATCATGAATCATTGCTAGCTTTCAGGAGGAAGTTGTACAGGCTCCGTATCCATTTTGGTCTATACAGAAGCTATTCAAATGGTTTGGTACTGGTAGGTACTAAAGCTTGATCCCCTGGGAGCATAATTCAAACATTCATAAGGCCACAGGCTAAAAAGATCAAGTTAAATCATCATAGATGTCTTAAGGTGGATTACTGAATTGAGAAACTACCAGTTCAGCATACCAAATGTACGTGGTAATCCTTACAAGCTAAATGGTATGTCATATGGAAATAGGATATTCCCACACTGCTTCTGCAAATGCTAGGAGATTTGATGGACAGTGGGAGGGCATAGTTTGGAGTGTGATGTCACTTCCAGGTGATGTTCTAGGCTGCTTTACCTAGTCTTTACCATACACACATAGGGAAATTTCTAGAGAGTCACTATTTTTTCTCCGCTCCTTAGTTATTTGGGGCAGGAATTACGGCTGGGATGGGGTAATTCCTAGCCTGGGAGTGGGTAAATGGAACGCTTCATGGAATTAAAAAAAAAACCTCCTTGTATTAAGTGGATCATTTAGAACAAGCCTGAGATTTTGGCAACTAAAAGGCCTACAGTGAACAATCTTGATTATCCTAGCATTTTGTAAATGTTTCTACCAGGTACCCTAATTATTATGAGGATTAACTCAAAAGAAGCAAACAACAGTGGATCATGTTATGGAAGCCAGTGGTTGCAATCCAGTAGGTCACATGGGCATAGGCTCTTCATGTTAACTACAGGAAGAGAAGTGCTTTTATGTGGAATTTAGCTTGCAGATAGGGAACTATGTTATGCAGCATGCAGTAAATTTTATTTGCCTTTCCAAATATTCTATTTTTCTGCATTCAGAGAGAATGCCATTAACACTGGCTAGTGTTAGAAGGGATTTATATCTGGGGAATATCCGTTATTTTCAAGAAGAAAAAATCTGCTCAGAGGATTTGCATAAAAGAACACTACCAAAATAAGCTGAACTCAAATATATCTCTTTAGTAAGGGCATTATTTCTGCATTATTGATATAGCCCTGCAACACTGAAAAGCATACAGCCCCCTTTCCACTTTATAAGAATAAAACCTGGCTACTGCTTATATCTGTCTGATCTAGGGTTGCCAGGTCCCTCTTCACCACTGGTGGGAGGTTTTTTGGGTGAAGTCTGAGGAGGGTGGGGTTTGGGGAGGGCAGGGACTTCAATGCCACAGAGTCCAATTGCCAAAGCAGCCATTTTCTCCAGGTGAGCTGATCTCTATCGGCTGGAGATCAGTTGTAATAGCAGGAGATCTCCAGCTAGTACCTGGAGGTTGGCAACCCTATTTCTGGCATCAACCCTAGGCTGATCTCTCACTATGATGTGGGATGACAGTAACTGTAAGGGGCCTTTCGGAGTAGCAGCATCTCTTTGTACTGCAAGGTACATTGGGGAGGGCTGTGGCTCAGTGGTGGAGTATCTGCTTGGCATACACAAGGTCCCAGGTTCAGTCCCTGACATCTCCAGTTAAAGGGACTAGGCAAGTAGGTGATGGGAAAGATCTCTGTCTGAGACCCTGCCAATCAGAGTAGACAATACTGACTTTGATGGACCAAGTGTCTGATTCAGTATAAGGGAGCTTCGTGTGTTCATTTGTTCAGGGTATTATGAAAAGCACTTCTGGTCCTTTTAGAAATCTCCTTACACCTTTGAATAGAACCAGAATTCAAAAGCAAGGTTTTTGTTTTGTTTTTGGTATCCAAAGTTTTTCTTTTTAAATAATCTTTCCCTCAGACATTTTAATGGTACTGGGTTATTCATCCTCTAGTAAACAGCGGCTCCTCCTTCTGAGTTATACAAGTAGTTCATAGGTTAATATGCTGCCCAGATATCACTGCCTCAATGGTATCTTTGGACCCTTGTGTTAGGGATTCTCTAGCTCTATTTTCTGAAAGTTTATTTGTCAGAGATTTACTGTGTGACAAGTATTTTAAACTATGACTTCTTGGGTAAAGGGTCATTTCCTTTCCTCCTGCAAAATATTGATGTCAGCAAATAACTATATGCTGTATCTGTAGTGGGTGGACATCTCTGGCCCTTTTCAAAACCTGCAATAACCAGTGGACATGTTTTATATTGTGCCTGACCCTCAGAGAACCAAGTATTTTTCCCCTTTTCTGTTTTAGCCCAGAACTTTCATTTTTCTCTAGGCCTTCTGTGTATTTAATAAGGACACTATATCTCCCCAACTGAGACTTTAATTTGCCACTGCTGTAATAAGATATTTTTTAAGCTTCTGACACCATTGTCTCTGCTATTTTGAAAACTATCAATGCAATCCTGAACACATCTATAACCTTCTAAATCCATTGATAGGGTTTCCAACCTCCAGACTCAATGCAAGTCTAAGAAAATATAAGATAAATGAAATATAACAGTTATTTTTCTCTTTTATGTTGATATTAAGTGAGCCAATCGTGCTGTGGGTTATTTAAGTCTATACTATTTCAGCGCAGGTATTTGTTATTTATAACCTCCAGGTGGTAGCTGGAGATCTGCTATTACAACTGATCTCCAGCCAATAGAGATCAGTTCACCTAGAGAAAATGTCCGCTTTGGCAAATTGGACTCTATGGCATTGAAGTCCTTCCCCTCCAGAACCCTGCCCTCCTCAGGCTCTGCCCCCAAAACCTCCTGCCGGTAGCGAAGAGAGACCTGGCAACCCCATCCATTGAAATCAGTGGTCTTAGAATGGAATAACTTTGCTTAGGGCTGCACTGCATGCTAAGTAAGTATGTGTAAATCCGGCTGTCAAAATGACTACTTTACATGTTGTCACCCTTGTGCCAGTGATATGAAACATGATTTGTATTTTTAGACTGCAATTATTGCTCTGTGCAAAGGAGAAATCTTTTTCCCCCCTTTATTTTTCTATATAGGGGGGATACAAAGGGAAAAAAGGGGGAAATAGGGTTATCAGCAATACAATTAAAGAGACAGAAAGTTAAAAAAGGCAAATCAAACTGATTACATTGCCATGCTGTTCAATGCAGCAAAGGAGGCATCTTAAGCAACTTTGTTGGCTCACCTAATAACGCAGTGTGGGTACCTGGACAGACCTTCTCCCAGTACTTCTGTGTACTCACACTGATTTTGAATTACAAAGGAGCAACATCTTTCTTTCTTTCTTTCTTTCTTTCTTTCTTTCTTTCTTTCTTTCTTTCTTTCTTTCTTTCTTTCTTTCTTTCTTTCTTTCGTTATACATGGGATCTATTGTGTTTGTTCTGTTGGAAATCACCCTGAGCCTGTCAGTGCTGGGGAGGGCAGAGTATAAATTAAATAAGTAAATAATATCTTTTCAAAATATTGTCTGAGGCTTTCACGGTCAGAGTTAATCGATTCTTGTAGGTTATCTGGGCTGTGTGACCTGTCTTTCAGTTGGGGGAGATGGAAGGAAGCAGTGGTATATGACATATTGAGCTTGAATGAAGAATTGAACCATGGATGAAATTATCAGAAGCATTCCCAGCTCATTCACAAGCTTAGATAGGTTTTACTTTTTTAAAAAAATTGGGTTCTCTTATGTATTTACACATTCTAGGGTATAGATTTCCCATCAGATGACTGATCAAGGGCAATGCAGTGCTATGTAGATATTAAAAAGCATATACTGTGGTATAAATACCATGTTAATGGTCATCATTTTTCCTCAGTGGAAACAACTAACGCTTCAGTTGCAGCTTGTAAGAGGAAGAAATTGCCTTCAGCTCCTGAAAATGAGCAAAAGCTGTTCATAACAGCTGGCCTTTTGTCTCTAAATTTCATTGCTCAGTCTCTCTGGTAACTTGCATCCGGGGAAGTACTGACTACTTATCTGGCATGAAAAACAGTCCTCTTATCAGTTGGTATACAACAAAGGATTTAAGATGCCTTCTGTGTAGAAATGGCTGGCAGAATGTCCAGAAAGTGTACCAAGGAGACTCAAGAAAGGGGGACTCCAGTGGCTGCCAGACCTGGCCATCATCCCTTGCTGCTCTCCCCTCTCATTGCATGGTACTACCCAGGAGCACCAAATGCTTGTGGCTTTCTTTTTCTCCAGGCATCTTTCATCCTCTTTCTAACTTGCAGTTTTTGATGATTACTTTAATGGATTTATCCCTACAGGGGTGTTTTAATTATTTTTGGGTTTTGTGGCTGTAGAGTATCTTATTTAATAACAGAAAGACAGGATATAATTTTTCTAAAATTAAAACATCTTTTTTAAGCCTAGAGAAGGAGAGAAAGAACAGTTGTTACAGTTGCTGCTATAGCTGATGCTCCATAAGGCATCCACAGTTAATAGTTGGTGCTCAGCTATAGCTGGGCAGAGGGTTAGATGTGAACACATGAACACATGAAGCTGCCTTATACTGAATCAGACTCTTGGTTCATCAAAGTCAATATTGTCTACTCAGACCGGCAGCAGCTCTCCAGGGTCTCAGGCAGGGCACTTCTCCATTCACAACTTCTTTGAAATTTCTGGCTCAAATCCAACTGCCTTCAGAGTGCATCATTCTGGGACAATGGAGATCACTGGAGGAGACAGAGAATCTTAAGAGGCTGTGTGGTGTAGTGGCTAAGAGCGGTGCTTTGGAGCGGTGGACTCAGATCTGGAGAACCGGGTTTGATTCCCCACTCCTCCACATGAGCGGCGGAGGCTAATCTAGTGAACTGGATTTGTTTCCCCACTCCTACACACAAAGCCAGCTGGGTGACCTTGGTCTAGTCACAGTTCTGATAGAGCTCTTTCAGCCCCACCTACCTCACAGGGTGTCTGTTGTTGGGAGGGGGAGGGAATGTGAGCAGGTTTGTTTCTGCCTTAAGTGGTAGAGAAAGTTGGTGTATAAAACCAACTTTTCTTCTTCTGCTGCTGCTTCTTCTTCTTAAAATGGGGCTGGCTTTTTATTTCCATTTCCCTTCCTATCCTGCAAAAGAAATTGCTGACCAGAAGCAAAATTTCACTTATTTCTGGGGAAAACAGGGTTAATCTAGCATGCGCAAACTGCAAAGTATTAGCAATCCAAGAACTACATCTGGATATGAATTTCAACTGGCTCAGTCTTTGAGAATCTTTATCATAAATATTCTTTTGCCTCAGATGTAGGTGTCAGGAAGCCACTATGTGTATCAGTATCTTGATCCATGTACCATGTTAGATCTTCATTGTAGCAATCCAATATATAACACAAAGGAATTAAAAGGATGATTTTTGTGTTCATCATCATCTAATACTGTTGATTTACAAACCTTACAGTGTGATATTTGATACTTCAAAGTGTCATGAGTTGTTCAAAAAGACAGCCTATTGTTTCAGACAACCTGTTGTCCAGGTCCATATGAATGTAAAACTGTACAAATATAGGATCCAGGATGTTTATAGTGAGTTGCATGAAAATTTTATTTGTGCTCATTAAGTTCATGGAATGTAGAGTACTTTGATAAGACCTTTTCAGATATTCAGTTTTGCCATTCCAACCATGTATAATAGGTACATAAGCTATCTGTCAGGCATGGGCCTGTGAATGGTATGTGGTGGTTTTGTCAGGTGCTGGCCAAGGTCGCTGTGCTATGCCGCTCTTGGGATGTTTAGACTGTTTAGACTGTATTCTGTGGGAAACTACCTCCAGCTCCTTACTAGTATCCTCTTGATTCTCAGCTTCTGCTACCTGTAGAGTTTTCCTAATAAATAATAATTTATTAGTTTTCCTAATAAATCAGCTTACGTTGGACTGTCTATCAAGTCTGTTTATGAGTTTACCACGGGACTAGAGCTCATATTAGGATACTAGTGAAGGTCAATTGTACAACCCATGGCATATATAGAAAGCAGGCCAGCTCAGAGTACCATGGCAACCCCCCTCCCCAGAGCAAGTTCGGAGCTGGAGGTAGTTTCCCACAGAATACAGTCTAAACAGTCTAAACATCCCAAGAGCGGCATAGCACAGCGACCTTGGCTAGCACCTGGCAAAACCACCACATACCATTCACAGGCCCATGCCTGACACTATCCTGATATGTGCAATCACCATTTTGCTTGAATGGGGCAATGCGTGTATTTCCATCTGCACATAAATTTGCTGTGTGTAAACAGAATCCCAAATTTTGAGGGAATGGGTTCACACATACCAACGATTTATGTGCAATGACTCATTCACACAAAATGGCAACTGTGCACATTGCAAGGATTGTGTGTAGCACATACGCTCGTAATGTATGGTTGGAGAACCAAAACAGAATGTTTGTAAACAGCTATAGTTCTTTCCACTGATGTCACTGGGAAAACACATTCCCTCCTGTAAACCTCCCCACCCTAGTTGGAATGATATTCTCAGATACCACACCCTCACCTGATAGAGCCAAATTTCAGCCTGAAAAAAGTGTTCAATTCTAGTGGTAATGAAAGTCAGAAACAGGCTAGAGGTGATGAAAAGCACAATACATATCTAGCTCTATTTTTTCCCATTCAGTTGGGATGAAATTCTCAGGGATTATCCCTGCTGAATTTCAGAGAGAGTAGAGAAAGGTTCTACATATTAAAGGTCATTAAAATAATCCCTGAACATGGAGGTGTTTTGTTTTGTTTTTGTCAAAAACCTAAATTCTTCATGCTAGTGTTCTTCTATGTCAGCTGTGTTGGCCACTCATAGGTCTTTTATGCATGGGTACTTTGACTCACGTTCACTCCTGGACTGCAGCTGTATCCTCATGACACACTATTTGAGATTAATGACTAACCATTTTTGGAGATGGAGGGATGGACTATATGGACCTTTGGACTGGTCCAGCAAAGCAGCTCTGGCATTCTTAAAGATAACTATCCACAGCTCTTGCAATTGAGGTTTGCCAGCTCCATTTCCATTTCAAAAGTTCTGGATTTTTGTGTCATCTTCAGTTTCGCGGCACAGATTTCTATGTCTCTGCAGCATCTATTTCTGTAGAAGTTGTAAAAAGCACTTGCAGAAAAAGGATTATTTTACTGCTGACACTCTTGGCAAGTGAATGAGGAGGAACTGGGAGTCTGCTTTCATAGGCCTGATGAATCATAGATCAAAATTTTCTGCCCATAGACGCCTGTGTTAAAAGTCAGAAGAATAGTAATCTCCGGGGATCCCGACAACCAGAAAGCATAGAGATCATTTCTGGCCCAAGAGAGATTGGAAAAACTTTGAAAAATAACCATGCATTGTGAATCGGCAGATGTCACTATAACAGAACAAAATATACCAAGTTTTGGCTTGACGCAGCTTGCAGTTTTTTCTATGATTTATGCTAAATCTTATTCTTTCTGAAATTACTCATAACAGCATGGACGCAGAAAGCACTTTGGATTATGCTTGTTCCAAATTCTCTCTTTTAGCATCTGGCTTTGGTACAAGACGTTTATTCTCAAAGTTTTAGAAGCAGAATAGACAAGGGACCAGCTTGTGAGCCAAGCTAAAGGAAGGTATAGTTAATAGTGGCGATAGCATAAGCCTTTTAAAATTGTTTTCTGCAGTCACAAATCTGACAGACCATTTTGCTGCAGCACTTTGAGTGTGCTGCTATGATGCAGATTATAAAATTGTACGAGTCCCTGTTATGCTGTTTTCTACCTGCATGAGAGTCTTGGCTTAACAGATTCCATCTGTTTCTGCACCACAGAGGATGTGTTATGGTTTGTTTAAAGATAGCCATGTTTTCAGATGGCTAATCAGTTATCCCAAGGAACTCATCACTTGCCATGACTAGAAACCTTATTGTTTTCTTCCCCTTGGTTTATTTGATGCTATATGCCTATAGCCAACTCCTCTCTTCTATAGTTAGTAATATCTTCTTCTTGGATTCGTATCCAGTTGTAAAACTGGGTGTTATGCTTTATATTTGGCCAAAAACTCACCCCCTTACTTATCCTCCAAATTATTTAAGAGATTTTAAAATTTATTTTATTTTGTTTTCCAACATTTATATCCTGCTTTTCTACCTTCACCAGGGCCACCCAGGCAACTTATACATAGTAAATCACATTTTAAAACCATTAAAACCAACCAAACAACACATCATTTAAACTTTTAAAACCAGAACTAAAATCATGCAAAGACATTACAAAAAATTAAAATATTTAAAACAGTTAAAACATTGGACAAGAAAGAGGAAGCACTGAGGGAACCCCAAATGAAACAAATAAGTCTTTACCCCCAAAGGAAATCCCACCTTTCCTAAGATATTCTCATAGCCAATTCTTCCTCTGTTTAAAGTTTTCCCATAATACGTCATTTCAGCCATCCTTGTATCTAGAGGTTTAGCATGAAACAGTTTTTCAAATATCCAAACGGCATCAAATGGAAACAAAACTAGAAAATATTGTCGAAGGCTTTCACTGTCAGAGTTCATTGGTTCTTGTAGGTTATCTGGGCTGTGTGACCGTGGTCTTGGTGTTTTCTTTCCTGACGTTTCGGCCGCAGCTGTGGCAGGCATCTTCAGAGGAGTAACACTGAAGGACAGTGTCTCTCAGTGTCAAGTGTGTAGGAAGAGTAATATATAGTCAGAAAGGGTTTGGGTTTGAGCTGAGTCATTGTCCTGCAAAGTATTAAAGGTAATGTGCAAATCATTGTCCTGTAAGTATCAAGTTAATGTGCTAATGAGGGTGTGGTATGTTAATGTGGAACCATTGTATCCTGAAGTGATCTGTTAACATGTGGAATTCAAGGCTAATATGCATGGCTATTGTGGACTGTAATCTTTATTAGTCTGGATGTTTTCAGGAAGCCAAGCCTTATTCATTCTTAAACTCTCTTCTTTTCTGTTAAAGTTGTGCTGCTGTTTATGAATTTCAATGGCTTCTCTGTGAAATCTGACCCCCTCACCTCTGCAGGAATATATCGTATACCTTGCAGTTGTGGACAAGTTTACATCGGGACCACAAAACGCAGCATACAAACAAGGATAAAAGAACATAAAAGATACTGCAGACTTGGCCAACCTGAGAAATCAGCAGTGGCTGAACATGGACTGACCCAAACAGGACACAGGGTCTTATTCCAAGACACTGAAAGACTGGACAATTCTACCAACTATTTTGTCAGATTGCACAGAGAAGCCATTGAAATTCATAAACATCAGCACAACTTTAACAGAAAAGAAGAGAGTTTAAGAATGAATAAGGCTTGGCTTCCTGTCCTGAAAACCTCCAGACTAACAAAGACTACAGTCCACACTAGCCATGCAGATTAGCCTTGAATTCTATATGTTAACAGATCACTTCAGGATACAGGGGTTCCACATTAATATACCACACCCTCATTAGCACATTATCTTGATACTTACAGGACAATGATTAGCACATTACCTTTGATACTTTTTGCAGGACAATGACTCAGCTCAAACCCAACCCCCTTCTGACTATATATTACTCTTCCTACACAACTGACACTGAGAGACACTGTCCTTCAGTGTTACTCCTCTGAAGATGCCTGCCACAGCTGCGGCCGAAATGTCAGGAAAAAAAATACCAAGACCACGGTTACACAGCCCGGATAACCTACAAGAACCAAAAAACTAGAAAATGATATAATGTACCTCCATTTAGAATTAATGAGCATTTCCACTCAGTTTGACTATTATCTGTGATGATAGAGGAATGCAGGATACCTTGATTAACACTCAGGGAGGCCCTGATCTCAGAGAACACATTATTTCCCAGGAATGGAACAACAAACTCCTTAGATTTCAGGCTGAAAGGAGAGGCGTTTTCCTTTAGGGCAACAAATAGGATAGAGATGACTTGGATATGACTGGAGGAAGGATGAAAGACAGCCCATGGGGTTGAAACTCAACTTCAGTACAGGTCAAAGTGGAAACCCTCCCAGCAGGGAAAGTGTTAACAATTCTGACACTCTGCGAAAAGGCACACGAACAAGAACTGGGGAATGGGAAGAAATGGAGTGAAGTCTGCCTTGACCAGCCTCTGTTTCAAAATTCCAGTGGGGCTATGTATGTTCCTTAGGTAACACTGCTGACATGTCAGCATAGTTAACCTTATGTTTTTATTTCTTTTCTTAGTTCTGTAGCATCATCTAGTATTTTGACACAGTGTTTCTTGCATTCTTGTGCTCTAGTGAATTGAGATTGTATTTTAGTTTTTTTTTTAAATCTTTTTTCTTCTAGAGATCTCAGACTGTAGTCAAAGATCTCACCCAGGGCACCTGACTGCATGTCCATACATAGATCAGGAATTCCTGACTCAGCTACAGATAGCTGGCCAGGGAAGAAGGTGTCAAGCTGCAAACACACACATGCACACACACACACGGCCACTATTGGCACCTCAAGCCACAGATAGTGAAAGAGAGGGCAGAACTTGAGTGGTGACCACTACTCCTTTTGAGTAGGGCTGCCACTTGTCCATTTTTCACCTGGTCCACACAGGAATTGAAGATCAGCATGTCCAGATGCTGAAAGCTCAGATCTTCAGCTCCTGTGCAGACTTTGCGAAAAATGGATAAAGGAGTTCAAAGGAGTTTATTTCAGGTGGATAGCGTAAAAACTCAATCCACCATTGGGTTGCCAACCTCCAAGTGGTGGCTGGAGATCTCCTGCTATTACAACTCCAGCCGATAGAGATCAGTCCACCTGGAGAAAATGGCCACTTTGTCAATTGGACTCTATGGCATTGAAGTCCCTCCCCTCCCCAAGCTCTGCCCTCCTCAGGCTCTACCCCAAAAACCTCCTACTGGTGGCAAAGAGGGACCTGGAAACCCTATGAGGAGCCAAGGGCCTATGGCCAGGATGCAAGCAGGCCCCTGACAAAACTGTCATCAGCCTTGCTGCTGACACTTGATCCTAATGCTCATATCTGATCCTAAATCTGTGGGCAGAAAAAAAATGGACCACACCAACATTAGCCCCTGGAAAAACGCAGAAAAAGATAAACCAATCTGCTCCTGGCTTCTAATGTTTCCAGGCTGGTTACAGGTTGCAACCATAAAATAAGACCAAGCAGCCACATAGAATTTGGTTTTGCAACAGTGGCCAAGGTTTGCTTCTGAGGAGCCTCTTTCTATAGCAAGCAGATGTGCCCTATGGGACTGAATGGGATTTTCTCAGTCGCTGTCACGCTATGGGGCAGCGCAAGCAAATGTTATATTTGCAGCTAGTATGCCAGATAAAACAGGTAAACTATGGTGTAGTGAAAATTGTAAGCTTGTAAGCTTCTCAGGGCATGGACCTGACTTTTGTTACTGTGTACACACAGTGATGTTGCAGAACCATTAAGTAATTACTAAGCTTCTGGAGCTCATTTCTACAGATTGTGGAGCACGGGTAATTTTCTAAATGTGTTGGCAGTAGCTAGCAGAACATAGGAACTAAACAGATGATTGTTAAAATAGTGTGTCTTATTTGAGGAAACCCTTGGATACCAAGTATAGTTTCCCCCATTTCTGTTTGGAAATAAAAATGTAATAGGCTGGCAGGCGGAAAAGTGGAACGCAAGAACAGGATATCAGCATAATCTGGATGGAAATTGGGGAGCAGATTTGACATGCAGGAGGCAATATAATATTTAAGTCCAGAAAAAATGGCTTCAGGCCATGCAAATTAGATAAATAACAGATGGCTGGAGAATATGGGGCACTACTACAGAGAATGCCATAACAACTTGCTACTGGAAACTTATTCTAAACTGAATAATAGCTCGGTACATTGATTCTGACAATATCCATCAGTACAGGGAACACAAATTCTAGGAAACTACCATTGCCATCCTGAGCAAAGTTATATCCTCCTAAGTCTATTGAAGTTGAGGGGTGCAAATCTGTTTACGATTGCACTATAAGCCAGATAGTAATATGCTGCTTCAGTACAATCAAACTGATGACAATAAATACTTGTAATATGTTCATACATATGTAGTTCCTTGATTTAACCAAAGTAAGATGTACTGATTTTTACCCCAGTATTTTTTAAAAATTGAACTTTAAGAACTGTTTAAGAACTGTTTGGGGGAGGGGCCATGGCTCAGTGGCAGAGCATCTGCTTGGCATGTAGAAGGTCCCAGGTCCAATCCCCGGCTACTCCTGTTAAAGGGACTAGGCAAGTAGGTGATGTGAAAGACCTCTACCTGAGACCCTGGAGAGCCGCTGCCCGTCTGAGTAGAGTAGACAATACAGACTTTGATGGACTAAGGCAGTATAAGGCAGCTTCATGTGTTCATGGACTCACTCAGGCACCTGGATTTGCTGGGTTAGGGCAGGGCTTCCAGACAGACGTAGAAGCTACAGTTTCCACTCTGGTCCACCCTGCCTGCATTAGAAGGGCCTCCTCATCAGTCAGCTTTTGCTTCCCCCATCTGCCCTCCCTCAGTTTCTGTTTTGTGGTTGTGGGTAGTATTTGGGGTACTGTGGCATGCATGTCACAGCCTTTTCACGATGGTTTGGGCAATGGGCCAGATCCAATTTGGAGGGAGGCTGACCTTGCGTGCCTGCCTCCCATGGTTTGGGGACGCTTGTAAGAGGTCTCGGGGATGGGGCCATTCTGTGTTATGCCAAGCTCAGGGGCTGGTGCCTTTCTGTAAACCTCAGGTGGCAAGTGAACCGCACATGGTATATGCCCATGTTGGACCCCTGGACTTGCCATTCCATGCTTGCTTCCCTAGCAGGCGGGCTGGGTGAAAGGCTGGTGTCTTCGGCCAGCAGGTGGGTTACCTGATGCTGGATCCCTGCTTTATGCTGCTCTGGTGCTTCTATGATTGTACTCAGTAAAAGGCTGTGGCCACTTTTCTTCCAAGTCAATGTGGTTTGCTTGTTATTCTTCCCTTCACCCTCTCTCCCTTCCTCGCCCCCTCAGCTTTCAATCCACATTGGCTTGGATCTAGCAACGTGCAAGTGGAAACATAAAAACAACTTAGTGTGGTTCTTGTACAACATCGTGTACAACATCTTGTACAATATCTTGTACAACACCTAGTTTTTTTCTCCCTATATAGTGTAGTGCCTAGAAAGTAGATGCACACAATTTTGCAGAAACTCAAGTGTGGGATATAATAAGTTTGACTTATCACAAGCAGCTACCACAGTCTTTTTCTTGCAGTTCTGCTTTCACAAGACCTCTAATGCAAGTGGAAATTTGGCACTAGCCCTCTTTCTTTAATCAAGCATTAATGCTAATACCCATCAAGGCTGAGAAGCAGAAACTAGCTGGATTCTGCTAGGATTAAGAAAAGAAGCCTGAAGGTCACAGTACTTGCATGCATATGACAAGCCCAGCATGAAAAAAAAAACCCCACCTTTTCATGCCTGCTGAAAACTCCTCCAAATTAAGAGGTCCAGAATATACTGGAAAGAACCAAATGTTTTAACATCATCAGTCATCATATCTCCTAATGGTAAGACAGGGTATGCACAGATAGAGGAAAGCTATAGCAGCAGGGATTTTTCAAAGCCAACTATGAGTGCTTTTGGCTTATGAGATCAAACACATGGCAGAATACATCAGATGATCTAGGGGAAAAATTAGTAAATGGCACATAATTTCCCCATCAAACTGGTATAACTGAAATTAGGTCAGAATTATTTTCCCAACTTTCTGATAAAGCAGGTGTTGTGTCACAAAGATTACAGATTATAAAGACATATTTGGCAGCAAGCAACATTACAAGTTTTAAAACTTCGACAGTCACTAATTATGGTTGAATAAAGAGGAATAAAATTGCCGGAAGGAGAGTTACTTCTACATATTTTCTGGGTTTTGCCACTTTCCAAAATCCAAATGGTAACTATATCACCATATTACAACACTACTGTTATAGCAGTACACTATTATAATAGCAGTGTACAGTGGATTACCCAGAAGAGGAGGGAGGAGGAATATTTTATGCATACCTGAAGACAAAACAGTGATCTGCAGACAACCCCCCCCCCCCGAATCTCATAACCACCCCCTCCTATTTTGTTTGTTAATATCCAGCCTGATGAAGAACCGTGGACAACACAAAAATTTACAGATTTGTGTTATTGAATTTGTTTCTGGATTTTTTTCATACCAATGCAGTTACCTAAAACATCTACAAACAGTATCTCATATTAAGGCTGTATCCATAGTGGAAGTAAAGATTAGGGTTGCCAGCTTCAAGTTGGGAAGTTCCTGCAGTTTTGTGGGTGGATCCTGGGGAGAGGAGATTTGGGGAGGAGAGGACCCTCAGTAGGTTATAATGTCATAGAGTTCACCTTCCAAAGCAGTCCTTTTCTCCAGGGGAACTAATCTTTGTAGTCTGGAGATCAGTTGTGATTAGGGTTGCCAGCTCCGCACTGGGAAATATCTGGAGATTTTGAGGGTGGGGGCCTGAAGAGGGCAAGGTTTGGAGAAGGGAGGGACTTCAATGCCATAGAGTCCAATTGCCAAAGCAGCCATTTTCTCCAGGTGAACTGATCTCTATCAACTGGAGATCTGTTGTAATAGCGGGAGATCACCAGCCACCACCTGGAGGTACCGACTAATGTTAGGGGTTTATGCTACAGTAACTCTTATGTACTGGGAGCGAAGGTGGCATGGTAGAGCCCAATCTTGTCAGATCACGGAAGCTAAGTAGGGTCAGTACTTGGATGGGAGACCTCCAAGGAAGACACTGTGGATGATGGCAATGGCAAACCGCCGCTGCTTCTCACTTTTCTTGAAAGCCAACCATTAGTTGGCTGCACTTTACACATACAACTCTTATATACTAGCCTATTCAGGTAGATCTGGCTGGTTCCTGGTTACTTATCTAGAGACTAGAAGTGATAAGTATGGGTGGTGGGGCTGTTGATGGTCTTAACAATTACAGTTATGGATTGGTTCCAATGAGTGGACACTGATGGAATAATGGGGAGTGGTGATCTTGCCCTTTTCCTTTCCTCATTTTAGTCCCCAATCCAAACAGGTTTTTGTCTTTGAGGGTCCGCCAACTCCAATCAGTGTTTTTGGGGGGGATCACAGGGGGCTGCCGGGAAATTGGGGAAAATCTACTTCCAACTGCAGAAAGCCCATAGAATCCAACCCAAAATCTACCACAGAAGTCTGACTCCACTGTTCTAAAGTCATCGTTATGGGAACTCATCTTGAATGCATGAGTAGAATGTATGGAAGTTGAAGAAGTCTATCTGTTTTTGTTATTTTTTATTTTAATTGGTTATTAAAAAATCCGTATTTACTTCTATCAGTGTTTGTGTTCTGCTCTTCCCACACAGTCATCTTCTTCATGCATTATATGATAAGGACTGAGCTGGAAAAAATGTCAACTGTAAGAACTGGCCCAGAGACAATAAGATTCTGATCTAGCATTGACAACAGCTTCATTGTGGGGAGGGTATAGTCCTGTGCCTATGAGGCTATACATCTGAGTACTACTTAACTGCTGCAGGCTTTCCAATTAAGTGGAATTATCATCCCAATTAACCACTGCCCCTTGCCAGTTAAATCTCATTTGGTTTAATTTTATTCCCTGGGAAATGTCCCAGTTAAATGGATTTCCCAATTAATCACACCCCGGTTAAGTCAAGTACATTGACATTGTTTGTGTTGCCAGGAAGAACTGTTACCCTCCCCGCCCATTCTCACTTCATTGTAGGTTTCTTCTCAGTACAAACAGTGAGATGGCATTATGCACTAGGTATGCTTTTCTAAAGACACAAATCCTATTGCTGAACAATAAGGGGGTGACAGGGTTGATCATACTGCTAAAGTTAATGTAAGGAATCAAAACATAATCAAAGCATAACCAATGGTCTTGAGATGAAAGGCACTTTTAAACAACAATTTAATAAATATATCCAACATAGAAAACCTTAGCTCTCTCCCTCTGAAATATCTTTTTTCCCTTCCCCTGAAATCAAAAATAGTATCTCTGGTGTGAAACCACCCTGACATACATTTAGCACATACTCCAGTGACAGGTTGCCCTTATTCACATTGCTTTTAGCTCAAAGGCATGGTTTAGTTCAATGGCAGAGCTCCATTGAGATGCTTACTGTGTCTTCAACCTGGAAATAAGTATGATTCTGCAATACTTGCCTTGTTCCGTGACCCTCAAGCTTCACATCAAATCCACTGAAACATGAAAATGAAATTTCTCTTATGAGGAAAAGGCAAAGGTGAAGAAGAGATTTCAGAGACTGAGATTTCCGTGCTTTGTGATTCTGTACTACAGCATATGCCACACATTGTAAGTTAGATATATGAACAATAGAGATACAAAATAACAGATGCACGTGGCATATACTAACAAGCAGGGATGTGTACCTGGAGGGCCAAGTCAGGTGGCTGAAGTTTTGAAGGGCAAGATTCGCTGTTTCATTTGCACCATTTTCTGGGCCCATAGCATGTTGCAGCTACAGTAGTTAATACAGCAGTGAATTCACTGTAACTTAAATCAGGCAAAGTGCCCTATCTCCTTCAGCTTTGGTCCCTACCTGTAAGCAAGGGTAGTAATTCTGGCCTTTTTTTACAGAGGTTTTTCTTTGTAGAAAACTTTTGCCAAAATAAGTTATTTGCAATCATTCATGCTAAGCAATATTGATACTTTTTTTTTTGGTCTGCATTGTAAATTTATTGTAGAAAATTCTAAGAAGGGTTTAGGGCTGAAAGGTATAGCCAGAAGACTAGCCATGAAGGACTCTATTTCTGTTCATTGAAGACCGTTCACTATTAGTGGAAGGTTCTTTCCATGAGTGGAAAATTCCTCTTACAGCGCATTCCTGAGCTCTAAGGGTGAAAGCCCTTAGGAGGCCAGGAAAGCGCTGCGACGGTGTCCAGGCCCCCTGCGCCAGCGTCTGGGCAACTTATGCTGGCGTTAGTGGCCGGAACGCCGGCAGGAAGGCCTGGATGCCGGACGCCAGCCACTGCCGTGGCAGCACCACCCCGAGACGCCAATGGGATCTGAACACAAGCATCTGAACACAGTCAAAGCCCGCGCCAGCATCCCGGGAGGTGTTCCCATGGCGTTCCAGTGCCAGGCTGGGGGAGGAGCAGCCGTTAGGTGGCCTCCTAAGCCCTTTCAGGCCGGGAACACCCCTTTTTTATTTTTACGAGATATGCCACATATCTCCCGTGCAACCCTATGAAGGGTTGCACCGATTCTTTAAGCCGCTGGGAGGTTCTGGCGGGGCCAAAACCTCCTTTGGAGGCAGGGCAGCCACGTTGCCTCCAAAGACAGGCGCAGGCATTCCTCTCAGGAATGCACTGTTAGAATCCCTAAAAGCCAAGCAGAGGTTTCCAACATGGTTTCAACATGGTGAAGTCTACTTAGTGACCCTGGCCTATCCACACCCTCACTCTAAGCGACCTCACAGGGTTCTTAGAAGAAAGGTGGAGACTTGTATGATCTTTGGCAGAAGGATGGGTATTATGTAAGGAAGTGGGGGAAGGTGCCTTTCTTGCCAGGAAACTCTTAAATCAAAGTTTCCCTGGAAAGCACCTTGGTAACTACTTGCCACTACTCAGGGACCTCGTAAATGGGTCCAAGGTCCCAGATTCATAGGTGGCAGTCTCTTCAGTAAGGTTTCAGGATTTCTGTCACAGTGGGATAGGTATACAGTAGGTTTTACCTGACAACCTTAACATGATGTGTACTGAAAACTTAAAGCCCACACCATCACTTTGTAATTGTGAAAAAACAATTTGCAATCATTACTAATTATGTAAGTATGTACAATTTATTGTTGTAACTGTCATGATTATATTAACGATCCCAAAATAAAATGAACACATTATCAACAATGATTAACAAGCAACTCTACATCATCCATGAAGTTAAGAAAACTGGAATCAATAGGTGTTCTCAAATTTATGGGGACAGAAAACAGTAGAAAGTGTTGCTTATGTTACATCTTTACAATTCACCACAGTGACTGGTGTTACTGGGGATGGCAGGATGTACATTTAATAAAATAAAAAATAAATAAACCCAGCAAATGTTTTCCTCAACCTCTGACAGCTCCAGCACTCATGTCTACTGTGTTAGGAAATTTAGACAGTGAAATATGATTTTAGCTTTGTTCTTGCCATTGGACACCCCTCCCCCTCCCTTTTAGGGACATCTTAGGGAACAATATAATGACACAATTCTCCTTATACATGGACACCACAAATACAAAGGCATCATTGTAGTGGTATCTTATAGTAGAGTTCCTCCAAAGAATGTGAGTGCATGGCTTTGTCACAATGCTGCCCTGGGTCTCTGTGTTCTCACGTGAATGTCAACCATTTGCCTGCATGTAAAAGCATGTTTCCTCTTTGTTGCCACCACCCCAAGATAAAAATCCCAGTCTTTCAAGTAACCAATGCCTTGGGATACCGTGGTAAAGCTGCCTCTGAACAAGTATAAAGGACAGAGCTTCCAACTACTTTAGCTCCCACCCCCATGTTTGTGTGCATGGGTTCTTTGCTTATAAGAGTGGTCTTCAGCATGTGGGTTCACAGTCTGCTTTCTTAAACAGGAAAGCAGCTTTATTACTAAAGATTAAAGTGCAGCACATATGTAGAAAATAGCTATCACAGTTAGGAGATACAGATCTAAGGAAATAAAATGAAGCATAAGTCTAGCTAAGTTATGTTACAAGACAGTTACCTCAGATGGAGCAAACACACCCCAACCTCCCTGATGTCCCCTTGGTGGTGGAGGATGGGTCCCACCGGTCACAGCATCGGGACGAACAAAGAAACAAAGGAAGATTCCCCCTTTTAAACCTTCTGCCTGCTTAGGTGAAAGCATTCCCAACCAGAGCTAGGAATCCTGCCCCTTGTGGGAGATACTCTAAGCTCTGCCAATTAGGCCCTTTGGCACGTAGTCCATGGCTCTCTCCCCTATCAGGTTTTTATGATGCCCATTCATCATCTCCTTTGGCAAGTAGGCTAAATGGGCTGCTTTTCCCACCGAAAACTAGTTCCTGTTTTCTCTGGCTCTCTTCTTTTATGGAAACAGTTGCCATGGTTTCATGGTCCCCAATCATAACAGGCTTGAAATCACAGCCCCATACATGCTTTCCCAGAAGTGCCGGCATAATGATGCATGGATCTATTCCATTACTCAAGTGTAATGCCAAGCCATACTTTGTGTTCATTTTCTCTTTTCCCTTCTCCCACCAGAATACTTCCACCAGATTCTGTCCCAAGCTGCTCAGTCTTCTCCCTTTCTTTGCACGTGGTCCATGTCCAGTAGGGTTGCCAACTCTGGTTTGGGAAATTCCTGGAGATTTGGAAGTGGACCCTGGGGAGGGTGGGACTTGGGGAAGGGAGGGTTTTCAGCAGGGTATAGTGCCATAGAGCCCACCAGGGGAACTAATCTGTATGGTCTAGAGATCAGCTGTAATTCTGGGACAGTTGAAGGCCCTACCCAGGGGTTAGCAAACCTAATGTCTGCACCTATAACTGCATCCCATAATAAAATCTTTTATGGGGTGTTTTTATTGTGAGAGATGGAACATTAATTGATTAGCTCTCCAAATGTTTTATGTGTGTGTGGGGGGGAGGTTAACCATAAAAGCAGCAACAGGGATAGGGGACAGAGGAAGTGAAATGGCACTAGAGGAAAGAGTTGAAATCCTTGCCCCCTTGGGCTACACTGATCCAGATGTGACCCATCTGCTTTTCATGGTTCAACTTCTTATCAACATACAGGTCTTGTCACAGGTTTTGTCAGCATACAGTGTACTTTGGCCCTTCATCAGATTTAAACCAAAAATGATGAAGTAGAAACAATAAAGTTCATGGTGTGACTGCTTTACTAATTTTCACTTTGTAAGGTGCATATTCATATGACAATAGACTGTATCATTCCCATACTTCTGATTTTCTTACTCCAGCTAGGAAATGACTATGCTTGGATGCCTTTCCCAAATGAAAAAACCCTGAACAAAACAGCACGCAGATGTCCTTGGCAACTGTTACTGTTTATTGCCCAAAGTGATGTTAAAAATTATCCCAGAACATTCTTTAATCTCTAAAAATTAGCTTTCAGAATGAAACAAATGGCTGTAAATTTTATTACATGTAGATTGATTTTAACTCATGAGGTTTCATTCCCCATAACAATGTGTTCCTCTACTGTAGCGCCAGAGGCCTTGCATCAGTACAACATTGCAAAGCAAAGTACCAGGGTCTGAGGTCCTCAAAGAGCCATGCTGAGACCAAATAAGAGCCATGCTGAGACCAAAGGCCCATCAAGTCCAGCATTCTGGTCACAGCATTCTGGTCGCAGCATTCTGGTCGCACTGTGGTCAACCAGCTGCCATTAGGAAGTCCACAAGCAGGATGACTGCAACAGCATTCTCCTGCCCATGCTCCCCAGCAACTGACATAAAGAGGCATACTGCACTCAGAGTACAGGGACTGAGACTTCAGGATTGCAAAGGGGAGGGGAGGAAAGGCATGGAGGCTTTGGTCAATCCCCTAGTGGATTTGATCTGAAAGCCCATCTTATGTATTTTCAGCCCAAAGCTACCACTGAATACCCTGCCTGCCAAGGACCACGAGTTAACAGGGAATGGGAAAATGAGGGTTTCCCTCCTCCTATGAGTCTTAGCAATTTTTCCACCTGTGTATGTATAATCTTTACAATTCTGTAAAAAAAGGTAAAGGTCCCCTGTGCAAGCACCGGGTCATTCCTGACCCCTGGGGTGACGTCACATCCCGACGTTTACTAGGCAGACTTTGTTTGCAGGGTGGTTTGCCAGTGCCATCCCCAGTCATCTTCCCTTTACCCCCAGCAGGCTGGGTACTCATTTTATTGACCTCGGAAGGATGGAAGGCTGAGTCAACCTCGAGCCGGCTACCTGAAACCGACTTCCATCGGGATCGAACTCAGGTCATGAACAGAGCTTGGACTGCAGTACTGCAGTTTACCACTCTGCGCCATGGGGCTCCTACAGTTCTGTAAGGCTAATGTTATTATCCCCATATCGCAGACAGGGGTCCTGGTCTGATGAATTGAAGTGGTTGTGAAATTGGGTTTGATCTCTGTACCCTGTTTTCTGAGGCAGTATTGTTAGAAGTTATAGTGTTGGGGTAGGATCCGGGGCACTGGATTCCAACCTCTCGCAGCCAGGAAAGTCACTACTCCGAGGTACTGCTTTTCATTTATCTCACCCATCACTCTGGTACTTTTAACAAGTGAAGATTGTAGTGCTTTCTTTAATTCTCTTCAATTGTGACTCTAAGCACATTACACAAGAGTTTTAAGTAAATCAAATACATATGTCTTAGAATCAGGGTAGAAATTGTTTTACATATATTAAACTGCATCCATTAGTATTATAATAGCACATAGGTAGGAAGTGGGAAAAACATTTCTGCAGATGGCTATCATAACTGCAAACTATATTTCACAATTAGTATAGAATTTAGCTTGGCATACACGACAGGATGTAATTTTCCTACATGTTCATGCCAGAAGAAATCAGCATAAACATTGTCTGAATTATTATCTGGCTATATTTATGGTTAGTAGATCTCCTTAACCTGCAAATAGCTTACCTATAAATGTGTATTGTTGAGTATTTTAGCCAGAAATCTTGCCAAATTAGCATTAAGTGTGCACAATGATTTAATACTTGTTTTTCATTTGTATAGAAATAATTGTATTTTACACATTGGCCTTTTATGCATTGTCAGTTTCCTCATGTGAAACTTCCTGTTTCTTTGGGGGGGAGGGTTCAGTTATGGATGCTTTTTTCTCCCTCTGATGGTTGATTCGACATCACACAGCTTTAAATGAAGTATTTCTCCCTGTAGTTTAAATCAGCAGTGTTTTGTGCTTCATAAAAACAAGTGTTATATCAAATTGACCACTAGAGGGAGGAAAACGCATGCATAGCCAAAAAACCCAAAAGAAACAGGAAGTTAGACATGAGGAAACTGACAATGCATAAAAGGCCAGTATCTGCTACTTTGTTCTGCCATTAGGTATTTAGTATTTTCTGGGAGCTGACCTGGATGTCCTAGGCTACTCTGATCTCATCAGATCATGGAAGCTATACAGGTTTGGCCCTGGTAAGTATTTGGATGGGAGACCACCAAGGAATTACAGGGTTGCTGTGAAGAGGAAGGCAATGGCAAATCACCTCTGTCAGTCTGTTGCCTTGAAAACCCTATGGGGTCGCCATAAGTCAGCTGTGACTTGACTGCACTTTACACACACACAAATTGTCTAGGAAACTGTTTTTGAAACGTCAGCCTTCATGGAACCTTTCTGGCATTGACTTACTCTGCCAAAGAACCCCTGTACATCTTCCGCAGAACCCTAGTGCTTTGCTGAGCATTCTGTGCTGCACACTCAGATCAAAAGGGTGTTGGGCCTCTCTGCTGCCCTACATAACTATGAGCACTTCCTAAAGCACACCCAACATCTCACTTGTAATGTGCATCGCAGAGGAAGAATGGTAATGATAACAAACTGGCTTTCAGGAGAGCTTATCTGTTATCAGTCCCCTCTCCTCATTGAGGAACTCTGATCAGTTTCTGAGCATTCCAGATCTCTACGGCACATCGTTGTAAAACCATTGTCCTTTGGCACTTTCAAAGTAATTAGTCAATATGACCAGGGCAGTAGCCTGGCAGCATAACCATGGGGATTTTGTGCACTGAGAGGCATGTGCTCAAACCATCCAATGAGACAGCATTCAGAAGAAGGGTCAAAGACTCCCTCCAGTTTGTAATCATGCCATCTAAAGAACTGAGAGTTGTTGAGGGATCTGAGAAATTATTTGATTATTCTTATGTCACATGGGAATTCCTAGAAGTTTAGATGGCTCTGGTTTTGTTTTGAGGTGAGTGGTCTTGCCATCTGTGTGTGTTAAGACCCTGGAAACAACTAATGAGATTCAGCCAGTTATTGTAATTGAACAATGGCTGTTTGACAGCTTTCTTTCTGTAGCAGATCTAACAGGAAGTGTTCTCAGCATACCTGCCAGATAAACTTGTTTAGCAATTAACGCTTATCTCTCCCCTGCTCCATGCCAGTGGCTATTATTTGAGGAGGAAGAGGGAAGAGTCACATCATATTAATGAAACATCTAATCCCTTCACTGGGTTCAACCAGGGATGAATTTCCTGTCATTTTGAAGGATTGTTCGTCAACGGATTTATTACAAAATGGATACCAAAAATGGATTAGAACAATTCTTGACATCCTAATTCCTAATGGATCACTTCTGTTGCTGATGGCCAACACAAGGAAATGTTTCTTAGAATCATTATCTTTTGGTGATGCTTTATACTTAATTTATACCTTCATTTTTATAAGGTATTTAAAGAATATATTTAGGGTTTTGTCCCTTATACTGTGTTTTTGAGAGAGTGCAACATGGCAGTTTTTTGTGCTACAGATCTAGCTATCTTGAACATCAAACTTTTGAAGAACTAAGCAAAGCACCAAGTAAATGCCACTTTTGTAGACCATGTAGTTGTGGCAGCTGATCTTTTGACTGAGGAACACTTGTTGCAATTACAATAATGTTTTTGGTCCAGAGATAGCTGTATTTTACTGGATTACACAATTGTTTAGTTGTGATATAACATAGCATGCTAAATATTCGAAATGTAATGTCGAGGGTACACATGAATCTAATTTCTTGTACAAGATTCTGATTGTATATAATTCCACAAGAAATTTTTCTGAAAAAATACTGTGCAATCCTATGCATGTTCACTTGGAAGGAAGTTCCCTTTTATTTTGTGGGCTGAACCCTAGGGACACTTTCCTGGGAGTAAGCCTCACTGAATAACATTAGATTTGCTTCTGAGTAGGCTTGCTCTGTATGCGTAGTTAGCTTGCTCTGTATGCGTAGTTAGCACCTCCCTTAGGGTTGCCTACCTCCAGGTACTAACTGGAGATCTCCTGCTATTACAACTGATCTCCAGCCGATAGAGATCAGTTCACCTGGAGAAAATGGCTGCTTTGGCAATTGGACTCTATGGCATTGAAGTCCCACCCCTCCTCAAACCCTGCCCTTCTCAGGCTCTGCCCCCAAAACCTCCTGCCAGTGGTGAAGAGAGACCTGGCAACCCTTACCTCCCTTCATTGAACAGAACTGGAGTACATCTTTGAATAAGTACAAGTTTTAGTGCATTTTGTCTATGTACAACCACAGTACTAGCAACAAATGATGTATAAGCAGAATTTTTGCAGTCCCAGGAGGTGAGTTTTTAATGGTCTGTAGTACAAGTTTCTCAGCATGCTGTAATTTGTTTTTGTCACCAAGAAAGGTGACTTTTATCAGAATACATTGCAACCTAATATGTGAGTGTTTGAAGGGAGGGGAGTCTTCAAAATATATTTAATAAGGTTGTATATTTATTCCCAAACTGTTGAGAAACCAAACTATAAAGACCCATTCATTACACTGATTAGGGTAGAGGAAATGAATGGGAATAACAACAAATGAATGAATGCCACTTGTTTCATTGGTTTCCCTGTATCTTGGTTTATGTGTTTTGCTTTTATTTGCCCATAAACCTGTACCCATTCTACTACCTAACTGAACTTTGGTAGGGAGAATCCTTTGTATGAGGGACACGATCTCTGAAAGTGTCATCCATATTCAATGGAACAGAAAGAAGTTATGTCCAGAAATGTTTCAAAGTGAAATCAATGGTAACAAAAATGAATGGGAATAATAACTATAACAAATGGATGAAATTTTTTAAATGAAAGCAAAAGCAATTGCACATCCCTGATGTTCATCTCTGCTAAATTCAAATAGTTAGGAAATGCATACACGATGTTTCAAGATGGGTGATTTTTTCAGCATCAGAGAAAATAAAATAAATAGGACTGCAAACTAAAGTGAGCCAAATCCCCATTCTGCCATGGAAGCTTGCTGGGTGACCTTGGGCCAGTCACACATTGTCAGCCTACCCTGCCTCACGGGATTTTTTGTGAGGATAAAATGAAGGAAAACAATTTAAGCTGTTTTGGGCTCTCGTTGGCGAGAAAGATGGGGTATAAATGAAGTAAATCAATAAATGGGTTATATCTTGTGATTTATATCCCGGTGAAATTTCCTCCAGTGGAAGGCACTTTCCGGTAGCAAAAGAAGCTCCGTATGCCAGTGAAAAAGTCCACCAGTAGCCGAACAGGGTTGTAAGATACAACCTATCATAAAGTATCTTTAATTTTTTACCACTGTGAGTGAATTTCGTTTCTGGGGGTTGGTGGGAATTCCTGCAACAGCTATGATGGCATTGGGGAAGACAGTGTGTTCCCAACATTCTGTCTTAGTTCTCAAGTCATTATGGATCAGATTGGCTGCCGGTCAATGAGCAGCATAATCCCATGGCTCATTTTAAAATCCCATGGTGTAAATAGTGACTCTCACTGGTGTAAACACTGTCCACTGATGACACTGAAGCATAATTCTCTCTACCAGCTTTAAAAATAGGGTGCTAATTGTAGCAGAAGGAGCCCCTTGGCGCAGAGTGTTAAGCTACCGTACTGCAGTCAAAAGCTCTGCTCACGACCCGAGTTCGATCCCAACGGAAGTTGGTTTCAGGTAGCCGGCTCAAGGTTGACTCAGCCTTCCATCCTTCTGAGGTCGGTGAAATGAGTACCCAGCTTGCTGGGGGTAAAAGGGAAAATGACTGGGGAAGGCACTGGCAAACCACCCCACAAACAATGTTTGCCTTGGAAACGTCGGGATGTGACGTCACCCCATGGGTCAGGAATGACCCGGTGCTTGCACAGGGGACCTTTACCTTTTTTTAAATTGTAGCAGAAGTCAACCAATAGGAGGATTAAGTGCTTGGGGGAGAGAAAAAGAAAAAAGTGGATGATAAAGGAAAACGCATTTGGAACAGGAAGAGCTGAATGTGTGTGTGTGTGTGTGAGAGAGAGAGAGAGAGAGAGAGAGAAGGGTGGGATAGAAGAGAACAATGTGTCATTAACTTTTTACTACATAAAGCAGACTATATAGGATGGAAGGTGCCAAAACTCAATGTTAGAGCATCTGTGGTACATGCTGAAGGCCCAGGTTCAATCCCTGGTATCTCCAGTGAAAACAATCAAGTTATGTGAAAGACCTCTTTCTGAGACCCTGGAGAATGGCTGCCAGTCAGAGAAGAAAACTCTTATTTTGAAAGACCAATATAAGGTATTTTTATGTTTCTGTGTGTGACATATGGGGCCACTGCCAGGTTTATGGTCCAGAAGCAATCACACGGAGCCACCATCTGAATGAAATGGTGGTTGATGTGGATTGAGTTTCTGCCCCTCCTCATCTCCAAAGATGGCAGCAACTTGTGAAAGTGCCACTACTCAGGATGGCTGCAGGTACACTAACCATGTGGAGATGTTGGTTCAGACAAATGATGCCTCCATACAATACCAATCAAACCCCAAACCCAATGGTAATCCTGTCATGTGCACTCCTGAATTGGCCTGAATGCCAACAAGGCTTAAAGAAATGAAGGTTGACATTAGCATTATATTCTTCTAAAATGAATTTGGTACATAAGTTGTCTTCCTTAATTCTGTTACTGATTCCTGACACATAAAACTACATTTCCCAGCAATCAGAGCTCCATGGACAGTTGCTTATGAGCAGTGCAGTACTGTAAAAAGGAAAAAGAGGAAACGGGAGTTTAATGCAAGGTCTTATAGGCAGCACTATTTTGTTTGCAAGCAGCAGGTGGAAATAAGGACCAAAGTTGAGGTTTTTAATAGACAGACAAAAATGTTGATGTGCTTGGGAGGGAAGTCTTTTTCCCAACAGTGAGCCTTTAAGCCTGTCCAAAGGAATTAGTTAAAGGAGAAACTCTGAAGGGAAGTGTGTGCACTGGAAAATGCAAGACAGACTACAGCAGAAAATAGCAAAGTTTGAAGGAAATAAAGGTCAAATATAATAGGGAGAAATGTGTGCTAGATTGCTTGTTTGTCTCAACCAAATATTAAATGCAAAAAAAAAAAATACTCTTCTATTGGGCAGTCTGAAAATGACTGCAGAATCTCTCATCTGGAGAATCTCATCTGCACAGCTGCTAGACTTCTAAAAAATATTGCTTAAAAATACCTTCAACATAACAGATGTGAAGTCTAGTCCCCTAAGTAAGGTTTGGTAGTAGTTGACCAAAATCTTCAAATCATACAGTGTGCCCACAAAGTGTAGAGAAGGAGCTACAGGGCACCTACTGTTACTAATGAGGTTGGCGATAAGAAAGAGCTGCTGGGAAAGGATACAGAGAGCTCGGCAAATGTTGTTCAAGTCATTACACAGCAATGACATCCTGACATAACGTGTATCTCAGTAATATGCCTAGTGGCGCTCTATGATGCCTGTGGAGTCTGTAACTGCCAGACTATATTATACTCTTTGTGCTGTGGGTACTTGCCTGACAGTTCTTGAATTTGTGGCAACTTTGTTCCTTCTGTCTTGTTTATTTGCTCCCTAATAGTTTGAACACCATCTGTTCTTTTTCTCTGCAACTTCACCCATGTACAAGTTCTCTATTTTCAATTACATTTTGTTGCTGCTGCTGCTTTAAAACAAACAAGCTGTTCTTCCCCTAAGCCTGGTCTCCAAATACAGTAGAATGAGGTGGCAGAATGGATTGTGTCACTTCAGACTACAGGTGAGTTTCCCAACGTCAATAATTATCTGTAAGTGAGAAAGTAGCACTATATTCAAAGGGCTAAGACTGAACCTTTCTCTCTTATGTGCTAACCTTTTGTTTGTAGGGAGTTTTTACATGGGGGAGCATTAAAATGTGACTCCTCCACCAGACTGACATAGTATAACCCCTTCTACCACCTCTTTCTACAATGTGTAGATCACATCTAGGTTTTGCTTTCTAAAGAGTTTAGACTGGGCAGTGTCCTGCCTTAAGCTGGAGGAAGTTTCTCTAGCCTAAGGAGCTTTCCTCCAGCTTAAGGGGCTCTCCTGTTGGAAGAAGCTGAAGGAAAAGCTCCTCGGGATGGGGCAAGGCTTTAGACTTTGCTTAGTGGAATGGAAGTGTACAGCCCACTAGATAGGAAGTACATTGCTAGTTCTTTACACCAATGGGACACTGGATTTGTTTCCTCTGTAGTGCTTCAGGGGACTTTCTAAAGTACCTGCTTATATGGTGTTGAGGGTATTTATTGTTCAAAGAGAAAAAAAGAGAAACAAATCCCAATGGGTTCATGCATGGAGGCCTGCGGTAACTCTCAGGATAACGGCCAATGTGTTCCAAACATGACAGATCATTGCAAGGGAAAACCAATGAAGGCTTCTTTTTGCAACATTCATGAATTGTATAAAAATGGACTTAAGTAAATAAAACTAAAGATTGCTCCAATACTGGCAAGTAAACATTCCAAAATGTATCAAGAGAAGGAAGGTTGGCTAGATATAAGATTAAAAGACAGAGTACAGTCACAGTGCTTCAAGCCCAGCTCAAACTGAGCTTTCCAGCTCAGACTGTAAGACATTTCAATGCTGACTGAAGCCCTTCATTCTCATCCTACCCTGATGGCTCTGCCACTTGCTATCACGAACTTCTGTTCCTGCCCATGACTGTCTCCATCTCCTCCAGATGCATGATGCTTTATTAGCTTTTTTTCTAGTTAGATTCCAAGTAAGAGGAGACAGTAGTGGGCAGGGCAGGCAGTAGTAAACAGTTAGTGTAGTGTAATGATTTACTAATACGTGTGCCAGTTCACATTTTAAGGCATGTTGTGTGCACATTTAAATGATGCACTGTGAACTTTTTTATATCTTATGTGTGTCTGTGGGCTAAGCTTGGAACAACAACCTGAAGATGTACAGCAAAGCAATGATCTCATGAAAAAGAACAATGCCTTAGAAATGGGATGTCTTGCAGCAAATCAATAAGGTATAGCACCACTCAAGTATAAGACAAGAACACAAAGATGAGGGGGATGTTTCAGGGAATCAAAATTAATTATTTGCATGTTGTTTGCTTTGGGGTATGTTTGGCAGCTATTAATTTCTGGTGATAAATCCAAAGAAACATTCACTCAAGAGGATTTAGGGCAAATTGATAGATTAAACGGCGGTAAGTCTTCAGTGCTGGACAGCATTTTTTTCAAGAGTTCTGAAGGAATGGTAATGTGAATTCCCAAAACCACAACTCTCTGCTTTTGTTCTCCTGTTATTAATGATGGTCTCTAGAATAGCTGAATGGGAGTAGTCAAGGCAAGACAAGTTGTGATCCTCTCACTGGCATAAGTGCCAAACAATCTGGAAGTATGCCTATGACTTGTCTAAAGTGAAACCATGTTATCACACATTATGGAATTTTAATGGTGTCAATGTTTATTGAGTTGACACTATGTCAGTCAGCTCATTGACATGCTTACAAATTGAGTTGACACCATGTCCATGGGTTGTCAGAAAGTATTTGACAAGGTTCTTCCCAAAAGGCTTTACAAAGTAGTTGAAAGTGTTTGGTTATGGTCTAAGAGATTCAAGTGATGAGATAAAAGGGAATGTCCTTGAAAGATCAGCTGATCCTAAAAAGCTTGGAGCTTGCTTACTGTAGAGGCCTGTGCTTCTAATGATAGCCATAAAGTGAAGCCATAAAGAATGTTCTTCAGGGTGGGGGAAACAGCCCTGCCAGATCAGACAAATGGTCCATCTACTACAGTAACCTGTCCCACACAGTGGCCTACCAAATGTCTCTGGGACATTTAATTAAAGCTACTACATCTTTTTAATGGGTGAGTAGAAAGATACTTGTACACTTGTACAACTTGGCAAAGAGCTTGAAACTGTTGTTATGCTATAACAACAGAATTCAAACTTGTACCCATATAGCTGACAAAAAAAGAGGACTATCTCAAATCTATATCTTATAAGGCAGATTTTAGAGAAGCTGTAATCATGAAGGCAATATCTCATTTGAACAGAAATAATTCCTGATATAATTTATGTAGTAAGCATGGATACAGTCTAGCCAAAAAATAAGGTTTTTTTAAGTCACCTACTGTTGGGCAAGGGAAAAAAATGTGCAGTTTTGGCTGGATCGTGTCCATTATTAATTATGATATAAGAGCAAATAAAAACCATGAATGATGGACACACCATTTATCTTAATCCATGGTATGTATTTGTGTTGAAATGAGTCTTTCTGAGTGATTAAAAATGCTGTTTAATTATTATTTTCTAGAATGTTCCTAAACCTCTGGCAGTTGGATGTTGGATGTGGACAGCAGTAAACAGATGTTTCTATAAACATGTTGTGGATTTCTGTGAAGCCCAGTACATTACTAGAGATGAAACATTTGGCCAGTAGATCATCTGGTAGCCAACTATTCCTTTGTTAGGTAGATTGCTGGTTATTAGTCCTGGATAATCAATTGATATTTCATAAATAGTAGCTTGTGGTTGGGAGATGATCTCTTGATAGCTGAGGACCTCTTCAAGTGTGTGGATCTCTCTCTCTCTCTCTCTCTCTCTCTCTCTCTCTCTCTCTCTCTCTCTCTCTCTCTCTCTCTCTCTCTCTCTCTCTCTCTCTCTCTCTCTCTCTCTCTCTCTCTCTCTCTCTCTCTCTGTGTGTGTGTGTGTGTGTGTGATGTATCTTTTAGCAGGACGGAAAGATGGGATACAAATTTTGTAAATAAAAAAAAGTAGAAGAGCCTGCTAGATTAGACCAGTGGGCCATCTAGTCTAGCATACTGATTCACACAGCAGCCAACCAGTTATCCTGGTGGGACAACCAACAGCATAGAGGCTACAGCCTTTCTCTTATGGTGCCTTTCCCTAGCACTGGTATTCAGAGGCTTGCTGGTATTCAGACTGGAATTCAGAGTATGGAGGCATATAGAGTGTAACTGGCTATTTTGCAGCTCAGAAAATGCAGACAAATGCAGCAGCATTGGGCATTGGGGAAAGGCAGATACAAATATGTTAAATAAATAAAATATTTGATGGCGGAACCAACACTTTACGTTAATGCTTCACAGAAATTACCCTACTTGTGACTCTACCTGTCCATATCCAAATGGCTGTGTCTGAACTGGGCTGAAGTTCTCAAGAGCATAAACTGTCAAGGAAGCAGTTTTGCCTTCACTACAAATATAAAAAATATTCATTTTTCAACTGTAAAGTGACACATACTGTAGTATTCATACTAGGGCCCCTGGGAGATAATTGGAAGTCTTTATGGTAAGCAGTTTCCTTTGTCAGCTCAGCAGGGTACATTTGTGATTGTAAAGATAATGTTTTATATCACTTTAAAAGCCTATTTGATCTACAATTAAATAACTGTAATTACAAAGCCTTTATGATGATTTTGTGAACTTTTGTGCCAAAAACAGAGTGCCAAAAACAGCAGAAAGAGAGAGGGGGTGTGTGTGATTACTTTTTGCCAAAGGTGGTGTGATAAATACATTTTTATTCACTGCAGGTTAAATTGTGCATTTTAGACATGGCTGTAAATAGCTCTGCCAAGGTCTCTTTATGGCCACTGTTCAACAGGCATTAGGGGGCATAAAAGTGTTGAGTAATTTACACAGTATTTGAATTCTAATAATTCTCCCTTCAAAAGCTTCCCACTTAAGTATCTTTCCTTTAAGGCTAATAGATTTAAAAGATGGGGATGATTAAACAATCAGGTTGTGTTAAAACATGGGGTAACATTACAGTAGCCTCTCGTATAATACCGGAATGAAATATTGCTATGCAAAACTGACAGTGTAATGGCATGCTGCTAAATTTAAAAAAAATTGCCATTGACGAAAAATTGGCCACTCTTTCTGAGTCCTCAGCATAATAAAGAATTATCATCAACCAGCGGGAATGCAGTTAGAAAAATCACTCTAATCCCAAAACTTTGAACAACAAACATCAACATTGATAGCTATTTTTTTCTGTCAACGCTGAACTTGTTCGGCAGTTGCAATCTTGTCCCTCACTCTAAAAGAGAACATCAAAGTTTGAATCCGACTGATAAACATGATAAATTCTTATATTGTAAAATTGATGGCTAGCAGCTGGACCTCTATATGGAAAAGCATTTGTGTTCCAGGTGATGTGAGGCAAAATGAAGGTTCTCTCAGAAGTTGTCATTTGATGTTGCAGTGCTCAGGTGATGACTGCTTGTGTGAACTGTCTCTCGACAGTAACTGGATGTGGGGCACTAATATTTATGAGATGTTATCTTCCATTAGCATTGCTAACTGTATTTAGAATTGTGAAGGTTGTGATGCAGGTTGAAAACTCCTTCATTGCTTTGTGTAGGTGGAAGATGGATGGAGGGGGAGCTGTTATTAATGTTTGTGCTGATGCAAGCTAACGTGGCTAACTTGTCAGAGATAAGGATTTTGTATACTTAAATCCTGTCCCTAAAGCTTTTTATTGATATTATATTTTTCAAAAGTGGTGAAGTACCAGATGGGGCATCTAATTTCATTCTGTAAGGGTTTTCCTTGACATTACACTGGCCATTTCCGCACTAATTATTTGTAATATTTAAAGGAATGTTTTATCTTTTTATGTCCGCACCATTTTCCCTCCATTTGGTATTGCATACATTTTCCAACCATTTAATCTCTGTGTTTTCAACAAATGCATATATGACGAGGTTTCCCTTTACACCATTTCCAAGACAACTTCCCCCGAGCTGCGGGCATGTTTGGGACGCTATTCATTTCTCCACTTCTCCGTGTCCACACCCACTTTGTAGCCCATTTCTCCTCCCTTCCCCTTCCCCTCCCTGCCTGCCAACCATTTCCTTGCTTTAATTTTTTTTATTTAATATATTTTGACTAGCTAAGGAACGTAGGAGTGTTGGGCTAATCCTCCACCGGTTGCCTTCACAAAATCACACAAGGTTGGAAGAGACCACAAGGGCCATCCAGTCCAACCCCCTGCCTTGCAGGATCCCACAATCAAAGTGCTTCTGAAAGATGGCCATCCAACCTCTGTTTAAAGACCTCCAAAGAAGGGGACTCCACACACCCCCTGAGGCAGCGCATTCCAGCACAATCACTGCTTACTCTATTTCATAGGTGACATAACCCACAAAAGGGGCATGATGTAGCATTCTCTGATATGGTTCCTGCATCAAACAATCGCAAGGACAATATTCCTCTCCCCCTCCCATTCCCCCTGCTCTTTTATTTTTTCAGTTAATTGTATTTTGACTAGTGCAGGAATGCTGGAGTGTTGGACTAACCCCCCCCCCCCCCGCTGATTATCTTATTTCTTGAATGTGCAATTCATTGCTCATTACATTGCAAAGGGGGGCGTGTCCATGATTTCTTCTGTGATCTTGTTCCCGCACAAAACAATCCTACAGCCAGGTTTTATCAATCAATCAATACCTTTATTGAGCCAGGTTTTATCCTTGGAGATTGAAGGGAGAGGGATGCTTAAAACTGAATTCTGTAGGCTGCTATCCATCAAGAGTGCAAATTTAATTGTCAATAGGATGAAGACTCTGTGATTGTTTGTGTGGGGGGAGGGAATGTGCCTGCATGGAGATTGTGGTTAGGGTCATGGCATCCATTTTGAGTAAATTGACTTTTCTGCATGCCGTGGAAATGTGGCGATTCTCAAAATGGTGATGTGACAGAAGAATCACACAAAAATAGTGAAGGAAACAATTCAAAAAAGGAACCCAGTGAGATGGCAGCCAATCACAGCGCACCCTCGAACTATCATTAGCGCACATGCACAAAAACAAAAAAAGGGAAGGGGGGAGCACCCTGCAACATTACAAATCACACCACACTCCCTTGGGGGGAAAATAATACATTGTTCTTTTTCAGGAAAGTGCAAAGAGGGTAAAAACTTTCTCCAATAGAGCAAATACAATGGCAAAAGATACAACATGCAGACAGAAATTTTGAATATGCAGGCAAACCTCACAGATCGACCACGAGGATAATTTGCTATAAGTGAGTGGAGCGGAACCGGCCACTGTTGTCTCTATCTTTACATCAAAGACTTTACAAGATAAACACCCTGTTTTATGTTCTCATTCTTGGAGACAAACGCCATTTTCCGTATGATACCCACCTGGCTTTTATATGCAAGCCACTGTTTCGCATCAATATATCAAATTCGCAACATGGCTCCATGTGGACAGTTAAGTCCAGAGATTGGGAGGCATGGACAAACAAATCAGATCTTTCTATAAATCTGAACAAACAACCAGGTTTGCAAGAATATTTGAAATCTTTTTTTAAAAAAATACACTGGGTAGGATAAAAAATGATAAAAGGAGCACCTGTAACTTTAAGAAATGGATGCCTTTAGGGGACATTGCTAGGCAACCACAATAGTATTGGTTTCTGTCAGTAAGGGTTGGTTTCTGTCAGTAAAAGGCAGGGGTAGGGGGCTGAGCCCTTTCCAGTGCTGTTTTGGCCTTTGAGTAAAGACTCATCCTCCTGTTTCAGACACTGGAGGCCTTGGAGTAAGTTCACTGCCCTAAGCTCCCCCGCTCGCTGCCTGAATGGTGCTGGGGGGTACGAAAGTGGGGGATACCCCCACTACCAGCTTGGGGCTAGTAATCCTAGCTCTAACCCATATAATACTACTGTTCATGTTTACATTCAAATTGATTGCCTTGAAATCATCCATCCTCGCTCACTTATATGGGCAATAATTTAATTTTTGATAAGCAGCAATGATTACCAAATGTTACAATTGCACTTTCTGGTCTTGAAATTACTATTGTATAACTATAACTGAAAGAACTTTAATAAATATAAAATGCAGTTATAAAGATATAAAAAATGTGCTGCTGTGACTCTTGACTTTCTCCAGCGAAATCATCTGGCATTTAGGTTTGCCTCAAGGTACAGAAACTTAAAGGCTATTGTTGCACCTTGAATTTCAAGAAGTAATTTGTCTTTCACTACCCATGACTGTGCAAGATAAATGCATTTTTATATGACTGAAACTACAGTAACTTTTATTGAGGAACAGTACACCAATTGAAGTAAAAAAAAAAGTCTCCATCCTCTCTCCCATCTCACCAGATCTGTTCCTGGATTAGTAGGATCTCGAAATCTGCTCATACTTTCAGATTCTTAGTTGCATCTAATGTTCAATAAGATTTTCTCTATAAGCATGCTTTTATTTCTTTTAAATCTTTTATTTGAGTATTAAACATAACATATGTGGGGAGGTGCTGAGAAATATTGAGCTTTGAAAAAAAAACACTATTAGTTTATTTGAGCTTGATCGCCTGATGCCATGGGGATGATTAAGCTGCAGTTGGTGCAACACCAAAAGCATCGTGAGCTGGCAAAAGGCTAGGGAAGAACTCATTTTCATAGTGTGATTCCAATGGGTTGTTTTAAGTTGTTGAACATATCATCAAGCATTGATCATGTCTGACTTTCATTCAGTGATTGAAAGGAAGACACATGTCATATTTTCTCTTCTTGACATTCAAAAAATATGATTTATTCTGGTGTAATCTGGCTGATTTTTCCCCCCTTAAATTCACCGTCTATTTATTTTGTGACCTCAGTGCATTCTGGGTGGTTTTTAAGTGTAACTTCCACTGTAAACAGTAAAATTCTTCTGCCTTCCCTCAAGGTCTCATACCAAATCTCCCCTTCTGATCTGTAGTCAAATTTTAAACTATTCTATATTGTGTCACTGATCTGTAGAAAATACTTTCACCCCCCAAAATTTTTTAATCAAGTTTACAGTATGTAATATTAGAAATGGGTTTATGCAGTCTTTCTTATACGTGATACTCCAGTGACATGTATTAGCAAACACCTCACTAGTTAGTATAGTAATACCCCCTTTTCCAGCACATGAAACACCTCTTTTGAAACATCAGCTGCAAACCTTTGGTGTTAACCTCTGAAATAAAGGTCACTCATGATTTTGCCAGCAAGAATGACCAAAAATAGTTGTGAAATCTACTGTGTAAATTTCCAAAATAAAATTAGTCGATTTTTGAAAGATGAAAAAAAGAAAGCAAGCATTAATTCTAGTGGGAGGGGATACTCATTTTGTCTAAGACAAATAATATATACTGAGAGTTGATGAGAGAAGACAGATAGTGCATAATAGGAAGAGAAAGTCTAGTTTTCCATTGGAATGAAAATCTACAAAACAGGGGAAAATACCAGCCCATTGCAATGCATGGGAAGGAGAAAAAGAAGATATTATATGTGAAGAATACACTTCTTAAAACAGTTAACGTGAAGAAAAACATTTTAATTGGCTTCTTTTTAAAAGATTACTTAAAACTGGCCAAAATAGATGCCAAAAATACATAGAACAAATTGAACACTATTATAAAAGAATCACCCAAATTCTATTTTTTGGAAAAAGAACTCAGGGATGGATTAAGCAGGGCTCTTCAAAATGAACTGCGTATAGGTTTGTGAATCCCTACCTGGGCACTTTATTATGCTGTACAGCCTCAGACTTGTTCCAGAGGGCTGGGGTAACACAAATAAAGGCCCAGTTTCTGGTGGTGGCCTGGTGAGCATAATGGGGGAATGAAAAATAAGTAAAGAGAAAGAAAGAAGAAGAGGCATAGGTTTATATCGGGAGATGTTGTTGATATATGGCAAAATATATTAGATATATGGGCCCAGGTAGAGTTGCCAGGTCCCCCCTCCTGATTGGTGGGAGGCTTTATGGGGTGGGGCTGAGGTGGCCATGGGGGCACGCATGTGATGACATCACTTCTGGTTTTACTTCTGGAAGTGCCACATCGCCGCAGCCGATTTAACAATCAGACCCCCAAATTTGGGGGGTTTCAGTTCTAAAGTAGCAGTGGCGATGCGGTGCTACCGAAAATAAAAACAGAAGTGACGCCAGCACTCACATTTACATATGATTACCACTCCAGAGCAGCTGGGTGGACTGGCAGGCAATTACCCACCAAAACCACTCACCTGGCAACCCAAGTCCCAGGTTATAAAGGGGTTGAAGGGTAATAACCAGCACATTAATTTGATCCTGGAAACAAATACACAGCCAGCTCAATTGTATTTTCACAAGTGTAATTTCAGAGCCAGTTAGTAGGGAACCTGGCCCTGTGGTTCACCACTGAGCTGGGTGACATGAAGAAGGCTGGGAGATATCTAGTGCAACTGATATTATATTGTATTGTGAATCCTACAGAGAGTCCTGTCAAGCTCACTGGATAATATATGAAGCAGCAGTGACAACAGCAAAAAAGTGTTATTTCTCTGCTATTATTGGATCAGCCAGTTCACAACCATCCCAGTTGATTAAAGTATTTTGGCATCTGCTGACTCTTAAATCTGAGCCTTTATTGGCCCCCAAAACAGGAAATTAGTTTGATGCATTTGCAAAGTTATTTGCTTTTACTATATTTTTTCAGTTTCAATGTTTTATTTTAACTGTCAGAAGAGGAAGCCAATGATTCCAACCCTGTTAAACCGTATCTAAGATTTACAGACAAAAATGCACCAAATCAAACAAAAATCTCCTCTAAGGAAAGGAGGAGGGAGGAGGATGTAAGGGTAGAGACAAAGCTATGAAAGAACCACACGCTTGGTCCCAGTTCTAGCACAACTTTGGAATTCACTGAGCAGCCCACTGAGCTAGACATCCAAGCTGGAACATGCCTGCCTGGCAAACACAGATTTCAGACTCTGCAGACCTCCTGCTTCCTCCACTGCCAGGTCACTGGGGTTTTGCAGGGACTGCTCAGGTATCATGAAGAAAAGGAATCTAATCAAGGCAATAATAAATACTGACAGGCCAGGCACACAGTTTCAAACACAGAACAGATACTTAAGGCATTCACTGCTCTTGAGCATTTGTCCATTGCAAGCTCTTTGTTCGAATCAGAAGCTGAGCTAGGCCAATCCATCTTCCAGCCATGAAACCCAGAGGCTGCCCCCAGGAACTTCAATGCTTTGCAATAAACTGGGGTGTGATAGAACTAACAAGGAGATGACTGTGGCACTAGTAACTTCTAAGCCCATCCCCAATGGCTAGAAGCAATGCTTCTTTCGTACAGTTGACATACCTCCAGGTAATAGCAGAAGATCTCCTGCTATTACAACTGATCTCCAGCCTATAGAGATCAGTTCACCTGAAGAAAATGGCTGCTTTGGCAATTGGACTCTATGGTATTGAAGACCCTCTCCTCCCCAAACCACACCCTCCTCAGGCTCTGCCCAAAAAACCTCCCATCAATGGCAAAGAGGGACCTGGCAAGCCTATTCTCTGGACCATGGGAAGGCCTGTGAGTGTAGCAGCCTGAACCCTGCTCAAGACCTTGGGGAAATCAGCTTCAGCAGGATTATGGTCTGGCCAGAAGATGCAAATCAGAAGGGAGGGGTGTATGTGTAAGGACAGGACTGGAGCACATATAAAAAAGTGTAACAAGGTCTGGGGGCCCTCCCTGGGGGGTGTATCATGGTCACTTTAAGGCATCATGGTTACAGAAACCATCACAGATGGAAAGCCAGCCCATGCCCCACCCCAGGGGGAAGGGGGAAGGCAGGCCATGGACATGATTGAGCCAATTGGGGCAGCAGGCAGTTCCCAGCTCTGCATGGATTCCTGATTCCTCAGTACTGGCACAAACCAGAGTCAGTTTTGTTACCACCACATTTGGACTGCTGGGATCAGCAGCAATGGAATTGAAACTTCCATGTTGGCTTCAAGGGCACCCCTATGTAGTGTAATCTAGCATCATGATTATAGTACCATGGATCAGCTTGGCTAGATCAGCTGAGTTCAGAATGTAAGGCTATTTCTTATTCATTTATAACTGAAAAAGGCATATTTTACCACCACTTGGGCCTTTTCTTAAAGCGTAACAGCATCTCTTGACTTTGTACCTCATCAGACAGGGATAAATCTAAAACAGGATGATCAATCCCTCCTAGGAAATTAGCTCTACCAACCAGCATCTCCTCCATCTTGCCTGGATTTAATTTCAACTTGCTCTCCTCAGTCTTCCATTGCAGCCCTCTTTCACAGCAGATGAGCTAGAAAATCCATTCCTCATTTGTCAGATGACCTATTTGATGCCAGATAAATCAGGTGATCCTTTTCCAAAAGAAGATGTTGAGAAATGGCAGAAAATTGAAAGAGGGTGCTTATTATCATGCCCTACATCCATAGCTGTGGCCCTACGAATGCAAAGGAAGCACTGGAATATCAACACTGCTGTGCTATCGTGCCAAAGTCAGGTCTTCAGTTGTGTCCTAATGTCACTAAAATGACCAGATATAAAGAAAGATATGGCTCCTATGTGCCATTAGCAGTTGTACAAGAAAACAGTCTTGTTGAGGAGTGGCATCTGTCTCTCGTGGGTTCCACCAGAAGGAGTCCAATTGCAGCAGTTATGGGTCTTTAGCTGCTCATTCTTCCAGATGTCTGTGTTTGAACAACATCTTACTGGACTGACTCATAGAGCTAATTGGTTGATGTCTATCTGTGACTCAATAGGAGAGGGTCAAAAGATACTGTAGACCTAATTTTGTTTTAATATCAGACCTATTGCTCTCCATTCACTGTGAAGCATAGTCTCATAGTATGAAGTTAAAAAAAAGACCACTCATTCTTGAAAAGCTGTTCTTAAGTTCCTGTGGATAGTATCTTAAATAATGCCTTTACATCTCATATACTAACCTGCAGCAAGCGTTTCGGTACTTTGCCATCTTAATCTAGGAAATTCATTATTAAACATCTGTTTTAGGAGGCAGTCTGCTATAGCTAAAAGGGTGACCATGCCATAGTTTCCATCAGAGTAATATATTTAATTTTCCACATCAGCACTTGCTTTTAAATAGGCAGCTTTTCAAATTACAGAGCTATACAGCATTCAGGGGAGGGAGATAGAATGAAACAAAGCAGCAGGTTCCCTTGTAAAGCTGTTAAGCTGGTGTACTAAGTGTCACGAAAGCATGACAAAGATATTACTTATTTGTGAACAAAAGACTTTTCCTGGTGTTTTTTATTGATTGCTATAAATTTCTCGCTTGTCTATCCCCTCACAACCCATTCCAGACTGCATCCTGATTAATATGCTTATCATGCTGTTGGAGAAGGTTGTGCAGGAATCCGAGTGTGTTGCTACCAATATGCTGGTAACACCTGGTGCTCTCTTTCCTGTTTTTTCTATCTGGATACCACAGTTGTGCAGATAGATAAGTTTTCAGAAATACCCCTACTGAGTTCAGTAGCTTTTACTAACTAGTAAGAGCCTATAGGGTTATTGGTTCTTGTAGGTTATTCGGGCTGTGTAACCGTGGTCTTGGTATTTTCTTTCCTGACGTTTCGCCAGCAGCTGTGGCAGGCATCTTCAGAGGAGTAACACTGAAGGACAGTGTCCAATGAACTCTGACCATGAAAGCCTTCGACCTATAGGGTTACTTCATAAGTACATGAAAACTGTTTGGGGAGGATTAGAAGAAACAAGAACTATACTTTAATGTAATAATTGGATGTGTCAGATCACTCCAAGCTTTATTTATCTACTTACGCATTTATAAATCACCTTTCTTAAATCACCTTTCTTAAATTCAAGGCAGTTGACAAATATTAAAGCAATCAATATAAATAACCACACAATCCTTTAAAATGCAATGCAGTGGGTTGTGTGTCAATGAGGCACACTTGAATAAGACACTCCAATGATTGCCAGTAATAGAAAGCAGAACTGAGCTTTATTACACAGATCGACTTAGCTAACTGCACACTCTGGGGTATCCTGGAAGTCTTCCCAGTCCAGGCTGCCTTGTCTCTCTAAATCCTGGAAATGAATCCTGATGGAAGACATTTCCATTAGTGAAGTGTGACTTTCCCATCTCCCCTCCTGCCACTGCCCAAAATGCCCCTTCCCAGTATTGCTCTTGGACAGGCAGAAAAATGCTTCAAGTACTAGAACACAATAAGATAAGGGATGGGAGGTGCATATCATTATCAAATTGTAGGGGTATCTACAGGCTTGTCAACAACACCTCAAGATCTGTGGTATTTATTTATTTATTAAGTTTATATCCCACTCCTCCCTGACAAGTCGGGCTCATAGCTGCTTACATCAATATAATCAACATATACAATCAATTTAAAACATAATAATACATATATAGAATTTCCTATCAAAATGAAATAAACTAATACAATCAACAACTTATACATTATCAGTCATCCTCAGTCAGGAGAGGGGAAGGTGGATGGGCAAGATGGAACCAGGTTAGTTGCACCAAAGCCAGAACAGGGAGGCCAGTTTAGATGGAAACGGTTGCTGTCTTCAACCATAAACCTGGTGGAACATCTCCGTCTTGCAGGCCCTGAAGAACTGTGCTAAGTGTCACAGGGCCTTGGTCTCATTCGACAGAGAGTTCCACCAGGCCAGGGCCAGAGATGAAACAGCTCTGGCCCTGGTTGAGGACATCCAGATACTTCCCAGGCTGGGGACCACCAGCAATTTGTTATTTGACGAGTGTAATGTGCTCTTAGGGGTGTATCTGGAGAGATGGTCCCACAGGTATGATAGTCCCAGACAATTCAGGACCATGATGGTCAAAACCAAAACTTTAAACCTGATCCAGTATTCAATCTGGCATCAGTGCAGCTGGCGGAGCACAAGTCGAATACGGGCTCTGTAAGGGGTCCCTATAAGCACCCTCACTTCTGCATTCTGGACCAGTTGAAGCATCTGGATCAGGCCTAAGGGTAGTCTTACATAGAGCAAGTTATAGTAGTCCAGCCTGGAGGTGGCAGTTGCATGGATCACTGTCGGTAAGGTAGGTAAGGCTGAGAGATTGTGACTGGCCCAAGGTCACCCAGTGAACTTCCATAGCATGATTCAAACCTAGGTTTCTCAGATACTAGTCCACCATGCTTAACCAAAACAATTATAAAATGTGAAAAGGGCAGAGTAATCTGCTATCGGGGAAATTGGTTAAGGAATGTTTTAAATGTTGTCACCTATTAAACTGTTGAAAGTAAAGGTGTTTTCCCTCCCTTCCTGAGAGATGATCTGAACTATGAATTTGCTGACATAGCTGATATAATCCAAAACTTCTCACTGAAGTTATTTGATATATTTCCATGACTGATAGAACATATACCCATAAAAGGAGTCAGCAAACACTCATTAGTTCTATTTAAACCAAGGGTGGATTACTATAGCCCCTCTTATCCAAGAGCTGTAAGGAGAACAGCGGTTCCATAGATGTAGCTTCTTTTATCATAATGTTGCACTAACTGAACACCCATGAAGCCTCTCAAAAGGGACAGAAGTCCTGGACTTTGGGCCCTATGACCACTGTGAAGGAAGTATATAGCTATCTGATCCTGATATCAGAATCTTCAGTTTTACATAAAATTTTTTGGTCTTTAAATGGTGCCCAGGATCTATCATGATTATCATTTAATGCCAAGTGCTGCCTTGATAGACTGAACTACTACCATTTCTTTTTAATTATTAGATTAAAGTCTTAACTAGAAAAGAGAGGCATCTGTACAAATCAACCCAGTATAAAGATATCAAAAAGACAACAGAAGAGTTTTATTTCAAGAAAGCGTTAAAACAATGGCCTTGTTAAATATAGCAAACAAAATATATCTGTTCGCTTATTTCATTGAAACCACTGTTATAATAGGGTGTTACTATCACCCAATCCTTCCTTAAGATCTACTAACTGTGCAATCCTAAGGGGGGAGGGTTAAGAAGTGTCCGGGGATGGCACCACCGTGTCGCCTCCTGAGTGACTTCCCATCCCGAAAAAGGAAGGCAAAAAGCTAATTTGAACAAAACCCCATGAAACTCCTCCATAGTGTTTCATGGGGCTACACCTGGCTTTTTGCAGGCATAACTCATAGCCAGCTAAAGGGGGCATCCCTGGGCCAAAAGGGCTTGGGGAGCTGACTAAAGCCAGCTCTACCCCTGGGAACTTCCCCTTTGACAATGATGTGAGCCCTTGCACCAGGAAAATGCTGCCAGCAAGGCTGCACTGGCACCCACGGCTCGCGCTGCTCCACAGAGCCGGCATAAGTGGCCTCATGCCAGCATTAGTGCCAATTTAGCCAGGGCAAGTGGCACTAACGCCAGTGCTGGGGTCATGCTGGCTCCTAAGCCGGTTCAACCCCCCCCCATTAGGATTGGGCTGCCCAACAGTAAGCTTACTCATTATTCAAGGCACCATGGCAGTGTTCATAGAAACTATGCATAGAGTAGTTAGCGTTCCTGAACTGCTGCTGAGCAAAACCTCTCCTTTTGAGCAGCACATATGCAGAGTTAAAAATGCTGGACAAATTGAATTGTAGATACTGAAAGAGAAAAACAGCAAGCTGACCCATTTTCTTCAATGACTAGTTAAGCTCAGAAGGAGGGTCTGTTTTATGTCTCTCTTTGTACTTTGTCAGTGGACATTTGTAGTCTCGTATTGCCTGGAAGACATTCTGATTAGAAATGAAAACTATTGATGTATTCGTTTTATATTTCTGGCGTTTTATATTTCTTGGGCTGAAAGCAATCCTTCCATTCCAGATCCTACCAAAATTAATGTCCCTCCTGTATCTCTTCAAAGTTCATTCCCCTGTGGATTAATATCCCCAAACCATTCATTTCCCCTTGTGCACATGGGGTATCAATGAGCTTTTAGTAGAGGAGGGATCAATGTTCCTGGCTGACCTCAGGGCCATATGTTCCAGGAGAGACAAATGATGTGGTCCATAACAACCACATCCGTACCTCTGTGTTTACCATCTAAACTGTGACTATTGTGACCAGTTTAAAGAGGTGACGCTCAGACAATATGCTCAGTTGAAAAGATATGTGGGCAGCACCTGCTGTCCAATCAGCAACCGGCAAGTCTGCCTCCCCTAATATAATCCTCCTCAGCAAAGCACAGTGAATGTCCAGCATCATTATGAGCGTACAGTAAAGAACCACTGATCCAGACCCTCAGCGTTTCTTTATTATTCTCTATTCTTTATTACTTTATTATTTTTGAATGCAAAAATCCCAGTGAAAGTGAATGCACATTGGTGGCAATTCGGCCTGTTGTGTTAAAGTATGACTATAAAGGTGCCACGGCTATCAGTTTCCACAGGATGGCATGCTCACAGGCCATCCTCACAACATTGCTCGAGGACACAATGAAGTATAAAAGCAAAGACAGCTTTATTTAATTTTGAGTATTTAAAACGTATTTTATCTTCTCCTTCCCACAAAACTCAGGCTGGCTAACATCAAAGAATGAAAAATCAATGCCGTGGTCTAAACAATTACCACACATGAGATGAGATGCAAAAAGCACAGAGTGGGGAACATTAGCAACGAGATTGTTCCTTTATGCTGCTCTGTGGCTGCCTGTCTAAACCCTGGTGCCTATGTCTAGCACAGTGATTAAACTATAAACGGGCATAGTGCCATCCAACCAGATGGATACATGGGGGCAGTGAAGGCACTGTGCATTTGCATTATAGCTGTCGGTCCAAGGAAGCATGCATCTCACCTAGGATCATTGTAACAGCTTCTGTAGATACAGCTAACAGCAAACATATGCTATTTAAATGCTTTCATACGCCTATCTGTTTACTGTGAATAGCACATTGATTAGCATTTGTATATCTGTTATTTTGTATCATGAGTCCTCTGTGGTTGCTGCATCTGGAATGTTAACCTCGTGATTCAGAATGACCCTATTGATCCCCGTGATGAAAGAAATGCCTACAAATACGTATGCTGAGAAAACATCAGGTATAAAAGATGATTCATTCTTACAAACCTTTCATCACATTTTCCTTTCTGATTGATTCTGTTTACTGTTTGAAATGTGAAAAAGAAACCCAGTTTTGTTTTGTTTAGTTTAGTTTAGTTTTGTTGTCAAGTCACTTGTTTGCCCCAGCACGCATACAAAATCCATTCATCTTGTGGTGATTACTTGACAGAGTGCTGAGTTTCACATTGGTTTAGTAATCTTTTTAAAAAATATTTTTTTACTTGTAGGTTGAAAACTAAATATGTCCTAAATGGTTTGGGTAAATAAACAGGACCCTTGTGGGACCTTGAAGACTAAACATGTTTCCGTGGACTAGAGCCCCCTTTTTCAGATGCAGTGTGGATTTTCACCATGCAGTTATTTTATGGCCCATTTACCCTGCTGTTTGTTTTCTTTCCACATCTCTTATAGCAAATAGTGAGGATCCTCTCATAGCATCTAAAGAAGTGGGCTGTAGTCGATGAAAACATGCTGGACTCAAATGATGTTAGTCTTTAAGGTAGGGTTGCCAACCTCCAGGTAATAGCTGGAGATCTATCATGGCCCTAATCCACTTTCTCTCCACAATTACAGCTTTAAAGAACCATGGGAGATCTTAATCACATGTTTAGATTGGGCCTAAAACTTGCATGATTTAGTGGTGAGAGAAATGCACAAAAGCCCTGCTCAGGTGTGTGTGTGTTAAGTGCCATCAAGTCGCTTCCGACTCATGGCGACCCTATGAATGAAAGTCCTCCAAAATGTCCTATCTTTGACAGCCTTGCTCAGATCTTGCAAACTGAAGACTGTGGCTTCCTTTATTGAGTCAATCCTTCTCTTGTTGGGTCTTCCTCTTTTCCTGCTGCCCTCAACTTTTCCTAGCATGACTGTCTTTTCCAGTGACTCTTGTCGTCTCATGACGTGACCAAAATACGACACCCTCAGTTTAGTCATTTTAGCTTCTAGGGTCAGTTCAGGCTTGATTTGATCTATAACCCACTGATTTGTTTGTTTTTTTGGCAGTCCACGGAATCCGTAACACTCTCCTCCAACACCACATTTCAAAGGAATCAATTTTCTTCCTATCAGCTTTCTTCACTGTCCAGCTTTCACACCCATACATAGTAATAGGGAATACAATGGCATGAATTAATCTAGTCTTGGTGGCCAGTGACACATCCTTACACTTCAAAATCTTTTCTAGCTCCTTCATGGCTGCCCTTCCCAGTCTCAATCTCCTTCTGATTTCTTGGCTGCAGTCTCCCTTTTGGTTGATGGTGGAGCCAAGGAATAGAAAGTCTTGAACAATTTCAATTTCCTCATTGTCAACCTTAAAGTTGTGTAATTCTCCTGTAGTAATTACTTTTGTTTTCTTGATGTTCAGCTGTAGTCCTGCTTTGGCACTTTCTCTTTTAACTTTCAGCAGTAGTCGTTTCAAATCTTCACTATTTTCTGCCAATAATGTAGTGTCATCGGCATATCTCAAATTATTAATGTTCCTCCCTCCAATTGTTACTCCACCTTCATCTAAATCTAATCCAGCTTTCCTAATTATATGTTCTGCATATAGATTGAAGAGATAGGGAGATAAAATACATCCTTGTCTGACACCTTTGCCAATTGGAAACCATTCTGTTTCTCCATATTCTGTTTTAACTGTGGCCTCTTGTCCAGAGTACAGGTTGCGCAACAAAACGATCAGATGAAGTGGCACACCCATTTCCTTTAAAACCAGCCATAGCTTTTCATGATCCACACAGTCAAAAGCTTTGCTTTAATCTATGAAATACAAGCTGATTTTCTTCTGAAATTCTCTCGTATGCTCCAGTAACCAGCGTATATTTGCAATATGATCTCTAGTGCCTCTTCCTTTTCTGAAACCAGCTTGAACATCAGGTATTTCTCGTTCCATATATGGTAACAGCCTTTGCTGTAAGATTTTGAGCATCACTTTACTTGCATGAGAAATTAATGCAATGGTCCGATAGTTGCTGCAATCCTTGATGTCTCCTTTCTTGGGAATTGGAATGTAAATGGATCGTTTCCAGTCTGTGGGCCATTGTTTTGTTTTCCATATCTGTTGGCATATTCTTGTCAAGATTTTGATGGACTCCATTTCTGTGGCTTGGAATAGCTCTATTGATATCCCATCTGCTCCTGGTGGTTTGTTTCTCCCGATTGCTCTCAATGCAGCTTTCACTTCACTTTCTAAAACTGTAGGTTCTTCTTCAAAAGATTCTTCTTGGAAAGAATCTTTTATCCTTTCATCTCTTCTGTATAGTTCTTCAGTGTATTGTTCCCACCTTTTCTTTATTTTGTCCTGTTCAGTTAATGTATTTCCATGCTGATCTTTCAGCATGCCTAACCGTGCTTTAAATTTCCCTTTGATTTCTTGGATCTTGTGGAACAGATCTCTTGTTCTTCCTTTTTTGTTGTTCTCTTCTATTTCTTTACACTGGTTATTATAATAGGTCTCTTTGCTTCTACATGCGAGTCGCTGGAACGTTGCACTTAGACTTTTGATTCTATTTCTGTCACCTTCTACTTTTGCTTCTCATCTATCTCTGGCAATTTTAAGAGTTTCCTCAGACATCCATCAAGGTTTTTCTTTTCTTTTGGCTACAGGAATAGTCTTTGCACATTCTTCCTTGATAATATCACTAGTTTCCACCCATAGTTCTTCAGGTTTACATTTACTTGAACTCAGTAATGCAAATCTGTACCTTACATGGTCTTTAAACTCTTCCGGAATATTGCTTAGATTGTATTTTGGTGCTATGAATGTTTTGGTGTTTTTCTTAAGCTTTATCTTAATTTTTGATATTAACAATTCATTATCTGTACCGCAGTTGGCTCCTGGTCTTGTTTTGGCCGACAGAATAGAGCTTCTCCATCTTCTGCTTCCAATTATATAATCTATTTGATTTCTATACTGGCCGTCTGGTGATGTCCATGTATAGAATCGTCTATTTGGTTGCCTCAGGTGTACTTCACATTTATTTATTTATTTAGATTTAGATTTATTTTGAAGATACCCAGGTTTTCAGTCAAAAGATCTCCATGGAGGTTTAAAGATATGTACGATTGCCAACCTCCACGTAGTTTGGTAAATTTCCTTACGGAAAATATATATCAACACGCAGCCACTTTATGCAATCTCTTTGTATTTCAATTCTTCTTATTTCATTAAGTTACAAATTATACCACTAGCGAAATAAAGTATACAGTAATATCTCTATAACAATATAGTACAACATAGAACCATCTGTTATAAGTAAAGATGTCCCAACTGTATACTTTTGTAGCTTTCAAAACACCGAGGAATTGGAACAAAATATTTCTCTGGTTCTTGTAGGTTATCCAGTCTGTGTGACCGTGGTCTTGGTATTTTCTTTCCTGTCGTTTCGCCCGCAGCTGTGGCAGGCATCTTCAGAGGAGTAACACTGAAGTACAGCATCTCTCAGTGTCAGTTGTGTAGCAAGAGTAATATATAGTCAGAAGGGGGTTGGGTTTGAGCTGAGTCATTGTCCTGCAAAAAGTATCAAAGGTAATGTTCAAATCATTGTCCTGTAAGTATCAAGATAATGTGCTAATGAGGGTGTGGTATGTTAATGTGGAACCATGGTATCCTGAAGTGATCTGTTAACATGTGGAATTCAAGGCTAATCTGCATGGCTATTGTGGACTGTAGTCTTTGTTAGTCTGGAGGTTTTCAGGACAGGAAGCCAAGCCTTATTCATTCTTAAACTCTCTTCTTTTCTGTTAAAGTCGTGCTGATGTTTATGAATTTCAATGGCTTCTCTGTGCAATCTGACAAAATAGTTGATAGAATTGTCCAGTCTTTCAGTGTCTTGGAATAAGACCCTGTGTCCTGTTTGGGTCAGTCCATGTTCAGCCACTGCTGATTTCTCAGGTTGGTCAAGTCTGTAGTATCTTTCATGTTCTTTTATCCTTGTTTGTATGCTGCGTTTTGTGGTCCCGATGTAAACCTGTCCACAACTGCAAGGTATACGATATACTCCTGCAGAGGTGAGGGGGTCTCTTTTGTCTTTTGCTGATCGTAGCATCTGTTGTATTTTCTTGGTGGGTTTAAACACTCTTTGTAGGTTATGTTTTTTCAAAAGTTTCTCCATCCTATCAGTGACTCCTTTAATAAATGGCAAGAATGCCTTTCCTATGGGAGACTGTTTTTCCTGAGTTGTCTGATTTTTGTTTGGTTTAATGGCCCTTCTGATTTCATTTCTGGAATAGCCGTTTGCTAGCAGACTACAGTCCACAATACTGTAGATCCAAAGACTACAGTCCACAATAGCCATGCGGATTAGCTTTGGATTTCACACATTAACAGATCACTTCAGGATACAATGGTTCCATATTAACATACCACACCCTCATTAGCACATTATCTTGATACTTACAGGACAATGATTAGCACATTACCTTTGATACTTTTTGCAGGACAATGATTCAGCTCAAACCCAACCCCTTTCTGACTATATATTACTCTTCCTACACACTTGACACTGAGAGACACTGTCCTTCAGTGTTACTCCTCTGAAGATGCCTGCCACAGCTGCGGGTGAAACATCAGGAAAGAAAATACCAAGACCACGGTCACACAGCCCGGATAACCTACAAGAACCAATGAACCAATTAAGTCATTTGACTACAAGTCTTTTGCTAAGAACTGCAAAATTGCAGTCAGATGGCAAGATATATTTAAGTCTGAAGAAGCAGAATTCTATACCCGCGAAACAAGATTAAAACCCGGGATCTTGTCACATTGTGGCGCAATTTGAATAGTGTCAAATGGAACAAATCTTCTGTGAGCGTTATACATCCTCCTCAGTGGTTACTGTATAAGCAAGAGTTAACAGCAACACAGAGCTCCGGAGGACGTTTTATGATTGGCCAGCTGGTGTCAGCTGACCAGAGCAACAAGTGCATCTTACAACGCGGCACGGCGGATTGCGGTAGCCAGTTAGAGAAATATTTTGTTCCAGTTCCTCGGTGTTTTGAAAGCTTCACAGTGGAAAGTGCTAGAAAATTATACAGTTGGGATGATCTTTACTTATAACACATGGTTCTAGGTTGTACTATATTGTTATAGAGATATTACTGCATACTTTATTTCACTAGTGGTATAATTTGTAACTTAATGTAATAAGAAGAATTGAAATACAAAAAGAGATTGCATAAAGTGGCTGCGGGTTGATATATATTTTCCATAAGGAAATTTACCAAAAAAACTTCCAGGTGGTGGCTGGAGATCTCCAGCTATTATAACTGATCTCCAGCTGACAGAGATCAGTTCACCTGGAGAAAATGGCCGCTTTGGCAATTAGACTCTATGGTATTGAAGTCCCTCACCCCCAAACCCTGCCCTCCTTAGGCCCCACCCCCAAAATCTCCAGGTATTTCCCAACCCGGACCTGGCAACCATAAAGATATGAAACAAAAACACACTTCAGATGGAACATGGCTCATATCTTGGTAGCAAAGAAAGATACTGGAGGCATGTGATGTCGTAGGGGCATTTTTCATGGTAGATTTTGCTTTTGTTTTGCCACAGACTAAAAAAACACACGATTTAAATGTTTTTTTCATGGCCGTGATTTATCCCTGTCAATTTCGATGTAGTTTTGGTTTTTCATGGGAACAAAGCACGCTGTATTTGACAACGGTTTGGTCTGTCCCTTTTGCAGGAGGCCTCCCCTTCCAACAGGCTCATTGTTTATGCCTGCCCCCAGCTCCGCCCCAACTCCGCCCAGCAGATTACCTCGTGCGGTTCACCAGCCCCAGTGCAAAAAACAAGCCCCAGTCCCTCTGGTCTCCTCCATTTTTCTTCCACCTTCGCTCTGTTCTGCTTTTGGAACAGTCAGATTCCAAATGGGGGGGGGGGGGCAAGGCAGCGCTTTCCTCAAAGCTTCCCTCTATTTTCTATAGGTGTGGAACCCATTGCCCTTTAATGATAGACAGGATTGGGGGGGCAGGGAATCCATGTTCCCAGAGAAGTGTTTAGCTGAAAGTGGGAATGGGGGTGGAGAGGAAAGAAGGCCCCTGGCTTGCGCGCCGGCCATGATCCGGCCACAGTGCATCGTGAAAGACAGGAGGGCTCCTAGCTTGCGCGCCAGCCCCGATCCAGCCAGTGTGCATGGCGGGGGGGGAGAGGAAATTAGGCCCCTGGCTTGTGCGCTGGCCATGATCCAGCCACAGTGCATCAAGAGAGAGGAGGGAGATAAGAGCAGGCTGGCCGCCCCTCTTCAGAAGAGTGATGGGAGGGAGTTTTGCCTTGGGTTTTCCGCTCTCAGGGTGCACATTTTTCCCATCCGAATTCTCAAAAATCCCCCCTTCCCGCTGGGGTAGAGGGGCATGGTGGGGGTGGAAAGGAAAGAAGGCCCCTGGGTTGCGCACCGGCCATGATCCGGCCACAGTGCATCGAGACAGAGGAGGGAAATAAGAGCAGGCTGGCCGCCCCTCTTCAGAAGAGTGATGGGAGGGAGTTTTGCCTTGGGTTTTCCGCTCTCAGGATGCACATTTTCCCCATCCGAATTCTCAAAAATCCCCCCTCCCCACTGGGGTAGAGGGGCCAACAGCACCTTCCCTTGAACATCCCCCCCCCACGGGTCCAGCTGCCCTAGACCGAGCTGCCACCACCACCACCCCCAGCGCACAAGGAGCACATGGCGTGGCCTCGCCGGTCTCCCCCTGGAGCCGTCCGTCCGACGTCCCCGTGGGCTTGGAGGTGTGGGCCCAGCTCCAAGGCCCATCCCGGGTGAGGGGCGGGGAAGGCGTGTCACCTGCCCACCCGCCAGCCTCCGGGAAGGAGGGAGAGAAGTGCCAGGACTCTAGGCAGGCAGGCAGCAAAAGGGGCGGTATTCTTGTCCGAGCACGAAACTCCCCCAGCCAATCACCATTCTTGGGAGAGGAGAAAGGAGACGTCAGGGGGAGGGACAGTGGAACCGAAGCAAACATTTTTTCATGGACATCCGAGCAACAAAACGCGCTTCTACTGGAAAGTACAGCTCAGAAGTGGTTTGGTTTGCCGCTGACATAATGCGGCTTTTATATCTCTATCAGGGAAAAGCCGGATCTGCAGTGAATAACCAAAATTTGACTCCGACGCAAATCAGGGTCGAAACAGCAGCAAATCTCTGTGAAAAATTCCTCGTAATGTCCGTAGTTTTCCTGCTGCTGTGAGTATGGAGGGAATAACCCCTCCGGCACTAGGAGAAATACTGATCTACCAGAGCTATAGAACCCACAAAAGGGAGTGCATATGAGGAGCAAAAGTCCAAGATGGTATCTCAGAATCACTTCCACCACCACCCCCATGCCCACACCAGACCTTGTGCCACATATGGCGGGCGGAAGTCTTTGCCAGAAGCCAGCTACCATTAAAATGCAGCCGGAAATAATATTTCTAGCAAGACCTAGGCGATAATAAATAAAGACTACTTTAATGTTTTCTTCCAAATTCATGAAGAAGTTGAAGGAAACTTTGTAAATCTAGAACTATAGACTTCAGGCTTCAAAGACTACACTTCCATTATATGCTGAAAAGAAAACATGTAATTTTTTAATATATAATTATGAAAATGATACCTGAACTTCAAAGCATCCTCTCTGATCCAAAGCTACATTTCATAATTGTTTTTCTTGGTTGTCCTTCAGTGTTTTGATTTCACTGTAAATATGTTGACTAATCAAACAGGAAGGAAAGCAGGGGGACATCGGGCATATTACATTGGTCTGGGAATGTTGCCTGCATTTCCAGGTTCAGTTCAACCACTAAACTTGTATGTGGCTTGGGGCCAATATCTGGAAGACCATCTTTCCCCATACAAACTTGTGTGCCAGCTTTGTTCACTGGGTCAGTTGCTTCTCTCTGTTCCATCCCACAGAGAGAACAAGACAGTAGCAGTCCATCCCAGGGCTTTTTGGGGTGATTGCTTCATGCTGTGAAATAGGCTGCTATAGAGAAGTACAGCTTCTCCCCTGGTTTTTGCAGAATGTATAAAGCTGTTGAGAATACACTTTTAAAAATAGGATATTGCAATCAGATTGGGATGTCTTTGTTTTAAACTTTTGATATGTTTGCTGAATGTGTGTATAGAAGAAGAATCTCTTCCATCGGAGAGGGTGCCTTATGTGGGAGGAATGTACTACTGTTAATGGAATACATCCATGGGATCCTCCCCATAACGTATAACTAAAAAGCACTTTGGGATGTTTTTCAAGTGGAATGACTGCCAGTGTTGTGTAGTGGCTAGAGTGTCAGACCAGGGTCTTAGAGACTCAAGTTCAAATCTCCACTCTGCCATGGCAATTTGCTGGGTAACTGAGGGCTAGTTACCCCCTCTCACCCTAACCTACCTCAGAGGGTTGTTGTGAAGATAAAAAGGAGGAGAGGAGAAGGATGTAAGCTGCTTTGGGTACCCAACTGGAAGAAAGGTGGGATATAAATGAAGTAAATAAAAATAAATGAGGCAAATAAGACTGCTCAATGCTGTGGAAAATAATCCTTTATCCTTTAGCGACTGATATAAAATAAAAGCCCTTCAGTTATACATATTTACTATGTCTGCGTATGTTGCTGGTGTTATTACATCTCCAGCAAATTGGCATTGTAAGACACAATGATGTGTAAAAAAAAAGTCTATGGTGCTTTTAACAGATACAACAAAAAGTGTTATTTTTTAAACAAACCTGGTTTTTCAGCCACTATAGGATTATGTGATTACCAGTCATTGTGTATCTGAATGCTGAAAAGAAAGATGTCATTTCAGCTGGGTTTTTTTTATGAAAGACTAATTAAACTAGTGTATTATTTTAGTGCCTGAAAGCCAGTAAATACATTAGAGTCTTTCAAGTATGGCAGCAAGCTCAAGAGGGAAGAGTCAATGCACATAATCTCTATGGAATCACTGCACATTTTAACGATGGACATCTTATATAATTCTTTTATCAAAGGAAACATTCATTCAATCTTCTGCTTCCTGATTCAGAAGAAGCTCAAAGTGCTCTGGTTTTAGTACAGTGAGATTTTATTTGAAAGACTGTATCTCATGCTACTTAACTGGGTAAAGTGCTACCTATTAACTGCATGATTTTGAACACTTGAAGGCAGATGCTTATGGTTAGAAGATATTTGCAGCTCTATGATGAAGAAAATTGTTTCAGGACATAAGTGGTCAAAAGATCATAAAATTAACTGCCTGCACCACTACTCAAAAATGCAATTAATTACTTTTCCATTTAAATGAGCTTACTTACCCACTTTGATTTTTCAAATGAGAACTGAGTAAAGGTGCCCTGTAAGTTGAATGGAGGAGAATGGAATCGTGCCCAATCTCTGATATTCATCGACTCAAGGTTTTTGTTGATCAGGGGCTACTGCAAATAAGCTTCCTATATATCATCTTACATTTGTTAAGGTGCATCTCACAATTTGTAAACGTCCATACTGGTTTCTTGTTCAGACTGGATCTTGAATGCCAGAGACCTACTGGTATGACCCTTTTTCAAGAGCATGGAACTTCCCAGGCTCACTGGGGGTGAGGTCAGGCAGCCACTGGGAACCACAACAACTCTTTGGCAGGATGGCAGGGGGGGTTAATTCTCAGCCTTACCTGGCATCCTACCATGGGGAGAGGAATCCTGCAGGAAGACCAGAGCAGGCAGAGGGCAATGGGGAGGCAGCCTGTGAGGACAACACCCAACTACTCTCCACAGGCTGCAAGGGAGCGAGCCAGCAAGTGTAGGAGGAATAAAGTGTTGGAAAACCCTTCCCCTCTTAGTTCTGAGGCCATTGGGTGAAATTTACGGGCAATGCTGGGAAGGGAGACACCAGAGGTGTGGGATTCCATGCCTCCCTCACAACTCATTGATTTCAACCTGACTTTTTCCTAGGCTTGCTAACCTCCAGGTACTAGCTGGAGATTTCCTGCTATTATAACTGATCTCCAGCTGATAGAAATCAGTTCACCTGGAGAAAATGGCCAGTTTGGCAATTGGACTCTACGGCATTGAAGTCCTTCCCCTCCCCAAATCCCTCCCTTTTCAGGCTTTGCCCCCAAAACCTCCCATTGATGGTGAAGAGGGACCTGGCAGCCCTACTTTCTCCCTAGGAATTCAGTTAGATTTGAGTCCAGTAGCACCTTAGAGACAAACAAGATTTTGGTGTATAAGCTTTTAAGAGTCAAAGCTCCTTTCATCAGCCTAGGAAGTGTGTATAAGATTGCAGCCTTAAGACTGAAATCCCTCGAACAAATACTAAGGAGTAAGTCACAGCTTTTGTTTAGATTTGTTGTGTCTGAATACACTGCATATAGGTAAATAAAAGAAAATATTTTGCAAAAGGATTCACTCTATTAACGAGACTATTCATTTAGGACTTTTGGAAAATACCATGAGTTTTCAAAATAAGTGCTGCAAGTTGTACAGACTGATGTTTTGCCTTCTCTTTTTCAGGATTATAATGATGAAATTCGTCAGGAGCAATTGCGGGAATTATCATATTTAAATGGTTCAGAAGATTCAACTCGTGGACGAGGCATTAGAGGAAGAGGGATCCGGGTTCCTCCCTCTGCTCCCTCAAGGTCAGATGATTTATCTTTCCAGCCCACATGTAGTTCTGCAGATGTAAACATTCCAGGTTGATTCCCAAGGTGCCTTTCACATGCAGAAGGCATATTCCACTCATTGAAAGGCTGTTTCATACCTCAAATCTGGCTGTTGCATTAGAAACATGAATCTAAATCCAGATGTATTCTTTGACTTGTATAAGAGGCTGTGAACAGGCTGACATACAAGCAGAAGCACAAGAACTTCCGTAGAACCTAAGTCTAACATGTAAATTCTTTCAAAAGCATTTATGGTATAGCGTTAGTGACTATTTTTATTCTTCTCAAAGACAAACATAAGCTGAGTCCTTCTGTACTAGACCAGCAGCCCACAGTGGCTTAAGTGCTAGAATAAGCATAAAGTCTGTCCCTGCTGCTGCTCCCATTCAGAGATTAGCTGCCTGTTAGCCAAATTGCTCAGTTATGAATATTTATATGGGGAATTAGCAAATCAATAACTGGCAAATGACGTAACTGCAGGATCTAACCTGTGTCTACCAGAGTCCATTCCGTGTTTCAAAGAATAAGACGGAAGCGATAGTTTTGCTTTTAAAAGGTTTACTTAATAATATGTACACACGCACACAAAATTACATATACACAACACACGTTCAGAGCCTATGGAATAAAGACTGTAAAATAGAGACGTTCGCCAATGTGGCAGTTTCCCTTTGAAGAGGGGTAATAATCACCTGATCCTGTAGAGGGGCCGTCTAAGGTTCTCTGCAGCAGAGAGGAATGAAAAGGGGGCAGGGGGGGTCCCCTGCATGTTCGAACATCGCTGCCTACACCGACAGAGTGACAGCGAGTATGAGAGGGGAAAAGGAAGGTAGCTTATGGCTGAGAGTGACCCCAGTTATACTCTTTTGGGGGTGGGGGATAATGGGATTATCCCCTCTTGGTTCCCATGGTGAACAAAAGGTGAATGAAACCTTAATGGTCAACTGCTAAGGTGTGACAGAGGGGCAATTGAGTCAGGCTAACTAAAACCTATGGCTTGCACAATTCCGGGAAGGTCAGGAGACGATCGCTGATGGGATTATCAGGCTGGATGCAAAGAAGCGAACAGCTGCGTCCGGGCGAGTCACTTCCTGGTTGCCTGAGGTGTGATCTCTTGGAGCTAATATCTCGGGAGCTTTCGATGGGTCGTTAGTCATGCAGATGGATGGGGGGGAATGCTGGCTACGTGTCTGGTTGTTCCTTGCGAAATGGCTTCTACTGAACACTCGAACGGGGTCACAGGAAGATGGATTCCCTCTGTTTCACTCAGAGGGGTAGTTCTGCCCGTGGTTCCTTCATGCCTGTTTCGTGGGATGGTGCGTGAGCCCTTCCCTTTGCACTTGGGGGTTTGGCACACGCCTGGAACGGTGGCAACACGTGTATAGGTGGGTGCCAGATAGCATAGTCTGGGAGATGGGAACCGTTTGGCTACATGCCTTCAAACATGGAGGCCTGATCCAGCAGTCATGGATCTTTCCATTAATACGTCTACCTCTGCCCATTTATAGCCACCTAAGCTAGAGACTCACCACACACTGTGACCGTGAGTTCTACAAGGTATTGCATATTGTGTGAAATAAGTTTTTTATTATTATTATTCTTTGGAGATCTGTTGGTATCTTGGGTTCCAACCCAACTATAGATGGGTTATTTCTTTATTAATTAATTTATACCCTGCCTTTCCTTTTTGACTAAAGGTGCCTTTTTTAAAGTTCTAAAATAAAATCATAAGTACTACATTAAATCTGATGAAGGGAGCTTTGACTCTCAAAAGCTGATAGTTTGAAAATCTTGTTGGCTTCAAGGTGCTACTGGACTCGAATCAAGCTGTTTTGCTCCAGTCCAACACGGCTACTTGCTGAAACTCATTAAATCCTTGTTAACCCCATGCAATCATGAAAAAACACCAAGTTGCAATTAAGTCCAGATCAATGAACATGATATGTAAACAAAGTTAAACACATCCAATGGAACCCTCTGACCCTGAAATTTTCAACCCATGGGTTGGGACCCTCACATGGGTTGTGGGCCCACTTCCTGGGTTGAAAGTCTATTTGCCTTTGTTTGTTTCTTTCCTTATTGCTATTTTCTGATAGTTTGCATACATAAAAGAATAAGGTCACCACACCTTCTGCTTCCCTTTGCACACAAAATTATATGAGCAGCAGCAAGAGAGCAAGGCAAAGCAGCCCAGTAATGTACCTTTTAGTACAGGCAGGTTTAAAGAATCTGGCTTCTCCTATTTCCTGTCACAAAACTTTGGTGTCATGTGACTATTTCACATGTTTGCAGCTCATTGTATCCCAGAGAATCCACCTGGGAATAAAAGTGGGTTTCAGGCCTGGAAAGGTTGAAGACTACTGTTCTAACCTGTTTGCATTATTCCTAAGATCAGCTTGAAACAATGATGAAGCACTTAGCAAAATTGGAACATATTAAGAATTATTTTGATTTATTTTAATTGCAGTTTGCCATAGTGAACATCCATCAACACCTTAAATGTCCATGTGTCATTAAATTTGTCACACCATTCTTATATATGCTTGAAGGGATTGTGATTGCATCTGCTGGCCCTACCTCCCTAGCATTTCCAACATCCATACATTACATGTCATGTCTGCACAGAGGCCCTGTAGATGTAAATCCCAACCCGTGTACATGTTACTCACACAAACTTTACAATTCAGTTTTGTGGTGAAAAGGTAAAGGTCCCCTGTGCAAGCACCAGGTCATTCCTGTCCCATGGGGTGACGTCACATCCCGACGTTTCCAAGGCAGACTTTGTTTGCAGGGTGGTTTGCCAGTGCCTTCCCCAGTCATCTTCCCTTTACCCCCAGCAAGCTGGGTACTCATTTCACCGACCTCAGAAGGATGGAAGGCTGAGTCAACCTTGAGCCGGCTACCTGAAACCGACTTCCGTCGGGATCGAACTCAGGTCATGAGCAGAGCTTTTGACTGCAGTACTGCAGCTTAACACTCTGCGCCACGGGGCTCCTTTGTGGTGTACATATTGTGGTGTACATATTGCTTAATTTGCTTCTGTTCATGTATGAATACAAGATGTCCACCATGTGAACATTGAGAGACATTGAGAGAATGGGTCCAGCAACCATAAGAACTTTGCTGCATTCCATCTAGTCAAGCATCCTGTTTCCCATAGAGGCCATGAAAAAGCTCAGGAAGACCCACAAACAGGAGCATAGAAGTCAGAAAACCCCAACACTAATACTCAGCAGTTCACTACTTCTGAACATGGAGATTCCATTTCTTCATGACAGATAATATTTGCTGATGGATATGTTCTCCCATGAATTTGCCTTGTCTACCTTTAAACCCTTTCTAGCTGATGACTACATTCTGGGCAGTTCCACAAGTTAAATGTTGTGTTTCAGGGAGACATGTTTTTGTTTGTGTCTGAAGGATGCCCTCACGTTTTGAGAGAGAGAGATTAAAAGAGAAGGTTGGATCCAGCCATGTTTTTTACTCAGTTTCATCCAATTCTGTGCCTTACTACAGCCCTTGTCCCACATGGCTTTTGTTCATGCAGATCCCCAGCATAGCTTTTTTGAGTGGTCAAAGAAGACCCCTCCACCTATTTTCAGCCGCAGAAAAGTTAGTTGGATCCAACCCAGAAACTTTTCCACAGCATACAGAATTTTATAAACTGTCCTTTGTTATTTTTTCTTCTACACAGCAAAGCAACAAGCTCCTTAGCCCTTCCTTATAGAGAAGGTGTTCCTGGACCCTTGGTCGTTTTTGTTGCTCGTTTCTTCAGCTTTTCCAACTTTACAATTTCCATTTTTGAGATGGGGCAACCAGCCATAACCAGGATTTATATAGGGCTGTTCAACCCTTTATTGTTCCAGTCATTTGATACATAGGGTTGCCAACCTCCAGGTACAAGCTGGAGATCTCCTGCCTTTACAACTCATCTCCAGCCGATAAAAATCAGCTCACCTGGAGAAAATGGCCGCTTTGGCAATTGGACTCTATGGCATTGAAGTCCCTCCCCAAACCCTGCCCTTCTCAGGCTTTGCCCCAAAAACCTGCTGCTGATGGCGAAGAGGGACCCGGCAACCCTAATGATACATCATCTTTGTTATGAACCCAGGAACTTTTAAATCAAGCTGAAATTATGTTAACTTACTCAACTCGTATAATTACTTCTGCAGTTGGAAAACAGCGACTGTTTTCTTGCCCAAATGCAATTCATATCTATTTGTTCTACAGCCAGTATTTGTTCAGTGTTTGTTCAGCTAGCTCTTCCGTGTTTGTGATATTCTCTCTTCCTCCCCTGGTATTTATAGAGAAATCATATTCCCTGTCAGTCTTCATTATGCTGCACTGAACAAATCAAGTTCTTTAAATTTAATCTTCAAAAATGTGTTTTTCAACTCCACTGTGGTTTGGATAGAATTCCTTAAAAATAACCCCTTTCCTGGTTGTTTCTACTTTCCCCTACTCTGTATTTAAAAAACTACACCAGATCTGGCTTCATTAAAATTTATAGACCTTATGGTGATTCCTTCTTCCTGTAGCCTGTGGGTGATTTGAGGTGACTATTACAGAGGAGTATTTATCTCTTACCAAAAAAATTAAGCAATTTAAGTTCTATATTTTGAAACCTTTTTGTATTCTTTACAAATACTAATGCTTAGAACAAAGCTGTTATGTCATATTCAGGATCCATGATCGGATCTCCTGCCCTGTACGATATCCTTTCCTCTGTTTCCCCAATGGAAATCCTCCCCAAGCTGCTATTAGACCAGTAGTAAAGACAGCCACCCCTATCGTACTTTTCTTTCCCTACAAGTATGAATAGCAGTGGGAAGGGGATTTCTGACAGGGAAATAGTGTGGGGAGAAGGTGACTTAAATCTGTTACAGTGCAATAGCCTTGATCCAAACTGGGCCCCATGTGGCTGTTATATTGGGAGATCCAATTATGGATCCCAGCTGGAATTAGTTATTTAGCTACTACTGTTTACATCACATCTGTCACATTCTACATGCAGTTTCTCTAAAATTGCAAAAATAAATAAAAAAATGGAAACACAACCAATAAATCCCAAAGAGTTATTGAAGTACCCAAGCACGTAAACAGAACCAAAGAGTATTGGATTGTACTTCATAAAACATGGTTGAGTTGAGGGTAAAATCAATAAGATAAATCAAGGGATGTTGGACAGCCAGAGATGGCAACATTGGCAATATGACAAAGGAATTTTGTTACAATTAGAACCATGACAGAAGGTGTTAGGAGGAGTATTCTTCCAGTAGTGAAAACTTACTTACAATAGAAATTCATGTCTGGATTCAAATTGGGATTCAGATCTCAGATGTAACTTGGAGGAATGCAAATGAATACAGGCCCATACTACATAGAAACTTGATGTGCCCCCTAGTGCTATTTGATTTGTGGCACATTTTCTCCAATTGTGTACTTGTAACTCAGAGTAACAAGATTACCCTAGGCTGATCATTGTATGGATAGCTGATCAATTGACTTGTCTAAAGCAAGTCTGTTATTTACCAAGGTTCTTTCCTTTCTCCAGGTCTCATCCATCTACAAATATTACAGACCAGCTGAACTATATGCTTGTGCCAGAAACCTTTTCATTACTGCCTGTCTAGACAGTGGAAATAGTTTAATAACACAAATGAACAGAGAAAAATCAAATTGTTTTTTGTTCCTTATTGTCACAGGTACCAGAAACAAAAGCCCTATAATCTGTGACAGACTTGATATCCTTGCTTTTAGAGCATTTATTGAGATTCATGTGATTGCCCTGTTCATTCTCAGGGGACGCGGAGGTGCAGTTCCTCCACCACCACCTGGACGAGGAGCTCAAGCACCAAGAGGAACCCCTGTGACCCGAGGAGTACTTCCAGTACCACCTGTAGCCAGGGGTATTCCAGCCCCTCGAGCAAGAGGAGTTCCGGCAGTACCAGGTTACAGGCCACCCCCTCCCCCAGCACATGAAGCCTATGAAGAATATGTGAGTACCTGGTTGTTGTTTTTTAACCCAAATATTTAAATGTTGACTATCTCCAATAACAGTTGTCAGTCTGAGACCGTACCATTACAAACACAGTCATCCCATGGATTATCAAATGCACAATTAACATTCTGAAGGGTGTCAGTTATATATTCTATGTTCACAGTACATAGAGTTGCCAACCTCCAGTTATTAGCTGGAGATCTCCTGCTATTACAACTGATCTCCAGCCGATCAAGATTAGTTCACCTGGAGAAAATGGCCACTTTGGCATTGAAGTCCCTCCCCTCCCCAAACCCTGCCCTCCTCAAGCGCCACCCCAAAAACCTCCCACTGGTGGCAAAGAGGGACCTGGAAACCCTAACAGTACACCCGATCATTTTGTGATACAGTCACAGTGTCTAAAGCACATCCTTTCATTTTAGACAGATACATTGTTTTCAAATGGTTCATTCCATGGCACCTCGGCTAGGGTTGCCAGCTCTGGGTTGGGAAATACCTGGAGATTTTTTGAGCAGAGCCTAAGGAGGGCAGGGCTTGGGGAGGGAAGGGACTTCAATGCCATAGAGCAAAATTGCCAAAGCGACCATTTTCTCCAGGTGAACTGCTCTCTATCTGCTGGAGATCAGTTGTAATAGCAGGAGATCTGCAGCTAGTACCTGGAGGTTGGCAACCCTAACCACTACATATGCAGATACATGAGCAACATTTTGAGTGATGCTGAGTATTACTGCCCTTTAGTGCCAATGAAAGAAATATTGCCTTTTTTTCTGCAGACAGTATATAATATTTCAAAGTGGATGTCCTGTAATCGGGAAAGCATACACAACTTTGCATCTGTATTTTTATAAAGAATTTAACAATGTTCACAGAGCCAATTTTCTGAATAACTAATTTCTGCCAAAGTTGCAAAACAAATGTTTTTTTTAAATATATATATATTTTAAATTCAGTGATTCTAACCCATTATGAATGCTTCCATGGCAGAACAGCAGAAAGGGTCCACCTCACAGGGGAGGAGTATCCTTGGAATTTTGAGTCCGTCTATGTTCTTTTAATATATGTTCGGTATTTCCTATCCCCAATTGCCCCCATGTGCTTTTCTATATGTACTTAAACTAATGGTTTTAAAATTGGGTACCTACCAGGATATTCTTTGGAGAGAAGACAGATTCCTTGGACCCCCTTCTCAGACAAGGAAAAATACCTTGCTTTCCATCCACTGGCAGATTCCACGTGCAGAAACCCTGGACTAACACAGAGCAGTGCAGCAGGGTCACATTCTTCAGGTGGTAGCAGAACTACCTGGGTCTTAGGTTGCTGTGGGGTGCACATTAAAAAAACCCATTAACGTATGTCCCTCAGCAGACTCAGTATGCCTTTATTTTATTTATTACATTTTTAGCATACCCTTCCTCCAAAGGGCTCAGGGGACTGTACATTATTCTGAAGTCCTCCATTTTACCCTCAGAATAACCCTATGAAGTAGGTTGGGCTGAATGACTGGCCCAAGGATCATCCAATGAGCTTTATGGCTTTATGTGGGGATTTGAACCTGGGTCTCACTGGTCCTAGTCTGGACCCTTAATCACTACACCACACTGGTTTTCCCAACAGGATGCTATTGTCTAGCTCTACAGCTATAGCAAAATGGATATCAGCTGTATCTGCACATTGCCCCACCTGAGAGTGCATCACAGAAAACTGGCTGAAAGATGAGCCTGTAACTTACTGTAGTTTCACTACTTTGATTGTATTGTTGGTTTTAATTATTGCTTTGAACATTTCCTTATTTGAAAGCCACCTTGGGGGCTTGTATTAGCCAAAAGACGAGACATAAATATTTTAAATAAATAAATAAATAGAGATTTACATACTTCACAGGTTACTGACAATACAATACAGTATTCCCATCATGCTCACAGAGGTCAACAGGACTCTTTTCATTGATATAAAAAGTAAAACCCACTGGACTATTGGCAGTGATGCCATTCCCAGTAAATAGATAAAACAAAGGCTCAATACTCCAGAGCATCCTCATTCGCATTAGCAGAACTATTCTCATCTAGCGATCACAATGATTTGTAATGGCAACGAATGTAAATAAAATGCTACGTTTTATTGGAACAGCTTCCATTGGCATCTCTTGAGAACAGGGAGTGGGCACCACCACAAAATGGCTGCCATGGGGTACTGGGAACAATCAGAAAACGTTGGTTGCTTGCAAACTGGGATGGAGGCAGTTGTTTCTGAATAGGTGCTACCTGAAGACCAAGATGATGCTTCTTGGGTTATTCTGAAGCATCTTCTGTTCCAGTCAGGCAAAGGAAAGCCAGGACTGGCCATTTGCTTTAGGGAAGAGATGCTTTGTGGAAGAAGCACACACAAAAAACAAGTAGAAACAGCTTTTAAAGTTTAAAGTACCAACGAGTTTTTACAGATGGTCTAGGTCGGCATAAAGCAGGAAGTAGGAAGTTAGCCGGAAACAATGTAGCCACGGACCGTCCGTCGTCCCCGTTTTGTAGTTTTCAATGGCAAACCTTATATTTGGTGCACCGAGGGACGTCAGATCCGGTCCTGCGTGTCTCAATACTTCCCTTCTCCCCGTTGTTAACAAGCTCACTGCAGAACGATGGTAGTCCTAGAGGTCTTCTGGGCCAAAATTTTTAAAGACGTAGCAGGAGGACCAGAAAGCTAAAGTGACCAAGGGGAGGGAGGGTTTTATTTCTCCTTTCCCCTCAAACGTCACAAAGTCCGATTGGTACTCCTTTCTGTCTGTCAAAGGCGCAGTTGTTTAGTCTACCCCCGATCAAATTGATAGAGTCCTTGCCGCTTTATCTAATGTTTTATCTTCACAAAAATGATCTTGTATGGATGGGGGGAGCATACGGAGTTCCCAGTTATTTCTGCCAACCAGGTCTTCTGTCTATTCCCGGTAAGATCAGAAGTATTCCTGTTACTCACATAGATTTCCGAGTGTGAGGTCTTCTATCATTAAATAGTTCATTAGTTGGTTGTAAGTAGTGGAGATCCAAGCCTAATGCCAAAGAAAACCTTGTGGCGGTGCCTTCTTCCCTCGATGCCTAGCAGGACAAACATCCACACCTCCGGGGGACTTAAAAAGCTCCCTCGGAGAGTATGGGAGTCACACCACTTTCTTCAAGCTGCAGAGGAATTCCTGCAACCCAGTCCACCATTTAGAACCGTGTGGTAAAAACCACACCAATTCAAGCGTATCTTGGAGAGTTCCCAAGGGATGTCTGCTTAGGACCAGCTCATTACCCGAAGTCCCCACTATGCGGTCTTTCTAGATGTAGATAAAGTATTGAAGCACAGATCTGCCTCCTGATACAATTGGCAGATATTTCTTACATTAAAATTATTGAATTGTAAACAATTTTTCTTGTACCGGTCAAAGCTAAAGATGGCCAAATTTTCTCTGTATCTATGTCCCGTGACGAACCCCATGGAACAGAGTGGCAAGGAGCCCTGTGGCACAAAGTGGTAAGCTGCAGTACTGCAGTCAAAAGCTCTGCTCACGACCTGAGTTCGATCCCAACAGAAGTTGGTTTCAGGTAGCCGGCTCAAGGTTGACTCAGCCTTCCAGCTTTCTGAGGTCGGACAAATGAGTACTGAGCTTGCTGGGGGTAAAGGGAAGATGGCTGGGGAAGGCACTGGCAAACCACCCCATAAACAAAGTCTGCCTAGGAAACATCGGAATGTGACGTCACCCCATGGGTCAGGAATGACCCGGTGCTTGCACAGGGGACCTTTACCTTTTTTTATGTCTCGTGACAACATCCAATATCAAGGTTTGTAAGGGTAGTATAGTAAGTCATAATTTTTTGAAAGGCCTTCTTTAAAAAATAGAGAGAAATAAATGATGTACCACTTTTCATGCCATACCATTCCTTCTCAGCATTGTTTTTAGTGTGCAAGGAAAACTGTTGAAAATGAAAGCTAATGTCACATTCAATTCTTTAAGCTCCATTGGGTGTTTACATTTTTCAATAGTTCTGAGGCAAGTTGGAACAACTGTACTTATCCAATAGATTCATGAACAATGAAAAGCATTACAACAGAAGACATTTTGTCACATTTTAGTATTTCAGCAAAGAGCTATTATGATTATGAATATGTTTCCTTGACTTCTCAGTAGTGTTCAAAGTGGAGGTGAAAAGGTTTTACTTAATATTGAAACTGAAGTCTTTGAATCTTAGGCTATTACATATACAACAACTGGGGTATAAAGGGAGGGAATGGCATTAGCTAGGACACTCATCTTAGATTCTGGTGGTGATTTTGGCATCATTTGTATGGGGGCGGAGAAAGAAAATTTAATTCCCACATGTGGGCAAAAACACCTATATATTTGTATTAATTTGTTGAACATATATACTGTCTTCCTAGCAAAGCCTTTCAAGACTGTTTACAACATAAAATATTTCAAGTACAAAATGAAAAATGCAAAACCCCTCAGACAATAAATTAACTTTTTCTCAGTACATTGGTGATCAAGAAAGCCTCATGAGATGCTGGAAACAAATGATATTTTTTTTCAGAGAGTTTAAGGCAGTTTGAAAGGAAGATCTCTGTGGTTTATGTACTCCTCATAACTTTGCTTCAGTTAAACAGGCTTTGCAGGTTTTTGTATTGTGTCAGAAACCTACATAACCATCTTGACCAAAAATAACAATGAACGTAAGGAATATCTGTGTACACAATGAGAAATGAAATTTTCTCAGATCTCTCACAATCTGCTGGAAAAGCATTGTCTCAGGGTTAACAAGATTAACTTTGAGGGCCTATGGAGTTGGTCAAGTCATGCAATTTATTTTCCTGTGTATCAAGGCCCAGAGACCATCATTATCTGGGGCTCTGTGGTGGCCCTATTAGAGCCAAACTAGACACAATGGCAGCCACAGGGCCAACCCCTGGCCACCAACACCATTCAAGAGGAGAATTTAGCTATTTAAAAATTTGCCGCAAGATCCTGATGGAGCCCACAGCATGGCAGCATCTGGCGAACTTGTTTCCCTCCTCTGCACCTTTTAAAGGGCTGAAACAGACGATTTGGGGCCCTTTAAAAGCTATGAGGGGAGATCACCTGTTGCTGGCCCTCTCAGCAGTTTTTAAGTGGTTAAATTCTCCTCTAAAATGGTGTTGGTGGCCACAGGTTCGCCCTGTCACTGCCATCATATTTAGTTTGGCTCTTAGTGGCCATGGTTCAGCATCTTTGTTTTTCACTTAGTGAACACAGGCAGATACAGCTCTAGGACTCTGATCCAGCTACACTTATGGGCATATCCCATATCAGTGCTGCTGAGCCTTTTTGTAAGCAGCCGTTAGTAATTCTTCTCCTGCTCCTAAATAGCTGATCAACAATCCAGCTGATTTTCCAGTTCAGGCTCTGCACTCACAGGCCAGAAGCTGGATCAGAAGAAGAACTGTGCATGCAGTTCCCATTTGTGCACATCATTTCCCCTCCATCTAGGGCTATGCATACTGAAGCCTCTTTCTGTGTGTATGTCCTGCATAGCTAAATCAGGGTAATCGGGTAACCTGGAATAAATATATGCAGCTAGTGCTGCAGCAAATGAAATTATTATTTTTGTCTACTGGTGACACCCCAGTGTCCTCATTTCTGCTAGAGCCAGTGTGATGTAGTGGTTAAGAGCGATGGACTCTAATCTAGAGAACAGGGTTTGATTCCCTGCTCTTCCATATGAGCGGTGGATGCTAATCTGGTAAACTGGGTTGGTTTCCCTACTCCAGCTGGGTCACCTTGGGCTAGTCATAGTTCTCTGAACTCTTTCAGCCACACCTACCTCACAAGGTATCTGTTGTGTGGAGAGGAAGGGAAGGTGATTGTAAGCCGGTTTGATTCACCTTAAAGGGTCTTCTTCTTCTATTCTGGAACAGGAGAAGGCAGAAGAAAGATATAGGTGTGGCTGTCTATAGTATTGCAAGGAAAGGTTCAGGAAACAGAAGAAGAGTTGGCTTTTATATGCTGACTTTCTCACCACTTAAGGCAGAATCAAACCGGCTTACAATCACCTTCCCCTCCCACAACAGACACCCTGTGAGATAGGTGGAGCTGAGAGAGCTCTTAATAGAACTGTGACTAACCCAAGGTCACCCAGCTGGCTTCATGTGTAGGAGTGGGGAAACCAACCTGGTTCATCAGGTTAGTATCTGCCCCTCATGTGGAGGAGTGATGAATCAAACCCGGTTCTCCAGATCAGAGTCCACTGCTCCAAACCACCGCTATTAACCACTACACCATGCTGGCTCTCAGGAGAGCAGAAAATACACCAGGAAGATCTTCATTATTAGAAACAAGACGTTATAATGATCTTATAATGAGAGGGAAGTGGGCAATTAGTCTAGCATTTCTGTTGTGCCTGCTGTGAGGAATAGGTAATTGAACAGAGACAGCCCATTGGAAAGTGGAAGCTGGGGCTTGAGAGATCTATAGAAAAAAGTCTTTACAGAGGTAACAGCTGATGTTGGACCAAGGCACCTTCAACTAGGACTTATTAAAGAACAAGGGGGAATAAGTAATATGTGGGCCACCACATATATTCTTGGACTAAAGGAACAGGAATATAGAAAATAGCTGAAATTATCTCATCAGTATGCTTAAAGTCCATGTCAGCAAGTCAAAGTCCATGTCAGCAAGCCAAAGGTCTGCCTAGTAAAATGATCCCATGGATCCAAAAGCATGCAGAAGCATGTGGAACACACTGTCTGGCATAACAACACTGAGAGATGCCACTTTTTTGCATTGCTTTACCCAAGCACTGGGGGTTTAAAAAACGAGTGTTATCCATAGAAATACTCTACATGGAGGCTATTGGATCTTTTTGGGGGGGTATAGTTTTCCCATCTAGTGGTCAATAGTTGAGAGATTTTCTCTGAGTCTTTGGCTTGGCTCCTTTTCCCACTGTGTGTAATGTTTGTTCTTTAAGCTAAGACTTTGGGTCTTAATTCTTTCATGGCTGAGTGTAGATGGTTCATTTAAGTGGGAAGGTGGAAAAGCTAATTAGACATTTCTAGGTAAGCATATTAAACAGCACTGAAAAGTACTGAGAGCAAGCATATACACATGTCAATTTATTTGTCAAGCAGAATGCACCCATCTCTGAACTTTAAAAATGTTATTTTTATTCATAGTTCTTTTGCTATTGTAGTTACTGCCACATTGTTACTGTGAACAAAGGAGGGGAAAACATGTAGAGAACAAAGATTATTGGAACAAACTGACATTATAGACAGTGGGACTTGCAAGGTTGAATAGTGTATTGATTTAAAGTGATGGATTAGTTTTTATGCCTAAGGCACTTAAATAAAAGACTAAATGATGTTTCACTAATATTTGCTGTGTCTTGAAAACTCAAATTGTATTTTTGACTCTAATGACAATAAACAGTAGACTGATTATATATTATTATGAAGACTATATTAGGAAGTTTAGATGAATATTATGAATATAATGGAAAACACAGGATGAAAGAGGGGAAAGGAATATTTATGCTCTGCTTGTGTAATTGTATTTAACAAAAGAATGTCACTTGTTTCTTTGCTGCTTTCTCTAAAATAATTATCTCAAAATAACAGTCATTAAAAACTCACAAAGGAAACTTTACAGTTAAAAATTAAAAGTTTGTTTTCCAGTTACTGGGACTGTCAACCTCAACCATCAAAAGGACAGGGAACTGCTCGTGGGCAACCTGTGTTGAAATGAAGCATTCACACGTGGGTTTCTGCAGAAATACCACTCATTTCTGTGGTGTATTGTGTTTCATTCTTTCCAAATGCCAGGTCAACAAGTAAATAACTAACTTCAGACACGTTTGTAGGCCATATGCACATAGAAGCAGGCTTCCATGTGTACAAATGGTGGATTATGCAAGCAAGTAGAGACTATGGATAATAACTCTCTAGTTTGCCCCATGGCGCAGAGTGCTAAGCTGCAGTACTGCAGTCCAGGCTCTGCTCATGACCTGAGTTCGATCCCGACAGAAGTCGGTTTCAGGTAGCCGGCTCAAGGTTGACTCAGCTTTCCAACCTTCCGAGGTCAGTCAAATGAGTACCCAGATGACTGGGGAAGGCACTGGCAAACCACCCCATAAACAAAGTCTGCCTAGAAAACGTCGGGATGTGACATCACCCCATGGGTCAGGAATGACCCGGTGCTTGCACAGTGGAACTTTACCTTTTTTTTAGTTTGCTCAAACAAGGGTCCATGTACTTCTCTTAATAAACCTAGAATCCCACCAATCAATTGTTTGGAGTGAGGAGAGAAGCTTAAGCTTCATTAGTGTCATAGTAGATCCACCACTGGGTTAGGCTGAGTTGGGAGAAAGCCTTTTTTGCAGCTTCATTAACTTGCTTCTCCAGCAATAAAAATGGGTTCAGTATAATCCCAAAGGTCTTTAGGGCCAGATGAATTCCAGCAAAAGTAGGGTGCACACAATGTCGTTCAAACTCTCTGCCTTCCCAACCAACATTGCCTCTGTCTTTTCAGGATTTAGTTTCAGTTCGTTGGCTTTTAGCCAATTTACCACAGCAACCAGGCCGCGATTTAGTTCTTGGTTTGATATTAAATCTCCAAGGATTATTTATGGAAGAAACAATAGTATTTTGCAAAGCAAGTGCCTCTCTTGAGTGAAATATTAGACGGCATTGTTTCAGTTTTAAAGGGATTCTGTTCTTTGCCTGACGGAGTTTTTTTTTTTTTTTAATGTGCTGACACAGCCTAAAGTGCAATGTTGCTATGTTTAATGCTAATATAACCACAGCCTCATAAATATTCATGTAGACATATAATAATCTAAGAGAAGAGTGATTGCGAGTAGAATATTTGGCTTTGCTGGCCCTTCAATATTCATATTCTATCAATTTTAAGGGGCACAACATTTACATATCCCAAAATTTACACCATAGAAGAAGCCCTGAACTCACCTTTTCCCCACTCCTTCAAAGCCTTACTTTGGTCCTTCGTACTGTTCCTCCCAAATTTTATGCTGCACTAACCTATTTTTGTCCTGACTCAAGGCTGCTTTCCCCCCATCTCCATTAAGCCCCTTGCAGGAACTAATTATAAAAAAGAGCTCTAATTGCTAAAGTTCCCTGAACACGTCTCCTATCTCAAGAAGCACCCACAAACTGCATATAACAGTAAACTCAGTACCTCATATCTGTCCAGAAGTTATCTAGTCAAACTGCAGTTGATAAAACCTCAGAATAAATTTTAATTGAGTAGATAATGGATTAGCCAGTCAGTGTTCTGTTTAGTTTTATAATAGAATTATCTCTTTAAGGTTGAACTGGGAGATGTCCATTTGGAGCATGCCCTGTTTCTGTTTCATCTGAAAAGGTAAATCAAGTGCCATTTCAAAAAAAGAACTTTAAAATGTCCCAGCTAATTTTTTTCTTGTTGTTTTTTAATTAGTTTTTAGCCTATCAGACAATGATTTGGATTTTTATTTAAATAAAGCATTTCTTCTCAACCCCTGCAATTGGGCTCTCCAGCTAAAACTTAATATTATAATTTAAAGTAGTCAGGGTCATCCAGTAGAAAGAGATGCCTGAAAACAATGTCTTTTATTAGATCAAACATTCGTATATAATGTGGCAAGCAACCTTTCATACTACCCATTCTTCCTCAGGCACACAGATAAAAGAATTGATTAAAAATAGGTATTGTTAATATTCGTAGGCTGACTGTAGAGATCCAGGAGTAAGATTCCACACATGGAATCTATATGTCAAGTTCTAGAAGTTGTTCCAATCAAACAAACCTGCCCAGCAACCATTCTTGTATACATACTGAACTGATCCTGGGAAGTGCTTAGTGGGGAATAGAGCGGTGCAGTTTTTCAAAGTCAAATCTTCCACAATTTCCTTCAGCTTTTAGGCTATATGCTACATGCACACCAAAGTAGTCCCAAGGTCACACACACACACACACACACACACACACACACACACACACACACACAGACTTTACAGCTAATATGTGGCTGGTGCTTTGTTGGTTCATTCAGTAGTCTCCAATAATATCAGTCTCTTATAAGGCAGTGGCAGTGGAAATCGTAGCTGTCTGAATTTGGACACCATTGCGCTCCTAATTACTTTAGATGTGTGACTGTGTCCAAATGCTTTCCACTCAGATCCCACCTCCAAGTACTAATTTGTCCATACTCCACAATCTACCTCTCCTTTTCAATTATTTAGCTGGTAGCAGGAACAGCCCTCTGTCATTGGAGGGACTCCTTCCCTCTTTCTTTTCCTGTAGCCTAGAATGCTGCAATTGAAGTTCCACAGATGTCCAGAACCTTATGGGCTTAGACACCTTGAGGGTATTACAGTCTCCAGAATTCCTAGTACCTGAAATGCTGCCAGTGCAATATCCAGGGTGACTGATCACTTTCTACAGGTATGAGTCTTTCTGAGACCCTACTCAAAATTCATATTTCTCTGCCGTGATCCTGCACATACTGCAGTGCACACACTGTTCTTCGATTGACCAGGCTGCATCCATACATCACTGGATACGGCACTATTGTTACACTATAGCAGTAATTTGCAACTGGATTGGTTTAGCCACAAAGGATAACTCAAGTGGTGAATAACTGCTATAGTACAATGATAGTGCGAGTGCCGTCTCCATGCAGTACTTGAAAATGAGCATGGGAGCCTGTGCAGCAAATTTTGTAGATTTCAAGAATTAAAAAATACTCCAGTTTGAAAACCATGAGACTAGTGGTCAAGCTTTTTTGTTTTCTTCCATACCGCTCAGCTGCCACATATGTTCTATATCACAGCTCAGGTGGGACTAAGAAATCCCTCCTACTTTTCACAGTGGGGAATATTTAAGTTGTGCTGTCATCTTGCTTCAATTAACTTTGATGGTTTGAAACCGATTATTTTAATTTTAAACCCCACATGTCTTTTTAATTGCAAGGTGAACACGTGATGCGGATCAGTACTAAATTGGGCTTAGCAGCAGGTGGGTAATAATGCAAAATGTGATTTTTCGAACAGCACTGTTCAGTTTCGGCTGACAGGGGCCCTATGTAAGGTGATGTCTTGCTAAATGATTAATGAGCTCTCTTCCTAATCATGATGTGGGTGTGTGAAATATTAACAGCTTCTTCCAAACCTACCTGCCTTGGTATCTAATATTATTCAGTAAAGCAGAATAGTAATATCATTATATTTTCAGAATGAATAATTGGATCAAGTCTGAATAGAAGAAATTTGGGCAAAATGTTTTGACAGCTCACTAAGGAAAATGTATTCCACATGAATCCATTTATAACATGCACAAAGTCCCACTATGAACCCATAATGAATGGGCTTCAAAGAACCTGCTGTTCACTGTCGTAAGCTGAGGAAGCAGGAAGCTCTCTTTCAGTCTTTCCCACTCAGCTCTTTGGCCCTATTGCTGACATTAACATGTTTGCACCACATTTGGCAGCAGTTCTGGAATGAATCTCAGACAAATAGTTTCATGCTGTTCTGAAGTATGCTCACTTCTAATAGATGTTACTTTCTGACATTTTAAAAGAGCAGCAAACGTAGTCTATCTTTTTTAAAAATGCAGTCGAAATAATGTGAGAACTGACCTTATTCAAATGCCCAGAACCTTTGGCTTGACTTGGGCTCCACTTTGAGCAATCACTAAAAGAGTAACAACTGGGATAATGACTTTGAGACGTTAAGCTATGAAGTATTGGAAAAGAACAATTCGTCCCACAGGGCTTGTGTTAGGTGACAAAAAAGACCTTTGGCACTTCAACATTTCTGTCAACAATGGCTGCAGCTAGTTAATTTTTGCTGTGCCTCTTCTTGTCTTTCAATTAATATGAACGAGGAGCAAAGAGCACTATTTCAGTACAGTACCGACACGGAGATCCGTGCGGGGAGCAGGCAATCTGGGCAGACAGATTGGAGGGCAATGTGCATATGCATTTGATCAGGTGCCCCAGTCTCTGCATTGCATAATGTTGGTGGTAGTCAGTATTAATCTCTGTTGCAGTGCATACTGTGTCCACAGCCATTCTTTCTTCTTACCAGTCTTTCGGGCTGTCAAAAAAAAAAAATTCGGTACAGTTCAGATTCGGCCGAATTTGGCCCTTGTGGGTTCGGTACGTGCCGAAGTCCGAACTCCCCCACTTCGGATCCGTTCAATTCGGCGGGAATTCAAAGTTCGGAAACAAATTCGGCCGAATAAAGCCATTAAAAACACAACCGCGCCTTTCCGCGGCTCTGGGGGGGAGCATTTTTGGGCTTAGAGGTCCCAAACTTTTGGCAGAGCTTCAAAGGACATTTATTGAAAGACTCCCCAAGTTTTGTAAAGATTGGGTCAGGGGGGGCTGAGATATGGGCCCTGAAAGGGGTCCCCCCCACCCTTAATGTTGTGCATCTCTCAGCAGAGCTTGCCGCCCACGCACAAAGCTCCCAGCCCGACAACAGCGGAGAAATTAGCAAAACAACTGCAAACACAACCTTGTTAAACAACACCTTTGCAACACACAACTGAAACCTCCCCCCTCAAACCAGGGAGCGAGAGACTTGAGGGGGAACACATACCCCAGGCAGAACCGACGAAAGCCCCCTTTGGCTTCCCCCCCACCCACAGAAACTGCTCCCTCCCCACACACACACAGACTCTGCTTTCCCCCCACACACACACATACAGAGGAGAAAAATTATAGATTAAAGCCCCCAAAGGGGTCTTACTGTGGCTGTCTTCTGTTCCATCAGGATGGGCTGTAATCCAAGATGATTCCAATTAGGCACGGAACGTTTTGCTCTGGAGAGATGCACACAGGATCGGATCGGCTGCCCTATTCATCCCAATAGGGGAAAGGGGAAAGGGGAAAGCCCATATCTCGGGACCCCCTGACCCAATGTTCACAAAACTTGGGGAGTTCCTTAAGAAGCTTAATCTAAAGTTCCAGTGAAAGTTTTGTGTCTGCACCCCCAAAAATGCGCCCCCTGCAGCCATGGAAAGAGAAAAGGGGGGAGGCGATATTTCTGCCCCCACTGAACCCATCTTTACAAAACTTGGGTAGTATCTTAAGAATAATTCACTGAAGCTATGATAAAAGTTTGGGGGCTATATCCCCAAAAAAGCACCCCCTGCAGCCACATAAATGGAAAAGGGGGGAGGGAAAAGGGGGAGAGCCCATATCTCAAGACCCCCTGACCCAATGTTTACAAAACTTGGGGGGTATCTTAAGAACACTGGTCTGAAACTCCGCTCAAAGTTTGGGATTTGTACCCCCAAAAATGCACCCCCTGCAGCCATGGAAAGAAAAAGGGGGGAGCCCATATCTCGGGACCCCCTGACCCAATGTTTACAAAACTTGGGGGGTACCTTAAGAAGCTTCATCTGAAGTTCCAGTGAAAGTTTTGTGTGTGCACCCCAAAAAATGCGCCCCCTGCAGCCACAGAAAGGAGCGAATGTGCACAAGCACCCCACACACACACACACGAGGATTTCGCTCTCTCTCTCTCCCTGGCCGGGCCGCACATCAGCTGATTCCTCCAGTACTCAATCCTGACTGATTGGCCAGAAGAAGACCCAGCTTGCCCACCGATTGGCCGGGGGAGGAGAATGCTGCTTACTGACGGTTATGCTGCTTACTGATGGCCGAATTGGCCGAATTTATTCGCGAACTCCCGAACTCGCTGAATTCGGCCCCCCCGGTTGCCCGCCAGTTTTGAGTTCAGATCCGTCTGAACAGAAAAGCAACGAATCAGGGGAAATTCGGTTGATTTTCAGTTCGGACTGAACCGAATTGACAGCCCTACCAGTCTTGTGCAGTGACTGCAGAGTAGATTGTTATGGAGGGGAAATTTATTTTTGTTAGATATAGCCATTGATTCCTCTTATCCTTTTTTCTATTTTAAAAGAGGGATTTTTATTTTATTTTATTCAAGTCATACCCCACCCTTTCCAATCCTAAAACGGGCTCAGGGCAGCTTCCAACAATATATGTATACAGTATATTAAACCATCAATTTAAAATACAATTTAAAGCTCATTCAACAGGTTAAAATAGCTGTCCAACTTATACCTACTACCACAAAAATTTACATTATAATTTACAATCTCCCCATTATAGATTGTAGGCTGAAGGCCCAAAGATAGCAAATTAAAGCAAGCAAAAGAAAGGGAGAAAGGGGGAGAGGCCAATTTATTGATGGAACTGTTGCTGCCTCAACCATATGCCTGTCAGAACATCTCCGTCTTACAGGCCCTGCCGAATTGAACTAAATCTCGCAGGGTCCAGATCCCACTAGACAGAGAGTTCCACCAGACTGGGGCCAAAGCTGAAAAAGCGCTGGCCCTAGTTGAGGACAGCTGGATAATCCAGGGGGCCAGGGACCACAAACAAGTTGATTCCTGATGAGCATAGAGCTCTCTGGAGTGTATATTGGAGAGGTGGTTCCTCAGATACAAAGGTCCCAGACCATTTAGGGCTTTGAAGGTAAGCACCAAAACCTTGAATTTGACCTGGTTATCAATCTGGAGCCAGTACAGCTGACAGAGCACAGGTTGAATATGTGCTCTCCAAGGGGTCCCTGTCAGGACCCATGCTACTGCATTCTGGACCAGTTGAAGCTTCTGGAGCAACCTCAAAGGCAGCCCTCTGTAGAGCAAATTAACAGTGGTTTAATCTAGAGGTGACTGTCACATGGATCACTGTGGTCAGGTCATCTTGGGACAAGTAGGGGGCCAGGTGTTGGGCCTGGTGGAGATGACGGAAATATGCCTTGGCCGTATTTGTGACCTGGGCCTCCATAGTAAGAAAGGCATTGAAGGATGCACCCAGACTCTTGATGGTAGGAGCCGGAACCAATTGCTCACCATCAAGAGTAGGGAGCTAGATTCCCTGATCCACACCACCCTGGCCCAGCCATAGGACCTCCGTCTTTGATGGGTTCAGTTTCAGACGTCTCTGCTTCAACCATCCCACCACAGCCTCCAGACACCTGGCCAGATCTCCTGGAGTGGCATCCAGCCAACCGTCTATCAACCGATACAGTCAGGTGTCATCTGAATATTGATAACAACCCAGCTGGAACTCCTGACTAACTGAGTGAGGGGGTGCATAAAGATGTTAAAAAGCATTGGGGAAAGGATCTCTCCTTGCAGAACCCCACACACCAAGGGGTGCCATGGAGAGAGTCCCTCACCCAGTGCAACCCTCTGTCCCCAACCCTAGAGGAACGAGATCAGCCATTGCAAGACTGTCCCGCATACTCCAATTTCAGCGAGGCAGTGGGTCAACAGGTAATGGTCGACTATGTCGAACGCTGCTGTAAGATCTAAAAGTAACAACAGCATCAACCCACCCCAATCCAGTTTCAGTGGAGATTGTGAGAGCAATCAGCACAGTCTCCATCCTAAAGACAGGCCAATGGTACGATGGTCTAACTCATCCAATTTCAATCTAAAGTTCCTAATATCTCATACAACAACAATACACACAATTTCCCAACATCTTCACTCCTCCCCACTCCCTCCTCCCCAATCCCATTTCAACCCACAACTAGCAGCTAACTAATTTAAACTTGTATTTGTTCCTACATCTAATACTAACAGATTCCTCATAAAACTCTTCCAACTGTAATTAAAAGACATGTAGAAGACAGTGAGCTGCGTGGGCTGGGGGGCAAAGTGGTTCCCCAGCGCCTCCATAATGGTGGCGAACGGAGTCTCGCTCAACTTTGCGGGGGCCAACAGGGTTTGAGCCAGCTGGAAGGTACGAGGTCCACAAATGCTGAAGAATAGCAAGTGTTTCTTGCTGGCGTCGGTGATGTTGTTCGTACCCAAGAAGAAGTTGAGATGGGTGGTGTAGCTCTCCCAGTCGCCGGGGTGAGCCAGATCGAAAGCCTCCATTGAGCCCTTGGTGGCCATTGTGCGGCATGTTGCGTCTCCCTCGAACGTTGCAGTGATTCAGCAAGGCTAGCCGGACTGCCTACCGGACACAAGTGATTTCAGAAGGATCAGCCAGACTGCCTACCAGTCTTCGTCCCACTGTTAAGTCCGCATGGGGGAACACACGAGGTCGAAGACGGAGTTCCAACAGCAACCGCTTTATTGTGAGAACAAGAACTGAACTGAACTACAGTGACTGTATGCCCGCTTGGCCGCCAGTGGCCACTCCCCCCCCCCCAAGTCCATGATTGGGGGGGGCAGTAGCTAATGGGAGCGTACAGTTCAGGAGCCCTGGGGAACTCCAAGCTCCACAGGGTGCTTGTTTTTCCCTGATGCAATTACAAGGAACTTGTTTCCCTTGATTCAATTACACATACAGACATGCATACATAACACCAACCATAGGGACAACCTCTTACTGCAATGAATGAGAAGAAGGAGGGGGAAGTAACTTTCTCAGTAGCCAAGACGGTAAATCCTCCACCAAATCCTCCAATTCCTGGAGTGTAGAAAGCATTTCTCTCTGCATGCACTCTTTTGTAACTTCAGGGAAACACAGTCCGTGACTCTAAAAACTTCTCTCACACCTTACCATCTTATCTTCCACTCCTTTCCCCAACTTTGCTGCATTAATTTCAGAGCACCCAAGCAGACAAGAGACGACTGCAACGATTCCTGATTGGTAGCTAATCCGTCTCAGGGAGGCTTGGGCAGACTGGAATTACTGCCGGGTTCCCCTTTCTTCCCTTGTGCCGTGGGTTCTCTTGGAGAGTCTTTGATCCTTACAAATCTATTCACTTGCCATTTTAGCATAATCCCGAAATCCTAAATAAAGTGTCGGACATGGTTCTTCACTGAATCTGCATGCTTTAATTCTGGGACATATATCCGCTCTTTGGGCTCTTCCTAAGCATCAGAGCTGCTTGGGAGGCCAAAGCAATGTTCGAAGTCTCATTTTGCCTCCTCGATGGATGCTAGGTTAGTGACATGCTAGATTTTTATACTGAAGATTACTATTAATTGGAGAGGCTCCCCAAACACCTTCATGTTTATGTGGTGACTGCCTCTATTTTATTCAGCAGTAATTCTTTGTGTAACTTGGATGCTAACGCTATACATCTTTCCTTTGCCTCTCTCCACAAGCCCATTTCCCTTCTATTTATTTTTCTACACTCAATCTTTTTTTCCCTTTCTTATTATCTCTTACTATATTGGGGTGCATCCTCTAGTTCTTTCCCGCTTTTTATTTGTTATTTTCTCTCTCTACTAGATTAGCTAGGATGAGAAGGAGTGGGTGGGTTAAATGGCCATCTCGTTTTTGTGTGTGTGTGTGTGTGTTTTGTCTTAGCAAGACTAATTAAAATCTTAATAAGAAAAAAGAACTAGGAAAAATCACCCAGCCTTCCAACCTCTCTGTTTAAGTCTCAGAAATTATTAATAAGGACTGAAAAAGTATAATCATCTCAACAAAATTCTAACTCTGCAGCTTTTTTTTTTTAATGAGAAGAGTGTTTGCATTTGGCAACATAACATGCTTTCACACCATGTATAATTGTTAGATATTTTCACCCCAGTGAAATTACCTGTGAGGGTATAGTTCAAAAAAACTAGAGCATCTTTGGTAGTTTGATATGGTGTGGGGAGGCAATATGGAGCTCCAAATGTGTTGAAATGCTTCAAAAGAAATAACCAGTGTGATTTGACCCAAACAAGAAATACATTTACACTGCTCTGCTGCTTTTATTAACTTTGTCAAGAACACACACTTCATTAGGGTTGCTCTTCACCACCGGTGGGATGTTTTGGGGCAGAGCCTGAGGAGGGCGGGGTTTCGGGACAGGAGGGACTTCAATGCCATAGAGTCCAATTGCCAAAGCGGCCATTTTCTCCAGGTGAGCTGATCAGTTGTAATAGCAGGAGATTTCCAGCTATTACCTGGAGGTTATACAAAGATAAACCTGTGCCAGAGTTAAGGTATCTTAAGAAATTGGCAGCACAAAGGCTCACATGTAACTGATAAGCAATGCTAGAAGTTCAAAAAATATTTTGGGGGCGAGGGAGACATGGGAGAGTGCTGGCACTGCATGTGCAGTGATGTCCTTTCCTGGAAAAAAAAGACATGAAGTCACAGCACTCTAGAAATTGTCACACAGTTTCCAGTGATTCCTAGAGCGATGTGACATCACTTAGAGTTTCCCCAGGAGGGACATCACCGCACATATGACACTGGCATTTTTTTTCTCCCACTCCCAGCAACAGCGGGCAACAAGAGTTGCTGGTGGTAAGTCTCCCAACACAGCAGAAAACCTGCCAAAACTAACCTATGTAGAGGCTTCCAGAAGCCCATGCAGGACAATGACATGGTCCATTCAGTCAGTGGAGGCTTCAAAATCTCCACAAACTACAAACAATAAAAAACCCATCCTAGCTAAAAAAAAAAAAAACTGTCTGCACATATAATTAGGCTAGGTGTCCCAATTTTAACCACTCAAGGATATCACTGAATGCATATTAATTAGGGAGGGTTGTTTCCTTGCAGAAAAGCTATTGATTTAAAAGCACAGGAGTAGTTTTTGCTATTAGAGTACACATTTAATGATACAATTTTTTCCCTTTTCTCATTAGTTTATTTTGACTTCATACAAGAATGACAAATTATGCTATGATTATACTATAGTGGATTGTAACTTGTAATCAGTGAGTATCTTCTAACATCCTATGCATTTTTTGGATTCCTGCTTAATTGAATCGCAGTGATGTATAAAATCTTTATCTATTTTCTGTTCTGTATGAAGAATGCATTAACAAAGCATTCCACAATACTAGAATACTAACTTCAATAAGGATACATCAGGGTGATGAAATAGGCAGAGAAAAGAAAGGAAATTGACAACTCTCACATATCCTAACCTGTCAGTGAAGCATGTGGCCTGTTTAAATGTAGAGTTAAGTACAGCATGAAAAGCAAGAGGGAAAAAACCTTTAAAGGATTCTACTCTTTCCCTGTGTTTCAGGCTAATATACATCACACCAAACTGTCCATTACCTTAGCAGGGCACAAATCAACAGGCTCAGGCTGCCTATGCTTAGAACCAAAAAGAAATTTTCCTTCTCCTGTCTTTAGGGTTGCCAGCTCCAGGTTGGGAAATACCTGGAGATTTTGGGGGTGGGGCCTGAGGAGGGTGGGGTTTGGAAAGGGGAGGGACTTCAAAGCCATAGAGTCCAATTGCCAAAGCAGCTATTTTCTCCAGGTGAACTGATTTCTATCGGCTAGAGATCAGTTGTAATAGCAGGAGATCTCCTGCTAGTACCTGGAGGTTGGCAACCCTAATCCTTACCATGGTTCTAGTTCGTCTGGTCTTTTACTACTCTTTATTTGAGTCTTCTGATCCCTGGTCTGGCCTTCACAATATAGTAGAATAGGAAAGAATTAATATAGTGTAGGCATAATGATTTATCTGTTTTGCTTGCCATGATGATTTTGGAAGTTTAGAATAACAGGAGAGAATTAAAACCTCCCACACAAGCTGACTGACAGGACTGCATTTGTTTGTCCTTTGCAGTCCTTGAGAAAGTACAAGTGTAAATAAATGCATGATAGGAAAAAAAGCATCTTCTTTGCATTCAAGTAAGCAGCTTGGAGGGGTCAAATACACAAGAATGATATTTTACAAAATCTGGAAGGGGAGGGTTGGTGAATCACATTATACCTAATCTTTCAGGCAAGAAGTTTAATGAACACTATATGAATTTAGAGATTGTTCCAAGCAGGCCTTGTAAACATGAGCTGCCCTTTTGATTTACTACTCCAGCTGCATGCCTGGCATGAAACTCACAACATGATATTATATCAGCTTTGGAAGCTATAAAGTTAACCTATATAGATAACAGGTTCAGCCTCACAATGATAATCGCACCATGATGTGGCAATTATTTCTTTGCTTGACTATGAAATGGCAAAGGGATTTCAAATGCCATGCTTTAGGTGTATGACAAATAATACCATTAATCATACACTGTGAGGGAACAAGTTATTTAGCGTAAGAATCACAGATTAAATTCTTCCTGTGTACAAGAGACACAAGACCAAGCCTACATTCCTGATTGATTGGCCCACCATTCCCCCCAGCCCATGCTGCTCTTTTCTTCACTACTGACATCCGACAACCCACATCTTCCCCCACTTCCCCACATTCCAAAACCCACTGCTTCTCCTTCTCCATCCTTCTTTCTCCTGTTGTTGTCCTTCCATGGTTCTACTAATAATGTAAATAAGTGGCAACTCGATTAAATAATATTACTTACACAACAGAAGGAGGCAGTTAATACCCCCAGGAGCCTCAAGAGGCTGAATCAGCCTGCTCACCCTGGGAAACAGTCCTGCCTTCAGACTTAGACCCTTAGAACTTCAACTCAGAGCCTGCTACTGAACCAGAGGTCTTTCCCCAACTGACCCCTCAACCCTCTCAAGGCTCTGAGCCACCTCAACCCCATTGCATTACTTCCCACTGTGACCAGGCAGCTCCTTTAAATGCTGGTAGTCTGCTCCTAGAAGAGAGGACCCTGTATTTCCGCCTCCTTGCAGTTGTATTGAAGGCCTCGGTTCACCCTCAGCCTTTACTGGAACAACATCTATGATTACTGGAACAACATCTATGATACAATACTGTTGACTCCAGTTCCAGTGCGTTGACTCCTAGTTTGACTGCTAGACCACAGCCTTGAGCAGGACACATTCTGACTTAAAATATACTTTTAAAGATAGGACAGCACAATGCTAACAAGAGGAGTGATTTTTATAAAGATGGAGGAGGATAATGCTCTAATAGATAACAAATGTGGGGTGGCATAAATAAAAGAGCTTTTTGGAACAAAAAACAGGAATCTGGAAAAAGGAAGGGAGACCTCATTTTACAGAGGGTTACAGTGCCATCAAATAAGAGATAATGAATAACACACATCCTAGTTAATTAGCTTTGCTTCTCTTTAGGGTAAAAGGGTCCTCTTTAAGGAAAGTCAATGTGAGCCTCACCTTCAGGCCTGTCAGATAAGCCCAGGGACATGCGACGTAGGACTCATGGACTAGTGCTCGCTAGGACTAGTGCTATTTTGCATCTAACACACAGTCCTGAGTTGGGCAGAGGGACAGGTGCAGGTCAGACTTTGGTCCCACCAGTGGTAAAGGTAGAAAAAATTCAGGAGCATTTGTACCATGCACTTTACAAAGGGCATCCTGAGATGGCTCTTTTGGGAGAGGGACGATGAAATGGATCAGGTGATTTGTCTGGCTCACACAAAACATCTTCCACTTGATCTAAGTGTATATGGTCCTGACAAGGTAATCCCAGTGGCTGGGAACTTTATCCTGGTTACCAACATTCAAAGTCAACTCTGTATCCATTAAGCAACACTCACAGTGCAATCCTAAACACAGTTACACCCTTCTGAGCCCATTGGACTTTAATAGACTTAGAAGGATGTAACTCTGCTTAAGATTTCACAGTAATTCTTGGACCTCTGCACACCACATTTATTTGTTTTATACACAGTCCACTATTTTAGACCATTTCTAACTAGAAGCTGTAATACATTTCTTTTACATTTCTTGTGAGTATAAAATATTTAAAGCCCTGGAAATAATTCTGTTCTTACTTTTGGTCTCATCTCACATGAGTTGACATTAAATTTAATACATTTCTTGCCCGGAAAGAATTGTTTTTCAGAGTTTATGCAACAGTGCGTCTATTCAAGCCTTCAGCATATATTAAATTTAAAGTCATTTAAAGTGAGAAATCTGACTGCTTGCCCCAGTATCCAGTAAAGACACGAGACCACAGCATGGGCTTGGCTCGTTTATTTAAAACAGCTGATCTACGTCATCAATTAACTATGATAATATTTAATTAAGGTGAGGCTGCGCTAGGCAGCCTAGCCATGACTGCCTTCTGTTTTGGCAAATCCACCCTGGCGCCAGACTTGGTCAGCTGCTGCTGCCATTTTTACAGGTTTTTTGGAGGGAACTGTTGCTCTAGTGCATGAGGAGAGAGCAAGGACACTATGCCTCCTGCCTCTTTACAAACATAATGAAGAGGAGCAGCAGGTGGCAAGGCGAAGTCAGAGGAGGGAGAAATCCTCTTTAGCAGAGGCGGATAGAAACCCCACCAAAGCTTTCCCTTGCCTTCTTTCTCATTCTCTGGTCAGGCCACACCCCACCAGTTGGTCCTCCAGTACTTTGCATGTGCCCACAGTATTGAACTCCTTTTCCCATTGAGGAGGTAACAATTCTGGCTGCTCCTACTCTTGTCATGTCACTCTAGGGTTGCCAACATCCAGGTAATTGAAGGAAAATAAAGACACCTCTGCACACGTATCAGAAAGATGAGGAAATTAGTACAGGAGTATAGCTGTTACCAAAGCCAAATATATTGTAGCTGTATTTTTCACAGTATGTGGTAACACAACCACCCTTAACAATTCTATATACTATAACAACAGATGTACAATTTTACATAATGAAATGTCAAAGCAAGTAACACATTAATTCCTCCAGCAGGTAAGTAATGAAGTACAGTTTGCAAGAAATGTTCTTATAGGATGCTCTATCCTTATAGCAGCAAGATGTGCATAGAAGGAGAGACACGAAGTCTTCTCTTAAGATGCTCTTTGTTCACACAACAGCAAGTTATGCATAGAAGGAGAAAA